>NW_019154101.1:22178179-22778179 GCF_002288905.1 Enhydra lutris kenyoni | reverse complement strand
CTTGCTCTGGATCAGGCTTCAGCTTAAGGGACTATTATGGTTTAAGAGAATATCAAGGATCTCCTGTCCAGCCCACTCAGACTTTCTCCATATCTGCAGTTAAGCTGTTTCTCGGGAGACTAGCTTTTGGCCGATTTCAGCTTTTGATGGGCCTTCCTCACCAAGTTTAATCATATTAGCTTTTGATTTAAAGTGAGACATGTAACTTCTCCTTTCACCTGAACCCTTAGAGCCCTTAGAGCCCTACACAGGGTTCAGGTGTAGGGCTCTTGGCCTAATTTCATTATTGTTATGTTTCAGGAAATAGCAAGGTCAGAAGGAGAAGAAGTGAGATGGGGAACAGCTGGCCAGTGGGTGGAACAGTCCAAATGTACAACATTTATTAAGTTCTCTGTCTTACATGGGTGCAGTTCATGATGACAATCAGAGTAGTAACATCCCAGATCACTGATCTCGGATCCCCATAACAAATACAATAAAGAGAAACTTAGAAATTTGGTTAGAATTACCAGAATGTGACACAGAGACATGAAGTGGATAAATGCTGTTGGAAAAATGGCACCAATAGACTGGTCAACACAGGGTTGCCACAAACCTTCAATTTTTAAAAGACAAACGATAACAGCAAAAAACAAAAAAAGTGTCATCTGCGAATCTGAATAAAAGTGAAGCACAAAAAGAAGAGGGTTACCTGTAGTTGATTCCCTTGCTTAAAACCTATGAAAACTTATCCCTTTGTGCAGCACATCCAAATTCTTTATCTAGTGTTTAAGATTCTCAGTACTGTGACTGTTCACTTTCTACTTTTACCTTCCTTTGGTCACTGACCAGAGTCTAAACTCCCAGTAGATACATTGTCTTCACTGCTCACCATGCCTTGCCCACAAGACTAGCTCACACTGTT
The DNA here is from genome assembly GCF_002288905.1 of Enhydra lutris kenyoni. Lineage (NCBI taxonomy): Eukaryota > Metazoa > Chordata > Mammalia > Carnivora > Mustelidae > Enhydra > Enhydra lutris. Next base: position 22,777,275 of record NW_019154101.1, on the reverse strand, counting down.
TCTTCAGGCTGCTTCAGTTCATGTTACTCTCCCTCTCTCTGAACTTGGCACTGATAGATAACCCTGCGTGTGTTTCTCAGTTGCCTACCACTCATCCCCTTTGGTTATAGTCTCTTGGGGAAATGGAAGCCTTGTCATTTCTTTTGTGTTTTTCACATCCTTGCTGCAGTGAGGAGTGCTGTTTGCAGAGAAAGCACTCAAGTGATTATAGAATGTGTCCATCAAGTTTCCCCAGTATAAGACCCTTTATCTCCCATTACATTGCCATTCTGAAAACTAAAAGGAAGATCTGAAAGGCTTAGGATTGCTGATCCTCGAAACACAAGATGTGTAGTTCCCTGAACACCTAAATAATGAGTGGAAAAATCATTGTTTCTGTATAAAAATGAAATCAATTAGCAAATGAAAAGTAGTAAAGAAAAATGATGAGTTAGCTTAATCGCAGAAGGAGAGGTGGGAAGAATTCAACTAGTGTTTTCCAAAAACAATCAAGGTGGTGATAGAAGAATTTAAGAAGTTTCGGAAAGTCAGTGGTACAATCATTTCTAGAATGTAACAGAAACATCAGACCATTTTGAATAAGAAAGAAAATTATGGAAATCTCATGTAAGTAAGTGAGATTTCACGAGGTTTCCCCATCTTTATTGATCACTGTTCAAAAATCTGTACCCAGATTGTATACCTATTCTTTTGTAGTGAAAGGCAGGTAAGAATCAGGAAAAGAAGTGAGACATGTAATTTAACTATATGATTTGCATACCTACTTTACGTTCATCTAGGGTTAGCCCCAAACAGTCTCTATTAGGCAAGATAAAATTATTCTGTCAAGTCTTTGGTATTTACAGTGACGGGACAAATTCAGTATGTATTTTATGTGTCTTAATACATAAATAAGAGAACATGTAGATGATTACTATTTTTATTTTGGACTGACTTATATACTAGCTCTTTTAAAGAAAAGCAGTTTGGCCCAGATCCAGATATATATCTGCCCTTGATAATAAGTCCCTATTTTTATAGTTACATATTGTGAAAATGAAATACCAGCTTCTTAAGGACTATGTGACAGGTGTTTATATTTTAAATGGACAAGAAGATACCTGAAATGGGAGACACCAGTTTTATGGGATAATCCTCATTTATTTTTCTTGATTCATACTTGGTATTTTTTTTTAAATGATTCATAGGAGATATATAATCTTTGTATTCAGTGCTTGGAAAATTTCATGTGATTACTAAATTTTGCATTACTGTATTATTTAGCTTGTGGGAACACTTAATGTAATTGCTTTGGCTCTTCTTCATTAGATTGTGAACCTCTCTTTGCTTCAAAAAGAATATCCTGGATGCTGTTTGGATTCAGTAAATAAGTATTTGTTACTGTTAAGAGATCCTAAGATTTCTATTTTAAATGGTGCTTGGCTAGCAGCCCTAGACATCATAACCCTAACTTGCCACCAAATTAACTACAAAGGCCCAGAAAAAAATGACAATTCATGATATGGAAAACATAGACTGATGTTCAACTTACTGCCAGAATTTAGAAGGAATCTGGATTTTTCCCTGTATTTAGTTATGTAAAAGTTCAAGAAAATAGCAGCTGAAATCACCTAGTTGTGAACAACTATGTACCCACCACCAAGATTTTATTTATCATTTTATTCTACTTGTTTGGCCACACATATATAAATACCTGTACTGTTGGAACTGAGTTTTAAAATGCAGTTGGTGGGCTTTACTTAAACGTGCAATCTGAAAAACAAAACAAATGAACAAACAACGAGCAAAGAGAAACAAACTCATAAAAGTAGAGAACAAACTAGTGGTTGCCAGAGGGGAAATGGGAGGGGGGGTATGCGAAATAAGTGAAGGGATTAAGTGGTACAAACTTCCAGTTATAAAATAAGTCACAGATATGAAACATACAGCATAGGGAATATAGTCAGTAATATTCTAACAACTTTGTATGGTGACAGATGGTAACTATACTTATCATGGTGACCACTGACTAATGTATAGAACTGTGGAATCCCTGTGTTGTACCCCTGACACTAATATAATACTATATGTCAACTATATTTAAATCAAAAATTAAAAAAATAAATAAAAAAAAAATAAAATAAAAAAAAAATAAAAAAAAAAATTAAAAAAATAAAAAATAAAATGCAATTGTTGGGTCACCTGTGCTGTGCTTCTGGAAATAGAGCTAAGTGAGCTCACCCTAAAGCAAGACATAAAAGGTATATTGAAACTGGACTAAAATCAAAAGTTTCTTCAAAGTGGAAAATGAGGCAACCACTCATCTATTGTAGAAGTTTTGCTTTCTCAAGTAAAATGCCGTCTTCAAATACCTTGCTCAGTTTTAAAATCCATCTAAGAAACTAACTGAAAGAGTAAACGAGGAATAGGATGGAGAGAATCTGTGGTTACATTTTGCACCCTACAGAGCAAAGTTCTCACAAGTGGGACACTAGAAAGCAAAGGAGAGAGGAAAAGGCCACGTGGCAGTTTATGCAGGAGCTTCTAGTTGGTCATGTATTCCAGCTGTTCTGAACATTAGATCACTGGACAGTGGGAGGAGAAGAAGATCTATCTACCTCAGGACCGAGGCGCTTCCGCCAACTCTAGTCTGCTAGATTCTGAAGCTTGGGTAGGAACCGTGCACATCACGCAGCCATCCAGTTGTCCATTGCGGAAGGGATTCAGCCATGCCAGAAGGGTGCATGGCAGCGTGGGATGCAAAGAGCAAAGAATGCATTGTTTGTAAGCTATCACCCAAGTTCCGTCTAGCTCAGGACTTGACCAAAAATACACATACAGAAAGAAGTAGCATGGGGCTTTTTTATTTTTCATAAACATATGGCAGAATTACTAGGCAACAATAAATACCTGAAGAAAATTCAACAGCATCTATATTGTTTTGAGGAGGACTAGTGAGCTGAGAATTTTCCAGCAGATCAAATTAGTATTCAGATGAGCAGGCCTCAAAAAGGCATTTTTATGAAGCAGGATTTTAGGAAATATACCTTTATGCAACTTTTATGAAAAAAAGGGGGAGCTTGAAGTTGCCATTGCTCTTCAGTGGTTGGGGTCTTCCCTTGCATGTTTGGATTCCAGGTCTCAGGAACTTGGTTGTGATGTGCATTCGATAGGTAGACTGTGTGGCCCAGGAAGAACTTTAAGCCTTGTCTGAAATACCTTTCTCAGATGTACTTTTCCTCATTTTCCGACACCGTAGGTATTCGCTTGTCAGGTAAGCCATAACGGAATACCAGAAACTGGGTGGCTTTAATAGCAAAAACTTACCTTTCCACAGTTTTTGAAAATGAGAGGTTCAAAGATCAAGCTGTCTTTGATCAGGCTTGGTTTGATCTTTGGCAGGCTTGGTTTCTCCTGAGTGCTCTGTCCTTGGCTTGCTGATGGCAGCCTTCTCACTGTGTCCTCATGTGGTGTGGTCTTTCCTCTGCACTCGTATCCCCTGCCTTTGTGTGTCTAAATGTCCTCATCTTATAAGGACAACCAGGATCTCATTTCAGTGTAGTCACTGTTTAAAGACCCTGTCTCCAAATATGATCACATTCTAAAGTACTGGGAGTCAGGGCTTCAACATATGGATTTGGGGTGGGAGATAGGAGGCTACAGTTCAGCCCATAACACCATATTTATTCATGTACCTGATGATCTCTTAAAACTTTCCCAGATACTATTCTTTTGGAGCACTTAAGAACAAGAGTCAGCCTCTTTACATGATTTTCACACTGAGGGGCAAACCCAGGGCACATCTCATATGCTTAATTGCACTGTTACAAAACAATAGGATTCAAAATTAGCAGCACGGCAGACTCAGAAATCACAGGGGTATCCTAGATGCAAAGCTAGCTAAGAAGGCTTTGCTCCTAAAAGAAAGTGGGTGGTGTAGTCCCCAGTGCAACTTAACTGAAAGTGTCCACTTTTCAAGTGTATTAAGGGGTCGCAATGGGCAGGTGGACATCACCGTCGTTCAGGCTTACTTCCTAGGCTGAATCTTAACAGCACAGAAAGCAGTTCTGGGAGACTCCAGCATTCACATGGCTGTGTCAATAAGCAGATAATCAGTAGAGTGTTTTGTTGTACAAGCAGCAAAAAGTTGGTGAGACAGAGCAACTGCATATACCTGGGAGAGCCTCAGCCAAAAGTGAAATGTGGATCCTGGCACAATGGCTTTCCAAACCAAGAGGGTAGAGCTCCAGGCAGTCTGGAGGCAGAATTCTCTCCTCTCTGGAGGAGCTCAGTCTTTTCTCTTAAGACCTTCAACTGATTGGATGAGGCCCACCTACATTATGAAGGGTAATCTGCCTTACTGAGTTTACTGGTTAAAGGCTAATCACATCTAAAAAATTTCCTCATAGCAACATCTAGACTGGTGTTTGCCAGGTAGTAAGGCTTCATGCTCTAACCAAATTGACATCTAAAATTAACTAACTCGGGACTATACGTCAGTTTCCTAAAATTTAATTCATTAAGAATACAACACTCACAGTGCATGAATAGAACATAGTGTTGCCAGAATTATACACAACCACTTTAAATATCATATTTGTATTGTTAGCAGAATTAAAAAAAAAATAAAGCCTTTGAGACTAGGAACAGTTAGAACTCAGGAGTAATTTTTAAGGTCATGCATGCCTCAGAGAAGCTATAAATAGGCATGTATGTTTGTTTTGGCATCATATAGATGCATTTAGGTGTGGAAATAGAAACATGCATCACCACACATACAGTTTTTTCTTTTAATTATGGGTGAATAATTTTGTTGATAGGTATGGCAAATATATTATTATTGGAACCATGTTAATGTAAAAATATTACCACTTGTGGTTTGCCAAAATTGTTTTGCCAATTTGGTTGCAAAAGGCAGTGTTTGAATCTTAAAATGTTTGGAATTTTATACAATTCTAATGATTTATAGGTAGAAAAAGCTAGAATGTTTGACATTGGGACCATTCTGGGAAATAAAGGGCATGGGGTTTGTATAAGTATTTGAGAATCAGTACATCACATATATTATAATTTTACCTGGACAGTTTTTCTTTAGTCATTATTCCATGCAGATAGCTATGAAAATATTACTTTATACTTACTTGTGGCTTTCCTGTTTAACAGCATACCAATTAAGATATCCAGTATGAATTTTTACATTGTGAAATGCATTCCCTCAAAATATAAACTCTTATCTTTTTTATCCTCCAAAGAAGTTTAACATTGTTATCTCAGATGTAATTTTGCTTACCAATTGTGGATAGATACACTTAAGTCAAATGTAATCACCTTGCAAGTATGTTTCAGAATGAAAAAAATGTCTGCATGTTTTATTTTTAAAATTTTGTCCATAAGAGTGAGAAACATCAAGGCTCCTAATGTTCTCAGATTTATCTTATGATCTATGTGTTTCATGCATGAAAACGTTCTGTTTCTGATGTTTACATTAGGTATCAGAACAATATAAAGTTTAAAGTAGAAGTGACCTCAGAGATTTATTGTCAGTATCATTTCCTGTAAATCACATCATTCTACTCATATTTTCCATAGTAAATGTATTATATAGAGCAAAGGAAATCACACTAATTCACAAATTATCTGTCTAAGCTCTAATGTTAATTTTTCAATATTTGATTTTAAATAGCTCTTTTTAAAGAAATGAGCTTTTTAAAGAAATGAAACATACCAGTTTCACTTCCTTTTCCTACCTGATGAGATAATGTGAGTAAATGCGAAAATCTTAGTAGCTTTTGAGTGTCTCTCTGTGGCGAGTTGCTCTCTTACTGGAGTGGAAGATGCTGACCCAAGGTGTTCAAATCTGGCTGATGGGAAAGTCATGCCATTCCCTGGTTTATGTGGCATCAAACTTCACAAAATTACCCAAGAAAAGGCTATTGGATCAGCAGGTAACATAGGTAGATCTCAGGTTGTGTGTGGTAGGAAGGTTTTGGTGGAAGATAGAATGAATGTGATGTTCATACACTAAACGAGGAGTCATATATGCCATATATTTTTTTTCTGTTTTATTTTGATTTTTTTTTTAATTTTTAAATTTTTTAATAAACGTATAATGTATTATTAGCCCCAGGGGTACAGGTCTGTGAATCGCCAGGTTTACACACTTCACAGCACTCACCATAGCACATACCCTCCCCAATGTCCATAACCCTACCACCCTCTCCCAACCCCCCTCCCCCTGGCAACCCTCAGTTTGTTTTGTGAGATTAAGAGTCTCTTATGGTTTGTCTCCCTCCCAATCCCATCTTGTTTCATTTATTCTTTTCCTACCCCTCAAACCCCCCATGTTGCATCTCCACTTCCTCATATCAGGGAAATCATATGATAGTTGTCTTTCTATTGTTTCTATAAGTTGACTTATTTCGCTAAGCATAATACCGTCTAGTTCCATCCATGTCGTCGCAAATGGCAAGATTTCATTTCTTTTGATAGCTGCATAGTATTCCATTGTGTATATATACCACCTCTTCTTTATCCATTCATCTGTTGATGGACATCTAGGTTCTTTCCATAGTTTGACTATTGTGGACATTGCTGCTATAAACATTTGGGTGCACGTGCCCCTTTGGATCACTACATTTGTATCTTTAGGGTAAATACCCAGTAGTGCAATTGCTGGGTCATAGGGTAGCTCCATTTTCAACTTTTTGAGAAACGTTGCACCCGCTTGCATTCCCACCAACAGTGTAGGAGGGTTCCCTTTCTCCACATCCTCGCCAGCATCTGTCATTTTCTGACTTCATGTATGCCATATATTTAACTAATGACTCTTACCCTGTGTCCACGTAATGGTGGTGCCATCTGAGTGATTCGGGAAAGACCTGTGATAGTTGATATTGGTACTGTTCTCTGGAGTGGGCCTTAATTAGAACAAGAGAGAATCAGAGGAAGCAACTGTAACTGATGGCATTAGTTCTAGTTCTAAAAATGCACACCTGTCACTATTTCTATACTTGACCTTTCATATAATATGTTTAGTATACATTTCATTTTGCTACTTTGATTACAGATATAGTTTTTGGTTTTGTTTTGGTTTTTGTTTTCGGTTTTTTTGGCAATACAGTGCTTCATGATGATTTGCCTGGAAAAGTTATTTGATCTTTGGAGACATAATTTGTGTACATCAGTGGAAATAATTATTTAACTATTTTATATACAAATAATTAACCAGTGTAATAGTTTTATTTAGGGCAGAAATCAGAGCTCAGATAAAAACACTAATTGTTGGCAGTTGGCAACTTTCGAGTTACATTATCACAGCATTTGTTACCTCTAACTTAACAATCTTATATAAATAGAGTGAGAAAACTAATCCTTGAAGAGTTAATCATGTTTTCTCATAAACTAGGAGATGGTAGGTTAGGGATATCCCTTTTAAAACCCAGTCTTATTAAGGGGAAATAAAAGCACTATTATACGACTCCACTTGACTTGAAGGAGGGCATTTATTCTGCAGGTGTCCTAATTTCACTTCTGGCTGGTGGGGCCCTGGATGATTTTTCAGCCAAAACTGCAGTGAAAGTTGGATATCTGTTCTATACTGAGATGCTGAAATGCCTAAGAACAGACAAGAGCTAATTTTACATTGAACAGTAGTTAAAGACTACCTGTGTCCTACTGCACACCTGTCATCCCCCCACAAGCAGATGCAGACTAGAGCTTTCCTAGTGGTGGTCTCTCCTCCAACATGGCTCCCCATAGATTTTTATTAGGTCATGTGTCCTTTGCTCAGCTCCCACCTGATCACCCATGTTTTGTCACCACAGAAGTAGTTTTTCAAGCAATGCACAGCTGAGATTTGGAACATTTCCAGAATCACAATTGCTGCTTTATCTTCCTGTGACTTTGAAAGAAAGCCCCGGCATGAATTGAACGCTCAAAACTCCGTCCCTGCACAATTTGTAGTGTATTATTTCAGTTACGCTTTTTACTGCTTCTTAGGGAATTGATTTTTCTTTTCAATGTACCACCTTTCCCTCAATTCTCTTGTCTTAAAATGGAGGAAAGAAAGAAAGAAAAAATTAGGGCACAAGGTGTTTGTGAAGAGGAGCAGAGAGTAGGCATTTCCAGTCCCATGAGGATGTGAAATGGATGGAAATTATAAGACAGAAGACAACAACTGCTCATTCATGCAACAGCAAATTATGTAATTCTGGAGTGGAGAAGCTGACCCCACAACCTTTTGCTTTCAAACCGAATTCTTTAAAATAAAATTCAATTATTCATTTGTTTGGATGTTTTGTATCTAGTGCATTTGTTAATGTGTCTGTTTCCAGAATTTTAGGGATCTTAAATTCGAGGTGAACTGTTTCCATTTTTATATACTTTCTAAACCACAGCAAGCCTTTTGTTTTTGAAGAAATATTTCATTATTTGTTCAGATAGTTCCCAAATATTAAATGTCTTTGCTAAATGAATTTTTGAAATGTGGTACGGAGTGTTAAATTGACAGTAAACACGTTCAATGCTCAATAAGTCATATGTTAAGTAACCTCGATTTGTTTAACCCAGCGTTTCTTAAATAAAACCTTTTGCCCCATAATACCTATTTTTATCTCACTATCCTAGATCAACATTTGTGTAAGAGAATGACTTAGATTTAAAAGACACAGAAGGAAAAACTTATAGGACTTCAGGGAGGAATATGGAGGTAAGGGGAGCCATGCTCTTAGGTTTCCAACTTATAATTCATTAGTCGATGGTACCACTCACTGAGAATGGACACTGGGTGTATATTACAACATTCATACGTGTCCTGACAGCAAAGTGGAACTAAACTTTCTTTGAAGAAAAGCACAGCAGTAAGTACATTGCAGGATTTATTACTGAGAGCACATCTTTAGAAGAAATGTGTTATTTGCAGAAACAGATTTGGTATTCTAGCTATGTGAGAAAACAATTAAAAAATGAGATAGAAAAATTATAAGCCGAATACCTAGAACACATTTTAATCCACATTAAGATGCCTTAATCTTTTGACTTAAGCAGTTATTTAATTTCTGCAGTATTGTCTTCTAAAATGTTCTTTAATTTAAACCATGTTAGAACCCTGTTACATACCGTGTTATAATTCCTACTGTATTCTTAAAAACTTCTTGCCCAGCAACAGGAGCAAAGTTGTATCTTCAGAACTGGCAAGATGATTGTCTGAATGTGACATTATCTGATGACACTCAGAAAGCCTTTAAACATAAAAGATACAGGGAAATGCTTCATTGCTTTCCTTGGATGGCATTTTTTTTCTCCTTTGAGTCTAAGCAAGATTAATGTTCTCAACTGACATGATGACACATCTCGTCATGAAATGACAATAAAGTGTGTATGAAATGGGAGTAGGGATCTGCCTAATAAAATGCACTACCTTAATTTTTTTCTAAATACTATTAGTTTGAGATTGTGTTGGAAGTAATGATGTTCAACTTGTAAATGGGTTGAATATGCCATTATGTTTTTACATTTATGTGCATGTATTGTTTTTGTTAGCAGTGATAGATCACTCACTTTTGCCTTGACTCCAGTATCTCAGAAAAGTGATGGCATTTCTTATTCCCTTCAGTTCAATATGGCAAACATTTATTGAGTAATTTCTCTGTTAAGATACTGTGAAACTGCCTCTTGCATGAATGTAACAAAAAGGAGGAAAGAATCTGAGAGCACCAAGTTAATTTCAGCAAATATTTAATTTCTAGTGATCAAAGTTAATCGGTGATCAAAAGAAAACAAGTAACTAGCAATGTTACATGAAAACAATAGATTCTAGTGCAATAAGGGAAGAAATTTTTTTTAAATTTTTCCTGTAAGCAAGTTTATTACTGAAAGTGTGCCACACATGATCAGTATTGGTCATTTTACCTCAAAAGCAATGAAGAGTTGCTTACTCTGAGATGTGTGGAAAAATCATTGCAGAGACATTGAGCTTGTGTGGAATAATCAGAACAAAAAGAAAGAAATAAGTGTAGGCAAAGTCATGATCCAAGTTAAATCAAGATAAAAGATAAATCAAGTTGTGACAAATTGTATGATTTTCAAAGCAAGAAAGAAGACCCATACTAAGCCAAGATCTCTGGCTGCACAAATCATGAATCCAATAAATAATAAATGCAATTACTAGAAATATTTCCTGATGAAATCAATAGGCCCTCTTTAGCCTCACTTTTCAGAAATGGGTGCTGGTAACAGCTTTAATAGAAAGAACTCCTGCTGTAGTACATTGAAGTATTGGTTTATGTTAGTGGCTTATTTAGCTCCCATTTATCACTCATTCCACAAACATGGTGCCTTATATTAGCTTGTGAATATATACAAGTGACCTCACTGTCACACTTTCCCGTCAAAGATATTCAGCATTAGAGGAGGGACTACCTCTGAGAGTATTGAGGTATAGCCTGACTTTTTAATTTCCAACAGGAAAATTCCTTTGGAATTTTTTGCTGTTTCTTAAAAATTCATGTGAATTTTGCATTCTTTCTTCTGGCATTTTAACAGGACATCTTCCCTAAATCTTTGGAATCCAGGGAAGGGTGGCCATAATTAAAGTGAGTTTTCTCCTGTCTCCTGTGGACACACACAGACCTTTGTTTGAGAAGCACAGTAGCATGCAGATATTGCTTTTATGGAGTTTGCCATGAGGTTTTGAAATGATATTTGCTTGGGTTACTATGGGAGCCCCAAGAAAGGAGGTGATGGCTGGCTCTGTGTCCATTGAGGGAGATTTTTCAGCTGAACTTGAAAGATAGGAGTGCCTTTGGCAGCCTGAGAAAAAAAGAAGAGGAGGGCCTTCCAATCTGAAGGAAGGTGCCTACAGATGCATAAGCGGTATGGCTGGAGGATGGGGTGAGAGTATCTAAATTTGACGATGAAAAGATGAATAACCATCACCTTTTGGGCTAGCTATAGAAACCAGGGATTTCGGTCCTCATATAGTATGTAAGTGATTCCACACTGAGAGCCATTTTTTTTTTAATGAAATCAATATGAAAGCCCAACAAATACTTCTATAAATATATATTTATTTCAAAAATGTATGAACTTTATTTATAAGCCAAGAATATTTTGATTAAAAAATTGAACTTTATTGGTTTTGGATGGCAGCTGCTGTCTTGTTAACCTCAACATCCAGTTGATTTTTGTGTTTTGTTTTGGTTTCATAGTATCAGGAAAATCTGGATTCATGTAGATAATTCATGTAATTAGGAAAAAATGTATTTTAATAGTTTATTTTGCAATTCCAGGATTATCTGTTATAAAGCTGGTCTGGAAGCTTAAAAGAAGAATCACTGGAAACTGTTTTAGTCCTGAATTACTAAGAGAATTTATCTGCTGCTCTCAGTGCTTACTAGCAAAGAGTTCAATTTGGGTGAGGTAAAGCAAAGTGTTATAAGGTACCATTTAAAAATCATCTCAATTATGTCAATGTTCTGCTCAATCAGATATTTAGTATGAGTTAGCAATGTCATTTTTACCTTACTTTGCATGTTGAATCTAACTACAACTTTTAATTTCACCAAAGATACATTCCCTGCAGGTAACATTTTGGCCTTGCTTCAAGAAAGTGATCGTGTTCCACTAAATAAAATCCTAGTCAAAAGCCAGCCAAAGCCCTGCGTCTATGTTCTAATTGAGATCTTTATGTCTCTTCAGCAAAAATAAAGCAGGAATTATTCTTTTCATTTCCAATAGTCCACCTTTGGACTCACGACCAACGGTGGTAAGCTTTGATTTGCAGGAAGACATTGTAAAAGTCACTGCCATATTGCAAAGACTGTATGCGAATATGAAGTACAAGTTGTAGGCCATTATCTCACAGTGTTTGGAAAGATGCTGCACGTACTGGATAGCATATACTTGGCAGGTGCAGCCGGCCACAGCCACCTAAACACAGGCCCTCACTTCTCTACAAGCTGTCATTCTGTTTTCTCCTGCTATCATCATAACATTCTCTTAGGAGGCTTCACTGCATGGCCTTGGGAAACTGACTAGACCTCTCTGTATCTAAGGCCCTAATGAGATAATATGATAACCCTTGTTCTATTCATAACCTTAGTACTATTTCGTAATAATAGTTGTGAGCATTAGAAGAACTGACATCTGTTCAATACTTAGCCTAGTTCTTGGCCGATACTAGGTATGAAGTGTTGAATTGTATCCTCTCCGAGAGAGGTTCAAATCCTGATTCCCAGTACCAGTGACTGTGATTTTATTTAAAAATAAGGTTGGGGGTGCCTGGGTGGCTCAGTTGGTTAAGCAACTGACTTCAGCTCAGGTCATGATCCTGGAGTCCTGGGGTCCAGCCCCACATTGGGCTCCCTGCTCAGTGGGAAGACTGCTTCTCCCTCTCCCATTCCCCCTGCTTGTGTTCCCTCTCTCGCTCTCTCTCTCTCTGTGTCAAATAAATAAAATCTTTAGAAATAAGGTCTTTGCAGATCTAATTACGATATAAATTAAGATGGGGTCATGCTGAGTTAGGGTGAATCCTCATCTAGTCACTAATATCCTCAGAAGAAGAGGACAGGCACACAGGAAGGAAGGCCATGTGAAAACAGATGTAGAGATTGGAGTTATGCTGACATGAGCCAGTGAAAGAACACCAAGGATCACTTGCAGCCGTCAGAGTGTTTCATAGGAACCAACTCTCCTGGCATCTTGGTTTCAGACTTGTAACTGTGAAAGTGTCCCTCTCTGTTCTTTTAAGACACTGGTTTGTGGCAATTTGTTACAGCATCCCTAAAAATGAATTCAGTAAGTAATCAACAAATTGTAGCTATTGTTATCACCATTGTTATGGAAATTAAGTGCATATTTAATGTCAGACATAAATTTTGTTTGTTTTTAATAACATCACATCGTAGAATATGTGGTAACGCAGACTTAGAGCTTTGTTTTGTCTCATGGTCATGTGTCAGTTTTATTCCTCCATGAAATAATTTTGAAGATTTTCATTACATTCTACACACTGAGGTCTCAAGTGCTTGTTATTGTCATAAATAGTGAACATAGATGACAAGCACTCATAAAATTTTTCATATTATAGATGAACCTTTGGCTCTGAGTGATAATTTGGCGTACATTGCTTTTATACTGTTGTCAATATTGTCTACATGGGTTGAAAAATCACATTGTCCAAATATGATTTGTTATTTATTATTGATCTTTATAGCCTTGACTCTTCCATCATCAAGTTTATTTAGAAATTTTCTAGTAGTAGTTATTTCGACTCAGGTGAAATGTTTTAATACTAAAATTTAAGTAAGCAGTACCCACAACAACCCAAGAATGTACCCAGTTCATTCTACCAAGTATTAATTGCACCCTGATATGTGCCAGGAAGATGTTCAAGGTGTTTGGCACACAACAGTGCACAAAACAAAGATCCCTGCCCTTTGGGGCAATAACGTAGTAAATAAGCCAATCATATAATATGTGAGATGGTAATAATAAGGGGAAAAAACTCACCACAGCAAGAACATGAGCCAAAGGTATGCACCTCAGCTTGGCTTGAAATTTAACTGAATGCACTGAACATATATGAAAGTAGTATCTTTGCCTTAAGATTGGGAACGAGGAAGGATGTCCTTTGCACCACTCCTATTCACTATTACACTAAAAGTCCTAGCTCATGCTGTAAGACCAAAACAAAAAAAAAAAAGGAAGGAATGAAGAAAAAGGTGGGGGGACATCTGGACAGCTCAGTAAGTTAGGCACCAGACTCTTGATATGGGCTCAGGTGATGATCTCAGGGTCATGAGACCAAACCTGTGTCTGACTCTGCACTCCATGGAGAGTCTACCAGAGATTCTCTCTCTGCCTCCCCCTTCTTCATGCCTTCCCTCCGCAAAATATATATATATATGTAATAGATTTTATAAAAATACTATTGAAAAAAAGAAAAAGAAAGAAAAAAGAAATAGCATGTACACAGGTTGTCAGTTGAGAGGGTATAGGAGCAATGCCTCCCTGGTAGTCACAAGCATACCTCCTACCACCCAGTACTGGTTTTCAGTATCGGGAAACAGGGCTTCTTGAAGAAATGGCTGATTCTAGGACTAAGGCAGGAAAAAAGACAAGAGGAGCCTGGATCATCATATAGTGTCAGAAAATAAGGAAATGATTTAAAAAAAGAAGAAAAGAAAAAGAAAACCCACAGTGAGTGGGGAGGGAGAGGGGAATTTGTCAAAGGGACAGGAGGCAACTGAGATAGGTCCCAATAGACAAAGCAGGAACAATTTCAGGAAAACAAAGTAGCTTAGCTTTGGATTTACAACCGGAGTATTAGAAATAAAAAACAAAAAATGACTCTATAATGTTATAAGTGATTGAATAAGTAAATGAGGAAGAATAGATTAAACCCCCCATGCAGAATAATGCCAAATAATTTATGTAGGTAATACTACCTTCACAGAGATGGAGCATGATTTCTCTTGTCCTCGAGGTTGAGCTTTCCACAGTGACTTCCTCCCAGAGCTGACAGTTTGCAAAGTGTTGGGGAAAAAGAGTAGCATTGCCATGGAAAACCTCAATAAACACGACTTCAACCAGTGATCAATGTCAACGTCAATAATGACAAGTCACACTGATATTCTGTACCCTTGATACGAAATGTGATAAAAATGGCACTTCACCCCTATGGTCTCCTGTCCCAAACCCACAAATCCAATCTAATCCTGAGTAAAACATCAGACAAACTCCAGTAAAGGGACATCCTTCAAAATATCTGACCAGTACTTGTCAAAACTGTCAAGGTCATCAAAAACTAGAAAAGGCTAAGGAACTATCACATACTTGAGCTAAAGAAGGCATGTTGATTAAGTGTAGCATGGTCTCCTGGATGGGAGCCTGGACCAGAAAAATGACCTTAGATAAAAGCCAAGTGAATGTAATTCAGTCAGGATAAAGTAAGGAGCTTAGTTGTTAATAATGTATCAATATTAGTTCTTTAATTGGCAAAGGTACCATATCAGTGGAGATATTAATAATAACAGAGATTGGGTATGGGGTATATGGCTAATCTGTGCTATATTTGCACATCTTCTTAAATCCATAACTAGTCTAAAATATATCGTGTATTAAAAAAAGAACAATGATCTTGCTTGTGCAGTGTTACTGGGGTGAACATTCAGGGCTGCCTTTAAAAAGCCTCGTGCAAACAAACTGCTTCTTAGTCATGTGTGTTAATGTCCTAAGGCTGGCTTAACAAAAAACCACAAGCTGGGTGACCAAACAGCAAAAAGTTTCTCTCACAGTTCTGGAGGCCGGAAGCCTTAACTCAAGGTGTCAGCTGGGCCATGTTCATCTCAGAAAGTTCTGGGACAGAATGCTTCCTTGCCTCTTCCAGTTTCTGGTGCTTCTGGCTTTCGTTGGAGCTCTTTGACTTATAGATGCGCAGCTGTGATCTCTGTGTCGTGTGCATATGGCCTTCACTCCTGGGTGTCTCTGTTTTCTCCTCTTCTGTCTCATAAGGATGCTCACCATTGAATTCAGGGCCCACCCTAATCCAAGCTGATCTCATGTAGAAATTCTCTCCTTAATGACCTCTTCATAGAGTTTAGTTGCAAATGAGGCCCCATTTGGATGTTCCAGAGAGTGATATCTGTTTTGGGGGCCACTGTTCAGCCCACTTAGCCATGCCATCTGCTTAAGGTACTCAAACACTTGGATGGCTAAAGAAGCCTGTAGAAAAATTAATCTGCAGTAAAAATGAACATACTAGTTGTCTACCAAGTGTTAGAATTGTCTTAGTGATTATTATAATAATAATAGGTAATCATTATTTCTGTAAAGATTATTTGAGAGAGAGCGGGTGTAAGGGAGAAGGGTAGGGGTAGAGGGAGAGGGAGAGAATCTCAAGCAGACTCCCCACTGAGCATGGAGTCCAAGGCTGGGCTCCATCTCAGGACCTGTAAGATCATGACCTGAGCCGCAGGTCTCCCAGGTGCCCCATGAGAGGTCATCATTACTGAGCTCTCCCTATATGCTGGGTACCCATGTGAGTGTTCCACCTATATTCTCTCTCTTAGGCTTCCTGTTTAGTTTTCCTTGATCTATAGATGCTGAAATTGAGATACTGTGAAGAAACTTGCCTAAAATCACAAAGCTAGTGAACTTCAGACTCCTGTTAATAGTATTTATTATATTAAAATACTGCAAATAAAATGTATATCAAACATTTGTACAAGTTCTGAATCACTCCAGGCAACCTGAGGATTCCACTTTAAGGCTTAGATCCCTGGGGGGCACTGAATGTTTTTTCAGCAGCTTGATATGAAGAAAATTTATCAATCCCTTTAGCTGGGGGCTCCGTGTGACAGAGATGCTAATGCTTTTTCTTCAATTTCTAGGATGTCAGGTAAAATTGAATCTCAGTTATCCAGCTATCATCCCATCAACTCTTACCTTCTCTATTCATTTTCTTAACGAATTTCTTTAAAGATTTTATTCATTTAACACAGAGAAAGGAAGAGAGAGAGAGAGAGGCGGAGACAGAGAGCAAGCACAAGCAGGGGGAATGACTGGCAGGGGAGAAGCAGGCTTCCCGCTGAGCAAGGAGCCTGACCTGGAGCTAGATCCCAGGACCCTGAAATCACTGTTAATTTTCTACTACCCTCTGAAGAGGATTTACTTTCTTATTTGGGCTTCCCTCTCACCAGTATCATTTTCTTCCTCCCCACCCCACACATGCACACACATGCTTTTTATCCATTTAATTTGCATCTTCTCCCAAATAGTTAAAAATCCCATCTGAATGATGTAAAGACTTATAAACCACAAGCAAATGTAGTATTTCGAAAGGCTAGCAAAAGCCTGTAGATGCCAAGTAAATGTATAAGATGAAATAAGTGATTCAAATAGAACAATTAACAGATGGCAGGAACAATTATATATTCAGATTTCTGGCCAACAGCATTTGGTAGATATAATTACCTTACAGGTGTTAAGTGCCCTTCTATCACGGAATGAGACATCTCTGAACACTAGAGAGGCCCAGTTAAATGACTGATGGCCACAGATTAGTAAAAATCCTACTGGCTCATTTTTTTAGACATGAATCAGAAAGCTAAATTCAGTTCTTAGAGTCTAGTGCTAAGTTCAAAAAAAGTGAAACTTGAACAGGAGAGCAGGTGTGGTATAATCTTAACGTTGATTGCTGGGGTGGGGAAAAAAAAGCTCTGAACATTAAGAGACATTTAAAATACACTCGACATTTGGAAGGTACAAAGTCCAAAAGGCAATCGTTTAGGGAGAAGGAAGCAGCTGTTACAAAGTATTCCTTTGAGTTTTTAAAAATTACCTGAGTTTCATGTGCAAAATGGCATTCTAATGCTGTTTTTAAATTAAAAAAAAAAAGCTTCTGTATAGATTAGTTTGTATATGTTTCTTTATATGCTGAAGAGTATTATGCTAGAATGCAAATATAATTTTTAATGTCGTTATGTTATAATCATTTTGACCAGAAATATTTGAAAACCGAGGAAAAAAACACACATGCACAAATTAGGTCATTCAAGAATTACCACTTTTATTTTGTTTTGTGAAGAATAAATATTTGGAGCTTCCATTTAACATTTCAGTCATTTGCAGCTGTGAGCTCAGGGAAGTATCAGATGAATCTTATTCCCCACTGTATTGATGTTGTCTGATTAAAACTGGGAAATTGCCTCCATTCCCTTCTACCTCTAGTCAGCTCTTACTCTCTGAACGTGAGCTATACTCAGTACCATAATTTCATGCTTATTTCTATTACTTTCCTTTATTTGTTTGAAGTGGTGGTTTCTTCGTTACTGTTTTTATTGTTTTACAAAGTAATAGTTTTGTAATCATTTTGTAGTCTTTGAACAGGTATTTTATTTGTTGTTGGACAACAAGTAGTTATCTTTAGTATTTATTACTTGAGTAATATTTATTACTAGATAATTTTTTTAAGATTTTATTTATGTATTTGACAGAGATCACAAGTAGGCAGAGAGAGAGGGGAAAGCAGGCTCCCTGCTGAGCAAAGAGCAAAGAGGCTCGATCCCAGGACCCTGAGATCATGACCTGAGCCGAAGGCAGAGGCCCAACCCACTGAGCCACCCAGGCGCCCCTTGATAAATGTTTTTGATTGATTGATAAAACCTGTTCTAAATAACTAGTTTTTTACTATACTTTTAATCTTCTAATTCTGCAGAGGAAAAAGGGAATGGAGTTCCCCCCCCCTACAAATTAGGGGGAGATATTCCTTCAATGAGTTGATTACTATAAAATATATTTTTGGTAACATCCTTTAAAGTCGTTAATTTGTCCAGCTAACATACAGAGACAGATGGTTATGGGGGACATATTTATTGTGCTGTATCGTTTTTCCCTTATACTGAAAATCTTGATCTTTTAATAACATAAATGTTCTTTTATTAAAATATGTCATAATTTTCCTTTAGCATTATATTCCCTCTGATAAGAGTTGAAATCAAGGATTAATTTTTTTAAGTATTAATTTTTTTAATTTAAGCTGAAAAGCAGGTTTGACTTCCATTGTCTAAAATATTCATCAACAAACTTGATGCTTTTAATTTTCCTTTTTTCTTGTGAAGTTAAGAATATTATACTTTCCTGCCTTGATCATGGTGAAAGCCTGTCGATAAGCAAACTTTACTTCAAGCATTACATACATAAAATACAATCATTAGCACATACCTTCACTTACTTGGTTTCTAGGTTGTAGTAATACATTAGCATTAAAAAATTGTCATTCCACCCACATGGCAATGTGTAGCCAGTATCTTTTTGATAGATTTCAAATAGTGGAATTACTGTATTCAAAACAAATAATCTAAAATTGACATAAAGATCTATGTTCAATGACACCTTTGTTTTAGGGTGGAAACAGCTAAGAAGGTTCTGAGTTGGGACTCATTGAAAAAGAAGAACATTGCATTTCTAGATAGAAGACTTAAGAATAATATCTTCAAATATTTCTTAATATTAAGAGCAAAATACCAAGATCATTATTGGGAATACAATTTCAATTTTTATCCACATCTATGAGAAGAGATTTGCATAACAAAAAAACAAGAATTGGTTTGTGAAAAAAACAAATAGCATCATCCTTGAAAATAGCATTAAGGCTAAAATTGTATAATGAGAACAAAATATTATAAAACTGAGAAGTCTCTAGTAAATTAGTTAAATGTTATAAAACTAAGAAGTCTCTAGTAAATTAGTTAAGAACATTTAGTTCAGATAACATTTTTTTCAGATGTCTTTGGATTACAATATAGACTTCTTTCTGCGTTACCGTGGCATTGGACAAAGGATTTATTAACTTTATTTCCAATCGAGAAATAGCAATAAGAACATCTCTTATTGTTGTTGGAATTAAAGGGAATGACATATAAAGCACTTAAGTAAGTGCCCGGCTCAGAGCTCTTGCTTATACATGCTGCCGTTCATTGATTTTTAAAATACATCCATTAGTTCAACTGAAAAATGGGGAATATCTAACAAATATATTAGAAGCTTTTCTCATAATCATTGTGTTACTTATTTTCCATTACACTTAAGCCCATTCTAGTGTTGTGAAATTAATACGGAAATAGGGGAAAAATCATGATTGAGAAACCTTTGTAAAACTGAAGGTTTTTTTTTTTCTTTTGGGATGAAGTCAACGTGGTCCTTGAGTAAATTTACTTTTCTAACTATTACTTTCTTACAGGCAGCTTTAGCCTATTCCTAAAAATAACTGCTAAAGCCAGCAGCACTATTAGAAATAAATCCTTTGAGAAAATATTTTCAAGCCTCTGTTATATAGTTCCAATTTTTTTCAGTATACCTAGGAAAGTTTGTTCAATATTTTTTAGCACGGAGTTAAATATGCAAAACCTTTTATATTCTAAGAGACTTTGTATTCTTCATTTGGAGAATACAATTGATACTTAAGGAACAGTCATCTAAAACAATGTATTTTGATCTTTGAAAATTAAAGGAATACTGATCAAAAAGTATAACTTTAAACAGATCCCTGGCATGTCAGTTTATTTTTTGTTTCGTTATATGTTCATTCTAAAGTTTTTTAAAATACATTTTTATTACTGGAGAGAATCAAGCCCATAAAAGTATGTTTTACTCATAGTAGATTTCATTTAATTAATGGATTATGCATTAGTCTAGCAGATGGGTGAAATTTAAATTTACTCATGTCACTTTAATTTGTTCGCCTGGCTTTTTCAAAGCTGCTGATTTGTTCTATTAGAGTATTTAAATAATGTTTCTGACTGTTCTGTTCAAGACTAAATAGACCTTTACCTGAGTGAAATCCAATAAATGAAGTGGATTGGCAAAATTTATGTATGGGGAAGAGAAATGCTAGTGTGATTCAGAACTTCTGGTGAAGTTCTTTACAAAAGAAAGCTGATGACCAAGGATTAACAGGAAAATTTCCTTCTCAGATTTAAAACTATAATGGATGGAAAGCTAGCCCAGAAAGAAAGGGCTGTTTTCTCAAGTGGAAAGAGGTTAATAGGGGGTGCCCTCAAGATCAATTTTAGTATTGATGATATTAAATCTATTAATGATTTAGAAGATGAGATAGAGTTTTGCTAATGTCATCATTTTATTTTTCATAGTAAAAACAGGGAAAGTTTAAAAACACAGCTGAAAGAAAATGTACATTTTTAAAATTCATTGGTCATTATTAAAAAAAATATATCAAAAGAGTCAATCTCAAACTTTTGGCTGTCCTATAGTTGCATGTTACCAGGGAAAATGTTTCAAGCTTCATTATTAACATAAGAGAAGAAACGATGTGTAATTCAGCTTTCTTCTTGCTTTTCTGAATTCTGTATCCTCTATTCATCAAAAGTAGTATCCGTATTTAAGGAAAATAATATATACATACACACCAAAATTGTATGTAGACCAGAACTACCTATTTCTTGTACTTTCAGATTTGGGACTGGAGAGCTGACACCAACTAGTTCATGGGATTTGCTGAACAAGCACATGCTATAGTGCAAGTCCATGGTTACCCATACCCAGATTTATTGTCATCGGGTGCATATAGAGTCAAAGATCCCTTTATGGGAAAATCTGATGACTAGAAGAATAAGTGGAGGTATTTTGAATCATAGGTCACTAAGACTGTTCTTTATTATCATCATTGCTATTTGCCTATAAATGTTGTAATTGGAAAATCTTTAGATAATGCCTACATTACTTCTACATTCTGCACTAAGGCAACCCCTTGTGGTACTTGTGCATTTTCTGGCTCTTGAATCATATTTACTCAATCACAAATAAATAGCTTAATTATGAAAATACAAGAACATTTAGAACAATATGAATACTTATATTGTGAAAAGTAGACCACATTAAAAAAAAAAAGCTATGTAGATCTTAATGGATAAAAATAAATTAGCCTGGAGATTGAAAATACAGAATGCTGCAGAATGTAAATATAGTAGATTATAAAATGTCATCTTTGGGAAATACCTATTACTGTAGCTAATATGGTTAAACTTATTAATTTGAGATTCTTCCTCCTAAAGCATGAAAGTCAGCACAACAGAAAATGTTACACTCTTTTCAACATTGTTATCTAATCAATTTGTTTCGCTTGTTATTGAATATATATTGATGATTACCGTAAGTTACTATCACACAAAGCTGAGTATAGAAAATTGGTTTCCAAACTGTATTTTGCAAAACTGTGTATTCCTGGAAAAACTTGAGGGGATCATGAATGCTGTCATCCATAATTCTGAAATCCAAATAAAATTGTTCAGCAAAATAGTTTTGCTGTTTCTTAATGGAAATTTATAGTTAATAATTAAATTAATTTATACTTAAAAGTTTCGTGTTATAAATTTGAAATTTGAAACTAGATTTTAGTAACAACTTTATTTCTTCTTACGTTGCACAACACGAGATCTCTTTCTACCAGCAGTTTACAGATGCATGAGCAAAAGCTTGGAAAGGCTTGTAACTTTTCCATGATGGCACAGCTAGTCCTGGGTCCAGATTGGAACAGTGCCATCCAGCTCCAGAGACCCTGCTCGTATCTACTGCATCATATGTCGCATGCTAGTTATGCTAGTTCAGGTAGAGAACTGTGGATGTCCTTTGCAGTCTTGGAAAGAATAATTTAATTATTTTTAATTCAGGCTTTGGATTTGTTCCTCTTTGGTTATGCCACATCTTACCTGTTGTTCTTTGATACTGTTGTCTTCTCTGTTTGAAAGATTACTGGGGAGCAAACTCTTGATTTTCCCTTAGATACATAGTTACCAATATATGAATATGTATTTGTAGCATGACCTTTTCATGATCAAAGAAACTCAAAACTAATAATAAAATACTCTTTGAGGGGGCGCCTGGGCGGCTCAGTGGGTTAAAGCCTCTGCTTTCGGCTCAGGTCATGATCCCAGGGTCCTGGGATCGAGCCCCGCATCGGGCTCTCTGCTCAGCGGGGAGCCTGCTTCCTCCTCTCTCTCTGCCTGCCTCTCTGCCTACTTGTGATCTCTGTCTGTCAAATAAATAAAATCTTTAAAAAAAAAAAAAAAAAAAATACTCTTTGAGACATAGTTTTCAGATCCCTCTCATATATATTGTTCCACGTAATAATCATATCAAGCTTGAGAGCTTTTGTAAGTTAGATTATTATTGGTCCCATTTTATTTATAGAAAAATGCTTCCATAAAACTGTAGTATGAAATTTCTCTCTTCACTCTTTTAATTTTCCTAAATGACTTCTGTTATATACCAGGTGCTTCCAAAGTTCATTTTTATAATCCGTGTTCTTTGATAAAATTACTTCCCTTGTGGCTGTTTACACTTCTGCTTTCCCATGTGTGAAAACAGAGGCAGGGTGGGGAATCCTAATTTTATGTGTGAGCACAGATGTGTTGCCTGGAGGACTTGCTGTAGGAGCTGGGACCTTGGTTCTGTTCATCCTACGTGTGTGAGCCTGGGGATCCTGGCGGCAAGTGTGTTTGGCCCAAAGACACAAAGAGTCAGTAATTGCGTCGGACACTGAGCAGTTCAGATTGGCTGGAGCCCAGCATGATTGTGGGGTGTGGTGAGAGGAGCAGTCAACAGCCAAACTTGTCTATACGGAAGAGCACATGGTGTGCTTTCGGAGCTGTATGACCTGGTCCTGAATGTGCTGGGGAACAGGAATGACGCGATAGGATTACACTTTAGGAATATCACTCTGGGGAACAATATTTTTGTTTAATTTTTTTCAACCACAAATTTAAGAGACATGTATAACAGATGGGTGAATGCAGAAAGATGCAAAGACTGTGATCTTTTTACATCATGGCACAGCTTGATGTAGGCACCAGCCTTTTCACAAACCTTGATGTCAGAACTCTATACTCCTAATTCCTTATTCCTACCTCACCTGCCTTTATTTTTTTTTAAGATTTTTTATTTTATTTTATTTATTTGACAGAGAGAGAGATCACAAGTAGGCAGAGAGGCAGGCTCAGAGAGAGAAAGGAGGAAGCAGGCTCCCCGCCTAGCAGAGAGCCTGATGCGGGGCTCGATCCCAGGACCCCGGGATCATGACCTGAGCTGAAGGCAGAGGCTTTAACCCACTGAGCCACCCACGTGCCCCCTCACCTGCCTTTATTTCTGTGGCCCCTCTGCGCTGCCCTGTGCTCTGCCTCTCAGCCTCCACACTCAGTGCCTGCCTGCAGTCACGCCCCAACACCCAACTGCTGAACTCCTCTGCATCCTGCGCGATGTACCTTGGTCCTGCGGGGGAGCCTTCCTCCATGCTCTATGACCAACCAAAGCTCCCTGTTCTTTGTTGTCAGAATTCCTTTTAGTTTTCCTTTGTAACATTCATCACAATTTTAATTAAATAATATATTATGTCATTGGGGTATATACATTATGTTATTAAGGATAATAGGCTTATGTATGTGTGTATTTGTATATGTGTGGGTATATCCGTTATTATGTGTACACACACACACACACACACACACACAACACACACACACACACACAAACAGTTAATAACAACACTTTGTAATTCTTACTGAATGTTTTTCTCTTATCTGGGTGTTCTTGTGTGTATTGTATCCAGGTATTATTAATTGGAAAAACACCACAAATATGTTTTGTGTCCCTCTTTGTATGACAGTTATAACAAGAGATTTGTTCTGTGTAACTAGGAACAAAGAAAAGCATAGAGAACTGGAAGTAAGGAGGTTAGTTAGGAGGCTATTTTATTGTTCTAAGTGAAACCTAGGAGTAAGGAGAACTGGATAAATTTTGGAGTAACAACAGATAGTAAGATTTGGGTCTTGGTGTAAGTGTATGGAAGAGGGGGAAAACCAGTTTATCCAGGGTAACTGTTGGCTTTGATCAAATGAGCAGGTGAGTATGGGAAGAGGATCCAGTTTGGGAAGGGAGATGGGGGGAAAAGATGATGATTTCAGATACTGACATGATTTTGAGTTGCCTATCAAAATTCAAACTATATTTACCCAGTGAATTAGGCAATTCTAATCATCACTAAGCTGAAAGCAAAGGAATATGGCCTCTGAACTCTATGTGCTAAACTATATTTGGGTACCATGTTTAAAACAGGCTTACTGAATTATTAAGGGAGATTATGACTCCTCTTCCCCTAGAGGCATTTTTTTTTAAGTACTCAGATGCATTTGTCGGCTGTGTTTTGAAAATGATCTTGCCAAGGCAAGGGAATTGCCAGCCCAGATAACCTGTCTAGAACTCTCGCAGAGCTCTGAACCTTGATACATTTATTTTTATGTTGGCTCTGTCACATGCTTCTAGCGTACCACAATTTTTATAAACAATTGGCCTCCCTTTGCTAAGTCAAAAATTCATTGTAACTTACTAAAATGTATTCTCCCCATCATAAAATTAAATGCCAAAATCTCATATTAACTGTAAAAAGTACTAATTTTTCAGTACCTTGTTTTTCCATGTGCTGTGTTTTCATCTAAAAGAGTTAGAATATATACAGAAAATGTATCCTATATGCAGTCCTGAATGCAGTTGTTTTTGCATGTTTAACTCCATTTTCTTCCTTAACTTTCTATTCCATGTAACCAAACAAAATGCAGAAAGCAAGGGTTTGGTGTCATTAAAATAAGATAGGGTGGCTGGGTGATGGACATTGGGGAAGGTATGTGCTATGGTGAGTGTGAAGTGCGTAAGCCTGATGATTCACAGACCTGTGCCCCTGGGCAAATAATACATTAGATGTTCATTAAAAAAATTATAAAATTATAAAATAAAATACAAATTAAGCATTCTGTATTAAAAGTTTTGAATATTAAGCTAGAATCACTTTCCAAAATAATTTCTTTGTCAAGCAAATCTGTAACTATCCTCATAACTAGCTGTATGACTCATCAGGATTCACTTTACCATGTTCCAACATGGATAGTGAGAGCAGCGACTTCAAGAAGAAATGTGTTATGACCATAATACCTTTATCAGTACCCTCTCCTCCAACCTTGTGCATTCATTTCATCTAAGCCTTTTATAGACACACCTACCATGTGTTAGATATTGTGCTGGATTCTGGGAATTAAAACAAAACAAAACAAAACCTCAAAACAGAGGTGCTCACATTCCAGTAGTAAAGATAAGCATATATAATAGTAATTTAAATTTAGTATCAAAAGGCATTATAAAAGAATTTGTGCTTTTATATGTGCATCAGGGAAGGATTCTTGGAGAGCATCTGAGCTAATATAAAAATAAAAAGTCTAAGTGATAGTATTGAGCTAAGTGATATTAGAGGATAGCTGGAGGAATTAGCCAGATGAAATGGTTGAATGGGAAAGGGCCATCAGAGAGGGCAGGATATTACATCAGGAGAAACAGCAAAAACAGAATTGTGAAGCAAGAAACGCTCATGTGGGTATGGAGAACTATAGGTAGATTGGTAATCCAGAGACATGAAGAGAGAGACCATGAAGAAGTAAGAGCAGCCTAGATCAATGAGTGCATTATGTACTTCACTGAAGAATTTGAACTTTACCCAGTAGATCAGTGTTACTCATAACTTTGGCATCTACAGATGACATAGGGCATTTAATGCAACTTGGAAAACATGGGTATAGGAAAATTTTTAATTAAAGTAAAACTTTACCTTAAACTGAAAATGGTATTTGTTTCATATGTGAAAAAAAGTCACTAATTGCAATTTTTATTAATACTTGTTTGTAGATTTAAAGATAAATATTCTTGGAAATGTCTTAATTCTTAAGTTCTAGATATATTCTGTATTTTCTTTTTTCCTTATTTCCTCCAACTTAATAAGTAATAATAACTTATAGGTTAATGGGAAAGATCTCTAGCAAGTGTTTGGTGACTGTCAGGTCTGAATGTTTGGATCTAATGTGGAATGAGGAGTGATGAATATCGATTTTTTTTTTTTTTTTTTTGGAAAGTACTTTTAGCAAACTATCAGATTCTCACTTAGTAGGCATATACTACTCAGAAGCTGGAAAGTTGAATGTTTTAACTTAGGACGTAATAATAAATTGATCTTAATGGACTTTTCCCCCCTTGTTTTCAGCACTACAAATTATGTTTTTATATTTCATTGCAGTATTGCAAGTATTTTTAAATATGCCTACCAATAGGAAACCAATCTCTTCATCTACAAATACAGAAAACCGATATGTGTTGAATTAGATTAAACTTGCTTGTGATTGTATTATTTGTACCTCTGTTCAGTCATCCTAAGAAATCTTTCTGATCCTTAGAATGAAATATGGTGATTTTTAGCTCTGATGCAATAGTTTTAGACTATTAAATAAATTGAATATATTGCTGAAATCGGGGTATTTGGGCATGCCACTTGAAATCATTGAAATGCTCTTTAATAGCATGATTAGTGTCAGGAAGAAATGTGTTTATTGCATTCTTCATTTTGAAAACCTATGTGAGCTTCTATTGCCTCCCTAATCAGCATATACCTGAGTATGGCAAAGGCAGTCTTGTATTCACTGCCCACTTTTTCACTCAATACATGGAAAATAGAAGGCCATTATACTCCTTATTTTATTATTTCCCTCAATACTGAGTCAGAATCAGGTAGCATTATGCTTGACTCTTGCCTGTTCTTCAAGAATCAAATATCTATATTGACATTGACGTTTTATTTAACTCATTTCAAAGTGCCAGCATTCCCCTCCACATTAATAGCTGTGTTCCATCTGTGTTGAATTCACTGCCTTGTTTCTTCATCTGTATGTAGCCTGGGTTTTGGGGGATGACTGGTACCAGAATTTATGAAGCATTGTGCCCTCCAGTTCATTCCATTCATTCATCAAGAGTTCATCCTCTGTACATCAGTGGTTTGTTCAACTGTTAAATGGAATGTCAGCTTCTGCTTACGAGAGACAGCATATGGGGCCCCCACGTTGTCATTAAGTGACGTCTAACGATGTTCATCGATGCAGACATTTTGTCAATAGCTTCCTGATTTTTTTGAGTCCATAATATTTATCACTAATTTTCTCAGTGGCTTTACAGGACTCTCAGAATATCATGAATTTGAAATCTACTTTTGGCCTTTCTTCCTCTTTGGTGATTAAAGTTATTAATTTTATGAGGGGAAACATTATTTGCTCTCATTCTGTAAAGTAAGAACTTGTTTGATTTACTACAAAGGTTACTGAGCTTGTTTTGAAAATGATGAGAGTGTATTAATAGATGTAAGCCACTATTTAAGAGTGATTTATCACAGACAGGACCGTGAGACCTAGATATGAATGGGTCACCAATATAAGAAAATCAGGTACTCAAGTTGTGCTTCACTTTTTGTGCTTGTGTCCTTTTTTATCATTGCTTGTCTGACCACAAAGAGATTCCCATGATATTTTGACTCTTGACTCTTAGGTCATTCTATATATTAAGGACCTGGATGTGTTCGTCATTGGTTTAGGCTTTGATGAACCAATTCTGAGACATTGATACACTTTTAATTGTTGCCCATAGAGCAAAAAAAAATGTACAAATTTAAAAAACAAATTTAACATCTGTGAATAATAATGCACATGGCTTGAAAATAAGTTAGATGATAGAACTGGACAGCACAGTCTTTATGGCAGGTATATGCCATTAATAATGTGGCAGTTATTAAGAATGAAGTGGGTTCATTGAAAATCTTAGATTTTAAACTTCTGAAACATGTGGAAAGAGGCAAAGATGGGAAGGATGGGGCTCATTTAGAAGGTTGATGTGGCTGTTCATTTGCATTTAGCTACTCTGATGGTATTTATTTTTAAGATTTTATTTATTTGAGAGAAAGAAAGGGAGGGTGAAAGGGAGGGGATGAACAGGGGGAGGGGTAGAGGGAGAGGGAGAAGCTGACTCCCTGATGTGTGCTTGATCCCAGGACCCTGAGATATTATGACCTGAGCTGAAGTCTTGATGCTTAACCAAATGAGCCAACCAGAGACCCTACTCTGATACTGTTTAAAGAGCTATAATAACAGTAGTATAAATTACATATAACTAAGGGAAAATAGTATTTTACATTAAAAATTTACGACTAAATTTTAATCTCCTTCTGTGGAAAATATTATATAAATATCTATAGATATGTATCACTACTTCTGTTTTCCAGATTTCTTAATACAAATTCTGTACACTGTTAGAAACTGAGTGTTGTTTTCGAGTTGCCAAAATTAGATTGAATTCTAGCCAAACCATCAATAAATTACACAATCCCCTCCTATTCCAATTTCATGTTTTATAAAATTGTGTGTGGGGGGGTGGGAAATACCTGTCTTTTAGAGTTGTTCTGAGCATTCTATAAAATAGTACTTTTCCATAGCACACACTATAGATTTAATACTTAAATGCTTCTATGTCTTTTTCCCCACTGTGTAATCACATCAATAAGTTAAAAATTTTGGTTTGCTTCTTTTGTTATTTTACTGGGTTTTTATCGATGATATTTAATTGTTTGGGCTAATTTTTATTCACTAAAATGATTAGATGAGCTTGTTATTTTAGCATCATATAGAGGAAGCAATAAAATTAGTATAATTTTTAAACAGTCTAGTATTGGCACTAAAACACTATTGGCTCTTAACAATGTGCTTGGAACAACTAATTCTGAGTGAAGTATGTTTTTGCTGATAACAAGGGCTTTGGTTTGGTTTTGGCATGACCTGGTGACATAATGAAGCAGTTGAGATCACTTTCAGATCTATGTGAAATGAAAAGAAAATTGCAATGATGAGATGGTTGACAAATGAAAAGAAATGCAATTGTGTCAAAGAGGAAAGTAGAGGCCTCTTGCTGCAGGGTCATTGGCGTGCGTCCATGAACAAGGGGCTGCTCTCTCGCTCAGCACGCCATGTAATCTCAATTATGTCTCTCAATGTGAGTCTTTACCCGTGATAAGGAGCTGCAGTGAGGGAATCAGGCTTCCCATTGGAGAAGCTTGACAGTCCTGCTTTTCCAAAATGTCTTGGTATTATTATTTAACACAGACATTTTCATTATTTTTTTTAAAGATTTTATTTATTTATTTGACAGACAGAGATCACAAGTAGGCAGAGAGGCAGGCAGAGAGAGAGGAGGAAGCCGACTCCCTGCCAGGCAGAGAGCCCGATGCGGGGCTCGATCCCAGGACCCTGGGATCATGACCTGAGCCGAAGGCAGAGGCTTTAACCTACTGAGCCACCCAGGCGCCCCTCATTATATTTTTAAAGGAGCTGTGATGCGTGTAAAATGACATACGATGAACACTTTCCTTTTTTTTCAGGTTTTGATAAAATAACTGATGATTTATAATTTGTTTATAGTTATTGGGTTTTTTTAAACTTGGACATAACTAGTATTTGAAGACATCGATAGAATAAATACCATTTATTCCCCCATCACTTTGTGCATTGTACTCCTTTGGGCTAGAGGACCTAATACATGCTTCTGCTCACCCAAGGAACATCAAAAAGATGATATGATTGTCTTTAAAGGAAACATATTTAATATGTTCATTTAGTGAAAACTAATGAAGTAACTCTTCATTTGGTAGGTGATTTTTAAGTGAGTATTTACTATGTGACATTGTGCTTAAATCCGTGATGAATGCAAAGAATAGCATGATTTTTATCTTTGTGAAATGCACAGTCCCCTTGGAAGAGAGAAGGCATTCTAAAAGTCTAAAAAGCATTTGAATTAGACAGTATTTTACCAGGAGAGTAAGATTAAAAGCCACAGCCATGATAATGAGCTTGAATCATTGTTTTAGTTAATATTTTCAATAGACTGTTTTTAAAGTATCAGCAAAGTACAAATGGTATTTTTGAAAAAGGATTCCCTAAATAATTATAATAATAAAGTAAAATATAACAAAATGTCTTTAAAACATGTATTTCTGATGTATTTCATTCCTTGATGAACTGGACAAAAGAGTTATACTTTAGAAAATACGTACAAAAATGCATCCTCAGAGCATATAGAAGAAAGAGAAATGAGATGAAACTACTATACCTCAGTTGCTGAGTACATTTTAATGATTTTTTTTTTAAGGCCTTCCACTTACTACGTATTTTTTTAAAAAAACAAGCAAGCAAAAATCCTATGTGCTAGTGAAGTATAAGTGTATAAGTAACCTTAATTGTGGAAGTATAATTATTTGAATTTTTAAATTTAGTTTATTTATGAGAATTTATTAGTAGATGACTGGATATACAGTCCTCATTCAAGAAAAATCATTACAATTTCAGAAAAATCAAAAACTAATTACTTGGATATTTCTTTAAATTAAACCCAGTTTTGAAGAGTTCATAGTAAGGTCCTTTTACTAGTTGCTCAGATGGTTTGTGCTTACCAGATACTGTTTTTACATTTTAAAAGTCATACCAGAATGTTCCAAGAAAGCATTAGAGTAAATTAGAATATTATAAATAGCTACAGTTTGATCATGACATTTGGTTGCTGGATTTGTCCTTGAGCAACCATTCATGTGGAAGATAAATAAGCAACAAAACCCTTTGCATTCAAAACCAGAATTTTTGAAATTTTCAGTACTAGTGTTTAATGATATATTGAAGACTTCACTTGCAGAGAAAAAGAATTTGCATTCACATATGAAAACGACTGGGTGGGCTTAAGGGATTCAGTTTAACAGGAAAACTTTATGTTTAGCAGCATTATGTATTCTTTTTAAAGTTTTCTATTTGTTAGGTTTCTGTTAGATTTGGGGGCTGTTTTTATTTTGGGTTAGATGTTTTCCCTAGTGCTATACACACATATTCTTCAAGGACCTGAAAACAGGCAAAATAATTTAGAAACATATTTTTTTTTTTTTTTTTTTTTCAAAAATTATTTAACTCTACATTTTGTAAATTATAAATGAATGCTTTTATTTTCTATATGGGGGGTAGAAGATGAGTTAAATAGCCATAGGTAACATGTAATCCAGTTTGGGAGAAAAACAAAAAACAACCTTTTCCAAAAAATCTTAAGGATTTTTTTTTTTTTTTAAAGATTTAGTTAGTTAGAGAGTGGAGGCAGAACTGGGGGAAGGCAGAGGGAGAGGGAGAGAGAAACTCAAGCAGACTCCACACTGAGCTTGGAGCTGACGTGGGGCTTGATCTCACGACCCTAAGATCATGATCTGAGCCGAAACCAAGAGTCAGGCGCTTAACTGACTGCCCCACTCAGGCACCCCCACCTTCAGGATTTTATTCTTGTAAGTGATAATGTTATTAGACCCCTAATACAGAATTATAATAAAACTAATAGCCACATTCCATTCATACAATGTGCCAAGTATTTTTCTAAGCACTTCACAGGTAGCATCTTATTTAATCCTTACCACAGTACTTTGAGGTAGATACCATCTTTCCCCTTTTCACCGATCTAGGAATAATGCATATGGATGTTAAGTAACTTACACTTAAGTAACTGGAAGTCGGGGAACCTGGGTGGCTAGGTCGGTTAAGCATCTGCCTTCAGCTCATGATCCTGGGGTTCTGGGATTGAGCCCCTCATTAGGCTCCGTGCTCGGCAGAGAGCCTGCTCCTTCCTCTCCCTCTGCCTGCCACTCCCCCCGCATGTGAGCTGTATCTCTCTTAGTCAAATAAACAAATAAAATCTTAAAAAAAAAAAAAAAAGGTATCTGGTAGTCCCATTCCACAGCTCATGCCCTTTAATTTATTTCATACTCATACATGGGCTCACAAATAGAAGTCTCGACTCTCCTATTGTGGCTTCATTTAGTAACTTAGTTAATAGAACATGTGTAGAAGCATAGAGGCTAGGCAATATTCCTGTGAAACTTGTTCTAAACCAATGAAACAGGCTACTATAAATAAAAGCAGTGCCCAAAGGTTCTTGACCACAGGAATAACAGAGCATGATTGACAGTAAATCTACATAAACAGTACAGATGCAGGTTCTAATTAAAGAACTAATTCTTTAGGTCTCCATGTGAGTGAAAAAGATGTTTAATATGCTTTTAATGATACCATCTGTTCTATAGTGTAACCTAAAACACAATAAATTGTTTATAAATTAAACTCATATAGAACATCTACTAAGATACCAAAAGTTTATTCTTCCTATGCTTTGAAAAATAACATCCATTGGCTTCAAGGATATTTTTTTTCCCTCTGTCTTGATGAGGATTATTTTGTTTTTTAATAATGTTCAAAGTCCTTAGATTTCATAACAACTCCTTTAGGGTAAAATTGTTTAAAGTTAATATATTCATCGCTTTTTTACTCTACGGTTAGCCCTGAATAAGAAATAAGTGAAGTAATAACTATGTGGCTTGCCCTGGAGAAACTTGCTCTCTAATTGGGAAAATAAGAAAAAAATACTTAAAAGATCAGAAAACAATAAAAGGGGTTCAAAATGAATATCATTATACTAGCCCGATATTCTTGATAGATAAAATTTTTAAGCACTTTTCAAATTTCCGACATTAAGTGTACACTTCCTTCTATCAAAGATTTTCCACCTTCGGTTTTTCAAAGGTTCTGCAATAACCTTTCCCCCTCCTGTCACTTGAGTTCTCCCAGTAATTTGACATTTTTGTTATTCAAATTGAAATTGTTACTTTGCTTCTTAAGCATTAAATATGTTAATGCTCTTTCCAGAGAATACATATGGTCAGTAGTTTAAATTTCACTTTACAACTAAATTCAGACATAGAATTTTAATGGTGGCTTTTCTGTTATTAAAGTAACCTTCAATCAGCAAAAATTTATAGCTCATTTATTATGTTCCAGGAACTTACTGACTGCATTAAATCCACTTAATTTATATGTTCATCCATTCATTCATTCATCAACCCAAATATTTATTGAATAGTGATTTTGTACCAGGCATTTTAGTATGGGGAGCTTGGAAATAATAAAGATCAAAAACATAAATTATTAATGATATTAGATGGCAGTAAGTGTAGGGAGATAAATGAAGCATTGGTGGATCTTGGATTTTTAAAAAGATGGTTAAGGAAAAGTTCACGAAGAAGGTGACATTTAAGTAAAGCTGTGAGTGACACAAGTGGCTATTCTGGAGAAGAACGTTGTAGACCCAGAGAAGAGGAAGTGTAAAGCCCTGCAAGAGGCAACAATGTGCCTGGCTTGTTTGAATACAGTCTAAAGAGTAGATTAGACGGAGAATAGTGGGTCTGAGGCCACAAGACCTGAGGTTGGGGGTAGGGTTGTTAGCAGTGGGTCCTGTTTTCTGGCTTCAGTTCCTGAGTTGGGCCAAGAAAGAATTCAGAGCCAAGCTCTTAAGCAAGCAAACATTTGGTAGTGGAAAGGAAAGTGTACTCTTAAGGTGGGAAGCGGGCAGGTCCAAGGAAGTGGCTGTGCTGGGGTCAAGGCTGTCTTGTTTTTTTCTATTTGCACGGGTTATGGGTCTCTGAGGGAGTTTGCCTCCAATCATCTAAGGGAAGCCTTCTACCTGTGGGTAGGGGGAGTTTGGGGCCCAATTTGGTTCTTGTTGGAACTGTCATGGCAGCCATCCCCCACAAGGTGGGGATCAAAACCACAGTGTAAAGGTATTATAATGAAGCCATAGGTTCCTCTAAGGTGGGCCTGATTAAGGAAGAGTGGATGCTTGTGGGGGTGGGTGGGGGGGTGGTTGTTTCCCTGGACTTCTGGGTCCCAGGAGTTTACCTAGAAGTGTTTACCAACACTTTTGGAATTTTTTTTTTTTTTTATTCTTCCCATTTGCATTTTTTTTTTTTTTTTTTTTTTAATTTTATTTTTTATAAACATATAATATATTTTTATCCCCAGGGGTACAGGTCTGTGAATCGCCAGGTTTACACACTTCACAGCACTCATCATAGCACATACCCTCCCCAATGTCCATAAAACACTTTTGGAATTTTACCCAGAAGTGTTTGCCTTCACCATAGAGGCTTTGCTCCTCCTGGTAAGAACGAATACAGTGATAGAGAAGTACAGTGATATACTAGGAGTGGAAATTTCCCTTTGCTGTCCATCATGCAGTGAGGATTCCCTGCAAACTTATTCTTTATAGAGGCTCTTCATATTCACTCCCTCCGCAATGAAAACACCCCCTCATCCTTCAGAAAAGAGCTTGACTGTTATTCTTAAAGTGAAACAACTTACTGTTCCTGTCATCAATAAAATTTCATTAACCTCTTTGGTCCAGTATGCTTTAATTTTACCACATTAAGGTGCAATTTACCTGTCTGTGTGCCTGTTCTTTCACTACACTGTGAGTTGTGCAAGGAAAGAGGTCATATCTTACATATTTTTATATCCTATAGAATTGGTCTGGCTCATAGGTATTTACTCGCTAAATATTTGTTAAAGCTAATTGTTCTAGTGCAAATTGGCATTGTAGTTTATGCTGTGTTTTAAAAATATTTCAAACATAGTTTCTGATTATTTAAACATTTATTTATTTAGTACTATTTCCTCAAGGCCCGTTTTACATGTTCTGTTTATGTCTGTCTATATAGGGCATAGTTTCTGGTTTCAAGTTTACCTGTTAATACAGGAGACCTGAACACACAGACATATAAGATGAATGGAAGATATTATACATTAAATGCCTTAATAGAAGTACAGATAAAGCCTTTGAGAATTAAAGATCACTTATTACTTTGCAAGGTATCCTGGGTCAGGCTTGCACTGGGAAAATAGTGTATTTTTAACAGGGCATTCAAGATTCCATAGGGAGATCTACAGGAGGAAGATTCTGTAAGTAGATGGAATGAAATGAACAATAGTACATATGTTGAGCAGTTCACATTAGCTTTAGTATCAGTTGAGTAGACTGGCTGGAGTATAGGGCATTGGGAGAAATATATGAGATAAAATTGTATTTGGAGATCCTTGGTTTCTAGGAGGTGTTTGTTTGTTTGTTTAACTTATTTGTTTAACCTAGGAAACTTTCCACAGTGTTTTGAATAAGCAAGTTATGTAATGAGAACTGCGTTTTGGAAGGTCTGGGTGAAGAAAGCACTAGGGAGTGTTGGTAGTAGCAAGAATTTCCAGTAGTTTAGGTGAGAGAGGATTAGGCCCTGGATTAAAGAGAGGGACAGAGAAATGCCATAGATCTTACGATATGGTGCAGTAAATAGGTAGATTGGGTCACTGATTAGGGGCTAAGTGAGGAACAGAAGAGCCAATAATATTGTTAAGATTTTTGTCGAGGAACCAAAGTGTTCAAGGCTACTAAGAACAAACAAAATAATTTCTTAGTGCTTTTGTACTTTTACTGTTTCTTCTGTGACTATCTAGAAATTAGGAGCTTCTACATAATACTTTAAAATGTAGCCTTACTAGTACTAGTTATTAGGAACAAAGGAAAGCAATATCCTTGGTCTTCATTTCCATATGTTGTCACCATTTTGTGTTCTGTGGAATCATTTGAAAATATTAGTAACTTTTAACAAAAAACCTCTTCATCAAATATTTTGCATAAAGTATTTAATGATAAATAGGGTGCTTTTTTACTTAGACGATTTAAGGGGATTTCATGTTTTTTTAAGGCCAATATAAAACACACTGGAACATTTGTCTAACCCTATAGACTGGCTCAAGGCTCAGTCCATGCTCTAAGCCTAATTGTTGAATAACTTTCCAAAGGTAAGGAAATGAGTGCTTCAGAATGCATGCCAAGATGAGTCACCTGTAACCTATCCCTGCCTTCTATGTCATCATATATGGGACTTTGCAGATCTGGGGACAAAATCAATTAGTATAATAAAAGATATTTCACAAGAGAAGAAAGGCTATAATAGGACATAATAGAAAATCCATAATAGAACATTAAAAAAGTAAAATGAGGTTTTGATGTTGGAAAATATTAGCTCCCCCCTCTGTATTTGTTGAATGTAAAGATGTTTATTAGTTTTTTCCTGGATATTCTCAGACTTTAAAATAATGGACATAAAATAAACAGTGCTTTAAAAGTTTTAAAGGTGGAAATATTCATAAAGCTGACCTGGTTATGAATTTTACAGTTGTTAGATTATTCACTAACTTTAAAATGACCATATTTGTTTTTCTAGTAATTAAAAAAAAAATGCCCTGATTCCTTTATCTTAAGAGATCATAAATCTTCAGTTTTAATATAGTCTCAGATTTTCCAGGTAGAAGTTAAGGAATTCATTTTTCTTATCTCTGTCAATTTCCTAATTTACAAATGAGCTGAAGCAATTAATTCTTACAAGTCTCCTGTATTAACTATAGTGTTAGGCGGGTTTCTTTGCAGTTTTGTAATTCTTTTTGTCACATTTTCACTGTGTTTACTATCTCAGCTTGATGCTCGTTGACATGCTGATTAATGTTTTAGTGCACTAGGTAGGTTTTATTCATCTAGAGGAATGAGTATAAAGAGGTCACACCTTATAATCGCACTGGCATTTCTAGTGTGTGTAGGCCATATATCTCCTTTTAATTTAATCTCTGAAAAATGTACAGGGATTTCTGCAGCTAAGCTGTACAAATCGATAAAATTTATAATCAAGGCTGTCTAATCTCTGCACCTAATATAAAACTTCACAACTATTGATTACAAGTGAAGGATCTGCAAGCTGTTAATCATGCATGAAAGCTTGGGATAAATGGTGGCTTCAGAAAAGGAAATGGACAAATAACCATCACCCCTGCAGTCCTTATCTGTCTTTCTATTTCCCTGAAGCAAGCGTGTTACCAGACACTTGAATTTTAAAATCAAATGATGTGTTAAAGTGTGTCAATAGCCATTATCACTTTTGAAATTTGTGTACTGTCGCTTTTTACATATAATTTAGAAGTTTTCTCTTCTTCAGGATTGGGATCAAAAGCAAATTAGTCTATTGACTATGTTTGCAGAAGGAATGAAAGAAGGACTCAAGTTGACACAGTAAAAATCATGGTCTTTGTAAAGAGCAAAATGGTCCATACATACTTGGCAAATCATTATAATGTCATTGTTGTTAAAATGGACCCTCTTATCACTTCACTAACTAATACTCTTCATAGTAAGGTTTCTAGTTTGAATTGAATGACACATTCAAGGACAGATGTAAGATGTTTACAAGGGAATTATGTAATTGAGGAAAACGTACTATTTCTGCATCAGAGCAGTGTCAGAAATGTTGGGATAAAAATATACATGTAAATGCATTTTTTTTTCCTGTCAGACCTATCCATTCAAAAGAACAAAAGTTAAAATATATTACAGATTCACATTTATATGTACCTACAAAGTCATATAGATATGAAAAACTAAGCAATTTTAATAAATTTTACGTCATGATGATGGAGTAGGGAACCAGAAATTGACTGGCTCAGTTTTAATGGCTTAGAATAAAGTACTGGTGTGTCTTACTCAGAATTATTGGTCCAGCATTCTATATATTAGTATCTGTGGGAGCATAGTGAGCAAATGAACCTATCCTCAAAGAGCATACAGGAAAGGAAGACAAAAACAAATTCATTTAAAGTAATTTTTGAAACATATATTATATACCGTACTATCTGCATATGGCAAGCACTTACAAAAGGAATACTAAATAAGCTTGTAGTGGCTCAGCACCACCCATTGTGGAGCAATAAAATTGTAAAGTACTGTTCAGTGGAGAGATCATGAACATCATCTTCACACAAATATTAAGGTGATTTACCAAGCGGAAAGATAAGGAATAGAAATCATAGCCAAATGCTGAACCTCAGCTAACCACAGAGTCTCATCAGTGGCACAGAGCAAGCCTGTGCTGCCCACAGTCTGGCATGGAAGGCTGGGAGCCTCTGACGGCTGTCTCGCTGACCTGCTGGTTAAATGGCTATTGGCTGATCTAGACCAGCCTCTGGACTACAGCTAGGGCAGCGAGGCTCTGCTCTACCTGTATCTCTTATTCTAAAAGTGATGGTGGAGGTTAAGAACAAGCAGGAGCTCACAGGACTTTTTGAGATACAGGCTGAGAACCCCCAGGCCATCACATTCGCCTCGTTCTGTGCCCAAAGCAAGTCCTAAGGCAAGCCCCAAATCAAAGGGTGGAGAAAGAGACCCCATTTCCTCAGTGTGAGCAAAGTCACATGGCAAATAGTGTGACTACAAGAAGTTAAGAATTGGACCCTGCATTGTGACTACTACACAGAATTGAGTTCTTAGGTTTTATTTTCATTAGGTTTTTAACATTAAAAATATATTAAAACGATTTGCTTTACTGTTCAGAAAATAAAATTTCCAAGCACATACCATGGGCCAACCAGCAGGCTTGGTATACAAAATACTTACCTCATGTTTTTGGACAACCTAAGGAGTACGTCGTTTTTCTCCTTTTAGGTATAAAAAAGGGCATTGAAAATCACCTCCGGAGTTTTGTCATCACTATATACAACTCCTCTAAAGCCATGTTATTTTTTACACTACATACTATATTTCCATATTGTGTTTTTTTAGGGTTATATAAAAATCACTCTACCTCTTGTGTCTGATTAATGCTGTTGCTAAATATTTTTGTGAAAGATAAAGTTGTTTTTAAAGGAGGAGTTGATTTTTCTCTTTTTTTCCTTCCATAAATTAAGAAAATGCCTTTTCTTTTTTCTACTTTATGCTTTATTCAAGTATAGGCAGGTATCTATTGAGACTGTTTTTTTTTTAATTTTATTTAGTTTAGAACACATAAGTAGAATATCCAGTATCAGAGATGAAATGAAGTGGATTCGTTGATGGTAATCTCATTTCTTCCAATACAGTCTAATATTATCACATAAACATTTAAGAGAAAAAAGCATTAAAGAGTCCCCAAATTTTCAACTGCTCCTGTTCTAGAACAAGGGTTCATGATAAGACATTCCATAAGATTTATCTATTGGAAAAAGAATTATCTTTGTCTTTTTTCTTTGTCAGTTTGGTATTCTTGTTCTCTAAAAATCAGATGCTTTCCTTAGTATTATTTTAGAGAGCATGCAAATGTTAAGGCTATTAGAATTATCTAATAAACTTCAGTCAGACTCTGGAAAGCAGTGAAAATGACATGTTTTGGTTTAATTTGATGATGTGCTTAGTACTATTCTGATGGCACTGGGTAAATATTTCTGTGACTCTGCAGGAGGGCTGAGTGAGCCATACACCCTGTCATTCTATTTCCCCTGAGTCCAAGCTTGTCATTTTAACAACACAGCCAGAAAGCCAGAAGAGCTGACAGTTGGTTTGTGATTATTCCTGGACCTGAGGCTCCCTCGTGTTACCGTACTAATCAAGTCATCTCGCCAACTTATCATTAACTCGATTTGACCCATGGGAGCAGAGATGAAATCTTTTTGGCAAGACTAATGATGCTGTGAGATTGAAAAGATGTGCAATGTAAAACCTTGATTATCCTCAATCCTTAACACAAGGAAAAGAATAAAAATACAAAGCATCAGTAGGGAAAAGTAAAGACAGTCTCTTCCAAAGTCCTTAAGTTTTTCCTCCCCCAAGGTATGCCAGTGTTTTCTTCCTTTTTATTTTCTTTTAGTTCACCTTTGTTCAGAAATTTCATCTCAATTATTTTTTTACTTTACACTAACAAATGTTTTCCCTGGCAGTCAGGAAATTCATTTTCCTTGTATTTGTTTCGATAAATGGAATGAAAATTGTGCTTTGCAGTCAGCTTCGAGGATTTCTGATGGAAAGGCATCCAGGAGCACAGAAGCTCCCTGTCATGCTTTAGTGTTCTTAGTTTGTGTACATCTTTGACAAGATCTTTTTTTCTTTTCCTTGGCATGAGCTTTGGGACATCTTCTATTTTTCTCTGACTGACAGCTGGATAATAAGTTTTATCATTAAAAACTGATTCTAGGGAAAGATGATCTTTGCTCTTGATTCTCTTGTAGCTGCTAAAGCTTTTGTTTTCACAACTCTTTCAGAATAACTAGAGATTATCACTACAAAAGGACATGGATATTGACCTGTCATGTCACGTGTTGTTTAGCAAGTACCAAAAAAAATTGAATTCCCTTTTATCTATTATCTAGAACCACTTATTAAATCATCTTGCTGTTGAGAGGTGACTCAAAGTCAACATGTTCTGTCTGTTCGTTGCCTTTATTTTTCTTAACCTTTAGAGAATTATTAAGGAATTCTTCATATTATCCTATCAAGTTGGGTTAAATATCTGACACAAAAATTGTAACAGACATAAAGCCCAGGCTTGATCTGTTTAGAATTTAAGTAAGGGCAGTGATATGTGAATTTCTTTGTTTACTTGCTAATTGTATAATCCTGGCTATAGATTTGATATGTAAATTTTCTGCCCTGTCTTTATTTTTTCTTGATTTTATGTGGCCACTTTCACTGTAACAAATAGGAAGTAGGTGAGCAATATGAGGAAAAAAGGAATGAGAAAAGTTAGGAAAATTGGCTGATGAACATTTGGCAGGGAAAACAAAGAAAATCTAATAAAACTGACATTTCTCATCACATATTTTTTTCAATTTAAGGGTTAGTATTTTC
The DNA here is from genome assembly GCF_002288905.1 of Enhydra lutris kenyoni. Classification (NCBI taxonomy): domain Eukaryota; kingdom Metazoa; phylum Chordata; class Mammalia; order Carnivora; family Mustelidae; genus Enhydra; species Enhydra lutris. The sequence continues at coordinate 22,736,334 of NW_019154101.1, read as the reverse complement.
CTAGGATTTATTGGAAATGAATGAATGGAAGAGGGCTCAATGCCAATTTGGTTGCATATTTGTCCACAGGGCAGTTAATAAAAGGAGTTGAGATTCATCAGCTAAAGAATAGAATGGGAAAGGAGTAGATTTTGTTTGAAGTTCCAATTTCTTTACCTGCTTCTTAATGTAAACCCCCCAACCCTGTTTTTCAAGTATATCACAAATGGCCTCACCTTACAACCCTTTTAATTCTTTTTAATACCTTAAAACCCATTTATTATCATAAATGGCCTTACCTTATAACCCTTTTAATTCCAGGGGCACCTAGTTGGCTCAGTCAATTAAGTGTCCAACTCTTGATTTTTTTTGGCTCAGGTCATGATTGTAAGGTCGTGAGATGGAGCCTGTGTTTCAGGTCATGATTGTAAGGTCGTGAGATTGAGCCTGTGTTGGGCTCTGTGCTGGGCATGAAGCCTGCTTAAGATACTCTTTCTCCCTCCCTCTGTGCCCCTCCCCCCGCATGTTCATGCATTCTCTCATAAACAAACAAACCAACCTTTTAATTCCACTGCTGGTGTCCTCAGTCCTTATGTCACAGATTTCACCCAGTCTGAATCCCCCCATCCCCCCCCACCTGATGAGTTAGGGTAAAGAGTTGGATTAGGGTATATACGGAACACAGATTTCAAAAAGTAGAATGATCTAGAGAGTTTGACTTCTTTTTGTTTTTCTTTTTTTTACCAACTTATCTTTGAACTGTTCATGGCTCACCAATTTCCAACCCAAAGTTACCTCTATCCCTACTGAAGTCACACTACTTCTTAGCCCCTTAGTCTCCCCTAACACACTGCAATCTTTGGATTTCTCTACCAGTCCTGCACTTGATATGACCTCCAAATTAAGTTTTCTGAAGTAATTAATTCATTATATCAAATTTCTGCCCACTGAGTGATTCTCCGTAGCCTTTTATTTCCTTTTAAACATTTTATTTATTTATTTGACAGACAGATCACAAGTAGGCAGATAGGCAGGGGGTGGGGAACCCCATGCGGGGCTGGATCCCAGGACCTTGGGATCATGACCCAAGCTGAAGGCAGAGGCTTTAACCCACTGAGCCACCCAGGCACCCCATCTCCGTAACCCTTTAGATCAAGTGTAATCTCTTACCATGCCATCCAACATATTCCCCATCTTTTCCCAATCAGTTTTTCCTACATAATCTCCTACTAGATAACTTGTTCAGCAACCAAACAGGATTTGCATTTTGTTTCCCTCTCCTTTTGTATTATTTACCCAAACTATGTGGATTGTCTTGTCTTATCCATTGAAATCTAATGCTGCCAGATGTCTCCTCCATTTGACAGGAGGAAGTTCTTTCTCCCTTTTGAATTCCTGTAGTATTTTATTCTATTCATATACCACTTATATCATACTGTTTTAATTATTTATCTTCTTTTTCTTAGCTAACATCTTTGCAAAATACATGGTGAGCTCCTTGAGGCCCATTATTGTTTCTTTCACTTTAATATTCTCCACAGTATCTAATATCATCAACTTTACATAAGAGGCAATCTGTTTTTATTTCATAACAGGTGAATGACTTATACAAAATATTTTAATATCCTTTGCTGCATGAAGGTTACTCCATTACTGTATTTCTTCCCAAGTTTCTGCCAAAATTTTGCCCCACAACTTTCTTTAATTTCTTGTTTCTGTCCCGAATTTCTCTTACTAGAAATGTAAAAGAGAGAGAAGGAAAGAGAACTGTTTTATAAAATCATGTGTATGGGAATAGCTAATACAGATTTAAAAATGGAAAGTAAAAAATTGGGAAGAAAGAACATTTAATAAATTTCAGAACACTTGACGGCATTAATGAATGCGAACTCCATTGTTTTTTCATCATTGTGGTTACTTATGTTGTTTGTTATAGATGGTATTTCCTATGATGCCCCTATGTGCTATTCACCATGCTAGGTCATTTCTTTCAATTATTTAGTCCTCAAAACAGCACTTGTACCCAGCTTATATATAACATGGTGAGTTTTCAGAAATATCTTCTACCGCAGGTTATTCTATGACTATTTATTTCAATTTAGAAAATGAAAAAATTTATGTATTCATATCTCAGAAATAAAAAGAAGTTATTGGTAAGGCACAAGAATAATGGATCATTGTGAAGACTTAAGATAATTTTATTGTTGAATTCTTTGATAGAATTTTCTCTGAATTAATGTCATCGTAGTAGAACAGTCTTGAGTCTCTGCTATTTATACTCTAATATAAAAATTCATCTGTATGTAGTCAGCCCTCCCATTCAGACCTAGTAGAGTTAGGAGGAATGGCATAGCAGAGTGCCCATCGTATGGACAGTATATGTATATAAATGTACATGCACAAATATGTGTGTGTGTAGCTGAAAAAGTCCCACTTCAATAAAAACTGGGGAAAAAAGGGTACATGCCAATTATGAGAAAATGTAATTAGTGATGTCCTCTGTGTTATTACAGATGCCATAGAGCTCAAAATAATTGAGTTTTGTGCTCTGTGTGTGTGTTTACTTTGTTGAATGTGTGTTTCTGAATATTACACTAGGTCAAAGTAAAATTATGTTTTAAGTCACTATTTTAGTAATAACAGTACAGTTTGCAGCATTTATTAAGCAACTCTGAAAAAATACAGATTTAAAAACACTATATTGACCTAGTAGAATGAATCTCTGCCTCTTAGAAAACTACTTCTTTCCACAACTCTGTGTTTTTGTATATCAATTAATTAAATACTGACTACTGAAATCATGGTATTGGTTTATTCACAAATGTATAGGTTTATAAAGCTACCCTCCCCTAATTTTAAATGAGAATTTTAAAAATTTGACTTATATGAGGGTCAAAGTGAGCAGCACTTAATACACCAAAACAAAATGCTTACTGTTAGATTTGAACCCTTGGTATTTTTTTACGTACTACATGATAGATAGAATTTTTGCCAATTCATATAAATACTAAATATCCTCAAAGAATTGAGGATGTAGAGCTGTTTTTTCTCCAGTGTATAAGCTGTGAGCATTTATCTATCTATGTATTTATTTATTGAATATGAGATTAAGAAAGTAAAGTGTAGTGAGTTGCTTCTGCTGTTTTGTTTTTTTCTTTCTTCAACTTTTAATTTAAATTCTAGTTAGTATATAGTGTAATACTGATTTCAGGAGTAGAATTTAGTGGTTCATCACTAACATACAACACCCAGTGCTCATCATAACAAGTACCCTACTTAATACCAATCACCCATGTAGCCCTTCCCCCCCCCCATCAACCCTCAGTTTATTGTCTGTCTTTAAGAGTCTCTTTTGGTTTGTTTCCCTCTCTTCCCTCCCCCTTCCTATTTGTTCATCTTTTTTTGTATCTTAAATTCCACATATGAGTGGAATCATATAGTATTTGTCTTTCTCTGACTGACTTACTTTGCTTAGCATGATATATTCTAGCTCCCTCCACATTGTTACAAATGGCAAGATTTCATTATTTTTTATGGCCAAGTAATATTCCATTGTAGATCCATATAAACATGTATACATACACAGACACACACACACACACACACACACACACACACACCCCACATCTTTATCCACTCATCAGTCGATGGGCATTTGGGCTCTTTCCATAATTTGGCTATCGTTGATAATGCTGCCTATATATTGGGGTACATGCTTCCCTTCAAATCTCTGTTTTTGTATCCTTTGGGTAAATACCTAATAGTGCAATTACTGGATAATAGGGTAGTTCTAGTTTTAACTTTTTGAAGAACCTCCACACTGTTTTCCAGAGTGATTGCTCCAGTTTGCATTCCCAGCAACAGTGCAAGAGGGTTCTCCTTCTCCACATCCTTGCCAACATCTGTTGTTTCCTGACTTGTTAATTTTAGCTATTCCGACTAGTGTGAGATGGTGTCTCATTGTGGTTTTGATTCGTATTTCCCTGATGCCGAGTGATGTAGAACATCTTTTCCTGTGTCTGTTAGCCATTTGGACATTATTCTTTGGAAAAATATCTATTCATGTCTTCTGGCATTTCTTAACTTGATTATTTGGTTTTTTTGGTATAGAGTTTGATGAGTTCTTTGTAGATTATGGATACTGACCCTTTATCAGATATGACATTTGAAACTATCTTCTACCATTCGATACACTGTGTTTTAGTTTTGTCGATTATTTTCTTCGCTGTGCAGAAGCATTTTATCTTGATGAAGTCCAAATAGTTCATTTTTGCTTTTCTTTCTCTTGCTGCCAAGTAGCTTCTGCTTTTGACATTGAGGCCCTCCGTGTGGTTACATTTGCATCTGGACTTATTCTTCCAGGCCTAAAGAAACGTCAAGTTTGTGCATACTTTGCCTTAGCTCTAGGGCTATTCAGAACTTCTTCAAGCAGTTCCAATAGCAGTTCAACTAGAGCAGAATTAAATAGCACATACATTCCCTGTTTTCAGTGCTCTATAGAGAGGTTTTATAGAGGAAGCCAGAATGCAAAAAGAAATTGGATATAATAAGATTAGTTAGAAGAACATTTCTACTTATTTCTATAATTTATTTAGATCTATAAATAGGAAAATTAATTCTCTGATTATTTTATGATTAGCTTAGGAGAAAATGTTGAAATGTATAGTCAGTAATATAACAAGATTTAAGATTTACTTCTTAAGGCTCTCAGTCCAGAAAGTGTTAAATAGTTTCCTTTTTCCTTACTACTTTTCATTTCCACTCTTTTCACGTTCACATATCTACTTTATTTTTTAATTTATTATTTTTTCTAGTTTTTTTTCTTTTTTTTAATCATGATAAGTGTACTCTTTAATCCCTATCCTCTATTTCCCCCATCCCCCTACCCACCTCTCTTCTGGTAATCATCAATTTGTTCTCTGTGGTTAAGAGTCTGTTTCCTGGTTTGTCTCTCTCTCTTTTATTTTTCCTTTTGCTCATTTGTTTCTTAAATTCCCCATATGAGTGAGATCATATGATATTTGTCTTTCTCTGACTTATTTTGCTTAGCATTATACTCCCTACCTCTATCCCTCTTATTGCAAATGGCAAGATTTCATTATTTCCCTTTTTAACATTAATTCCAGTGTATTTTTAAAAAATATTTTATTTATTTATTTGTCAAAGAGAGAGAGAGAGCCCACAAAACAGGGGAGCAGCAGGTGGAGAGAGAGGAGCAGACTTCCCGCTGAGCAGGGAGCCAGATGTGATCCTGGGATCCTGGGATCATGACTTGAGCCAAAGGCAGATGCTTAATCCACTGAACTACCCAGGCATCCCAGATTTCATTATTTCTTAATGATGAACAATTCCATACATGTATATACACACCACATCTTCTTTATCCACTCAGCAGTTGTTGGGGTGTGGACTGTTTCCATAATTTGGCTATTGTAGGTGCTGCTGTTAACATCAGGTTGCATGTATTACTTCAAATTAGTATTTTTGTATTCTTTGGGTAAATACCTAGTAGTGCAATTGATGCATTGTAGGGTAGTTCTATTTTTAATCTTTTGAGGAACCTCCATACTGTTTTCCACAGTGGCTGCACCAGTTTGCATTCCCACCAACAGCGCAAGAGGTTTCCTTTTTCTCCGCATCCTCACACCAACCTGTGTTGTTTCTTGTGTTTTTGATTTTAGCCATTCTGACAGGCGTGACAGGTTTTCTGACAGGTTTTCATTTTCTTTGAACAGAACTCTACATTTGCTGTTCAGAACCATGGTGTCACTATGATGACTGCACCCTAAAGTCATCTGTAAACTTTAAATTATTACTAGGAATATCTGCTGTTTTTGTTTTTTTGTTGGTTTCTTGTCTCATTGTCTCTACTCATTTCCTAATTTACTTAAGTAATTTCCCCCCCACTCTCTTCAATGAAGTTAGGTCATACATTTCTAACACAGCTACATTTTTTTTAATTTACTTTTTATTTTTAATAAATTTATAACCCCTTCCTCTTCCATACTCCTACTTGTAGCAAACATCAATCTGTTCTCTGCATCTATGAACTTCATTTTTCTTTCTTTTCTAATTTTTTTATTGTTTTAGATTCCCCATATAAGAGAAATCATATGGTATTTGTCTTTTTCTGCCTGGCATTTCACTTAGCATGATACCCTCGAGGCCCATTCATGCTACCACAAATGGCAAGATTTCATTATTGTTATGGCTGAATAATATTTCACTGTTTTTAAATGTACAGACACATGCACACTTTGTTTCCGTATCTTGGTTTTATAAATAATGTGCAGTAAATATAGGGTTACATGTGTCTTCCAAGTTAGTGTTTTATTTTATTTGTATAAATACCCAAAAGTAGAAATGCTGAATCATAGGGTAATTCTATTTTTCAGTTTTGTGAGAAACCTCCATTCCATTTTCCATAGTGATTGCATCAGTTTACATTCCCAACAACAGTGCTCAAGGGCTGTCTTTTCTCCATATCTTTGCCAACACTTGTTTTTGGGCTCGTTTTGTTTCTGTTTTTGTTTTTGTGTACATTTCCCTAGTGATTAATGATGTTGAATATCTTTTCATGTATCCATTGGCAATCTGTATGTCATCTTTGGACAAATGTGTATTCAGATCTGCTGCCCATTTTTTAATTAGTTGTTTTTTTTTTTTTTGCTATTAAGTTGTATGAGTTCTTTATGTGTTTTGGTTATTAGCCCCTTATCAGATATATGAGGTGTAAATATTTCCTTCCATTGAGTAGGTTGTCTTTTCATCTTGTTGATGATTTCCTTTGCTAGGTAGAAGCATTTTGTTTAGTATGATACAGTTCCACTCTCTGTTTTTTGCTTATCTTGCTTTTACTTCTAAAAGCGTCAGATTCAAAAAACCATCACCAAGACCTGTATCAAGGGGTTTACTGCCTGTTTTCTTCTAGGAGTTTTATGGTTTCAGGTCTTACATTGAAGTCTAAATATATTTTGAGTTAATTTTTTTATATGGTGGAAAATAGTGGTCTAGTTTCATTCTTTTTGTGTGGCTGTCCAGCTTTCCCAACACCTTTTATTAAAGAGACTGTTCTCTCCCCCATTGTATAATCTTAGCTCCTTTGTTGTAAATAATTCCCTCTGTTCCACTGATCTGTGTGTCTGTTTTTGTGTCAATATAATACTGTTTTAATTACTGTAGCTTTGTAATGTAATTTGAAATCAGGGAATGTGATGCCTCTAGCCTTGGTTCTTCATTCTGAAGATTGCTTTGACTATTCAGGGTCTTTAATGATTCCACACAAATATTAGGATTGTTTGTTCTATTTCTTTCAAAAATGCCGTGGAATTTTTTTTTAAAGATTTTTATTTATTTATTTGACAGACAGAGATCACAAGTAGGCAGAGAAACAGGCAGAGAAAGCAGGCTCCCTGCTGAGCAGAGAGCCCTATTCGGGGCTCGATCCCAGGACCCTGGGATCATGACCTGGGCCGAAGGCAGAGGCCTCAACGCATTGAGCCACCCAGGTGCCCCTGCCTTGGAATTTTTTTCTTAAGATTCATTTATATAGAGAGAGTGTTTGAGAGAGAGAAGTGGGGTGGGGCAGAGGGAGAAAGAGAGAATCTCCAGCAGACGAGGGGATTGATCTCATGACCCTGAGATCATGACCTAAGCCAAAACCAAGAGTCAGATGCTTAACCAGCTGAGCCACCCGGGAATCCACACCTGAAATTTTGGTAGATGTTGCCCTCCATCTGTAGATTGCCTTGGGTAGTATGGACATTTTAACAATATCGATTCTTCCAATTCATGAGCATAGAATATCTTTCCATTTATTTGTATCTTCTTCACTTTTTTTATGCTTTTCTTATGCTTTTAAAATTGTGTTAGAATGCAGGTAAGTGTAAATTGAATAGTAGGATAAAATGAAAAGATGGGTGAAAGAGAGTGATCATTTGGAAATAGAGAAATTTTAAAAAAAGGAAAGAGAAATTTATAAAGGGGTAAATTTCAAATTCAAAATAAGATGTTTTCAAGTACCTAAATACTAGATATTAAAAAAAAAAAAACTAAAACAAAGGAGTAAATATTTATTGGTGTTTGTGCTCATCATTTTATGGGAAATTTTCATTCATACACTCCAAGTATTTTAGGGAAAAATCTTACTTTCTTTTTTTTTTTTCCTTTTTAAAAGATTTTTATTTATTTATTTATTTGACAGAGAGAGAGAGAGAGAGAGAGAGAGAGAAAGAGAGAGAGAGATCACAAGTAGGCAGAGAGGCAGGCAGCGAGAGAGGGGGAAGCGAGAAAGGCTCCCTGCTGAGCAGAGAGCCCGATGTGGGGCTCCATCCCAGGACCCTGAGATCATGACCTGAACTGAAGACAGAGGCTTAACCCACTGAGCCACCCAGGCGCCCCAATCTTACTTTCTTATTCTAGACTTTTGTCACAATGGATGGCCTAACCCGAACATGCCTTCTAAATTCTATGAGGTTGCTGCCATTAGGCAGTAAAATTAGTTTATCTGGGAATTAAAGATGATGCTACCTATAACTGCCTGTCATCTTGGTGGTCAGTGGTGCCAAAGAATGTGTTTTCACTAAACTGTAGACTGAAGTTTGTGTCATGACCTCACTCCCGTGCCTGGTGGGGAAATGTGAGCATAGAGCTAGACATATAAAGCGGGGTTTTTTGTTTTTTTGTTTTGTTTTGTTTTGTTTTGTTTTGTTTTAATGATTAGAAAGCCACATATTTCTTCCAACCTACTTACAATACTTAATGTAAACCACATAAAACAAAAGTGATAAAATAAGGAGACTGGATACTGTGAGTAATCAGAAGACTGGCACAGAGCATTTAAAACCCAAGCACTGGATTCTACCATGGATTAATTTGCATGTATATGTATGTATTTTTGTAGTTTTGAGGTTTTAAATGGCCACCAGAGTGTATTTCAGCTGGCACATATAATACATTGAACTAGAATCCCAGTTTGGGCTTGCCATCTGTGTACCATGCTGATTATTTTTACAGAACTGAGATTTTAGTCTCAAAAATGAAAATTTATAAAAACACTCAAATTGGGTTTTTTGTATTATTTTCCTTCTTTTTTGTCTACTGACTCCCATTTAGCAAGGGCATTGACTGTTCTTAGTGAGTTAAGGGAGGTTCCAACGTGGCTTTGACCTAGGCCTTGATTTTAATCTTTTTGTTCAATCAAAGTATGAAAGCTTAGCTGTGTTTTGGTTTGTTTACTGTGTAGACTTTGCCATGGCCATGACTTTCATAGAGTAACTATATTGATTAAGTTAGACGATTAAAGTTAGTCTTGCATGAGGAAAGAATACACTTGGGAAGCGGTGATGGATGGACTCCAGTCTTCAGAGTGTTTAGTTCTGCCAGCATTTTCCAGTTGAATGGAAATTCACGTCCCAGTTTGGTTTGGGTGACAGTGAATGGACTGTCAGACTTGAGTGTTTCCTAGAAAAAGACAGAAAGAGATCAAGAAGGATCGATGACAATGTGAATATCCACATGTGTTCTTGCAATTTTTCTCAGATATTTTTCTGCTTTGATGAACAACATCATTACTGAAATAATAAATGTTAATTAATATCTGCGTCACTTTTTGGTAAATGGTAGTTCAGTATTACAATTAGACTAATTAGTATACACCATAACTGGTGACATGACAAATCATAGAGCAGAACGTGTTGACTCTTATCCATTATGATGTATTAGCTAATTGACTTGCTCAGTAACGACAAGAGAAAAGAGAGACGGGGAATTGGGCAGTAACAACAGCAACTATAAAAGCATTTTGACCACATTTTCAGGGTTTTGTCTTTCCGCCATGTTCCTGAGTACTGTGAATTGTTAACATTTTCTATTTCTTTTCCCATTGGTAAATCATAGCCCCTGATTGAAACCTTCAGAAATAAGATGATGAGTAAATAAAATGAGAATAAAAGATGATTTCCGCGTTTTCCTAGGTGTACATCTGCTGTGTCATGCTCAGTGTTTGATTTTACCTAGATTATTCATTGTGAAGTTGACAGCCATCTGCATCTTTGATTTATTTTTCAGAACCTATGCGAACTCCAAAGACATTAAAGATTGCTGAGATACAGGCAAGACGCATTGCTGTGGACTGGGAATCCTTGGGTTATAACATTACTCGTTGCCACACTTTTAATGTCACTATCTGCTACCATTACTTCCGTGGTCACAACGAGAGCAAGGCAGACTGTTTGGACATGGACCCCAAAGCCCCTCAGCATGTTGTGAACCATCTGCCACCTTATACAAATGTCAGCCTCAAGATGATCCTAACCAATCCAGAAGGCAGGAAGGAGAGTGAAGAGACGATTATTCAAACTGATGAAGATGGTATGTTCATATTTCGTTATTTTAAAAAGGGGGAATCGTATAATCAGATTATGTCATTGCTTACAGTTTTCTCTAGAGTCACCAAAATTCAACTGGATTCTGAAATCTGCTAAATACTCTTAATTAGGTTAACTTTGAAAAGAGTTTGCCTTTAACTAAAAAGCTTAATGTTCTTCAGAGTAGCATCAAACACTGGATGAAATGTACCTCTACTGTTCTCTGTTTTTATATGTTAGAGAAATAACAACTACACTAAAGCTTAAATAAAGTTTTTCCTATCAAATATACAAAAATAATTCTCACTATTCATGGCATTACATCATTTACCTATTGGTGAAACGCACTTGGTTAAAATTTAGTTTTTTACATTTTACAAACCAATAATGCAGCTTTCATTTTCCTTAACATTTGAAAACAGCATCGTTTGCCTTTCCACTCATATTTAGATGGTTTCATGTAAGTTTAAATATAAAAGAAGGTTGAAATTCATATATTTAAGTCTCAATAAAGGCCTTTATCAGATATCAGCAAGCTGTCATCTTTTATCCATTTTATTACCACCCAAGGAATTTAATTATATAATGTCCAATGTCAATATGTGTCACCTCAGAATTATTAATAGGAACAAACATTTATATTAATATTATAATTTACCCTAACCTACTATAGCATTATAGTTTGTCATTAGTGTGAATAAGTACATTTCTTGATTGAACAGAAATGTGCCCTGTACCCAAAAGTTGTACAAATGATGGTACTATGATAATAACAATAATGTATTATTTCAATATTAGACATTTTGTTTTCAAAATTTACCATTATGAAAGGAAGCATGAAGGGAAAAAAAAAAATGACCTATTTAGTGAATGGAGGCAAAGCTGAACTCTGGGAGTCAGGAATCCTGAGTTTTCGATCCTGGCACCAATAATTCTGTCACCTTACCCAATCTGTTTACTCCTCTAGATTTCCATTTCTCATCTCTATATGGAAAGTTTAAGTAAGCTGATCTCTCAGGTTCCATACCCTTCTGAATTTCTTCTTGAATAGCCTGTCAGTAGGGCCACATTTTTGTTTGGATTTAGGAAAACAGGATGTATTTCATACCCAGGTGTTTTCAGTTTCCCTCAAGTCCTGAACTTTAGGCACAGATAAATATTTGGATGACTATCGAGTATGAGATTGCCTTAAGATAGGTCAATACACCACAGTTTCTAGAAGTTTTTCCATATCACTTCAAGCTCTCTCACTCTGAAAAGTAGAAATGACCCAGATTTATTCTATTATTTTTGTTGTTATAAAAGGAAGTGAGAGCTTTTCAGCCTCATTTAGCTCAGATTTTGAAGAAAACAATATTGTCCTAAAATTATGCATGGAGTTATTTTCATATTCCTAAAATTTTCAAAGAATAAACCTAAGACTTATTTATGATAAAAGCATTTTGTCATGTCTAAGGTAACCAAACATGATTACCTCAACTATCATGTTTGCATTTGCACCTAATCTAAGCCTTAATAATATTTCAAACAACAAAACTTGCTCTTATTAGAGCACTCATAAACCCCCACACATACACAGAAGATACCTTAACACATGATTATATATGAAAGAATAATTAACCTAATTGTTTCATAGATGGATGGTAGAAATGGAAAGTCTAAGATTCAAAAGCTCTGAAAACTATTTCAGTTCATAAAGTAGGATAAATACTAAAATGTCTGTATTACTCTAGACCTTTTGTAAGCCATGTTTTTAGTAATAAGAATGTACTTTATTACCTACCCTTAAAATTTTAAAAACTTGATTTCTTAATCATTTTATTTTTTTAATTTTTTTTTAAAGATTTTATTTATTTATTTGACAGAGACAAAGCGAGAGAGGGAACACAAGCAGGGGGAGTGGGAGAGGGAGAAGCAGGCTTCCCACAGAGCAGGGAGCCCAATGTGCTCCATCCCAGGACCCTGAGATCATGAGCTGAGCTAAAGGAGATGCTTAACCAACTGAGCCACCCAGGCACCCCTTAATTGATCATTTTAGACTCTGCTACATTTGTGCTTTTTCTGCCAATCACTCTCTAATGATATAATTCATTTTGGTGGTATACTTTGGTATGGCTTTTAGTTTGCCTTTCTTTCCCATAAACCAAAGAATGCAGTCAGGCTCATGTAACTTTTTCATATTTCATTAAAATTTTAAATGTATTTTCCATGCACCTACAACTAGATTAATAATCAGGAAGCAAATTGCTATGAAATCTTAAATTATGTCCTAAATCCATCAACTTCATGACTGTGCTATTTTATATAAAAACAGTTTTATAAGATCAAATTAATGATACATAATTTCAATATTATTTCTTATTCTAGTTTTATTTTAAGGTATGTTTTGAACTTTTTTACTGGCTGTAATGATACTGAGTTGCATGTTATTTCATAGCATGGTCACAAAGTAATTTTTTCTACTGTGAGAATTCTTTTTCTTCTCCTTTGTTTTATGTAAAAAACTAAATGAATGCAGTATAAACTTTGTATATTTCCAAGTAACTCAGTCTTAAGATCTGCTCACGTGAGCTCCAGTTTCTACAAAGAATACTTGATATGACTCAATGTTCCTGAGAGGAGGGACAGAATATCTAAATCATAATCTGTTATTGCAAAGATCGATGGGTTATGATGATCTAATTAAGTCAGTCTTACTAAATTATTGCTGCCCTATATACATAGAAAAAGAATAAATTATCAACCATCTAATAAAAGAATATAATTTCATGAAAAGAATTCTAGGGACATCCATAAATCATGAGAGCAAAGCTCAAATGATTTCCCACCAGAACCCTAAGGTAGAATTTATATTTAATTTATTGCATACATTTTTTAATGCATGGGTAGAATTTTTCGTATGAGATTTTGTTTTCATTTTTTATCCTAGCATTTACAAAAATCAATATTATGAAGTTAGCTCAGCAGAAAACCCTGGTTTGGGGACATTTTTTGCTAATACAGAGGTATTTTTAAATGTACATTTATTATATTTTAAAGTCTATAGTGCTTATTTAATATAATCTTGCCCCACCCACATTTCATTTTTCCTCTCTTCCATTTTGAGAGTTATATTTTAAAGGGCTTTCCTATACACACACACACACACACACAAATAGCTGAAACAGCTCTCAAATAAATCGCAGGCAGGGGAATGAAAGTCAGCATTCTACTTCCATTAAAAGTTGTTGATGTGGAAATGTGAAGTGACATTCCCTGAAATACGAAGATGGCCATGATGATGGTCTTAGTAACTTCATGCTGTATTTACACAAATCAAAAGTATATAGAGACATTATATATAGACATTGTCCTCCTTCACAGTTGGAGAATTATTAAATATAATTCATCTGTGCCCACTCCCCGCCCCACCTGTTTATGTGTGTGTTTTGTCATTCACCTAAGTGTACTTCTTTCTCTTGTCCGCTGTACTAGTCCCAGTGCAAGATCCATAGCATGGTTCTATCTTGGCCATAATTTTTCCACACACTTTTCCCTTTTACAAATAATGACCTGTAGGTACTTTAAGTGAATTTTATTGACAAAGTAGAATATGTATAAGAAGAGTACAGAGGGGTGCCTGGGTGGTTCACTAGGTGAAGTGTCCAACTCTTGATCTCAACTCAGGTCTTGATCTCTGGGTCTTGACATCAGGGTCATGAGTTCACGCCCCATGTGCTCCATGCTGGGTGTGGAGCTAACTTTAAAAAAAAAAAAAAAAAAAAAAAGCAGTGGCACCTGGGTGGCTCAGTGTGTTAAGCCTCTGCCTTCAGCTCAGGTCATGATCTCAGGATCCTGGAATCAAGCTCCATGTCTGGCTCTCTGCTCAGCAGGGAGCCTGCTTCCTGCTCTCTCTATGCCTGCCTCTCTGCCTACTTGTGATCTCTCTCTCTCTGTCAAATAAATCAAATCTTTTAAAAAGAAGAAGAAGAGGAACAGAGAAATACGTAAATTCTAGGAAAGATACTCTTTAATTCTGCCCCTCTTCCAGTGCAGAATTATGCAAAATTTATAACTATCTTTATTTGTAAACAATTTGAAATACATCCACACCACTTTATATATTTGTTGGCCAAATTGTGGTTAATGAACACAGATAGTAATTACAATACCATCAAATAAACATTTTCTCACTAATTGGGGTCTTGCCTTCTCCTTCTTTCAGCAGCCACCATCTATGAAAGTTATGGAAAGGTGAAGAAATATTTTTCCTTAATTACAATCATAAGCTTGTTTTCACTCTGCTCAAATGACGTAACACCTATCAGCCTTGTTAGTTACCAAAGAAAGACCATGGCAGCTTCCGTAAGTGTCCCGGAGTACACACAGGGGCTGTGATGGCCTCTCTGCCTTGATCAGCCGTATAGGCTCTGCCAATACAGGGGACCTGGGACTTGCAGGAAGTGGATGCCTTTGGTTAAGTGTTCCCTAAACCCTCAGCTGACAGACGCGTGTAATTATCTTCTGAAGTTTAGTGCTGGCATCTTTTCTGTTTATGGGTTTCTTTCCTTTATGGTTTTTCTCTTTATGAATTTATTATTAATGTTCCAAATTACATTGGTTGTCCCAGAGGTCATAGCATCATTCATCGTCTCCTTGTGGTCTGAAATAAATCTTCCTGTTTTGACGTATCATTCAGAATTTCTTGATGCTGCTAGCTACGATGCAGTGCATATCCTTTGATCCAGTGATTTTTAATTTACTTCAATCCTTACAAAATTGCTGTATACTCTGCAACTATATTTCTAGATAATGCCATGTGTGAAGTTCACTGAAACGTTAGATTAAGGAAAAATATTAATTAAAAAGAGTACTTGCCCATTATTGGGTCAATATTTCAAAAGAAAACACATATTTTAAACAAAGATGAACAGGATATATATTTAAACATTTTCAGAACAAGAAACCGGATATTTTTGTGAATAAGTAGCAACTTTATATTTAGACAAAGTACATAAAAACAAAGAGCAAAAGCATCTGATGTTTTATATTTTGTCAATAGAAACTGACACAGTGTTCATTGCTGCCACTGGATATTGTCAGTTATATGACATTTGCAAATAAGGACTGGTAAGAAGGTTTCTCAACTCTTGTCATACCTGCGGACACTTCAGAACTAGTTATGCTGATTGTTGAGTTCTAGACAAGTCTGATGTTGTAAAATGGTTTGATCCTTAGCTTTACAAAAGGGATTTTCATTTAAAAGACTGAAGCAATGATATTTGAACCTATTCGTCTTGAAGTTTTTTTTAAGTTGTAATAATCAGTGCTGTCTTCTTCACATTATAGAAATTTAATAAGAGTAGCAATAGAGTCAGATTGACTATTAGTGGGCATTTCAATTCAGTACTCTATGATTTGGCTTTTGAGTCCAAGGAGTAT
Source organism: Enhydra lutris kenyoni (assembly GCF_002288905.1). NCBI lineage: Eukaryota > Metazoa > Chordata > Mammalia > Carnivora > Mustelidae > Enhydra > Enhydra lutris. The sequence continues at coordinate 22,720,567 of NW_019154101.1, read as the reverse complement.
TAATTATTATTATAATTCATTATTTAATGAAATTTGTTTATGGAGACACTTTAGGGGCTTATAATCTTCAGAATATCTTTCAGGGACTATAGCTCTGTTCTTGAAACAAATTACAAATGAGATCTTCATGTTATTAGAGGTATACAACAGAGAAAACTAGACTATACAATTTATTCAGCTCTCTAAAGGTGATAGAATAGTCTTTTGAATAAAAATAACTTTGGAGTTGTACATTGTCTGCATTACAAGCTTATAGATTACTTTAAATTCCTGTTTATTAAAATCAGAAAACTGGTCACATAGCTTATTTTCTTTTTAAGGACATGATTTTTTATTTTTAATTTGGCTTATATAACTTACAGTATTTACCTTTTCTGTTTCTGATGTAAGGATCGTTGTAACCCAAACTGTATATATTTGTAGTGCCTGGTCCTGTACCAGTCAATTCTCTTCAAGGAACATCCTTTGAAAATAAGATCTTCTTGAACTGGAAAGAACCTCTGGATCCAAATGGGGTCATCACTCAATATGAGGTATTTGGAGAATAAGGAAGTTAATTGAAATGTATGTTGAAGGGAAAGTAAAAGGAAAAAGAGAAATAATGAAAAATAAGTAAGTGAGGCTTAGGGGATCAAAGTCATTTTTAGTACTGAGCTGTTTTACTTTACAGATTCCTTGATCCCAAAGTTGAGTTTCAAAACAAATATTGGATGGCACCCAGAATTTTCTAATTCTTAAAGTAAATGTATGTTTTTGTAGTTGTTTCAGGGAAGCAGGATAGGCCTTTTTGAAGAGACTTACTGATGGTTATAAAGAATGAATTTTTATAAAAGTAATATATTCATATTTTATGCTGTAATCAGGGGAGGCCATTGAGTATCAATTGTTTCAGAATAAAGGATTCCTACCAAAACAGCAAAATATAGTATAAACCTGACTATTCCAGAGCTTCATCTCAATTTTGATTATAAATCATTATCTTGTTTTTAAAGAGGAGAAGCTGAAAGAAAGAAAAGATCATTATAATTGCACAAATGTGTAGTTCTGTTCCTGTATAGGCAGTGTTGTTTAGAGCATAAAATGTTTAAATTTCTAGTGGCTACAGAGTACAGCATGGGAATGGGAATCACTAGGGCAGTCTTATAAACTGTGACTCCATTAGCACACTTGGCTTTAGTGCTATGGCACTGCTATAGCACAGGGCTATTTATATTTCTGTGCTATTTATAAATATGTGCTATTTATAGCACAGTGCTATTTACATGAAATCTGTTATGTAACTCAAAGTGTGGGATGATATGACTCACAGCAAACGTTTGTTGAACACTTTCTGTGTTTCCTGTACATTAACATATATGACCGTAAGATTGTGGATGTGTGTGTAACCATAATAATATTTTTTAAAAATATATCTTTTGATGAAAGAAAATAGATGCATATTGGTCAGTCAGATATATTACCTCTAGGTATATCTATGGCTGGATGGATGGATGAATGGTTGGATGGATAGATGGACAGACATTAGATATAGAATGACTGTGAAATAACCATATCCAAATAAGAAGGAAATGAAGTTTAAGAAAAATGTGATTCACTCCACAGAGATACCCTTGATACTACCTTATTTAAAGTAGGTTTATTTAGATTATATCATGACTTATATTGGATGTGTAATAGCAAATATATTTCTTTAAAACAGGTCAGCTACAGCAGCATAAGATCATTTGATCCTGCAGTCCCAGTGGCTGGACCTCCCCAGACTGTATCCAATTTATGGAATAGCACACACCATGTCTTTATGCATCTGCATCCTGGCACCACCTACCAGTTCTTGATAAGAGCCAGCACGGTCAAAGGCTTTGGGCCAGCCACAGCCATCAATGTGACCACTAACATCTCAGGTATGCAAAAGAATAAAGTGCAAACAGGATTGGTTTGTAATAACGTGTCCTTGAGAATATGTACTCAAAATAGTCATCTCACTTATTAAATCTTTAATATAGCTAGCTATTCCTGATTGAAGTTCGTTAAAGAATTATGTGAATACTACTCCTGAAACCACTATGACACTGTAAGTTCACAAACTAGAATTTAAATAAAAATTTGAAACAAAGAATTATGTGAATACAGATAATAATTGGTTGTATGTCCAAACCCAAAAACATCTCAGTCACTTTTAATTGACAGGGGTCCTTTTAAAAATGTCATTTTATCTTAATTAAAAGTATTAAAAGTTCGTTATGAATGCGAACAGACTGATTATACCTTTGAGGAGTTGGTAATTATTATGGTATCAGAACTATTGGAAGCAGATTTTATCAAAAGAATGATAGCAGATCTTTGATCCACTGTTAGAATGCCACATACCCATCTTGTCTCTCTTTTCCATTTTCCCTGGCATTCTGATATTTTTAAGCAACATGAGTAATTCTTTCTCTTAGAAATCTCACATAAATTCATCTAAATTTCAGAATGGTAAGGTACAAGAGAACTTAAGCTGATAAATATAGTTAAATTTCACATTATTTTATGCTCACAATTTCAGTTTGTAATTGACTAGGTTATTTATAGATATGGTTTCTCCTTCAGTCAAGTCATCAGTTAAACCTGATTAAATTTGGCTAATAGTTAGCATTGTCATATGCCCTAATTCTACTCTACCTTATGTAATGTTTTATCTTAGTTAAGATTATTAACATAAATATATATTTATAAATGTAATACTTCTATTTGGAAACGTTTTGAATATAAAGCCTTAAAATTTTTATCATGAAAATATTAGCTATTCCAATATGAGCTATTTATCTTATTCTTTTAAAAAAAAGGATTTTTAAAATATCATCCATGATGTTAGAAAATAGAGATATATTAAAATTGCCAGTTCACTTCCTAATGGAATAATTCTAAATCACCCATTTAAAATACTTATTGAATCACTAGAAAATATGACCTGGTGATAGCATTGTACAGTGAAACATGTTTCCCGCCCTCTAGAATAAGCCGTAGTGCTGTATTTGAATAAGATCCTTCAGTAGAGACAGTTACAAAATTACATGAACTTGTAAAACTGAGAACATTGAACAATGGGCATTGTCAAGAACCGTATTTTATTATGGTTTAGAAATGGTGTTTTTTATTGAATAAAGAATGTATAATTAAAGACCAGAACACCCATCAATTCATTTTCTTAGAATTATTTAACTGCAGTTTTACTTGAAACAACCTATATACATGGGTACTTGATTTGGACTTCAAAAGCTTGATTGCAATCACTGTACCCTCAGAACATGTAGTAATCAAGCTAAGGCTAATAAAATTTATGGTTAGTGTGGTTCTCAGCATCACTTGAAATTTTAAGGTAATTTATTGTTATTTATCCCTTGAGTACAGAAATTATATCACTCAGCATTTTGAAAACAATTTAAATAAAAGTGAAATCAAGTTATTGGAGGCATAGTATGTGTGTGTGTTTTAATATGCATATTATATATATAATCTACATGTATATACATATTTTACATACTTAATATCTGTTGATTCGACTTCCTAAATAACTCTTCAGATAATTTATCTCTTTCAGATGTCACTGTTTCTTCCTTTCCATCTGGACCATATTTTAAACAGATCATTGAAATAATCTTTCCAAGCACTGTTCTTGCCTTCAGACTTACCTTGCTTCAGTGTATTTTTCTATCAATCTTTGTACAACATATATTTATTTCCTAAATTTTTTCAGAGTCTAATATGTTGTATTTAGTAGGATAAAGCCCAAACATCCATGCGTAATTAGCATTTGTGCCCCTTATATTTTTTTTTAAAGTTTTTTTTTTTTATTTATTTGACAGATCACAAGTAGGCAGAGAGGCAGGCAGAGAGAGACAGGAGGAGGAGGCAGGCTCCCTGCTGAGCAGAGAGCCCGATGCAGGACCCTGAGATCATGACCTGAGCCAAAGGCAGAGGCTTTAACCACTGAGCCACCCAGGCGCCCTGTGCCCCTTAATTTTATAGTTCCTTCCATCCACCACTCCTACCCATGAACCCGAAGTTCCAAGCCTAGCAGACGGCTTGTAGCTGTCATAACACAAAGTCTCCTTTCATGGGATCATGTCTTCAAATATTCTGTTTCCCATCTCCTGCATTTTATTTGAGACATTCCTGTCCTCATGAGTATTTACTGCCCTTTTAATATTCAGCTCAAGCATTGTCTAAACCCTGAAGTTTTCCCTGTTCCGTTTTTCTTATTCCCAACCCTGGTTTAGACTAGTGGTTCTCCTAAGTGTGGTTCACACTCCAAAAGCGTCAACATCACCTGTAAAATTTCTGAAAATGCACAGTATCAGACTCCTTGCTGGGCCTAATGAATTAGAAACTCAAGGGGGAAAGGCAGCAATCTGGGGTTTAAGAAGCCTTCATGGGCTTCTGATCTCACTAGTTTGAGAACCACTGTTTTAGCAAATGAACTGACTCCTCTTTAAGTCACCTAAAATTTGGCTATAATTTTTTTTTGTTGTTTGTTTAAGATTCTCCCTCTTGCCACCTGGAGGCTCGGTCGGTTGGGCGTTTGCCTTCTGCTTGGGTTATGATCTCAGATTCCTGGGATTGGGCTCCCTACTCAGCGGAGAGTCTGCTTCTCCCTCTCCTCCTGCTCCTCCCCCCGGCCTGTACTCTCTGTCTGTCTGTCTGTGTCTCTCTCTTTCTCAGATAAATAAATAAATAAATATTTAAAAAGAAAACATTTTTTCACTCTTGATAAAACGTGAAATCTCTACTTTTAATTCTCTAAATGCCGGAGACCATGCTTTGTCTTTATACTCACAACACTTACAAAAATTCAACACATTGTATATATTCAGTAAATGTTCAATGAGTGAATGAAATACTTCGAAATTTATATTAGATGCCATCTGTTCTCAGTTTCTCTGATAATAGACACGTTTCACTGGTTATGTCCTCCCTGAAAGATCTTTCTACATGGAAATAATCAAAAGCCATTTGAGGTTACTTTTTCACTCAATTCACGATTAGGGAGCCCTCCCCCCGACCCCAACCATTATCAAATATTTTGAAAATTTATAAGTTTCTACTTTTTAGGAATCTGGCAACTTATATACTAGTTCATGCAAAATAAATACTACAGTTCCCATTCCCCTTCACCACACTTCCTCAATACGTTTCTAGTTATTTTTCTTAACTTTGTGCAAGAGCCAATTAAAGAGTTAAGCATTTTTCTTACAAAGTAGAAAAAAAAGGGTAATTATCTTAACTTTGTTGCAGAAGGACCTTCTCATATAAAAGCAATAGAAGAAATAGGAAATTATCAATAAAATCCTATATAATTAAATATTTTTCTGCCTCAATAGAAACAAAATTTAAAAACAAGTAACAAATGGGATTTTTTAACAGCTCTGAGAAAGGTTTAAGGTAAATAACGTAGGGAATGTTTACAGATCAGTATTAGAAAAGTTCAAATCTGTAAAAATAAGTTGACAGGCCCCGATATCAAAAATATCTGCAGCTGTGATTACATTTCAAATTAAAACTGGAGTCTCCGCTTTAATTTTAATTTTTATTTCCTAAGGAGGGGGCGGGGTGCAGGGACAGCAGCAGGACCTAACATATTCCACAACCTTTACATGGGTACCCAGCACTGCCTCACCACGGAGCCTCAGGCTCACTTCCTACCCTCTCTGCCTCCACTTCTCCCTGTGCACGTCCATAACCAGGACTCCCCAGAGTCAACGCTATTCACCTCCCATCCTGTCTATGCTGGTTTCAGGGTCTCAGGATACCAGAAGCTAAAGCACCTTCACAAAATGTTTGGTGTGTGTGTGTGTGTGTCCAAGTTGCCAGATGACAATTTGAATTTCAACAAAAAATCGTGGCTTCATATTTTCTGCTGCTTTACATTCCCAGCATTAACATTCATTAGTAATGTTATTCTACAGACAGAAGTACATTTTAGAAAATTAACATGAAATTGGTTTCCCCCCATTCCAGATCATTTATTCATCCTGAACTGTGATATAATTCTGTTACTTGACAGAAACTTTTTTCTTCTCTCATTAATCACTTACCAGCTCCAACTTTACCTGACTATGAAGGAGTTGATGCCTCTCTCAATGAAACGGCCACCACAATAACTGTATTGTTGAGACCTGCACAGGCCAAAGGGGCACCAATCAGGTAAGAGATGGAAAGTACTAGTAATAGGGAAAAATAGCAGTAGGAGAGATGTCTTCTCATAGTTGCTTAACAGTCGATATAGTGGTTCATTTCTAAGAGATGTTCAGTTGACGACAGCTGTCAGAAAGGCTTTATTTTGGTTTTGTTTATTTTTCATTTGGACAAAGCCTGAAGATAGACTTTTAAGAGTGAGGTTTGAAGGGGTTTTTGAGATTATTCATGATCTGAACCATTCTGTGTACTCTGATTTAAGAGCATTGCTCTTTGATTTTTATTTTTCTCTAGTTCCATTTCATGCCACTTCTCTGTCGATATCCATGGGATATGAGCTTTGAAGGCATTTGTCAGAAATAAAAGGGGAAAATAACTCCTATCCAATGCATTAAATCTGTTATAATAATTTATGAATGCTTGAAAAATAGGAAGCTTTGAGGAAATAAAAGGAGATTAGTTATAATGAATGCAGCTTATGTGACCTTTTAATTCCTAAATTGTTGCTTCTCAGGAATTCCATAGTAAATATTAAAATTCAATTTGCCATTTCCTTTCGATATTAAAATCTCCCATATTACCCTCATCTTGCAGATTATGAGCCACGTTGTTTTCTAGAAGTGATTTGAATTATTCCAGTGATTTTAATTTTTCACATTTGTAATTAGATAAATGTCCAAACCTTAAGCAATTATCCACATGAAGCTTGTAGATTTGGGGGATACTTTTATTTTTATACTTCCCTTTACAAGTAAATCGAGGCACAGAAATCAGTGCAGATATTTCAGAATTGATTCATCTCAAGTTCTTTACACGTTCATTGAGAAATTAATCTTTGTTCTGTGTATAAAATAAATACTTTTAACCCTCTTAGCATATATGAACCATTCAAACAGTCTTATATCATAGGAAAGGAAGAGCTTTTCCCATTTAAAAAAATTTATAATAAAAAAATTATTAAAAGAACCTGAGTCCATAAAGAAAACTCCTATCTGTTCTGTCTGACTTAAAATCTTGGGGAAACCATGCTGGGGAACAAGAGAGACAACTGAATACACTTGTAATATAAACACTTATGAAGCACGGGCTCCTTGAAAATGAAAAGTACATATATAGTGCTATTCATGAATCAGTGATCTGTGAGTGAATTTGATTGCTGATCCAGAGGAGAAAAAGAAAAATGCCTCCATTAAGCATCTTTTTCTATTGACAAGTAATCAGGGTCATTCACATGTTCCTATGTGTGATAAAATTTACTTACTAGGTGTTCATTTCTGCTACTGCTATTTGAATGAGCTACCAGGTACTTGCATTTATCTTGTAAGACTTAGATATTTGAGTGAATTCAGCTTCACTTAGTGTAAATTGCATACACAATGTAGAATGCTGCATAACGTAACTTTCACTAGCTCTTTATTCATTTAATCATTTTATTACACAGACATTAACTATGTATCACATGCTGGCACTGTGCTAAATTTTGTAAATTAAAGACAAAATGATCACAACAGAAAATAGCCTGTGCCCAGATTTGTCATGGACAATCAAAGGAGTCTGTAGCCTTGTAAATCCTTTGCTCATAATTGGTGTTGAGGAACTTTGTTGAATTAATGAATGTGTTATCAGTAACATGTTTTGAAATCAAAAATCTTTCTTTTACTTCCTTTACATTTTCTTATTAGAAAATTTCTAATTTCCAAAAATTCATATAGTCTGAACTAGTGGTTATACAAAAATCATCCTTAATAATCCTATATCCTTGGGGTCCCTAGGTGGCTCAGTCAGTTAAGCATCTGACTTGGGCTCAAGTCATGATCCCAGGGCCCCGAGATCGAGCCCCACATCAGGCTCCGTACTCAGTGGGGAGCCTTCTCCATCTTCCTCTGCCTGCTCCTCTGCCTACTTCTGCATGCTCTCTCTCTCTCTCTCTGTCAAATAAACAAATAAATAAATCTTTTTAAAAAATAGTAATTTTACATCCTCTTTCTCTGACACAGAAATGTACTTCTTTGTATTTGTTGGGAAGACATTTCACCTTCCCTGGAATTGATTCCCGTGGCTGAGAACTCCCAAATTTTACATAGTAGGAGATTAGGGTTCAAAAGTTAATTTACAACCAGGAATACTATAGGAAGAAATAATTAAATTATATATAAATAACTATTTTAAAAGAATGTTACTAATAGGGAAAAAAAATCTGCCTTCCAACTAATATTCTAATCCCGTCTTGTCCATCTGTATTTTACAATGACTTGCTCAACTATCTGGGAGTACCCATAGATGGGGAACAGGTAGCAGGACTAGACTTGTCTTGTTGACCAATCTGGACTCAGATGAGCCCTGCTTCCTTTGTTTTTTGAATCTTCCCAGGATGTAGTCCTGTCTTCTTTCTTCTGACCACATTCCTACCTTTGATATTGCTACCATTAACTGGAGCCTTATCTTGAGGCTTATCTTGTCCAGTGCTCTAAATTCTTTGAAAATGAGGACCCAAATTAAAGTAATCAGTTTTCATAGCACTTTTATGTCTGATACTTCGTCTTTGATTCGTTTCCCATCACTTCTTCAGATTCTTGAAGCTATTTTACTTTTCAGCCAGATTCATATTTATGTCGGCCTATTAGAATCTCTTATCTGCTAATGCTTTTTGCTATTCCACTTGGTATGCGGCCCGTCTTCTCTCCTCCCAATAAAAGCTAGACCTATTTACCACCTAGGTAAACCCTCTGAGATCCTACTTCACCATATTAGTAGCCTCTGCCAGACTGCACCCTAAGATCCATTTGTCCCAAGGCCACTGGAAATACCTAAATCATTCTGCTCTGGTCTTCCTAATGTCAAACAAACTCCAGTTCCTGTAGCCTCTATCGTAGCACCTTGTTCCAGAGAGTCTGTACATTGAGTTCAATAGTGTTATCAAGAAAGCCAAAGTTACCAATAGTTAACTATAAATGTATTGATTCCAGTGACATTCAATATGCACCAGGGACTGAACTGGATACTTGGGACAGAAATCCACATAAGGTGGTTTAATATGTGCCCTCAACTGTTAATTGCAGATTCAGAAATCAATGAATGACAACAATGCAGTATGAGAAGTGAAGTGACAGCAGTTAGAAAAGGTGGTACTAGAGCTGAGTTTTGAAGGATACCTAAGAATGAGCTCAGCCAAGGGTCACTTTGAAAAGAGGGAGGTGGTTGCTGAGAAGAGAAGACACAATAATCCTCCCCAATAATTGCAAAGTGAATGGTTGGGTATGTGACAGCGTGGTGCACTCCAGAACTGCAGGAAGTTCAGATCACTGAGAGGGGAGGACATGTGGGAGAAGAGAGGTTGGAGAAATAAGCAAGGGCCAGAGGGAGAGGCTGTTTAGTGCCCATCCAACAACTGAAGGTGGCCACAGAGCGACTGAAAGCAGAGACTATTATGAGCAATTTTACGTTCCTGGAAAGATCACCCTGACAGAAACGTAGAAAATGAATTGGGAGTAAACCAGACTGAAACCAGTCCCAACACGAGGTGCTGTGGGGCCACATTAAGACAGAAGCAGTGGAAATGCACGAGGCTGTGACTCTTCCACGAAGTTTTACACAAGGAGGAGAAAGAAAGCTCAGTGAGAAACTGAAGGGAATGGAGACTTAAGGTGAGAAATGGTAGCAATTTTTGAGACGCGGTAGCAAAGCAAAAAGTCTTCTAAGAATTCAAGGGTTTTTTTTTTTTTTTTTTTTTGAGGTTATTAAGTAATAACACAATATTTTTATTTGTTGGATTGCTGTCTAAAACCAAGAAGAAGGCACGCTGTCTTTGGAATGAGTTCTTTGGATATTAGAAATTACAATATATGTTATATATTTTTTGTATTTCATTCTAAGGCATCATGATGTACACAGGGCAAATAATGCAGCTCTCAGTATCACCAACCACTGTATTCTTTGGTTCTCCTTTAAGACTGGTCTTAACATGTCTACACACTAATATAAACATGTGCAGTACAATTCTGGCAAGTGTGAGGGGTTTTTTTGACAAAATTAATTTTTGAATATATAATTATTCTAAAGGCTGAAAGTTGCTGTCTGACTTACCTAGACCTTTGACTCTCCTTACCTACTTTTTAAGATCTATCTCTAAAACTGGCATCACTCGACAATCATTAGTATGGTTCAGCATGAATTTAGAACCAGTTCCCTAGAATGCATAATTTATTTTCCCTTTTTTAAAAAACATTTTCCATTTTTCATAGATGGATTCAAATTCTAGCCTGAGTAGATATAATTATAAATTATAGTGTGTAGAATGTCCTACTTATTAAAAGATTGACCCGATGTAGCTGTGTTTTCAAATAATGAACATAGCAGCAGCATATTGCAAAAACACAGGGAAGAGCCCCTCAACGGTGAACTCAGTTTATCATAAGATGTAACAAATGAATGTGTATTTAACTGCAGCATTTTCCAAATATAAGCTTTATCTATTTTAAGCTGCCAGGAAGCTACCTGTTCTAGGGTGACTAAATGTTTATTTTGTAGGTAGGACCTAATTTTTCAATGTATTCTTAGTTAGGTAATTAGGAGATAGTCGTGAAATGCAGTCAAAACCACCATTTCTTTGCAGCCACTCTGGAAGACAGTATGGAGTTTGTTCAAAAAGTTAAAAATAGAACTACCCTACAGCCCAGCAATTGCACTACTAGGTATTTACCCAATGAATACAAAAATACTAATTCAAAGGGAGACATACACCCTGATTTTTATAGCAGCATTATCTATAATGGTCAAATTATGGAACAACCCAACTGTCTATCGACTAGTGAATGGATGAAGAAGATGTGATATGTATGTATGTATATACACCACACACACACACACACACACACACACATACACATGGAATATTACTCAGCCATAAAAGCAAATGAAACCTTGCCATTTGCAACAGCATGGATGAAGCTAGAGAATATTATGCTAAGCAAAATGAGTTAGTCCTATGGGGCACCTGGGTGGCTCAGTTGGTTAAGCATCTGCCTTTGGCTCAGGTCATGATCTCAGAATCCTGGGATGAAGTCCAGGCTTCTATTCAGGGGGGAGCCTGCTTTTCCCTCTGCACCTCCCTGTGCTTGTGTTCTCTCTCTCTCTCAAATAAATAAAACATTTTGTAAAACTTAAGTCAGTCAGAGAATGTCAAAAACCATAGGATTTCACTCCTATGTGGAATTTAAGAGACAAAACAAACGAACAAAGGGAATAAAAAGAGAGAGAGGCAAACCGAGAAACAGACTCTTAACCATAGAAAACAACTGATGGTCGCCAGAGAGGAGGGCAGGGAGATGGGTGAAATGGGTGATAAAGCTTAAGGAGGACACTTGTGATGAGCACCAGGGACTGTATGGAAGTGTTGAATCACCATATTGTATACCTGAAACTAATATTACACTGTATGTTAACTAACTTTAATTTAAATAAAAACTTTTAAAAAACCACTATTTCTTCTACAGTTGTATTAGGTCAAGAAATTGTCTGATGCCCAGTGATAGTTAACAGAAATACAGATGAACATTTATATCTGTATCTGTATTAGTTGGAGTTCAAACACTATATGTTAGAGTTGCCCCCCACCTGGTCAGTTCACAGATACACAACCTGAAACATTAGGACCACCACCCTCTTCCATTTGCAGAATATCCTTTTTCATCTCAGGAATTTAAAGAGATCAGATAGTTTCACCTGATATTTCTAACTGCTGCTATGACATCGAACTTACTTGAATTCCAGATAAAAATGCTTTGAAATTTAAACTAAGACAGAAATCATCTTTTTGGCCTATTTTGCCTTCTTTTTATCCTTATATACAAGCTATATGGTCCAAGTAAAATCTCTTAATTTATTCTACAGAACTGCAGTAGGTAGATGTTTTTTACTAACAGAAAATGAGAAGAGTCTTAACTTTCTATTAAATATTCTCTCCAGCCCTTTTTTAAAAATTTTATTTAAAATCAATTAAGTAACATATAGTGTATTACTGGTTTCAGAGGCAGAGTTTAGTGATTCATCAGTTGTGTATAACACCCAGTGCTCATGACATCACTTGGCCTCCTTTATGCCCATCACCCAGTTACCCTATCCTTCTACACCCTCCCCTCCAGCAACCCTCAGTGTATTTCCTATGGTTCAGAGTCTCTTATAGTTTGTCTCCCTATCTGATTTCATCTTCTTTTATTTTTCCCAGCCTTTCCCTATGTTCATCTGTGTTGTTTCTTAAATTCTACCTATGAGTGAAATCATATGATAATTGTCTTTCTCTGATTGACTTATTTCATTCACTTAGCAGAATACCCTGTAGTTGCATCTGTGTCATTGCAATGGTAAGATTTCATTTTTTGATGGGTTGGTAATATTTTATATATATATAAATATATATATATAAGTATATATATAATATTTTATATTACCTGATTGTATATATACACATACCATATCTTTATCCATTGATCTGCCAGAGAACATCAGGTTCTTTCCATAGTTTGGCTGTTGTGGACATCGCTGCTGTAAACATTGGGGTGCACATTCCCTTTCGAATCACTATGTTTGTATCCTTTGTATAAATACCTAGTAGTGCAATCGTCTCTGGCCCTTTAAATGACTACAGCCCCCAGCTAATAACTTGATTGTGACCTTATGAGAAGTCCTGAGCCAGAACCATCTGGCTAAGCCACTCCCAAAGTTCTAACCCACTAAAACTGTGCAATATTAAATGTTTATTCTTTTGAGCCACAGTTCTAGGATAATTTATTTTGCAGGAGGAGATAACTGATAGAAACACCCACATAGCCAGAAACCTTCTCTTCAGGTTTCTCCTTAAAGGGCACTTTAGCACATAGGTCTTTCTTGACCACTGCATATAAAATAGACATGTTCAATCCTGTTATTCCTTATTTCCCTTATCCTGCTTTAGTTTTCTTTAGAGCACTTATCTTGACATACTGTGTTTTTTTTTAATTCATTTATTTGTATTTCCTACTAGAATGTAAACTTCATGAGAGCAGAGACTTTTATTACTGTGTTCATTGCCCTAACCTCAGCACTTTAAGGTTAGCATAGAATGGCACTGAATAGACATCTGATGAATGAATAAATAAGCACTTGACTTGAAAATAGGATAGCCACTATCTTTAGCTAAATACCAGGCAACATTTTTAATGTAGCATGTCAGTGATAAGCACAATAAATATTATAAGACAGTGGTTTGAGGCCTTTTTCAAACCCAGAATTCCTGAGAAATACCTCTGATGGTCTCCTCAATGCATCTGTATCATTATAATTTGTGGGTGGATTGAGGACTAAATTGAAAAAGCATCCCAATTGACTCTAACTTGTACTCCAGTTTCATCCCTGATACCTACCTCCACCTTTAGAATTACCTCCACTGGCTTTAGAAGACAGAGTAACACTAAATGAACTAATCAGAGAAGGTTTTATAGCAGAAGAAAAGCTAGAAGCTCTTCAACAGGATGATTGGTATGTTTAGTAACAATGGTCATTCAAGTTTGAAATGAAGAATATACAACAGGAGGTAGTGAGACAAAGGGTGGAGGGATAAGGTAAGAGACATAGTAAGATATTAACCCTAGTGCAAAAAGTATAGATTTTTGACAGTGGGAGGGCTCCACATACTTTTGACAAAGTAAAAAGTTAGAGAAGAGTGGTTAATACTCAAAGTGGTGGTTTAGGAAAGTATGAGCTTTTTGAAAAATGGTTCTCTTTTGCATTCTTCATGAACAGTTCAGGGCATTTAGAGACTGAATCAATGGTGTGATGGGTGGATGGGTAAATGGACGGATAGAAGTTTGGATGAATGGATGGTTGGATGGACGGATGGATGGATGAGTGGATGGATGGATGGGTGGATGGGTGGATGGATGGATGGACGGATGGATGGATGGATGGATGGGTGTGTCCCCGGAGAACATGAAGAAAAAAATGAGGGCAAGAAAACTAAACGTAAAGTTTAGTTTTAGTAAATATAGACATCAAGTTGTAAATATCCCCCTAATGGTGGAAGCAGTGGGAATGAAAAGAAATGGCATATTACAAGGGAGGTAGAACATGGTTAAAATAGAATTTATTAAAGTTAATGCCAGGATTTTGAGCTTTGTTGATTCAGAAACTGATCCTTTCTCTTACAGAAATAAGGAAGCCCTGAGGGAAATGGCTTGTGTGTTTAAGGAGTTAAGAGATGAAGCACAGGGAATATGATGGTCACCAAAATATTTAAGCCTTTACTCTGTGGATCTTGAAAATGTTTGCATTAGGTCCATATGAGCTACGGTGGCTGTGCGATCTCAGGAAGTCTGCTCATAAGAAAAATAGCAAAACACTGGAGATAGGAAATTTCTCCTGAAGATTTAAGGAGACATTTTAGATATGAAATGAGAGTATACAATTGTATAATTCATTATTTGCTATCACTAAGAAGTTGCACAACCTAAAACTAAGACCAGATTCTCAGAGGTTTTATTTACTAACGGGTTAAAAAATATATATATTAGGCAGTTGTAGGTAATTTTGATTTCAACTTCAACAATTTTAAACATGAAACCAAGCAGGCTGTCTACTACATGTATCATATAATCACTTTTTGAGCTAATGGCAAAATCCCCTTATTTTTAGTCTTATGACTGAAGGAAAATTGTATGATGAGAAGTCATCATTTGGCCTCCCAAAAAACTAAAGGTGGCTATATACCAACGTCTAATCAAATTAAAGTATAATAAAGTGAAATCATTTTTAGTTTTTTAACATAAATAAATCATATTTTCAGCATCAAGTGAAGATTCATGATGCCAGTATATTGATTTTAACTTAATGATAGAAATATTTTAGGGATGCCTGGGTGGCTCAGTCCATTAAGCTGCCGCCTTCGGCTCAGGTCATGATCCCAGGGTTCTGGGATCCAGTCCCCCATCGGGTTTCTTTCTCAGTAGGGAGCTTGCTTCTCTCTCTGCCTCTGCCTGCCACTCTGCCTGTTTGTGCTCTCTCTGTCTCTCTCTCTCTCTCTCTCTATTTCTCTCTGAAAAATAAAATCTTTTAAAAAAAATATTTTAAGGGGCGCCTGGGTGGCTCAGTGGGTTAAAGCCTCTGCTTTCAGCTCAGGTCATGATCCCAGGGTCCTGGGATCGAGCCCCGCATCGGGCTCTCTGCTCAGCAGGAAGCCTGCTTCCTCCTCTCTCTCTCTGCCTGCCTCTCTGCCTACTTGTGATCTCTGTCTGTCAAATAAATAAAATCTTTAAAAAAAAAATATTTTAAAACTTTAATTAAATACAAAATATGGGCAGAGTGAATACAACTATTTAGGTGGCTTTGAGATATTTTAAATTGCTAAAGTACTAAGCTCAAACAATATTTAGATCCAGCTAGAGTTAAGTACCGTTCAGTAATTAGACAACCACAAGGATGGAAAAGCATTGGCCCCTTTCATGTAATCAGTCAAATCACTTCTAATTTGATTTCTCATTCCTTATTTTCTGTCCTTTAGTTAATTTTTATTGATAAATAAGAAAGTAGAAGGTGAAAACAGACTTTTTTAAAAAGTGGAAGTGTGTGGCTGGACAACAGCCTGCTCACACAGATTAATCAATGAAGGGAAGAAAATTTCTTTAAAAAAAATGAATTTTATCATTTTTAGTTTGGGGTTTCATCTCAAATTCAGTGAGCTCTTTCCCCAAGACCAGATTGCACTGTTTCTTCTTTTAATCCTCTCCAGCATCATCAGTTTGCTTTGATCCTAATAGATGCGGAGAGATAAGCTGTCTTAGATGAAATTCTTTAATTTGGAATGTACAACCTTTGTCAACTATGTAACAGAATTAGTTAAGACTATTTACTAGGTTTTCTGAACTTTTCTAGAGATATGGGATAATGGATGAGAAATTTATTTTTAAGGATTAGGTGAAATGATTAACAAGTATGAGCAATTATCATTATTGCCCAGTAGGGCAAGAATACAATGTTAGGCTTGTTTGGGGAGTGTGCATATGTACATCTGTCTGCCGAAAAATATGTATCCACAGGATATGCAGTTGTGTAATATACAAATATAGATTCTAAGTTGAAGATAAACAAAAAAAGATTACGTTTGCTTAACACAGCATATGTCAACTGTGATTTCTCTTTCTCTGCAAGGGCTATGCTTATGTATTTCCTGTATTCTATTTTATTTTTTTAAGATTTATTTATTTATTTTTAGCAAGCTAGAGAAAGAGGGCGAGAGCAAGCATGAGCGGAGGGAGGGGCAAAGGGAGGGAATCTTCAAGCAGACTCCTTACCCAGTATGGAGCCTGATGTGGGGATCAATCCCACAACCCAAGAGTCGGAGGCCCAACTAATTGAGCTACCCATGTGCTCCTATTTCATTTTAAAATTGACAGGTGTCTGTTCCTTGGACCCCTCAGAGAGCCTGTATCCTGTCAATAGCATTCCTAGGAGCTTCGGGACCCAACTCATCCAAAGTATAGAGAACGATGGACTAGACATGATTTCAGATAACACAGCCTTCTGCCTTAGTTGCTTGCCCAAAACTAAATTTCTGACATTAATACAATTTCTGTTCTATTTCTACAGGAAAGGCAACAGATAGCAAACCACCAAGTTCTTAGCAATATTTTAATGGAAAATGGGAACTTGAAATATTAGAGAAGAAAAGAACAACTTTATAAAGCTTCTTTCTTTTAACCTCTGAAGGTTTTCTGTTTGTAGGTATAAAAGAGTTTATACTAAGTTAGAATTTTAGACCAGGTTCTAAACCAATATAAAATTTTATTTTTAATTATCATAAATGCAAATTCAGTTTTTCTCTCTCTGTCTCTCTTTTGGTGTGTCCGTCTGTCTCTCTCCTCTCTTTGTCTCTCTCCCTCTTCCTTCTCTTTATAGAAGTTCATTAAAGAAAAGATTCTATCCCTGCTGGAGAGTCATTCAGTGACTGTTGTCCCTAAATAGAATGAGCATATTTGCCTAGAGACAACCCTCCATACGGCTTATTTCTATTCAATTTACATAAGCAACGACAATGCATTCTTTCTTAATTTTCAGGGATTTTAAATTCATTAAAAACATATAAAATACATGAATAATGCCAACTTTCTCAGGTGTATATTACCTAAGAAAAATTTGCCTGAAGAACATACTACAAGGAAAGAATAATATTAATATACCAGTTTCAACAATTGATGTAAAAAAACCCCATTAGTGATTAGGCAGACCTTTATTTTACAGTTGTGTTATTTTTTCTTTACTTTTCTCTATAAAATAATAGCTATTGTGGAGAAGTTTTGAGAATTTTAAGAAAGGTATTAGAAGGTTTAGGTTCGAGCTTTAATAGGGCAAATGCCATCTGTTTCTACAATTTGTAACATTTTATTATTAACAACGCTAGAAGAAGGAAGCAGTCTATTTCAGTGGCGAGGACAGATTTCTGTCCATCTGTGCCCGTGTTGCTGCATGCCACTCGCGCTTTCGATCTGCATAGCTCTGAGCCAGTGTTGATGCCGTGGCAAGGTCAAGAGGTGGAGAAGCCTGTCAGCACATTCTGTCTCTAATGTGATGACAACCCCACATGGGTACTCGAGCCCCACCCTGAGGCACTCGTTCTGTTGGGCCTCAGAGCCAGGCCTTCCGGACGATGATCTATAAGGAAAATGCTAACTTTAAATATTTAAAAATATCAAAGAACTTAATCTGTTACGTGTCTCTCGTTAATGTCAAATCTCCTAAGAAGGAGGCTCATTTCTCAACATTAAAAAATGGGTAGAATTCTGCGGTGATTTTTCTTACTTTTTTTTCCAGTTTCTTCGTGTCTACGTTGAGTTGCAGGGAAGGAGAATCCCCACGGAATTCTATTTTAGTGCAGGATAGCTGGGGGAAAAAAGCATGCAGTGGGTTAAACGGACTTTAAAGACTGAAATGTTGCTTGTTAGTATTAAATACCATTTTTTTTTTTAGAAGTCTTAGTATATAGAATCTCTAAATGTGTGCTTTTTTTTTTCTTTTTCCAAAAAGTGCTTATCAGATTGTTGTGGAGGAATTGCACCCACACCGAACGAAGAGAGAAGCTGGAGCAATGGAATGCTACCAGGTCCCCGTTACATACCAGAACGCCCTGAGCGGGGGTGCTCCGTACTACTTCGCTGCGGAACTGCCCCCAGGGAATCTTCCAGAACCCGCCCCATTCACAGTGGGTGACAATAGGACCTATCAGGGCTTTTGGAACCCTCCTTTGGCTCCACGCAAAGGATACAATATCTATTTCCAGGCAATGAGCAGTGTGGAGAAGGTGAGCTTCCTTCAAAATTTGCTTTTTCACTGCTCTGAGGAAAAACTGCGGTTGAATTTTATAAATACCCAGTAGCATTTGTCAGGGGGAGAAGAAAAAAAAAAGAAAGAAAGAAAGAAAGACGGAGGGGAAAAAACACACCCGTGTGTAGGGGGTGTTGTTCCTGTTCCCAACAGTGTGTACAGTTTTGGGCGGACTGTCAGGTGGAGGCGCCAAGCGCATTCCGTGGCATGGGATTCCTGTTTCCTAGTAACTGCTTCTCCTTGCAGCCTGCTTCAGGAAAGCCCACCAGAACAATTGTGAGCAAAAGGATTTGAAAAGGTGGGTGTTCTGCTGCTGGGACTCCAGCCCCAGTAAATACTGGGCATTGTTCTGTCTCCTTTGCTCAGTGGTGGCACACTTCAGAAGATTAAATTTACTGCAGGATAAACAGAATGCGTGTTCCACAGCAGGCTAATAAACCCTTATAAACTTTTCAGAGGGTACAAGCCAAATAGTAAATAACAAGTAACAATCCTCTGATTACAAAGTAATAGGATGCCTGTGGTATATCTGCCAGAACCTAAACAGAAGGCTGCCTGGAGATGGCCGGGTGCTGTGCCATTAGAGAAGTCTGTTTTCTATTTCCCCGGTTGCCCCTCCTTTTCCCATTTTGGACACAGTTGTTTTTGAACACTGCCACTGATCCCAAATGAATATTGAAGAGGAAGACACAACAGGAAGATAGAAACTACCGGTGGTTCCATATGGGGGGAAATAACCTGGCCTTTCACGCCTCGTGCTATTTCTCTTTGAAAGATTTTCTGTCCTAAAATTTATTTAATATTTTTTTTCAGAGAGGGATAAGAAAAAAAAATGTCAAGAATAGAAAACTCCTACAATTTAAAACCCAATAGAAGACTGGCATTTTTGTGTACTTGTAGCTATATAGGAAATTTCTGGGTTTGAGTAATTGAGTCCCTGAGGTGGGTTCCTGGGAGATATTGTGAAATAGGTGATAGCCAATTGTAACAGTCATTATACCTTGGAATAGTTGAGTTAAAAGACATAATCCAATTGGATTTTCTGAAGGAGTCATGAGAACTTAAGGTATTGACTGGCTGCTTTCTAATGAAAGCTCTATCTTTCTGCTTACCCATATTCCTTTGCCAGTATATGGCGAAGAAAAATGCAATGGCATCTTCTAGGATGTACTTCAAAGCCACGGGCTGCCCGTGGTTGAAAACGTTATTCTTATCTCTTCTCTAGTTTATTTTTACGTAAGTGGGAGTCTTCTGAGGCAAGTTGGCTCCCTGCCTCCCCACATGCCCATCATTCCACATCACTGGTACAACTGGGCTGCTTAAAAGAGAGAAGACCATGGAAGTTATTGTTCCATTCTGAGTATAAAGTAGCATGGCAACAGAAAACATAGTTCCGCATTTGGGTATTCATCTTTAGAGATGTGAGTGATTCTCAATTAACTTTCGTTCCTGGGTCTGTAGTATAAGGGGAGTATTAATGAATGTTACTTATAAAGGATTTTCTCTGGCACTCTTTAAAAGCCTTGATATGAATGTTCTCTTCTAAGTGTTAGTATATCTACATGCGGTTTAATCAAAATACAGAGTAGCAACAATATATCTCACGGTTATCTTGGCAAATACTTTCAAGATGAATGTGGTTCCTACCAGCAGAGGCTGGAAATCCTGACAGAATTAACAGCAATTGCTTTTAGGAAATCAGAATCCCTTTGGGCCTTTGTAGGAATGTGAAACAATCTCCTGGAGTGGACTGTAAAGGCCTCAAGTCACAATTAAGTAATAGAATGCAAAGTTTTATTTTTAACTACTAATTCCCCCTCAGTGCTTTGTTTTGTATAATTAAGAGAAAATGATAAACTCTTGGCTTGTCAATATATAGAACTACTCAAGATGGAGTTACAAATACCTCCTAAAAACAAATAGCCTGTGTTTTGTTCACTGGCTTTACCATCTTTTCCAGCCTCTGGTATGTTCAAAGATATGAACTGAAGGAACAAAGTCCTGGAGGTGTGTGGTGCGGGCCTAGAAGTGCAGTTCACCACGTAGTGCCACACCACCCCATTAAAAAAAGAAAAAGAAAAAGAAAGAAAGAAAGAAAAGGAAAACAAAACAAAAAAGAACCTGAAATAATCTTTGTCCTTTCCCATTTCAACTTTGCCTTCCTCAACTCCATCTGTCTAGCAAGAGTAGGAAAATAGTCCCAATGAGAAATCTTTTTAACCCATAATAACCCTTAACAGTGAAATTAAAAAGGAAAAAAAGAACAGATAAATCACACTGCAGCTGTGATGCAACTTTTGGATGATCTTTCTAACTACTGTCCTTGAGCTCAGTAGTCATGCTGGGATCCAGGTGAGGGTATGGGATGTTCAGCTTTGGTCTGAGTCTATAGCTGTGTCGTGAAAATGAAGTTGGTGTCTGGGTCTGATTTGTATTTGCTTTGCAAACACATATTTCTTTCTAATTGTTTAAAAAGTATGGTAAGTACAAAGACAGTGCTTTTACTACATGTCCCAGACAGGATAGCCTGTTTGATTACACGATAAAAACAGGACACCTGAATTTTTAGAGAATACTGAAACCATTTTAAAAGTTCTTACTTAAGATTTTTTAAAGATCTCTCTGATGATACATTTCAAAAACAAAAAAATTTCCTTGATACTGCAATTCTGCTCTTCTTAAACCTAATTTATAACCTAGGATTATGAAATAGGAAACATTGTCTATACACTGACTGTTGTCTTTCATATTTCACTCCATCAGGAAACTAAAACCCAGTGTGTACGAATTGCTACAAAAGGTAAGAGGTTTGCCTTTTTTTTTTCCCTCTTGAGATTCCATTCGCCCGCTTTTTAAAATGAAAGAGCTTTGTTCCCCCTTAGGGCTAATTAAATGTGGCACTTGTATTACTGAGTGTTTGTAGTAGGCCCAGGTACCCAGGTACACCGCCAGCCGAGTTCTCTGACTCACTTGGGTGTCTTTAGCACCTCATGGGTGCTACTTTCCATCCTCTGGTCCTTGATTGGAGGAATCCTGTTATGAGGATAGGAAGGATTTAGAAAACCTTAGAAGGGCTCATTTCTGCCATTTAGTGTCTGAAAGGTCTTACGCCGCTGATCAACCAATATGTTAGGAAAAGCTCAGCAATATCAGCTCAAAACAGCAAGTTGCTTGTTTAAAAACCTCTGTTACTTTCTGTGGTAAACACTCAGACATTAATAGGAGCTGAGCTAGTACGTGCATGTGTAAGAGCAGAGATGTGGAGACCGATCCTTATCTTCCTGAGTTGTGCAATTCAGTTGAAACTATTTTCCTTTTTTTTAACTTAAGAAAATGGTTTTAATCCAGTTGATGCCAAGGAATTAGATCTGTGATGGCTGACAACCAGGGTAATCTTGCTGATGTTGCATATTATAGCTTAGTTGCCTAGTTTCTTTAGGGGGAAACATTTTCATCTTTGAATGGGTATTTGGAGTTCAGGTATGAGAAAGTCTCCTGCGTTCACTACGTTTATAATCCTTCATTGAAGAGTTCTTTGTGCCAATGAGAGAGAGGGCTATTTAGTGTATTCTGTCAAAAGAAACAGGAAAAAGCTGTCCCCATGCAGACGTGGGACTCCGCACAGGGTTGGTGCTCTGGGTGGTTTCTGCCAAAATTAGTATTAAACCCACATTCATGAGCAGTAGTTGGTTCATTTAGGGTAGAAATGAATGGCCATATTCTGTTTGTGCTGGCATCTTTCCTTTCATCATTTTTCTCCATTTAATCACCAATCTGCTCAATTAAGCATTTGTGTTTTACTCGTGATTTGTAAAGGCAATAAAGAAAGACATTTCCCTTGACTCATGAGAATAAAAAAGCTTCACAGAAAAAAATGCCTTTTTTAAAAAATTCAAATACTAAGTCTCCTCATAATTTTAAAAATTAGGCAATATTTAATAAAGGGGAAGAGAATATATACAGATATATATAATGTACAGGCATTTATTTTATTTTAAAAACTTAGCTTGTAGATCAAAAAATTAGGGTTCAAATTTTAGAAGGCAACAGCAGAAGACATTTAGATATATATCACCTGTGCTTTTCCAGATTTAAAATAGAGCCAGAAACACAAAATGGTCTCGCATTATCCTCCAACGAGGTCTTTAGATATGGTCATTCTGCGTTTCTATAGCTGAGAAAAGAAAGCTATAAATGATTCTAAAATTTTAAATTTTAATATTTGGTTATTGAATTATTTGCATTTACACAAGCCGTTTAAATGTCATTTTGTCCCTATCTCAATACATATAAAATTATAATGACAAATATCACATGATATTTAGACTGTAGGAGAGGTGAGATTATGGAAATTGAACTTACCATGTGGCATACAGTACTTGCCAGAAACCAAGAGGTAGCGAGAAAGAGTTCATTTGTAGTAGTTTCTACTTTGTCTAGTAATCTATCCCTGCTATTCTTCTGAGTCTCAGGTTGACAGTGTGGCTTAATGAGTAAGAGAAAAGGACTCTAGCCCTGGACTGTCTAGGTTCAAATCCTGACTTTGCTCCTTACTGTTCTTTACTCTTGGCAAATTATTTATCAATCATCCTCAAAATAAGAATATTAGAGTATCCTTCTCTTACTATTATTGTGAGGATGGAAATAGTTTATATATATGAAGGGCTTCAATAATGCCTAGTATATTGTGACTATTACATAAAAGTTAATTGCCATTTTATCATCATCATAATTATTACAATCATTGTGTACCTTACCTCAGAAGGACATACTGTATTCTGCCCTCATCTGTGGAAGATACATTCCAAGACCCCAGTGGATGCTTGAAACCACAGATAATATCAAACCCTATATATACACTATAGTTTTTTCCTTTCCATGCATATTTACAATAAAGCTTAATTTATAAAATAAGCACCTTAAGAGATTGCTAACAATATCATAATAAAATAGAATAATTATAACAATTTACTGTAATAAAAGTTATGTGACTGTGACCCCTCTTTTTCTCAAAATATCTTATTTTACTGTACTCACTCTTCTTCTTCTTGTGATGATGTGGCTTGACAAAGCCTACCTGATGAGATGAATTGAGGTGAATGATAGTAGGCTACTACTGACATTCTGACAGTAAGTAAGGAAGTAGATCATGTTTCTGGACTACAGCTGACCATGGGTAACAGACACCATGAAAAACAAAGCTGGATAAGGGGGGAACTACTGTAATTTGTGTTATGTAGTTATGAAATAAATATATATAAAAACAAAACTGAATTTTTGTGATAGAGACTACTTGGCAAGAAGTGGGTTTTTAATTTAATTCCTTTTCTGAACGTTTAGCATTTTTCCATTTATGAAAAAACACACTTTTTAGTTTAAAGTCAATTTATTGCCTGATTACATTTTGAACTAACACCATACAAGTATTACTCAGCTTTGGAATAAATTTTTTGGTATGAAAATAAAAAAGTTTCTCACAGAACATTTTGAAGACAGACTTAATAGTCAAAATGGCATAACCGTATTGACTGAGGAAGAGGCATGAAGGAAACTATTGGCCAAGGAAATTGTTGAATATGTCATAGGAAAACACAGAGGTAAAAACCCATTAAACTATATACTTGAAACATGTGTAAGGGTACCTGGCTGGCTCAGTCAGTAGAACAGGTGACTCTTGATCTCAGGATTGTGTGTTTAAGCCCCACACTGGGTGTGGAGCCTACTTTAAAAATAAAAAATGTGTACACTGTGCTAATTTAAGGTACTGAAAATTCTTGTGGGAATGTGAGAGAATATAAAAGCCAAGAACAATTAGCATACACATTAGAGTAGCATGATGATTTTGAAAATTTTTTGACATGTGAGAATTGTTCAAAAAAATTTCCAGTGTATATTGTTTCCTGCCTTACTGGAACTCATTCCTCATGATGGCCATAATGACTATACAGACTTTGGCTTGATTATTTAAAAAAAAAAAAAAAGCTTGAAGTAAATAATCAAGGTTATAATATCCGAAATGGAGAGTGATATGAAAATGTTATGGGGCAAAAGAAGAGGTGTTCTGGAAGTTGTGTTCATTGCAGTTGAGATCAGTGGTGCTGCCTTCTGACTTGTGTGTGGGTTAAGAAGTCATTGAGAAGTTTATGTGTTGGGAATGAAGTGGAAGGGCTGATCTCAATTATCATGAGAAACATGAAAGTCATTCCATTTATAAAATAGCATATCCCATACTAAAATTGTTGCAGACCTATGAAAAGGACTTTAACCAAAAGTATCTTGGAAAAGCAAAAGGAGAGTAAGTTTCAGGAAAGGTTTTTGTGGTACCTCAGAGAGGAGGGACAGCACTGGGAAGTCACTTGTGCAGTGAGGTGGGAATGCCATGCAGCTTCGCATGCTCAGTGAGCAAGTCTCTCTAACCTCCACTGAACAGAGTGTTTTAGGTTGTTTAATGTTAGTTTGCTCTCTGCCCTTTTACATACAATTTATAACAGTGCTCTAAATCCATATATATATGTAACATTTATTTGCAAATTAGTAGCTAAGATCTTGTGCTTTGCTGCCATAAATAATTTATAGTGCAATAACTATTCTTTTCTTAAGGAAGTTAAGAAAAGTAATGCCTCTGTGGTTAGATTTAAACACCAATTTGTGCAAATATTATATAAATTATAGCAAAATTTACTCAAATAATTTTCAAAAAGTACTTCACAAATGGATGTTATTCCACATCTCCATTTATAAGTAGTTTGCTGTGGCGGACTGTTGTCTACCCATTAGCCATTCTTTGACTTCTTCCAATTTCATTTGGATATCAGTATTCTAATCATTCATTTAGCAAATATTTATTGAATGCCTATAATTTACCACACAATGTTCTAGGCTCTGGGGATAAAGCAGTGAAATAAAAAGAACAAAGACCTTACTTCCGTAGAACTTAAGTTCCAGTAGAGGAAACAGACCAGACAAAACAAATAAATGTGTGATATGTCAGAGGGCGATACCTTCTTTGGAGATAAATAAAGCAGTAAACAGGGGATGGGAACATGGGAAATGCTGGGGCACATATCTAGGCCATAACTATTTCACATACCGTTATCAGAGAAAGACTCCCTGGTAAGGTCAAGGACACTAGGGAGTAATCCATGTGGGGAAGGATCACACAAGATAGAGGGAACATGTGCAAAGACCTTGAGGAGAATGTGTCCTTGGCTGCTCAAGAAAGGTAGGCTCAGACCGAGGGGATGAATCTGATGGGTCCAAATCAGCGGTTCTCAAACTTCACTGTTAGTAGAATCATCTGGAGGGTTTGTTAAGGAGATTGCTAGGCCTTAACCCCAGAGCTTCTATATCAGTAGGCCTGGGGAGGGACCCAAGAATGTGCATTTCTAACAAGTTTACTGCTGCTGCTCCAGGGACCAACCACACTTCAAGAACCACTGATCCAAACAAATTCCATGCATCTGGCCAGTGATTGCTTTAGGGTTTTGTGTGTTACTCAGTTTTGGTCAGGGAGATCTAAGGATCTGTCTTCTGTCATGTATTCTAACAAATTGGTTCCTTTCTGATTTATAAAACCAAGAGCAATCTTCAACCCATATTTCTTATCTTGGGGCATTGTTTTGTAAAGTTGTGATATTTAGAAAATTGAGAGCCAGCTGGGTTAAAAAGAAGGGAAAGTCAAGGAAAACAAATAAGCCAACTCCAGCCCAAACAGCTCTGAACTTTTGGATTACCCATTGCTAGAACTCCTTAACCCCAGTTAGTTATGTTTGAAAAAGCAAGTCTTTATGAAAACCACTACTTGTGGGTAATTTGTTCCCTGCAGCAAATACTGTCTGAGCTGATGTTAGATTTTTATTTTACCTTGGGAATAATATCTTTTAAAAATAATGGTTAGGATCCAATGTGATATGTCAAGGACCAATTATTTCATTCAGTGATTAAAAGAAAGCACCTAAAACCCATATAACCTAATCATTACCAGTGGCATTTAAAAAATAGGAAATTCCCTGGGTTACTGGGTGGCCAGTCACACTCTGTCACACTCTCTCAAAAAAATAAATAAAATCTTTAAAAAAGAAATAAGGAATTCCTTTTAGGTGTCAGTCTAGAACACCAGGAACACATCCTTACTGGTCTTCTGAGAGAGCTAGAAAGAAGGAACCTGGATAGTTTCAGAAGCTGTGGAAGAAAGGGAATTCCAAAAGCTAAGGCGTGCATATTTGCATTAATCCACTTACTTATTATCAGGTTATTCCTTATTTTGATAAACCTAAATTTGACCAGTGATTGTGAAGGATGCCTATAGGTAGGTTTAGTTCATTTTATATATCCCTGTCCAGGGAATGGTCTAAGTCAGATGATTATTAACTCAGAATACCACTTACTTTAAACAATGATGATATGCATCCTTCCCGGATTCCTCAGAAATATCTTGACTTCATTGCTAGTGTACATTTTAAACATGCCTTCCGGTATTAAGAAAAATTCAGTTGTCGTGAAAGAGTAGGTGTGTGTGGAAGATTTTATTCAAAATATGTACTAGAATATACAAACACTGCTAATATTTTAATTTACTTTGTTCTTTCTCCTCTCTTTTGCTGTCTATTCCCTAATTGCTGGATAAAAAGTGGGATTTTTTTTTTTTTATTTACTTATTTGTCAGAGAGAGAGAGAGAGAGCTCGAGCGAGCGCATGGGAGAACACAAGCAGGCAGAGGCAGAGAGAGAAGCAGGCGCCCCACTGAGCAAGGAGCCCGATGCGGGACTCGATTCCAGGACCCTGGGATCCTGACCTGAGCCGAAGGCAGCAGCTTAACCAACAGAGCCACCCAGGCGTCCCAAAAAGTGGGATTTTTAAAGCATTTTCATAACCTTAATTTTGTCTCATGCTGCTTTTGTCAAATCTTTCTTTGTGCCCTTTTCTCTGAGTGTGCAGATGGATAAAAGAGCCTCTTTAAGTGATTAGACATTCAGAAAAAGCAAACATGAGAAGAAAAAGAACTTAGTCTGTCAAGAAGTTGCAGGAAAATCATAGAGGCTCCAGTTGGTTGTGCCATGTGTGTAGAAGCCACTTGACTGAATTCATTCCCACCATATTTACCACAGATGACTTTGAACTTGAGTAGGACTCAATCTCAGCTCTTAAAATGCACTTCTGTGCTTTATCTCTTAGAGAGCTCACACCTGAGGTAGAGGGTGGATTGAAAGCAAGGGTGAGGTCTACAGAAAAAATTATTTAATTGGGCTTCAGGGTTTAAAATCCTAAACTTAATTTTTTTTTTTTTATTGTACTACTGTGCTTTCTGTTTGCCAGCTACATGCTGAAGAAAATGGTAAAGCATCAGGAAGAGATGTCATATTATTTGGTGCCCCTGTTTTAAGCTGATAGAAACCGAGGTCAGCTATGGGAGTTAGTCTGACCATTAAGAAACTCAGGGCAAAGGCACCTGTGTGGCTCAGTCAGTTAAGCATCTGCCTTCAGCTTGGGTTATGATCCCAGGGTCGGGGGATCAAGCCCCGCATCAGGCTCCTTGCTTGGCCGAGAGTCTGCTTCTCCCTCTGCCCCTCTTCCTGCTTGTGTTCTCTCTCCCTTACTCTCACTCCCTGCTGCAAATAAACAAAATCCTTAAAAAAAAAAAAAAAAAAAGGAAGAAAGAAAGAAAGAGAAGAAACTCTGGGCAGGGGTATGGCATTTCTTTGTCCCAAGAACCGAATAGGTCTTCAAAAAAACTGCCAACTCTTCTGACAAATTGTAATCCTTGAAAATAACTTTGTTTTTCCTCTGAATGCCTCAGTGCTCTTGCTGGCACTTGAACTCCTTTCTCCTGCAAGGGAATAAGTGTGCCTCATTCTTCCCACCTATTAGATCTGTGTACTAGCTTTTAGAAATTAATCTGATTTGGGGTTGCATTTTTCTTGAATTTGTAAGGGAAGAAATTACAGAAAAATATATTAGTAATAGAGTAATAAACTACAGCCTGAGAGAAATGAAAGCATATCTAAGAGAAACCAAACTGAGAACAAGTACAATTTTAATAAAGCTTAAATCAGTCATTCATGGCTTGGAACTAACCTCTGTTAGGCACCAGTATTTCCTGGTGCTTTGTCAAAGGCCTTATCATTGTAAATTCTTCTTCTTTTTTTTTTTTTCATAAAAAGTTACTAAAAAATTAATAGCTAATGGATTTTTCAACATGTTTGGAAAATGAAGCTATCTTTTTGTTTTTGAGAAACTAGAATTGAATAAAAATGTAATATTTCTGTAATGGATTCAAAGTCTAATGAAATTGTCCAAATTGTTTATTATTCAGAAATCTCTTAGAATGAAAAATCATCTGCATGGGCTATAAGGTTTACAAGGATAGAAGTGATAATCTGTTTATATTTTATTTCACCTGTGCCTGATATTTAAGATAAATATGGTCAATCTCTTTGGGATGGATGGATGGAGGCATGCATGGATAAATGAATGAATAAATGAATATTATCCAGAATTGTTTTACTTTTTAATGCCTTAAAGATATGTGGATTTCCTTTTTCTGCTACATGTTTATTTTATTGGCATAATTTAGAAATAATTTTGAAGTGTTTATTTTCTTCTTGTTCTTCTACAGAAAAAATTAATATGAATAAAATTCTTGCCCTGCTAGTATTCCAGTCAGCTCTTGCTTCCCCCTCCATCTAAACTATACTATATTCTTAGAATGGACAAAATGTAGAAAGTTTTAACTCAGTTACTGATTTCATTATTTCTTATATTAAATTTTACTTTTTCTTTCATAAAGAGAGTAAGTTTAAAAAGTAAATTTTTACCCTCTCCCCCTACTGGGCCGAAAGTCTGTTAAGTACTGTAAATGGAAGAAGAACATAATACGGAAGTCCCTGACTTTGAAAAACTCATGGTACAATTCATGACACATATAATGGCCTGAGAAAAGTTAAAGAATAGAAAAAGTACAATATAAATTGTATGTGTAATGTGTATGTGTATTGCACAAGTATTCTACTAAAGCAGTGGGGAGTTTTCAAAAACAGCAAAGGTTACAGATAGGAAATTTCTAGCAAGTGATAAATTCTAATTTCTGTCTTAAGCCAATTGTACTTTATTTATCTAATTATTATACTTATTTATTATTTTATCATTTTTACCATATAGGTGCTAAATCTAGTAGGAAAATCTATAAAGATTTTCCTAGTTTATTTTGCAAGCACTTTAGGGACTTCAAGAGCATTTACTCTATATTTGTAATAAGCTACTTTTAAGATGGAAAAAAAAAATCCTTGTATACACCAATCTGCTATATGCAGAATATATTACCTGATATCTTCCCTTAAGGTGTGCTGCTAAGTTTCTTTATTTCTGAAAAGATGTAAAAATAAAACTTCTCCTCTGCCTCTGTTTTTAAGTATATCTTGAAATAGCAAAATGAGTAACTAAAGTGGTAGCGTCATTTGCAAATGCAGGTATTGATTATGTGCAACCAAAAGAATATGAAAATAAATAGGTCCCTAACATACTGCAGCTACCATTCATAACCCCCAATTTCAAATTTAACACTGAGTGGTTCTTCCGCTTTTACTGATTGGTTTTATAAATACTGGAAATGGTATTGGTAAGAAATTTGAACTTAAACTTATATTAATAAGATATATTCCATTTAGTATTTGTTTTACAAAATGATTTTACACTAACAAGTTTGGAATCCTTGATCTGAATCATGCCCTCATTTTATGGGTGAGAAAACTGACTTCATTTAGGATTTGATTTCCAAAGTAGAATAGATCATTGAAAGTGTAGGAACAGAAACCACTCCCCTGTACTTTTTTTACAAAATGGCATACTCGTTCCACACTGCCTGTCTAGGATCACCAGCTTAAATATCAGAATATGTTCAGTCCCCATCTTCATGTCAATGAATCCAAGGCTATAGGATTGCCAGAAGTCCATTATAATAATCATTTCTCTAATGTGGTTAAGAAGAATTCAGAGAGGTTTATTTGGGAGTGTATACTGATAGCATCAAACTGAGGATGTTAATTGTTTATCAGGGAGAATTTTATAATTTAGAGTTTCACTCAAACAATATCAACAGCAAAGTCTTAATTATTGCCCTTAATTCTAGACTATTGCTTCAGTTACTAAAGAGAATGAAGTCACCTTACGACTCATAGAACATTGCAGAGACATTTATGAGAAAGAGTCAGAAACAACATTATCTGACAGAGCAAAGATGGCAAAACATCTAGTGATAGGATTATCTCTCCCTACGATCCCTTTTCTCAAGCTGCCAATCAAAACAGAACCTGTTATCATTTCTAGAGAATCATATTGTATTAAGTAGATAAGTGATTTGTAATCATAGTCATTCTTGGTGTGGAGCTCTGTGGTAGGCGGAATATCGGGTTCCCTAAAGATATCCATGTTCCGATCGCCACATTACTTCACATGGCAAAAGAAATTTTGCAGATATATTGAGTTAAGGATCTTGAGATGGGGAAATTAGTCTGGATTGTGCAGCTAGACTCAGTGTCATCATGAGAGTTCTTATAAACGGGAGGGGGAGGGTCAAACTCAGAGCAGGTATGTGAGGAAAGAAGCAAGAATTGGAGTGATGTGCATTGCAGAAAAAGGAAAGGGGCCCTGAGCCAAGGAATGCAAATGGCCTTGGGAAGATGGGGAAGACCAAGAAACCGTCTCCCCACTCAAGCCTCCAGGAGGAGCACAGGCCTGCCAACACCTTCTTAATTTAAGTCCTGCAAGTCTCATGCAGGACTTCTGACCTCTAGAAACGTAAGATAATGATTTTGTGTTGTTTTGACCCACAAATTTGTCGTAATTTGCTTCATTGTAAAAAGTTACTATTGCTGATTTTAGCACCTATAAGTGCTATGAGACTTTGGAATTGGGCAGTGGGCAGAGGCTTGGAAAAATTTCAAGAGCATGGTAGAAAAACGCCCAGGTTGCCTTTAACAGACTGTTAGTAGCGATATGAACATTTAAAGTCTCTGCCAGCAAGGGTTCAGAAGAAAATAAGGAACAGGCTATTGGAAACTGAAGCAAAGGAGATCCTTGTTATGTGGCAGAAATTTAGCTGAATTATGTTCTATAGTTGTGTGGGAAGCAAAATTTATAAACAGTGAACTTGGATACGTAGATGAGGAGTTTTCCAAGCTGTGTTGAGGTGCAGCCTTTCTAAAAACACACATGTTGGGGCACCTGGGTGGCTCACTTGGTTAAGTGGCTGCCTTCCGCTCAGGTCGTGATCCTAGGGTCCTGGGATCCAGCCCCGCATGGGACTCCCTGCTCAGCAGGAGCCTTATTCTCCCTCTCCCTCGCCTGCCGCTCTGCCTACTTGTGCTCTCTCTCTTTCTGTCAAAAAAATAAATAAAATCTTTTTTTAAAAAATAAAAACACGCATGTTATATGTACGTATATATATGGAGAGACAGAGACACTCACATGTTACATATATATATATAGGTATACATGTTACATGTATATAGGTATACATGTGTGTGTATATATAAATATATGTTGATGTTATTACTGTCTTTGCATAGTGGTGGTACAGAGCCCCTATTTTAATCCTTTGATTTTGAAGAAGGCAAATGCTAAATTACAGAAAACTGGAAGTATTTTTAATTCTAAGCAATTAAAAACAGGTCTTTAGAGTGAATCCCTACATGAGAAGGATTACATTAGCTTTATTGCAATATTATGGTAACAAGAACTCTGCCTCTCTTTTTTTCTGTATTATTATCCTATTGGAGGGGGTAAAAAAAACGTTAAAATCCAGTTTGGCCTTATTATAACACTGGGCAAATGTGTCTTAGAGAATTGGTTTACGATTTTTGTTCCATAGTAGACAAAGTATTCTTTATCCTCTCTCAGTTTAGTGTCTCGTATTATGCATTCTATTCAATTTTTAATGAAATGTGGATTACTTTAAAGATTATCTCTCTGATTTAATAAATGGCATTAGAGTAGAAAGTTAATTGGATCTTTCCTGAATAAGCAGTGACCACTATGTGTGATTGATAGGAGGAAAAGATAGTAAATGACATATTTTTGAATTTATGTGTTAAACTTTTAGATTAGTATTTTTCTGTGATCAGTTTTTTCAAGTAAATTATGTAGCCCCCATTACCCTTATAAAAACTATGGAGAAATTCTAATTTCTTTTAAAAATAAAAATTTCTCAGGTTTCGTGAAAATGAGCTGTAAGAAAGTCGCATACTTGAACACATACATAGCTTAGTGTGTTTTCATTTTAAATACAGAAAGTGAATGCTATCACCCAAACATCTAAATAGTTCTAGATCTATCACTTCCTGTTTTGACAAGGATCTCTACTGAGCTTCAAAATTTGGAATCTTGTTCACTTCTTGCATTTTTTTCTCTTTTATTCAAGACCTTCTGCTGAATTTAGTGGCAAAGAAATTGTCATTTATACTTCATTTTTTAAGGAAATGCAGAAATCCATCCGTTTGTAAATAGATGCTGGAGGGGACAGTGACAGTCCCCACATTTTGTATATCCCTGGTAGTAGTTCACAGTTGGAGTATCACTGACCCTTAAGTACACACAAATCATCCTTTTACAGCAATGCCCCTCTTCCTGATAGCTGTTTGTGTATGCAGCTGTGCCTTCCATATTGCAGATTCAGAAAGACGATTTTCTAATTACTGGCTGCTGTTATTTACTACACCTGGCTTTGCATCTGTGCCTCTTAAAAATCTCAGCCTTTGCTTTTGAGGAAACCAGCCATGTTTGTATACCTCCAGCTTTCCTGGTCTATTTGCTGCTGTTATTTCCCAGATGAAAATCCAACGGGGCTATGCTTTGGAGGGAGGGCATCACTGTACTAGTAAAACTTTCCTTTGCTCGCTTTGATAACCATCATCTCGGGTTGACTCCTTTATAAAATGCTGCTTGGTATTGGCCAGTTGTCTTTCTGACAACTTTAGCCACTATGGGAGATAGTTTAAAGTCAACATCGTTGACCAACATTTAGACAAACATTGTTGGTGGTCTAACAGTGTGCTAAAGACTAGAATCAGAGAATGTTTGTACAGAGATAAGGAAGAAAGAAAATCAAAGGTCCCAAGGAATATGTAGCTGAGACATCACCTCCTGTAATTTGGGCTGTGTGCTAGGCTTTCCTGCCACATCACTTTTCCAGAAGTGATAATGGTAACAGCAACTTTATTGGTGTGTGATTGTTTTTTTAATTTAAATTTCACATCATTGTGGTGAACAACAGTCATCCCTTAAATACATCTTTGTCCATTGCTTAATTTCCTAAACCTAATAATTTCACCAGCTGCTAAACATTGGAAATTTAGTCATCCATTCAGAATGTGTTTATTGTGTGCTCTTTCTCTGTTAGGCTCTAAGCCAGATACTGAGCTCCAAGAAAGACAGTTGTGGGATGGAGGGCATGGCACCTGTATGCAGTTACTATGCAGAGTAGTTTGAGGCAAAAATAGTCATTGGCCGCATATGTCTTCAATCACGAACTATCCTCCTCCTCATGGAGACTCCTTAACTCTGCCAAGATGGGTTCTTGGAAGTAGGATGCTTCCCTTTTCATTTTGGGGGAATATTTACAGTCTATGTTACAGATCTGCTATAATTTAGAATTTGCTAATAATCTCCATTAAATAAGATATCCTTGTGTGAAAATTATGTTGGCGTTTTGGTTCAGATTTTATAAAACAAATCACTAATCTAATGCTGTATTATAAAAATTTTATACATTTACCTAATGTAGGATCTTTTTGAGACTTATTTATGATGATGGAGGTCTATCTATATTTCTATCTATAGATTAAAATCTTTGAAACTGCAGTCTTTGAAACTGCAGTCATCCTAAAATAATAGTTTGGGGCTTTCATTTTTTTTTTTAACTTAAAATGTCTTGAAAATATTTTCAAGTTAGAAAATATAGATATTCCATTATATGAATGTGTGTTTAATCTTTCCTCTTTTGGTAGACATTTAAGGCTGTTCATGCTCCTTGCTATTACATGCAGTAATGGAAGAAACATCTTAGCAAAGATTATTACGTTCTTTGTTATAGGATAAATTTCTAAAAGCAATGTTTCCTAGTCATTTGATGTGTATGTCTTTTAAAAGAATTACAGCCATATTATAATCAAAAAGAATTATACAAATTTGCATTTCAAGCCATTTAGTGGAATGCTTGTTTCTCCAACACTTATCACTACTAATCGATACCAATCTTTTAAGATTTTGCTTATCTAATGGGAAAATATGGTTAAGATTTTACTATTATGTTTTATTCTTAAATGATTTACATAATGATACAACCGTGTGTTTTAAAACTGTCCCATAAAGAATGAAGAGATGATCACTTAAATGTAGTTAACTATTCAATTTATAGGTGGCATTTTGTTCCAACTCAGTGAATGAAAGAAATTAACAAACATTCCAAGCTCTTGCTTGTGTTGAAGTCTGATGCTTAGGAAAAGCCTGGAAGTGCTTTAGTTTGCTTTGGAATATCTAAGTGCACAGCGTTCTATCCTAATTCCTGAGCTGTTACAGATTCTAAATCGTTTTGGTTGGTGATAACTTTCATTAATCACTAGCAGTCTCTGGTTTCAGAATTCTTCAGACTTTCTCAGATTGAGTGCAGCATCCCTCAAGGTTATAAAAACTGTACTTTTTATTCTTTAAAAACAAACAAGATGTATCCAAAAAATTATCAAAGTGGAAGAAGGCGTGAGTAACCAGAGGAATAAGTTGGAATTCATTAAGAAAGCCAGAGGCATGTGTGGAAAGTGTTTTCAAATTCACTACTAAGAGAACTTCTTTTAAAGTAGTTAATTGAAAAATTCACACAACACTTGCAGAATGAAAAGATGGTTGCTGCAACAATCATAAAAAACACATAAAGTACATTAGTGTTTTAAATTTCTCCTGGAAAAAAAAGGAGTTAACTCTCTTTTAAGATATATAACTAAGTAGGAAAAAAAAAGTTAGAAAAATATGCACATTGCCACTTCAGTTCAGTTCAACTTCTGTTTACCAGATGTTTTGATGGAAGTTTTTTTCAGTGTTCAATATAATGCTGTCTGGGAAATATTGCTGGGAAACATATAAGCTATATATCCTGTTTGTTGATAAAGAACATATGGTTTTGGAAATCAGTGTTAAAACCACATGGAAGTTCTTTGTGAAGCAAAAATTTTAGTTTTACTCTCAATTGCAAAAATCTTAAAGAAGAAAGAGTTCACCACGATATATACAGCCATCTAAAGTAATAGATTGCAGAAAAAATAGAATATTACACATTGCTAAACTCCTGATTACTTCTTTTTAGTTTCAGAGGCATTCAGTTTTAGAATTGACCACATAACCAGTGACGTGTGCTCATCTCCCTAGCACAATCTGTTGTCATGATCACTAGATAAGTAGTGACTAAAATGATGCTAAAATGATTTTGTAGATAATTAAAATATAACTACCTGCTCTTTATTTTTCTTTATCTAAATAAAGAGTCCATTAAAAAAAAAAAAACAGAGTAAAATCCTAATTATGCTAGACTTCCTAACATTTAAGTGTCATATGAATAAGAAAACCTCTGTTTGATTTTCTAAGTGTAATTTGAAGATACGCGTTCTTCAACGTTGATAGGTAGGTGTTCCAAGAGATGCTGCGAACTCTGGAGCTGCAGTGGGATAGCCCTCTCTGAGGAGTGACCTGCCTCACATTTGAATCATGCTTTTATTTGGATCCATTCCCACGAACAGTTGCTCATCATGCAAGTATTGGAAAATGACCTAAATTAACTTTTCTGCAGGAAGTAGAGGGACCTCTGGATAGGAGACTCCAGTTTCAGATTTCCCCTGGGACGCAAATTCATTCCGTCCCTATCTGGAATGACTTAAATGACTCGGTCTATAATGTCTCTTGTTCCTCTCGAAGAGGATCTATCAGTGACAGAGACATAGCTCTAGTGATCAAATATACAGGATGGCTGCTTACTGAAAGAAGGTAGAAAAATCTGATTAGTCCAGAATAAAAGGGTGGGGGAGGGGGTGGCAATGGGAACAAGACTCCCTTCCAAGCACAAATAAAAGAATGGTTAGGAAGAACTGAAAGAAATCAGGTCATTTACGTTTACTTCCAAAAAAGAAAAAAAAAAAAATCAGGGATGATTGGTAGTTCTTTTCAAGGATCTCCTATTATTGGGGGATGAATCTGTTTTTTGCCATTTTGTTCATTCTTTATTTCCCATACATATTTTAACATGTTATTATGTCTTTGTCACGCGGTACACGAGGGATGAACAGTCTCAAGATGCAGAAGAGACATTTATGCCCTTGAGGTAGGCACTCAGACCCTCATTGCTTTTCCACCTCCTTTCTTTATCATGACATTTTCCATTGAAGAAACTTTTTTCTCTTTTGTCTGCGATAACAACTATCACTTATCTTAAATATTTTTTGTGTGTGGGGGGTAATTATTTCTTACTCATTAAGTTAGTGCTCCCTCTGTAATGATGTTGCAAGCAGCCATCTTACCGTCTCCAAAGATCTCCCAGATGCAGCTGCTCCCAGGAATAGGATGTGACCACAGAATATTGAAATTGTAAAACTCAGTAGTTTCATTGGGTTCGTTCTCCCACAGCCCTCGGACTCCCTTTGCCTCGGTTGCCTGTGCCTATTTCTGTTCACATTTTGAGGCATGTTTGTGGAACAGAGACTCCACACCCTGGGCAGTCCCCCTATAGAACTAATTTCTAAGACCTTCACCATCGTGAAATAAAATCCACCCAGTCTACCAACATACATGATTTAAAGTGATTAATAAAATTCCTACCTTAAGGAAAAAAAAAAAAGACCTAAGGGGAATAACTTCAAATAACGTGTATCTCCTTACCTAAATGACTGGACACATCTACATGAAGATATAAGCAGTACTGCTGCAATTCTCAGACTCTGCAAATGCAACAACTATTAATGCAGACTGCCTTGCCTCCCTCTCCCAGACTCTCCAGAACTCTCTCATTCTAATCACTAGGAGACCAGAATCTCCCTACGCATTTTCTAGATGCCTTTGCTATCTGCCCTACTCAGAACCACCATCATAGAACTTAATCTTCGACATCAGTGCTTATTTTTGGCATTTGTCTCTATTTGGTTCCTCCAAGAAAAATCCTGCTGAGGAGCTTTTATGACCACAGATCTTAGAATTTATTTGTTTATTTATTTATTTATTTATTTATGTCCCTAAAACAGAACCCAGACATGCCACACTTGGGCATGACATATTTTCATAAGTATATATTTAAGTGGCAAATTATAAAGGGAAAAATCTGGATTTCCTTGTATCATTACCATGTTGCCATCATGTATCGAGGCAAAAACCACTCACTGAAGGATTTGGTCATGTTTTGTAAAAAGAAAATATTTGTTCTTAATCGATAATGTCCTTGAGTGGAAGGATAGCTTTTTAAGCAGCAGAAAATGAGAAGCCCCTGAATTTTCTTCAACCAATACAAACAACATTCAGTCATTTCAAAATCTGTGTGTCTTTTTCCACTTGCATCTTTTTCTTTGCTGGTGTGTCTTTCTCGCAGGGCTCACACAGCTCTGAAACACAATGTTCCTTCAGCTAGGGCTTCTTCAACAAGTTTTTCGGGGTGTACCATTTTGATGTAAACATTTCACTGAGTTAATCCACATGTATTTATTAAAGACTTAAATACTCTAGCTCAACTCTCTGTCAGCAAATCTTGCTTATCTTCTGATTTCCCAGTCTTTTTCATTGAAATTAAAAACAAAGCAAAAATAGCATCTGACGCAACTGTTTCATTCTCCAAAGAGGAATTCAAAAATATAAAACTGTAACAGTTTAATAAAGTGTGGTAAAACATTGTTGATGTCAGGTTTCACAGAACTCAGAACCTTTTTTTTCTTCTGTGTCCGTCTCTCCACCAACTCATTGACTTTACAGTGGTCTGGATATTTAATAATTTTGTACTGACTGCATGAACAGATAGATACGTGAATAAATACAACCTGTTTGTTAAACATGCAAGTATGAGAATTTAAACATGCAAATATATTTCTTTGATGAAGATCTTAATGATTCTTTCCCTTTATCTAAGGGAAGCTTGTACTAAGCACTTTGGCTCAAATGCTGTTGATCAAAAATCAGTTATCAATTTAAATGTAGGCTATAGCTTTCTATGATGTTGTTAGATTATTTCTGAAAACAGAAAGAAGTTGACTGAGCTGCCTTATCTGCTTTTCTCTATAAGGAGATACATTTAGACTCTAATTGCTTTAGCTGTGCATATAGTTCTTTCTGCTGATTTTTTAAGAATGTACTGCCCTTTGTATAAAAAACATAATACAGATAACATCATTTTCAGAATGGTCGAGTTATCGTCTACACAGTTATTGACCGGGACATAGCTTGTCCTGGAAGACTGGTCTTCATTCAAGGAGCTAGTCCTAAGTTTACATGAGCATTTCTTTTTATATGAAGATGTGTGATCCCTGAGGCCTTCAGATCCTCATAGGCTGTCATACGATCCTAATCAGACCCAATATTGAATACGAAACCCTTCCCGACTGGGGAATTTGACCTTTCCTCACCAAGTTTACCTTATAATACATAATTTCTCATTAAATGTAAATCCACCATTTCACTTAACTTTTACATCTGTGTGTCAGTAGAATGAAAATTTATCTTCATGCAATAATGGCATACATATGCTCTTCTGAAATCCTCAGAAAATCTGGCAAGGTGAACATTGGGAAGATAACTGTGATCTCATCAAGTTTGAACATAGCACTAAACTCCTTGGAAGGAGATTTGTCAGCTAGATTTTCATACTCTCAATCTGACTTCAGCAACTGCTACCTTCTACCAGAATTTATCTGTGCACCGTACCTCGGGATCTCCAGACATTGCCCAGCAAAATCCACTTTGAAATGAAGAGCATGGCTCTGGCATCTGGCCCCAAGCGTTACCCTTATGTACCAAAATCAGTACTGCTTTTCCAAGCTACTCCTCAAGGAATACGAACAACTGGAAACAATGTAGAGATACTAACAAGGTGCCCATTCTTTTTCTGAGGTCTCCACACAATACTGCCCCTTCCTTTCCCAAGAACCCATACTATCTTCACCCACATTCCCATTCATTGTTCTGACATAAAAACTTCACTGCCTTTTCCCTGGGAAGACCACATAGCTTACAACTAATACAGGGTATACCCAGGGGTTATCGAAATTAATCTTTTAAAGAATATTTATCCTCCCGGGGAATCCCATCCGGTCCCAGGTCCAGACAATACTGTCCCGAGTGTGCTCTTCACGTGACGAACCTCCTGCTGCTCGTGTCCTTTCAGTGACCGAACTGCCGTCTGTCACAGATATCACCCGCTGACTCCTTTCTTCATGGGACTGATGTTTTAAAAGCAAAAACAAAGTGTAGACCCACCGAACCTTTCAACTCTTGGAAATCTGAATTACCGCATCTACTCATCCTCTTAAAGAGGTGAATGGTTTCACCCCGAGAATTTAATTGACTTGTCATGTTTGATATTTATTGGATTTTTTTAAAAAATCCGGTTACAATCAGTTTCTAGGCAAGTCAGACACTATGAATGCCTCATACGTTTGGTTGCAGATTTCTTGGATTATAATCAGAGTTTAGAATTACTCTCCCAATCTCCTAGAAGTATGACTTGATGAAGCTATCAGCTGCGGACTTTACAGACCTTTAGCAAAATAGCAAGTCTCCTATTAACTGAACTGAATTAGATGATCAAGGAAGCTTGTGGGAAGTAGCATGACCCCTCACACAGACCAGAAGCCAGAAGGAGGAAAACCACAAGGAGGCTGACAAAAACAGCCCAGAGTCTAGAAGCAGGGGGTATGTGGGACAGAAGCCAACTAGCCTTGCCTTGGAAGGAAGATTAAGCTGGAGGCAGAGCTGAAGTGTAGTCTGAGAGCAAAAGGCAGTAGCCAGGAGAAGCCTTCATAGTTTGCTTTACGCAGAAGCTGGAAATTAGGAACAGGTCAGAGGTCAAAATGAGGTAGGATTTTGAGAGATCACAGCAGGTGCAATGAACCAGAAACTATTGCACTGTTCAAATAACACCTGCTTTCCACAGGAAGTCCTTGTTCTT
Organism: Enhydra lutris kenyoni; assembly: GCF_002288905.1. Taxonomy (NCBI): domain Eukaryota; kingdom Metazoa; phylum Chordata; class Mammalia; order Carnivora; family Mustelidae; genus Enhydra; species Enhydra lutris. The sequence goes on along the minus strand of NW_019154101.1, from coordinate 22,679,874 downwards.
GTGACTGCTGCTAGACTGTCGTCTAGCAGAACCCGAGACAAGTGCAGTTAGTAAGTCGTCACACCTGTGAGTCCTGACACTAACTGAGGGTAGAGGAAAAGGCCACACATGAGAGTGAGGAAGGATGTTGATTCAGACAGGTTTACTAGACCATATGGCCAGATCCTTTTCTTATAGGGAAAGAAAGTAGACAAATGGGAAATACCATTTGTCTTTGCCATTTTAAAGTCTCGGGTTTCTTGAGCTACCTTAGTTCAAAATTTATAAACTGAAAGACACAGGAAAAGATGAAGGGAGCTCAATTTGATTATAGAAGCATTCGGGGAATGGGTGACTAGGGGACAGGAGCATAGGCAATTTTAAAAATGGAACTGAAGTATTGGTTACTTCGCTTTTTTCATGACCTGCTCTCCACCCACTCCCCAAGTAAAAGGTAATGACCGTAATCTGTTCTTACAGAGGACATTCAGAAATTTTACAGACCTTGAGATCACTTCCCCAATTTCTCTTGAGAGTGGTTCTCTCCTGAACCATTCCCCTTCTCCTGAATGGGCAACAGTTACTCCTTAGTATGTATATAGCATTAATGCCACACAACGTGTATTATTTTGTACACTTATTTTCTTTACAGACAAGGTGCAAAGTTTAATTAAGAGGGCAAGAACCATATTTTTAGCTGTGGTATGAAAGAAAATCTACCAGGTATGGAATCAAATGACCTGGGTCCTTTGAACCAGCAGTGTGACCATAGCCAGATCATCAGTCAGCATCTGGGTTTCCTGAGTGCAACTCCAGTGGGACGAGGGGGCTTTACGGATGTGGGGCAAGATGAAGTTAGAGGCTTGGGTCCCTTGTCACTGCTTCAGCTACTGTGTCTGCCCTCTCATTGATTTCCTATCTTGGGCTTCTGCATCAGATTTTAAAATGTATTTTTTTCTTAATTTCTCCTGCTGTTAAAAGTGCCTTGCTGGGGGCGCCTGGGTGCCTCAGTGGGTTAAGCCTCTGCCTTCAGCTCAGGTCATGATCCCAGGGTCCTGGGATCGAGCCCTGCATTGGGCTATCTGCTCCGCAGGGAGCCTGCCTCCACCTCTCTCTCTGCCTGCCTCTCTGCCTACTTGTGATCTCTGTCTGTCAAATAAATAAATAAATAAAATCTTTAAAAAAAAAAAAAAAGTGCCTGGCTGGCTCAGTCAGTAGAGCATGGGACTCTTGATCTCAGGGGCTGTGAGTTCAGGGCCCAGGCTGGGCGTGGAGCCTACTTGAAAAAGAAAGTTTCACTGATGTGATACCGTCTAAAATCTCTTCCAAACTTGAAGTTTCATTTTACATCATCACTTTATCTGCCATATCTCTTATTGTATTTCTTTGGACTGAGTGTCTAATCAATATTTGTTTGAGAGAAAAAATATTCAATGGGGGTGAGGGGAAGGAATGCTGTGGCCCAATCATGCGATGTTCAGATATTTCACAACAGTTTCTGTGTGAGAAGTTTAGCAAATGGCATTTTTGACTTGTGAGGAGAAGTCTTTTCATGTCAGCTTGAAATTCTTCTTGAACATGATTTCTGACGTAGGGAAATAGAAAGCAAACCCAACATGCACATGTTTTGTGCAGAGAATGAGCTACTTTTGAGAGAATAAATCAGCTGCTCTCTGATTGGTCATGTGGGACCGTTCTGTAGAAAAGAAGAAACCATCCTTTGTCAGTTTGAATCACATTTATGAAGGCTTTGATAAGATTAAAACAATCCAAGGAAGCAATGTCAAGATGCACAAGCGAGAACAGGAACTAAGAAACATCCATGTCGCACGTGACAACGTCAGCTAATGGAAGAATCAGACGCAATGTCAGGGAGTACAGATAAATATGAGCAACTTCTGGTTGAGCTAGAAACACTGCTGGCTGTGTTAGAAATCTTATGAGCTGTGTCTTCAAAATGTCTCTTTTCTTACCAGTTTATATTCTTCTTAAAGAGCCAGTGACACTGTCACCCCGAGGTTGTGCTTTTGTATGACTTTAATTATTTTTGGTGCTTTGGCCAGATAATCTTTTACCAACCTTATAGACCCATTCCCCAGTTTCTGTGGATGTTAGCTGCTAACAATTCACAGCTCCTCCCCGCTCTTTACAATAGCTCATAGTTTAAAAAAAAAAAAATGCTTTGCCCTGGGCCTCATGTGCCCACCTGCCAAACCTGTCAGCTTAAAGCCAATGACTAACATGGAGGTACAAAGCCCTCAGCTCAAGATGAGGTCCACTGTGGAGCACTTTATCCCCCATCGGATCAGACTGAGGTTAGACTCTGGCTGAGATCACATGCTTAACTTCATTTTCTTTTCCAGTCCTACCCTTCTTCCCTCTCTCCTTTCTTCTGAGAGCCCTCCCTTAAATCATCCGCACCAGAATCCGGGTCTCAGGCTCTGCTTCCAGGGAAGCGAAACTAAAACAGTGATATATTTGAGAGCATAGATTCTGTCATCTTTTATCTTTCACCCTTTGTCTCCAGCACACCTAGAACATGATACTCAACAAGTATTTTGAAGAGTAGGAAAGGTAAGAAATTTGACTTGCTATTGGCCACCTGCTCACAAGTAGTCCAGCATAATTCCAGCCTTACTTTGAATCTGAATTCTCAGCTCACTGAAGAATTAGGATGGTGGCAGAATTGGGGACCAGAGTTAGGATAATGGCAAAGTGGAATTCGTTTAATATCCTAACCTGGAATCAGAAGCCATCAAAACAGTGTATAAAAAGAAAGAAAGAAAGAAAGAAACTGTGTTTTCTTTACTTAACAAAATATCATATGCATTGCTTTAATCACTGAACTCCCTGTAAACTGTTATGAAGGTTCTTTCTAATTGTTCATTTTATTAGAGTGGCTTCTCAGGATAGTCTGTAATTTGAGGTAGACTCTCTGGGCCAGACTCAAAATTGTATAGAGGTTGAAGGAGAATTTCTAATTTGCTTGTTCCATGTTTCTGCTTTGAAATTAATGAAAGTCATCATGCCTTTTGGAAGAAAAAATCATGTCAAATAAAAATGTTCTCACTTTTTAAATGTACAAGAATAATTAACAAAATTTTGTTGCACACCTACTCTCTGCCATATTGAGAAGATAAAAATTGGTGGGGGTGGGGGGCACCTGGGTGGCTCAGAGGGTTAAAGCCTCTGCCTTTGGCTCAGCTCATGATCCCAGAGTCCTGGGATCAGGCCCCACATCAGGCTCTCTCTTCAGTAGGGAGCCTGCTTCCCCCTCCACCCACCTGCCTCTCTGCCTACTTATGATCTCTGTCAAATAAATAAATAAATAAAATCTTAAAAAAAAAAAAAGGAAAAGAAAAAAGAATAAGACGTAGCTCATGCTTTAAAGGAGTTGAGGAGCAAGAGCCCTGACAGATGAGCTATTAACTGTGATACAGGGTACCAAGACCTAAAACAGAATTCCCTACAAAATGACACTTGAGATCAGCTGGTGGAAAGGATCAGAGACATGGGGAACAACATGAGCAAATGTGTATAGACATGCAAGTTAATGGGATATTCGGGGAAGAATATGTAGAAAAATTGGTGAGAAATGAGGCTACGAGGTATATTGATGCAGGGTTCTAGAAAGACAGAAGGACGGTAAGACTCAGAATTGAACTCTAGCTTCAGAGCGAGGACCAACTATCAACAGTGCTTTACAGTTTTATTTTCTCTCTTTTGCTTTAAAAATCTATTAAGGGGCACCTGGGTGGCTCAGTGGGTTAAGCCTCTGCCTTCGGCTCAGATCATGATCTCGGGGTCCTGGGAACGAGCCCCGCATTGGGCTCTCTGCTCGGCGGGGAGCCTGCTTCCCTTCTCTCTCACTGCCTGCCTCTCTGCCTACTTGTGATCTCTGTCTGTCAAATAAATAAATAAAATCTTTAAAAAGAAAAACTGTTAAAACAATGTAGTAACATTAAAAAAGTGTTTTAGACCAATATCCTAGAAACAACTGTTACCTTTTTCCTTTCTCATGTCAAGTGCCTGCACAAATATTTTCCATGATTGTGATTGCAAATTGTATCTGTAGGTTTTTTCTACATTATTATGTGTGTTCGTTTTAAGTGCGTGAACACTGATAGAAATATTATATGCAATTCAAACTCTCGTTTTCATGCTCTCTGAAAGTTTTGTAGGCTATTAAGCAGGGCAGTAGTAGGATCGTATTTGTGTCTTAGGAAAACCACGCAGGAAATCGGCAGGTGGATCCAGATGAGTGGGACTTGGGAAGTGGGACGCTTCAGTAGGGAGGAGAGAAGGAATACCAGCCTCAGCACCCTCACCCTAATCTGTAAAAGAAGGTACAAACACCTGCCCTACAAGTCTCATAGGTGCTTGTGGAAGTTAACTGAAAACTTAATATATTAAAAGAACTTGGCATTTATGAAGCTCTTAAATAGTCATTCATTCAAGAGAGGAAGTTGTGGGGAAAAAATTGTAAAAGTCACTTTGACTTTTAAGCACACAATTTCCTGAAAGACTTTTTGAACTCTTTCAAGGTAGGTGCTGTCTTATTCATCATCATGTGCTAACTACCCCTCCTGACTTACATTATTGCCCAACGTACATATTTCTTTGGTGAATAAACTAATGAACAGCCAGGCAGTAATTACCTGTTTGCTCGATGGACACACACTTCCATCCTATGGGAAACATGCTAGTAGAGTCTGCTTTTAAAGGAAATGATAGACTCATTATTCCAAGAGATGATGGAAAGGTCAGAATGCTTCAGTGATCACATGGTGATAGGGATTTTCTTCTCTTGTAGTGAAAGTGTATGTTAGCCATTTTACATTCATGGACCAGGCAGGTGACTGGTGTAAAGGACGAGATGAAGCCGTGAGGTCCAAGAAGAATCCACAAGCCCTCTGGGCCCTGTGAAATACGAGTTAAGTCTAGAAGAGGAATACATTTTTTCTTTGTGGCATTGAGCTCCATTTTAATTATTTGCTTGATGCCATTCTCCCCTTGCAGGCTCCATGAGAGCAGGGCTTGGGTCAGACTTGAATCTGCCTGTAGCAGCTACCTTGCAGATGCTGAAAAATATTTATCAAATGAATTAACAAATACAAGCTGAGTGAATGAAATGGGACACTGCTTAGAGTGTCAGATCAGCCACAATTTCAGTGTGAGGGTATGTTCCATGTGTTGCGGTGGAAATGAAAGTTTGGGGGTTTTTTGTTTGTTTGTTTAAGGTTGTATTTACTTATTTGACATAGAGAGAGAGACCACAAGTAGACAGAGAGACAGACAAAGAGAGAGGGAAAGCAGGCTCCCCACTGAGCAGAGAACCTGATGTAGGACTCGATCCCAGTACCCAGAGATCATGACCTGAGCCCAAGGCTTAACCCACTGAGCCACCCAGGTGCCCCAAGTGGAAATGAAAGTTATAGAAAATGAATAATAACTTCCTTATCTACTACTGAATCCTTTTTCTGTTTTAAAAACAACAAAAGAATTTGCCTGGGACACGTGCAAAAAGAATGCCAGTAATATTTTTCAAAATTATGGAATCCTGACACAATATATGATGTGTTGCATATCAACAATTTTTTACTCCCTGATACTGATGCTAATAACTACGTATTAAGCTCCTTTTTGTTACAAAGGAAGCTCCTTTTTGTTACAGACACTTTATATATTCAATAATCTGCAAAACAAACCCAGAGTGCAAGAATTATTTATCCCATTTAAGGGTGAGAAACATAGACCCCCAAAAAAGCAGAGTAACACAGCAATTTTTCCTGACTCAGGTTTTTTCTGCTGCCTCTCTGATCTGGAAAGCAGTGTCATACCTGATCCTTTGGCAAGTGTAACAACAAAAAAACAAACCAGTATACTTATTCTCAGATATTTAGGAGAGGTCTTAGAGAAATCCAAGCTAGACATAATGTGTTTCATCTCTATAATAATACAAAAGCACATAGGTAGATGAAATTTTCATGGACCATAAACTTTTGGAAATTTTTGATAATTTATCACTGCTTTTTCACCTTGGCCCCAAAAATACTCCCATGTCAGTTCTTAGCTGGAATCTATAAGTAGATTATAGACTTCAGATAAATGATGCTTAGTGACTTATTCAATGCATGAGATTTAAAATAATACATTTATTTTTTCACTTAATAAAGAACTTAAATCTTTTGTGCAACTTGTTTCATCCAGATAAACATGTTCTTTGCCCTCTAGTTCTCAGACTTAAAAATAACAATTAAAAATAGCCTTTTGGGTAAATACTTCCCCTGTTTATCCAAACTTAAAATAGGACTAAACCAAGAGTTTCGCTTTACTTGGCTTCCTCTGTAGTAACCTACTATCATGGGTTTTTCTTTTTTCCACCCACAATTTCTTAGTGTGTTTTGCTAGCTCTTACTCCTCAGGGTTTGAATATGGTCCCTCTTCTTGTCTTACTTGTATTCTCTCTATAAAATTTCACCATAGCTGCCATCATGTTCTGTACTAGGATGGCTTGCAAACTTGTTTCTCTAATCTCAGATATCTCCTCTGAGTTACAGCCCTATCTCTGCAATATTTCCTTCTCACTGGCACATCAGACTCAAGAACTTTACAACTAATATGATGCGCCCCCCCTAAAATCTCCTATCCCAGTGTTCTTATCTCAGTTTGTATGACTGCTGTCCACTGAATCGCTCAACTACTCGGGAGTGATGGTTGATTTTTCTCTTCTCTTAACTTCTGGCCAACTAGTCATCAAGCACTACTGAGTCCACTGTCTACACTTCTTAAACCTACTTTTCTTCCCCATTTCCGCTGCTGCTAGTTAAGAGTGAGACACCTTCTTCTCTTACCTGGACCACTGTACCATCCCCACAGCCTCTCCTCCCTCATCTACCATTGCCTTCTTCCTATTGATTCTCCGTAATGAGAGCCAGGGAGAGCATTTACAAATGCAAGACTGATTATACTTGCCTAAAATACTGTTACTCTTTTTCAGTTATTATTCTGAGTTCCAAATTCTCTTAAAATAAAAGTTTGAGTCTTCTATCTGGCCTGCAGAGTCCTGCACTATCTGATTGTACCCTGGATTTCAGCGTCCGCCTCACTAGTTAGCCACAGGAAGCTGTCTTTAATTGCTTGTTGCAGAAAGACCTTTGAACCTGTCTGAAATGCTTACTCACCCTTTTTCCTTCATTTGTAACTACAACTCAGGTCTTGGAGCTGACCCTCTCCTCTTACGTTCTCGCCATAAGATTTCACTATAGCTGCAGTCATATTATTCTATACTTAAAATGGCTTGCAAACCTGTTTCTCTTATCTCAGACCTCTCTACAGAGTTACAACCCTCTGACTGCAATATCTATCTATTCATTCAACATCTTTGTCTCACTGGCACACATCCTTTAGGCCTCAATAGAATTATCTTTTCTTATTTCCAAGCTCAACTAGAGTCTTCTCTTATGTGTTCTCATAATGCCCTCTCTTTTATGTCAGAGGATTTATCACAGTTCATTGTAATTTTTTTTTTCGTCTCTTTCCATCTCTAAAAACTTAGGTTCTCCATCTTATTGGGCGATACGTCCCCCATGTACCCGGTGCTTGGCTTGCAAAAACACTTAAGTATTTGCTTAACAAATAATGATACTCGGCTCGGATAAAATATATTTATCTGTGATCTCCTATATTTTGAAATGTTAAAATAAAAATAAGGCTTGCCATTTGAATTCCATTTGAATTCCACATATCTGAATCTACTTTTTAAAATAGTTTTGGTTTTTTCCAAAGAAATGCTGTCATTTGAAAGACTAAAGCCTACACTGTAAGGTGTACTACTTTAACTGTTATTTCTCCTCTTTGAAAAGGTAACTTTCATTCTGCGTAGCTATTTAAAATACCAATTTCAAGTTTAGAGCTTGCTCCTCTTTAGGAATTCACACCCTTAAATAAATATGTATTCTGTGTCTCATAACTATGTTTTTTTTTTAACCAGGAATTAGAAGAGATAATCTCTCTGCTTTATAATTTCACTAGGGAAGCCAAGTCATATAGTCAGAAATACTTTGCCCAAAGTAAAGAGCAAGCTTAATTAATTGAACAGAGTCTCAGCTATATAGAAACCTCTGTCGCTGGAGGTGGATGGATACGGATGGGGATCAGGGCCGAGACCATCAATTCTGTGTGAGACAGTTCTTGCCTTTAAGGAGCTTATAGTGTAGTGGAGACAATATATACACATTTAAGAATAAAACAAGGAATAATCAAAACTGTCTTAAAAGACCATGAGATTCTGATATGTGAAGGCATAATCTATTACTAGGGCCAGTGGTGAAAGCTTTATGGGAGGACTGGATCTGAGGTAGACATTGAAGGAATGAAAGAGATTAGACTTGCAGAAGACGGTAGGGCCAAAGAGTAGACCCATTAAAGTCTGGATATGCAGATGAGCTTAGAATATATGAAGAAGCACATGGAATAGGGGTATTGGACTCCTGTAATTAGAGTAAGAGCTATGTGAAAATAAGGTTGGAGTGCATGGATGATTGTCATCCCCTTTCGAGTGGTAGTCCTTCAGCTGTTGAGCCACAACTGTCATGCCTGGATTGTATTATCTTACCTGTTTTAAAGAAAGATGACTTTAATGCATATACACAATACACATAGAAGAGTGAAGTATTGAAGCAAGTCACAGGGCCTGCTGTAGGGGCCATGTGTAGGAGTCTGTGGAGTATGAGGAGGGGTCATTGACAACAGAAACAACTGTGGGAGTAAAGAGAAGCAGACCTGCCTACAAGATCTGTCCAACATGGCCAACGATAATCTTTGTCTTTCCTTGTTCCTTGCCTCTCGGTAATCCCACTTTGTTCTCTCTCCTATGGGATTCTTTTGATTATCTAACATATGTACCTTGAAAAATGCTAATTAAGACCCACTGGAAAGAAAAATAGGTTTGTTTTTTGATTTGGGTTTTTGGTGTTTTGTTTTGTTTTGTTTTAAATTTATTTGACAGAGAGAGACACAGCAAGAGAGGGAACACAAGTAGGGGACCTTGAGAGGGAGAAGCAGGCTTCCCTCCAAGCAGGGACCCCAACATGGGGCTCAATCCCAGGACTCTGGGATCGTGACCTGAATGGAAGGCAGATGCTTAACCTACTCAACCACCCAGGTGCCCCAGCAAATAGGTTTTATGAATAAGAGCTACCCAAATATATCAGTTCCTAATCCTTGGAACCTGCAAATGTTACCTCATAGGAAAATGTATATGCAGATGTGATGAAGTTAAAGATCTTGACCTGGGGATATTGTCCTGGGTTAACCGGATGGGCCCTAAATCCAATCATGCACATTGTAAGCGAGAGAGGCAGAGGAAGAAACCTATCCTCTGGAGAGAGTGTAGCCTTGCCAGTGCCTTGGTTTTGGCCCCGTGAGCCTGCTTTGGTCTTCTAGTCCCCAGAACTCTGTGAGCATAGACGCATGTTGTAAGCTGCCAAGTCCGTGTAAATTTGTTAGATGGCAATTGGAAACAAATATATAGATAGAAAATTATTTTATGCCCTTTTCCCTGAGGTATAGCTGTTTAGTCAGCATTGTATCTGGAGCACGGATAGAACCAGGGTTTTCTCATCTACAGACCATTGGTTTTAGACTTCTTTTAATTGAGTTTACGTATTCTTCCTCTATAATGTAGAAAACTTAGCAAAAGATTTATGCGAATGCCTTGTCTCCATTGAGGTTCAGCTTAAATAACTTTGATATAACAAAAGTTGGAGAAAGCAGTCTGTCTGAATCAGAGACTTTGGAATGTGAATTCATAGAAACTAATGAAGAAAAACCAAACTTGGCCTCATAGGGAAAGAATGTCTTATGCAAATCTGTGTCATCAGCCAAGTTCATACATGCAGAATGCAAAACTCTGTTTCACTGTTTGCTGGGGATTTGAAAATAGCTGGAGATAATCTAATTTAAAAGGACGGACAAATTCCTTTAGCTTTATAGAATTTATTCCACATATGTCAAATATAAACTTATTGTACTACAAATAAACTAGAACTGCACGTTACCTTAGCTGAAAAGGTAAATAATGCAGTTTACATATTATTCTCTCCCGTTCATGTTATCAGCATATGTTAGTGAGCTGCAAAAATAATAGTGGTAGTGCTGCAGAGTCTACTGGTAAATTCTGGGAATTATCAGATTAGCTAAAACGTAGTTCTGGTTTTATACACTGAGAAACTAGTCAATGAATTTCCATAGTTGTTAACTAAATTTACATTTATTATAAATGCAAATGCATAATAGAGAACCATTAATTTTTTTTTCCATTAAAAATGTTCCTGGCAAACAAAAGGGTTCATAAGATCATGGTTTGCTGACGCCATAGCAACATAATCTTTTATTGAGAATATGATCCTTTACAATGCAAGTAGTTGTGGTCATGTGCTTGGAATAGACTTTCCGTTGCTAAAGTACATGGTGATGTGATAGGATAAGATTTGTCCATATGTTTACACAGTGCTTACAAGGAATTATTTTAGTGTGTTGATATGGGTTGAAATGTTTTATGCCTAGAGGATTGAGTTACTGTTAGGACTGGAAATATTTAAGTAGCTTTTAACTTCAGGAGTAGGTTAAATTCCTATTTGGAATAGAAAAATATGGGTGGACAGAGACTAAAATCTGTGAATTACTTGATTGCCCTAGAGATGTTCTCTGTTTGTAAAAATAAGAGATCAAATAGTTCTGTTTTAAAATAGACTAGATGAAAACTGTTTGTTCCTTTGTTTTTACCGTATTTGTGAAAAGAATACTTTCTAGCAGAGTTTTAAGGGGAAACCATTGCAAAATATAGAACATATACACATCATGGGGGCCAATTCAGTGGTGGAGTTAATATGAAGGGTAGTATATTGGGATTCTCCAGAGAAACAACCGAGAGAAGATTTATCATGATTTATTGTGCAAAATTGATTCACATGGTTATGAAGGCCAAGAAGTTCCTCATCTATTGTCTGTAAACTAGAGACTCAGGAAGCCAAAAGTATAGTTCTAGTCTGAGTCCAAAGGCCTATGAACCAGGAGAACTGATGCCCAGTCCAAGGACAGCAGAAGACCTATCAACATCTCTCAGCTCAATACGCAGAGAGAGCCTGTTCTCCCTTATTCTGTGTTTTTGTTCTCATCAGGCCTTCAGGGGATGGGAGGAAGTCCACCTACATTGGGGAGACCAGTCTCCTCTGGAAACATCCTCACAGACCCACTCAAAATAATGTTTAAGCATATATTGGGGGACCTGTAGCCCAGTCATAATTAACACAAAATTAACTACCACAGGAAGAGAAGAGTGGCAACACCAGGCCTACAGCTGAAGGAGAACAGAGAAAATTTGTTGGGGCTAAGACCATGAATATATCTTCTAGATAGGTTTGATAAATAAAATTTCACTTTAGGAAAGCGTGAGTTCAAGGTCAGAAGTTAGTACATGCAGGAGGACTAGAGATCTGAGGTTGTCAAGTGCTCTCTAAAGAGGGGTACTGGTTTCCACATCCATGCTTAGATTCCACAAATTCTCAAGAGTGGGGACCACTGATCCCAGATAAATGTTGTCCCCCTTCCTCTCAAATCTTAATTGGAACACTAATAAAAAAACAGAGAGGGTACTCTCTGTTCCTGTCCAAGAGTGGTTATCTTCACTTAACTCTGCAGAACAACCAAAAATGTTTGTCCTTACTCTGGTGGGTTGCCTAGAATTCCCTTTTAATTCTAGTAGTTTGCAGAGATTAGTTGAAATGTAGTTTTAGTTTTACATACTATGAAAATGTTACCACTTTAAAACTTGATACTAAACTTATTTATTTATTATATTGCACACATATAATAGGAAACCATTTATCTTGTCTTTTTCCTTAAAGAATGTTTCTGGGAACCAAAAGGATTCCTAAGATCATGACTTGCTGATCCACTTTGAGAGCCAGTTCGTTTTCCAAATGCAAGAAAATGAAGGACATCAGGTCCATTCCTTCCTGGCCTCATACCCATCCCATTTTGTTCCACTAGACCAAATGGTTCTAACAACAACCTAGTTATCCAGGGTTCTGTCCTGAAGGAAGACTGTAGACGTATGTGAAGAAGGAACAAACATTAGGGAATTTAGCTGACTTGAATATATCATAGTTCTTTATCACCAATGAGAAGTATCCTTCTCTTCTTAGACCTCAAGAAAAGAGATTTTCTTTAAGGATATCACTTCTTCCTTCCTTCCCTATTCCTTCTTTCTTAGAGCTACCTGAGAGTCTTCAGACTCTCACTCCTTCAAGAAACCACCCAATGTCCCCTCAAAAGAATGTGTTACACTTTGGCCATTTCTTGTTATAAACTGGAGCCCTAGGTCCCAGCCAGCTGTTCCCATTTCTTTAGGCCTGTGGGGTAGGTTAGAGGAGGGTAAGGAGTGAAATTGAGGTGGGTTATAATATCATGACTAGAGGAACCTAATTCCAGTGTGGTTTCCTTTCCAGGGAAGGTTGTTTTGTGCTTGGTTCCCTTTATTAAATCCCTCTGTGGTTTAAGGATACCTTACAAAGATAAGAATATTTTTTTCTTTTTAATACAGTTGAAACCCAGAATAGAATATGTCTCCATCAACATGGGTTTGACATCATTGTTTAGTGAAACCTACTCATTCCCACAGCCCATCAGTAGTTAAACATGTCCACAATTAAACAAACAGAAAAAAACAGTGGGCTCTGTTCGCATCACCTGAGACCTGCCTGTTTACAGGAGAATTCACACCCTTTGTCAAGGCCCATTTATTTCGCTATCAGAAGGAGACAGGGCCAGCCTTCATGTGCCAACTTGGATTGAGTTTCTCTGACTTTGGGTCCACTTCTGATGAAATAGAAGTGGGTGGAATTTTGCCAGTCCATCTCCCACCCCTGTCAATGCAGCTTGAAACCACAGAGGCAACATGGATGTGCAGATGACTGGAGAGCCTTGTTTCCTACAGACACAAGTAGATTGTTTGGCAACCTCTCATAGATCCAATACGATATGAAAAGGAGATGGAACACAGTGAAAATAATCTAGAGGAAATGAAAAAAGTTAAGAAAAGGAAATGAAAGAATTAAAGGCTAATCTTTATCCTTGCAAAATTGAAAGAATTATTTTGTTGCAAAACTGAAGAAATTAGTTTGTTGCTGAAAAATGTGTGGGGGGCATGGGTTAAATAGATGATGGGAATTGGGGAGTGAATTAGCTGTGATGAGCACTGAGTCTTGTAGGGAAGTGTGGAATCACTATATTGTATACCAGAAACGAATATTACACTGTATGTTAACTAACTGGAATTTAAAAACTTAAAAAAAAAAAAGAAAGAAAGAAAAGAAAAAGATCCTGTGATTTCACCTGATTCTTCACTTGGAACTTCAGCTTGTTTTTTGTCGAGGTAGTTAGAAATCAGTCTTCAGCTAAGAATTTTGGAGTAATTGTTAATGTGTGCACATGACATTTTTTTAAAAGACATTTATTTATTTATTTGAGAGAGCGTGCTCAGAGGAGGGGCAGAGGGAGAGTATACCCAAGCAGAATCCCCACTGAGCGCAGAGCCAGACACAAGGCTCGATCTCATGATGAATGAGATCATGACCTGAGCCAAAACCAAGAGTTGGATGTTCAACTGACTGAGCCATCCAGTGATGGTGCCCCAACACATGATATTATTATTAATAATTTATTGAATATATTTACAGATATTTTCCCCAAATTATACTTGATTTTCCAGATTTCAGTCTTTGCCTTGCCTCTCCTTTTTCCTTGCTTCTGCTGATCCCACTACTCCATTCACTATAAAGAAGAGGAGTTCAATATTTTTAATGCAGAAAATTGTGTAGAGGATAGGATTTTATAAGTTTTTCATCTCAGAGCATGTTCGTTGATGCAGTGATGTCAAGTAGCTAAGCTGAGACAGGATTCCACACCTAATCTACCAAGTGTGTGTGTCAACTTTGTAAAAGAGCAAAATATTCTTTGAAAAAGCTTGGCTTTCTATACTCCCCAAGTAGGAAAACCTATGGGGCGTGGGGAGTGAGAAAAGAAGCACACTCATAAAATCTAAGGCTTAGTGAATTCCATGAGAAAGAGCAAATTCACACAGAAGCCAATGGAAAAGGATTGATCGTCATCATCCAAGAAAGGTAAGTCTTCTAGAGAATACTAAGGACTGGAAGCCAGGCTGTGTGATCCAGTAGGACAAATAGGGGACAGCATCTGAGAGATCCTCAGGGATCTCTTCAGAACATACACAGGTTTGTCTGTCTCTCATCAGCTAGAAGTCCTTGACAATAGCAGGACTCACTGGGAGTGAGGTGCTTAGAAAGGAATTCAAAGCAGTCATGGGAGAAGTAAATGAACAGTACATTCAGTGAGTTTGAAGGTAACTGAAAAAGTAAATAAACCAAAGGTCAAAGAAAAATGAAGCCACTTGTTTGGAGGCTGCTGAGAATTAGATGTTAAGGGAAGAAACGGAAGAGACCAGAGGTTGGGATGGCAAAAACCCCCAATTTAAAAATTGGTTGCAGTAGAATATGAAACAGGGATGAAGGAGGAAAAGATACTGTTCAGAGTATGGGAGAGCTGAAGGCTCCACTGATGGGCATCAGGGAAATAGTGAGAAAAGATTAAGTAGCCTATTTCCATTTATACTGTGAAATCCTTTCCCATAGAGCGGCATGCAGATTGTTGGTGGTTAAAACGCTAATGTAAGTGAGGAATTTAGAGGTCAGATATTTCCTGGATCCCTAGCCATACTGGAGAGTGCAGGTGTTAGTGTGTGCTCACAAAAAAGAAAGATAGGGAAAGTACAGTAAACAAAACTTTAGGAGCTTTCTTTAAGATTATCTCATTTAATACTTAGAATAGGTATGGAAGAATATTATTGTTTATTTTATAGATAAAGAAACTGAGATTCAAAGATGTTATGTAACTTCCCCAAGTCCATATAATCAGTGAATGGTGACCTCAGAAACCCTTGCTCTTCCGAAAACTCCATCCTGCCTTTTTTAGGCCATGATTTCAAGCACAGAGAAGAAATAGGACCAATAAGTACATAGGAATATAAGAAGAGGCAAGTGAGATTGAAGGAGTGGGAAAGGCTTCACTGAACAAATTGAAATTTCTCTACCAAAAGGATCCTGTTTAGACAAAGGAAGGGCTTTGGCTATTCAAAAAAAAAAAAAAAAAAAAAAAAAGTTCATTATCTAAAAGTAGACAAAATGTAGTCGGTTAGAGAGTCTTGGATGTAAGTGTTTGCTAGATGTTTTGATTAGGAAATCGTGAAATATAGTCCACACTCAGATCATTTTAGACTATCAAGAACCATTGAAAAATGTGGTTCCTGTCTCTTCAGCCAAGGCCAAAAGATATTTTTAGGATTAAAAACCCAATCTCAAATTCTAAAACATTTATTAATAATTTAGACTTTAAATTATCCTGGAAAAGCTGGAACTCAAATAAAATCATTTTTTAATCTGGCTCCTCTGTGCAATATTAAGGCAGTCTTTAATTTAGTAAATAAACACCTGTGAAAATTGCAGTGCAACCTCTATTAATATGATTTAAAACATGCGTGTGTTCTCCTGAGATATACCAGATTAATGAATTATCCAGGCCTTGGTGGAAAATGACCTGCTAAAAATGAAAGTGGAATTCATAACTAAAAGCAGCCCTAAAAGCAGCTAATCTTAACCCTTCATTTTACAAATAAGGAAAGTATAAATAGGTTAAAAGATAAGTCATACTTATTATTTTAGATCACACTACATCCTTCTAACTTGAGCGCTGTTAAAGGTTTGGTTTCTATTTCTTTCTCTAATATTTCAAATTATAGTACATTCAAATGCATATTTTTTTCCCTGTTTGCACTTTGAATGGCATGTTTGGATGACTGGCCTAGATCTGGCATTCTGAGTTCTATGCCAACAAAAATGTCAAGTGCATTTATTTGCCTTTTAATTACATGCACTGCCCGGATTTTAATATTACGCATTTTTCCCTGAAGGAGAGACTCTTCTGATCCTGTAGTTTATAGGAGAAAAAAAATCACTGACATTATCATGAAGCTTTTTTTTTTTTTTTTACCAAACATCTCCAGATACCTGTATTTATCATTTTATAAACATCTTAATTTAATATTCAAATTTGGTTGTTCCATAGACTACTTTGCTATAAACCCCATATATGGATATGTAATCCAGCATCATTAGTTTTAACTTACTCCTTTGACTTTTCAGTAAGCCTCAGCTCAACCTCTTTTAGTCTTAATAGGTCATTCCTGCTTGGATGTCCCGCATGTACTAATCACTATATGGAAGATATAGTTCCTCATCATTTATAGTTTCCCTTTCCTGTACCTTCAGTATAAATGTGGGCCTGGGTTAGGGCATTATGTTATTTGTCTTTTTTTTTTTTCTTCCTCAAGTTAATTTTTACTGCTCTATTGTGTTTTAATTTAAAGTCCTCTTTAGACCCCATATGGGACTTGAACTCACAAGCCCAAGATCAAGAGTCACCTCCTCTACCAAATGAACCAGCCAGGGGCCCTTACTACTCTACTGTTATTCTCTGATCTCCTTTATTACTTTCAAAAAGATTTTTTTTAATCAACTAGACATCTTCATAATCTCTGAACTCACTTTAATGCCTACAACATAGGCACTCAAAGTATTTGCTATTGATAGGCTACAGCCTTCATCATCTCAATAAAAACCACATCATCCACCTCCATGTTTCTTTTGGATAGGTCTTCCCTCACCTTCAAACCTGAAAAGGTCACTGTGATGCTCTATCTCATTCCCTACTTTAATTTTTGGCATGGAACTTCTCACTGTCAGGTGCTCGTTTACTTATGCATCATTTGCTTCACAACACAAGGATGCAAACTGCATGAGAGTAGAGATGTTGTCTGTCTTGTTCAGTGACGTTTAATCAGAGCCTAGAAATGAACAGAGAACATGCCAGGAACAACAAATAATTTATTGGTGAAAGGAAGGAAACCCATGCCTTCTTCATGGATTTGAGATGGGTCATGGAATATATTTTATAATTTTATTTTTTTAAAAAGCCCTTATAACTTCCTCTAAGAATACTCCCAGATTGCATCCATCCATCTATATACCCATCTCTGATATTTATAGGAAAGGTTTGATCCAACTACCAATTTATTTGTATTTCTATCTCTCCAACTTTGTTTCTTTTTGTTAAGTAGTGGTTGAGGTTGAGACCTCTCCTGTATCGTTCTCTGAGAAGACAGTGGTAAAAAATATTCCTAACTAGGTGGCTAACCACATTGCTCCCAAGTAAAATTGCCAAATGGGGGTCAGGAAGCATGGGCTATATTTTTATTGTGTCAATAACTAATACCATGACCATGAAAAAGGTGTGTACTTCCTCTGAGTTTTTTATCTAAGAAGTTGTTTTTATCTAAAAGTTGGACTTTGGGGGCACCTGGATGGCTCAGTCCGTTAAGTGTCTGCCTTCGGCCCAGGTCATGATCCCAGAATCCTGGGATCGGGTCCACATTGGGCTCCTTGCTCATCAGGAAGACTGCTTTTCCCTCTCCCTCTGTATGCTGATCCCCCTTCCTGTGCGCCTTCTCTCTCTGTGTGTAACAAATAAACAAATAAAATCCTAAAAAAAAAAAAAAAAATGGGTAAAATAAAATTAAAGTTGGACTTTGGGGCACCTGGGTGGCTCAATCATTAAATGTCTGCCTTTGCTTCAGGTCATGATCCCAGGGTCCTGGGATTGAGCCCAGCATTGGGTTCCCTGCTCAGTGGGAAGCCTGCTTCTCCCTCTCCCACGCTCCCTGCTTGTGTTCCCTCTCTTGCTGTCTCTCTCTCTGTCAAAGGAATAAATATAATCTTTTAAAAGTAAAAATAAAAAAATAAAAGTTGGACTTTGATGTTGAACAATTCTAAGAAATGTTTTAGGGCGTCAACAAACTAGATATGATTTCATCTCCCTCAGAGTCCCACCTGTACCTCTTTGGAACTTGCCATATTCTGCTACTAAGTACAATTATGTAAGTGCTTGGCTGCACTTCTAGATTATACATGCTCTGAAGGAGGAGCATTTGTTCCTCTTTCTGGTTTTTAGCCTAGTACAATCTTTTTACCCCCAAGGTATTCAACAAATATGTGATAAATGATGAATGGTAACAGTAATATCTCTGTATTTTTAGAAATTAGACTTCTCTCCATTAGCTGTTTATTTGAACTCATACTAATTATAGTTTAAAAATATTTGCAATCCAATTTTACATATCGGTTATGGGCAAATAATTAACTGTTGTTTTAGAGATGAGAGGGTAATTAAGGATTAAGGTCTTGAGTAAGCTCTAAAGAAAAAACATAAAATCCCATGGTCTGACTTCCATTTTTGGAAATTTAGATTTGGAAAAAGGATTTTATCTGACTTTGATTATTTTTACCCTAACACTTACTGAGGCCTTATTAATTACCCAGGTATTATCCTAAGTATTTTATGTATTTTAACATGTTTAGACTTTCTGTCAGCCTAGAATATATGTATCTTTATCATTTCCATTGTACAAATAAGAAAATGAAGGAACACAGTGGTTAAGTAGCTTACTTAAGGCCCCCGAACTAGTACGTGGCAGACCTGGAACTCCAACCCGGATTAGTGGTTTTGTTACTACAAAAATACTTAATGCCACCTGATTAGAGTATCCCTTATCACTATCTTTTCCAGATATTGAAGTTCCATAACAATTTCTGCTATGTAGAACAGTTTGTTTTAAAGCATAATTATAGATTTCATAAATTAATTCATTTAACCTTAGCGTTAATGTATTTTTTCAAAAATGTTAAAACTTTAAACATGCTTTTATGCTATATGATACATGCTTTTATGTAGGCGGTACTCTTTGACAAATGAACATTTTTGTTATTCATTCGTTAAACTAAACTGCTGGTCACTGTAAATCGCTGGACATAAGAGATGAATGCGATTATATCTGCCCTCAATTAGCTTCTAATCTAGCATATTTTGTAGATCTATTAAAAAATATTTGCAATCCAATTTTACATATGGGTTAAGGGCAAATAATTAACTGTTGTTTTAGAGATGAGAGGGTAGTTAAGGATTAAGGTCTTGAGTAAGCTCTAAAGAAAAAACATAAAATCCCATGGTCTGACTTCCATTTTTGGAAATCTGGCAGGTGAGGTGCTCTGAAGGGGTCTGCAGAACAGCCTACCTAGGTAGGACACATCTTTAGGTACATTACCAGCCTCACAGTACCTAGGAGAGGTCTCTAAGGACTAAGTATTCTGCTTCTGTCCCCCACACAAAAAAGTAGATGCATGGAGGTAAGAACAGTGAGCAATAGGCACAAAGAAAGGTTGGTAGTCCTTGAAGGGATGCTGAAGCTATATTGCCCTTGAAACACAGGTGCTTGGGCTGGTAATAAGAGGGTTGCCTAGCCTGAACTCTCATATAGAGCTGATACTCTTGAGGAGAGCAGAGATGGTCTGATTCCTGTGGTCCCTCATGGTTACTGGGCAGAAGGTGATGCAGGTTCTTTTGTAGATGAAAGAATGATCAATTTAGGCCTGCGGGATTCCCACAGACTAACATAAAGCCATTAACTCACAACCAAAGGTCACCAAGCATTCCTGGAAGTAATTCACTGTGAGTGTTAGCAGAAGCAACAGATCTGCATCCTCAAAGGACCGCAGAAATTGTGATTGTCCCATTCAGAATACAAAAGAGTGGTGTACAAACCACTCAGAGAGGCAAAGTGCAAATCATGAAGTTTAGCAATAAGCTATTAAGAGTAACTAAACCAAGAACAATTTGCAAATAGCCCAATGGAACTTTTAAGAAGCAAAAGCACAAATTGTTCGAATTTTAAAAACTCTTTGGATGGACTACAGAGCACTTTTGACAGAAGTGTAAAGATAATTAATCAGCTGAACTTTAATCCAAAGAAGCTGCAGCAAAGTGTAAAGACCAGCCAAGGTGCTCAAGAAGAGGACAAGGCCTGGGAACATGCCCATCATGTAACGTTTTATAAAGCTGTGGTCATTAAAACCATGTCATATCAGTCCAGAATAAATATATTGCCTCTTACAAAATAATGGAAAATCCAGAAACTGAATTCATGCATTTATGTAATTAGAATATAGGACAGAACTGGATTGTAGATGACTAGATAAATTAAAAAATTGTCCACAGATAACTGAATACTTATTTGTATTTGGATTGATTGGAGGGCTAGACCTAGTCTATTCAGAAAGCAATTTCAGATGGATGCAGGATTAAGTAGGAAGTGCATAGTTTTAAAACTTTTAGAGAAAGAGATTATTTCTATGAATTCAAATAAATTATTGATTTGTTTGACTTCATTAATACTAAGAACTGCTATTCATCAGGCTGTCATAAATAAAGTAAAAGGAAAACCACCCCATAGAAAGTATGTGTAACACGTAACTGACAAAAGATTATTATCCATACACAAAATATTTTCCATAAACAAGAAAAGATGAAAACTAAGTATAAAAATATGAGCCAAAGTTTTGCACCATGCAAAGAGAAGAAATAGGTATAAATATTTCAAATAAGTATCCCAAAAGATAATTTCTTTTTTTCAAAAGATAATTTCAATAGTCAAATGCATATGAGATGTCAGTCTCTACCACTAAATTGGCAAAAAATCATGAAATGTGGTAATACAAAGTGTTAAGATGTAATTTAAATGGAGTTTATGTAAATGGCTGGTGGGTATATAATTGGGTCATGATTTAACATTATCTTGTAAAGCTGAATATTTGCAAGCATATAATAGTTGCAGTCCAAATCTGCTGGATACAACCCAGGGGGCCACAGTTTGCCAAACCCTGAAATAGATAGAGGAGTATTTGGGGAAGGGCTGCTACTTTTGTATGATTAGGGGTATGTGATAGCCTAAAGGAGTTGAGTTGTCAGTAGATGAGATGGAAAAGGTTGATTAGAGCCTTAAAGGCTTTATTTATGTTGTACCAAGAACTTCTGCCTTTCCTCTTCCATGGAAAGCAGTTTAAAAAGTCATTTAGTCACATTTGCATTTGAGAAAACTCATTCTTGTGGCATTAGAAAGGATAAATCTGAGGAGGCCTTTAAGGAGAGAAGAAAGGCTTCATGAAAAAGCAAGACAGCTGGGTCTTGTGTAAGACACTGAAAAAATGGAATGGAGAATTAAGGACAGACTCCAGACATAACTTAGCAGATAGATTTAAACATGTTTAAGAAAGAGAAAACACTAAGGCTCTATTTTACCCAGTTGAATAAATTTAACTGAATGGAAAGCTTAATGAAAAATTCATATGTAAAATATTTGACCTTCATTAAGTTGTTGTGAAGCAAAAAATATTGAACATGTTTTTTAGCTTCAAGTACCTTTCTAAAATGTGATATTTTATTACTTTTTTAAAAAGAATTTCTATCATTTCTTCAGGATTTTATGTAAAACTTAAACTGTGGTTTTAAAATTTTTTAAAAAGTAGAGAATCAAAGACTACAAGATGTCATGTGTAAGCAGTGTGAAATGAATTTTAAATCTTTGCAATGTTATTCTGTACTTTTATTTCATAGTTATTTAAAGGCTTCATAGACTTCTAAACTATTATTTTCCACATTAGAAATTTTCAGGTAATATCCACACCTTAATTAAACAAAAATAAACCATATTTTAGTTAACGGTTAAAAGAAAATACATACTATATCTGTTTTCGTTTTCCACCTGTATAAAACTCCAGTAGACCCTGTTTTTTATTGCCAACCCCCTGAGACTGGACAGGTTTCATAAGATCATATGACATGATGAAGCAATAGGACTTCAAAGAATCATGGAGTTAAATAATGCACGCTTCAAGATGCCTGTAAGGCTAAGAAGTCCACTGTAGCAGACTGTTTAATTGATAACATGTACTTGACAAAACTCACCATTACTTATTTATACAGTAGACTGTTAAGATTTTAAAAAACTGTTTTCTAGTCCTGTCAGTTCCCCTATTCATAATTTTTAATTTTTTTTGTGTGATGGACCCAATGGGCTGACATCTGGGCCATCTACACCCAGGGTGGCAGGACCTCTGTTACTACTATTAGTACCAGTGTTCCACATTTTATAGGAACTTTTCCCATCACTGTGTCACTTGATACTCTTAAAAGCTAGTATGATATAGCTACTGTTATTTTTATTTTATAGGTAAAATATTAACTCACAGATGCCAACTTACTCATTGTTGTACAACAAGTAAGAGAAGGAGCTGAGAGTTAAAATAGGGCCTTACTGATGTAAGTTTCTTGTACCTCCCATGACTGAAATTTCCTACGCTTTGGTTTGGTGGTAGATGGTGTCAGATGGTAGAAACAGTTTACTTTGTGTATGTATAGTCGCCAACAGAGGGGTTAGAAATTTCTAGAAACAATTCAGAAGCATATGCTGGCATCCAAAACCAGATTATGCATATCAATCAAATCTATCCTTGTTTTTTAGGAAAACAAGCAATTTTCTATGTGTCAGTATAAGCTACCATAAGCAGCCTTACTGTTGTTCTTTTACTTACTCAACCAGTGCTTTGTACTGCTGCTGCTTTCCAGACCCTACTAGAAATGCAATGCTAAGGAAAACAAACATGGTTCCTGCTTTCATGGGCTTTATCTTAATAGGAGTGGGAAGCCACTGGCAGGTTCTCATCATTGGAGTGACGTGATATAGTTGAAGTCACAGATGCACTATGAGCTACACCATGAGCTAATGTGGAACAGGCAGAGTGCAGTCGGGGAGACATAATAGGTGACTGCTCTGTAAATTGGGTGAGATGTGATGTTGACCTGACTTAAGGTAGTAGCAGTGGAGATGGGAAAAGTAAGCACAAGAGATATTTAGGAAATAGCAGTACTCTAACTGTATGAGAAAGAAAAGTGTAGTAATCAGTCATCTGTCCTGTTTGCCCAGGACAACTCCGTTTTTTGCCTTTGTCCTATCATAATTATTAATAGTATCCCCTTTTACTTTCAAAAGCATCTCAGTTTGGTTGATAAAGATGTGTTGATCCTGGAAATAAGAGAAAGATTCAAGAATTTTGCTCAGGTTTTTGGCTTGAACACCTGTGTGGATAGTTGTGCCATATACTGAAAGAGGGTTCATTGGAGGTGAAAGTGGTATGGGGAGGAGACTAGTTCAGAATGGGTACTGTGTGTCTAAAGTAACTGTCTTAATTGAAGTGAAGGCGTTTAACAAGAACCAGATGACTACAGGGGTCAGGAGCTCAGCTTGGAACCCTGACTCATGGTTAGAGATACTTGATTTGGGAGTGATCAGCATGGATGGCACCTGAAATGATGGCAGTGGATGAATTCACCAAGCCAGAAAGCGTGAAGAGGCCCATTTCCCCAGGGGAACTCAAAGCAACATCTATTTTTAAGGGAGGCAAAGAGGGGCTCACATAGGAGATCTGGAAAAGAAAGGTCAAGGTCATATGAAAGCTGGGAGATGAACAGGTAATTGGAAGCTCAAGGAAAGGAGAGAGACTAATGTCAGATTCTATCAAGAGCTCACGTACGATGAGAAAACTATACATTGAACTCAGTAACTAGTAAGTCACCAGCGACATTGGTGATAGTGAGTTGGTGACATTGTGAGACACAAGCTTGATTATAAATAGCATTTATTTTCTTTCCATTTTTTAAATTTAATTAATTAACATATAGAGTATTATTTATTTCAGAGATAAAGTTCAGTGATTCATCTGTCTTATTTAACACCCAGTTCTCAATCACATCACATGCCTTCCTTAATGCCCATCACCCAGTTAGTTACCCCATTCCCTACCCCCATCCCTCCAACAACCCTCATTTTATTTCCTGAGATTTAAGAGTCTCTTATGGTTTGTCTCCCTCTCTGATTTCATTTTGTTTTATTTTTTCCTCCCTTCCCCTATGGTCTTCTGTTTTGTTTCTTAAATTCCACATATGAGTGATATAATATGATAGTGGTCTTTCTATGATTGACTTATTCTGCTTAACATAATACCCTCTAGTTCCATCCACATCATTGCAAATGGCAAGATTTCATTTTTTTGATGGCTGGGAGTATTCCATTGTATGTATGTATGTATGTATGTGTGTGTGTATATGTATATATATATATATATATATATATACACACACATATATATATCGCATCTTCTTTATCCATTCATCTGTCGATGGACGTCTGGACTCTTTCCATAGTTTGGCTGTTGTGGACATTGCTGCTATAAACATTAGAGTGCAGGTGCCCCTTCAGATCATGACATTTATATCTTTGGGGAAAATAGTAGTGCAATTGCTGGGTATAGGGTACCTCTATTTTTAACTTCTTGAGTTAAAAATACTGTTTTCCAGAGTGGCTGTACCAGCTTTCATTCTGACCAACAATGTAAAAGTGCTCTCCTTTCTACACAACCTCCCCAACATTTGTTGTTTCCTGACTTGTTAATTTTAGCCATTCTTACCAATGTGAGGTGGTACCTCATTGTGCTTTTGATTTCTACTTGTCTGATGCCAAATTATGTTGAGCATTTCTTCAAGTGTCTGTTGGACATTTGTATGTGTTCATTGGAGAAGTGTCTGTTCATGTCTTCTGCCTTGATTAGATTATTTGTTCCTGGGGTGTTGAATTTGATAAGTTCTTTATAGATTTTGGATTCTAGCCCTTTATCTGATAAAACATTTCCACATACCTTCCCCCATTCTCTTAGTTGTCTTTTGGTTTAACCTATTGTTTCCTTTGTTGTGCAGAAGCTTTTTATTTTGATGAAGTCCCAATAGTTCATTTTTGCCCTTGTTTCCCTTGCCTTTGCAGACTTGTCTAGCAAGAAGTTGCTGCAGCCAAGGTCAAAGAGGTTGCTGCCTGTGTTCTCCTCTAGAATTTTGATGGATTCCTCTCTCACATTTTGGTCTTTCATCCCTTTTTTTAGTCTATTTCTGTGTATAGTATAAAAAAATGGTCTAGTTTCATTGTTCAGCATGTGGCTGTCCAATTTTCCCAACACCATTTGTTGAAGAGACTTTTTTCCATTGGATATTCTTTCCTGCTTTGTCGAAGATTAGTTGACCACAGAGCTGAGGGTCCATTTCTGGGTTCTCTATTCTGTTCCATTGATCGGTGTGTCTGTTTTTGTGCCAGTACCATACTGTCTTTGTGATTATAGCTTTGTAATAGAGCTTGAAGTCTGGAATTGTGATGCTACTAGCTTTAGTTTTCCTTTTCAACATTCCTTTCGCTATTTGAGGTCTTTTCTGGTTCCATACAAATTTTGGGGTTATTGGTTCCAGCTCTGTGAAAAATGTTCATGGTATATTGATAGGGATTGAGTTGAATGTCTAGATTGCTCTAGGTAGCATGGACATTTTAACAATATTTGTTCTTCCAATCCATGAGCATGGAACATTTTTCTATATCTTTGTGTCTTCCTCTGTTTCTTTCATGAATATTTCTTTGTGTCTTCCTCTGTTTCTTTCATGAATATTCTTAGTTTTCAATGTGCAGATCCTTTGCCTCTTCCTAGGTATCTTATGGTTTTTGGTACAATTGAAGTGGAATTGATTCCTTAATTTCTCTTTCTTCCATCTCACTGTTATTATATAGAAATGCAACTGATTTCTATGCATTGATTTTATTTCCTGCCACATTGCTGAATTCCTGTATGAGTTCTAGCAATTTGGGGATGGAGTGATTCAGGTTTTCCGCATAGAGTATCATGTCATCTGTGAAGAGTGAGAGTTTGACTTCTTTGCCAATTCAATCTAGCCTTTTATTTCTTTTTGTTGTCTGACTGCTGAAGCTAGGATTTCTAGTACAATGTTGAACAACAGTGGTGAGAATGGATATCCCTCCCATCTGCGTTCCTGACATTAAGGGAAAAGCTCTCAGTTTTCCCCCATTGAGAATGATATTCTCTGTGGGCTTTTCATAGATGGTTTTTATGATATTAGTATGTTCCCTCTACCCCTATACCGTGAAGAGTTTCAATCAAGAAAGGATGATGTATTTGGTCACATGCTTCTTCTGCATCTATTGTGAGGATCATATGGTTTTTGTCCTTTCTTTTATTAATGTAGTGTGTATCACATAGATTGATTTGTGGACGTTGAACTACCCTTGAAGCCCAGGAATAAATCCCACTTGGTTGGGGTAGCTAATCCTTTTGATGTACTGTCGGATCCTATTGGCTATTATCTTGGTGAGAATTATGGCGTCCATGTTCATCAGGGATATTGGTGTGCAATTCTCCTTTTTGGTTGGATCTTTGTTGGTCTTGGAATCAAGGTAATGCTGGCCTTATAGAATGAGTTTGGGGTTTTCCTTCCATTTCTATTTTTTGAAACAGCTTCAGAAGAATAGCTATTAATTCTTCTTCACATGTTTGGTAAAATTCCTGTGGGAAGCCATCTGGCCCTGGACTCTTTATTGGGAGATTTTTTATTTCTGCTTCAGTTTCTTTGCTGGTTATGAGTATGTTCAGGTTTTCTATTTCTTCCTGTTTCAGTTTTGGTAGTTTATAAGTTTCAAGGAATCACACATTTCTTCCAGATTGCCTAATTTGTTGGCATATAGTTGCTCATACTATAATTGTTCATGTTTCCTTGGTTGTGATCTCCTCTCTTTCCCTCATGATTTTATTTATTTGGGTCCTTTCTCTTTTCTTTTTGGTAAGTCTGGCCAGAGGTTTATAGATCTTATTAATTCTTTCAGAAAACAGTCTTCTACTTTTGTTGATCTGTTCTACTCTTCTTTTGGTTTCTATTTCATTGATTTCTGCTCTAGTCTTCATTAATTCTCTCCTGCTGGGTTTAAGCTTTATTTGCTGTTCTTTCTCCAGCTCCTTAAGGTGTAAGATTAGGTTGTGTATTTGAGAACTTTCTTGTTTCTTGGGAGAGGCTTATATTACTATATACTTCCCTCTTAGGACCACCTTTCCTGCATCCCAAGGGTTTCAGACAGTTGTATTTTCATTTTCATTTGTTTCCATGATTTTTTAAAAATTTTCTTTAATTTCCTGGTTGACCCATTCATTCTTTAGTAGAATGCTCTTTAGCCTCCATGTATTTGGGTTCTTTCCAACTTTCCTCTTGTGATTGAGTTCTAGCTTCAGAGCATTGTGGTCTGAAAATATGCAGGGAATGATCCCAATCTTTTGGTACCAGTTGAGACTTGATTTGTGACCCAGTATGTGATCTATTCTGAAGAATGTTCTGTGTGCACTCAAGAAGAATGTGTATTCTGTTGCTTTAGGATAGAATGCTCTGAATATATCTGTAAAGTCCATCTGATCCAGTGTGTCTTTCAAAACCCTTATTTCCTTGTTGATCTTCTTAGATGGTCTGTCCATTGCAGTGAATGGGTTGTTAAAGTCCCCTACTATTATTTTATTTTTATCAATGTGTTTGTTTAATTTTATCATTAATTGGTTTATGTAATTGGCTGCTCCCATGTTAGGAACACAAATATTTACAATTGTTAGATCTTCTTGTTGGAGAGACCCTTTAATTATGATATAGTGTCCTTCCTCATCTCTTATTACAATCTTTGGTTTAAAATCTAATATGTGTGATTTAAGGATTGCTACCCCAGCTTTCTTTCGATGTCCATTAGCATGATAAATTGTTTTCCACTCTCTCACTTTCAATTTGGAGCTGTCTTTGGACCTAAAATGAGTCTCTTGTAGACAGCATATCTATGGGTCTTGCTTTTTTTAATCCATTTTTTTAAAGATTTTATTTTTATTTATTTAATTGACATACAGAGATAACAAATAGGCAGAGAGGCAGACAGAGAGAGGGGGGATGCAGGCTCCCTGCTGAGCAGAGAACCCAATGTGGGGCTCGATATCAGGCCCTAGGATCATGACCTGAGCCGAAGACAGAGGCTTTAACCCACTGAGCCACCCAGGCACCCTTTTTATCCATTTTGATACCCTGTGTCTTTTGATTGGGGCATTTAGCCCATTTACATTCAGAGTAACTATGAAAGGTATGAATTTAGTGCCACTTTATTACCCACAAAATAATTGTTGCTGTATATTGTCTCTGTTCCTTCCTGGTATATGTTACTTTTGGGCTCTCCCTTCATTTCAAGTATTCTCTTTAATATTTCTTGTCGGTCTTGTTTAGTGTTCATGAATTCCTTTAGTTTCTGTTTGTCCTGGAAGCTCTTTATCTCTCCTTTATTTTGAATGACAGCCTTGCTGAATAAAGTATTCTTGGCTGCATATTTTTCTCATTTGGCACCCTGAATATATCATGCCAGTTCTTTCTGGCCTGCCAAGTCTCTGTAGATAGGTCTGCTGCCAGTCTAAAGTTTCTACACTTGTAGCTTAAGGATCTCTTGTCCCAAGCTGCTTTCAGGAATTTTTCTGTGTCTCTGAAATTTACAAGCTTCACTGTTATATGTTAAGGCATTGACCTATTTTTATTGGTTTTAAGGGGGTTCTCTGTGCCTGCTGGACTCGAATGCCTGTTCCTTCCCCAGATTAGGGAAGTTCTCAGCTATAATTTTCTCAAATAGACCTTCTTCCTCTTTCTCTCTTTCCTCTTCTGAGATCCCAATTATTCTAATATTGTTTTGCTTTATGGTATCATTTATCTCTCAAATTCTCCCCTTATGATCCAGTAGTTGTTTATCTCTCTTTCTCTCAGCTTCCTCATTCTTCATCATTTTGTCTTCTGTATCCCTAATTCTCTCTACTGCCTCATTTATCCTGGCAGTTAGAGCCTCCATTTTTATTGCATCTCATTAATAGCCTTTTGATTTCAACCTGATTAGATTTTAGTTCTTTTATTTCTCCAGAAAGAAATTCTCTACTGTACTCTATGATTTTTTCAAGTCCAACTAGTATCTTTATAATCATTTTTCTGAACTCTAGTTCTGACATCTTATTTATATCCATACTGATTCGGTACCTCACAGTCAGTACTGCCTCTTGTTCTCTTTTCTGAGGTGAATTTTTCTGTCTTGTCATTGTGTCCAGAGAAGAGTAGATGAAGGAGAGCACAAGATATTAAAACAGCAACAACGACCCCAAAGGAATATACAGGAAACTAATCAGAAGAGATCTGAAACAGAAAATAAAATAAAAAAAAAAAATCAGAGAGAGAATATAATCAGACAGGTGAACAGGTCAGAGCAATACACTAGATCCTGGGTGTATTTTGGTCTGTTAGAAAACCAGATCCCAAAATTGTAAGGAAAGAAAAACTTCCATATACAAAAATAAAATTTAAATACAATGTAAGGATAGAATGTAACTGTAAGAAAGAAAATTTAAAAAGATTTCCAAAAGTTAATTAAATAAGAAATTGAAAAGGAAAAAAGAAAAAAAATGTAAACTGGAAGACTAAAGAACCACGAGGAAGATAAACATGAATTCCATATACTATTTTCCCCTAGCGCTGGAGTTTTGCAGTTCTATGTGATTGGTAAACTTGGTCTTAGCTGGATGTTCTTGCTGATCTTCTGGGGGTGGGACCTGTTGCACTGATTCTCAAGTGTCTTTGTCTGAGGCGGAACTACACTACCCTTGCCAGGGGCCAGGCTAAGTAATCTGCTCAGGATTGCTCTACATGGGTTTTATTCCCTGAAAGCTTTCTGCACTGCTTTAGACCATGAGAATAAAAATGGCAGCATCTGATCTCCAGTCCCAGAGCCAAAAGCTCAGGGCCCTACTCCTTAGTACACCCTCACAGAAAAGCAGTCAGTCACTTCTGCACTTTTGTCTCTGTCCACACTCAGTGCTTACCCAGCCTGGGACTGAGCTGGGTGACACATGACACTGACACATGACCCATTTGGAGTCTCCAAACCCTAAAGACTCCTGCAGCAGGCACCCACGCAGGCCTTCCCATGGAGGGAGGGGGGCTCACCCCAGTTCTGCCACTTACTGGGCCCCTAATAAGAGAGGGGTCACCTGACCATGCCATGGTTTGTGATTTATGGCAATCCCGAGTTGAAAGTCCACTCCAGGGCTCACTGATTGCAGCTGGCTTCCCCACTCCAATGCCTGGGAACTCTGCCACACTCAGGTACCTCAGTCTTCCTGTGAACCCAGGGATCCTGAGACCAGACTGTCCCACCTAGTATTCCACCCCTGCTTAGCCACCTGTGTGCCTTTCAGGCAGGGACATCTGTCACTGGAGCAGACTTCTAAAAGTTCCAATATTGTGCTCTGCTGCTATACCACTTCCAAGTGGCTGGGAAATGGAGGCTCCCTCCTCTATACTTTATCATCTGATATATTCCCTCGGATTCACCTCTCTGCACCTCCTACCTTGCAAAAAGCAGTCTCTTTTTCATTTGTAGAATTGCAGCAATTCTTTTCTTAGATCTCTGGTTGAGTTCACAGATGTTCAGCATGATTTGGTAACTATCTAGTTGAATTTCAGGGACCAGACAAAACTTAGGTCCCTTACTCCTCTGCCATCTTCCTCCCTTTGATTATAGCATTTAAATTAATGAGTGAGAAGTGAATGTAAACAATCTTCAGAATTAAAACTGAGAAGGAAAGAAAGCACTAATGAAATACCTGGAGAATTTGTGGAATTTACAGGATAATGGTGCCTCTAAAGCTGTTATGAGATCACCGGATATATTGAACTTAGAGGCTTCCACCTCTAATACATCATGAAAATGGAAGACTGTTTTTTATGACCACAGCTTTTAAATTTAGGTAAATTTGTATATTTTGGTGGTATTTGTATATTTTTTAATCTAAATTTTTTACCTAAAGTTTTTAGGTAAATTATTTCTACATAGTGGGAGGAAGGACACAATTTTATGAGGTCACTTTAACTATTTTGAAAAAAAACTGCAGCACATAAATTTGCTCAATTAAAAGGAAATACTCCTTTAGTTCTTTCTCACTGTCCAAAGAATTATGCCGCCTTTGGCTTCAGAACAATGAGACTTTTCTAATATTCTTTGACAGATAAAAAAGGTAAAGATTTATGGCAAAGGAAAGCATTTCTGAAAGAGGTGTTCCACATCGCCTTTGTGTATGTGCATAAATTATAAACAGGGCTCAAGGGTTCAGTCACTATAATAGCTTTTTGCTCTCTTGAAGAAAATAGAAAATGCTCACTTAGGGGTTATTCTGTATTTCCATTAATGAATCTTCTAAGCTTGAATGATTTTAAATAGGATATTTATGTTCCTTGGTTCTAGTAGGCCAAGAACTTAGAAAAAAATATGTGTGATTAAAGTCTCTAAAGTAATAAATTTATGTGGACATTTAATAAAAAATACTGGTAACAATAGTAATAGTAAATGTCACAGCTAAAGATTTTTAAGGGGGATTCACAATCAAGGGAAAACAGACACCAAATCATATGTTCCTGGAGAATTTGATTAGTCTTCTTCTTCTTTTTTTTTTTTTTAAAGATTTTATTTATTTATTTGTCAGAGAGAGGGAGAGAGAGCAAGCACAGGCAGACAGAATGGCAGGCAGAGGCAGAGGGAGAAGCAGGCTCCCCAGTGAGCAAGGAGCCCAATGTGGGACTCGATCCCAGGACGCTGGGATCATGACCTGAGCCGAAGGCAGCTGCTTAACCAACTGAGCCACCCAGGCGTCCCTGATTAGTCTTCTATACTCAAGTTTAATAATGATGTTGAAGCTTTGATGAGCAATTCTGCACCAGAGTTGTAATCATGACAGGCAAGCACCCTTACTTAACCCAAATGAATGAACTTGGTGTTTTTTTCTTAAGCTGTTTGGGAAAAATTAATTGAAGTCCAGTGTTTAACAAAGACATATAGACTATGACTTTAAAATAGCAATATTGTTTTACATAATAGGTTATAAAAGTTTCATTACTTTATACCCAGAATACACTTACTTGCAAGGCTATCAGTGTCTTTAGTCAGAAATTTACTTTTATATTTGGCTTTTTGTTTCTGAAAATATGTTTAGATTAACTCATCAGCAAATCTGTTTAATAAGACTTATAAGAATTCTTCCATCTCTGAATTTGAGATTATTTACCCATCATCTTTATGTCAGTTTTGTTATTATTAAACCCAGCTAGTATTTCAGTTGATTAACAATAAGTGTATTTTTGGTTTCAGAGGTAGAGTTAGGCGATTCATCAATTGTATGTAATATCCAGTGCTCATTACATCATGTACCCTCCTTAATGCCCGTCACCCACTTACCGCATCCCCCCACTTCCCACCCCTCCAGCCACCCTCAGTTTGTTTCCTAGAGTTAAGAGTCTCTTATGGTTTTTCTCCCTCTCTGATTTTATCATATTTTATTTTTCCCCTCCTTTCCTCTATGCTCCTGTTTTGTTTCTTAAATTCCACATATGAAGGAAATCATATAATTGTCTCTTCTCTGATTGACTTATTTCACTTACCATAGCTCTATCCACATCTTTGCAAATGGCAAATTTCATTTTTTTGATGGCTGAGTAATATTTCATTATTTGTATACATGCATGCGTGTCTTCTTTATCCGTTCATCTGTCAATGGACAGTGGGCTCTTTTCATAGTTTGGCTATTGTGGACAATGCTGCTATAAACATTGGGGTACAGTGCCCCTTCAGATCACATTTGTATCTTTGGGGTAAATACCCAGTGGTGCAATTGCTGAGTCATAGGGTAGCTTTATTTTTAACTTCTTGAGGAACCTACATACTGTTTTTTAGAGTGGCTGCACCAGTTTGCATTCCCACCAGCAGTGTAAGAGGGTTCCCCTTTTTCTGCATCCTCACCCACATTTGTTGTTTCCTGTCTTGCTAATTTTAGCCATTCTGACTGTAAACCCAGCAAGTGTTAAGGCTGCCTGTTAAGGGGCACCTGGGTGGCTCAGTGGTTTAAAGCCTCTGCCTTCGGCTCAGGTCATGATCCCAGGGTCCTGGGATCGAGCCCCGCATCAGGCTGTTTGCCCAGCGGGGAGCCTGCTTCCTCCTCTCTCTCTCTTCCTGCCTCTCTGCCTACTTGTGATCTCTGTCTGTCAAATAAATAAATAAAAATCTTAAAAAAAAAAAAAAAAAGACTGCCTGTTAATACTTCAGGATTGAAGTTTGTATTTGCATCTGCATATATTCTGAGATTTTTCTGGTAGGCTTAGCAGTTCTAAAGATTTTTAGGAGATATATGCTCCTTATGGCATAATATCTTTAGAAAAATAGCTCATAACTATATTTGTTGAACTAAAATGGTGTATTAAATATATACTAACCTCACTGAACAAGAATTGCTCTTTCAAAGAGTTTCACAAACATTTAATTCTGTGAGATATGTCAAATCACAAAGCCATCATCATTACCTTCTGAAAGGCAAGCATAACCTAGAACCTATTGAGAATAAGCATTAATTAATGAATAATGGTGATTTGTTATATGCACTGAAGTTTTCTCCTGGAGAATTCTACATCATTCTGTCTCCCTATTTGAAGCTATTTAAACCAATCTACTTGAGAATTACAATCAACATATATCCTCTTTACCTTTATATCCAACTTTGAGATATATTCCACCTATTTTCATACTCATATATGTACTATATTTCTAAAATTATTCTTGGGAAAGAAGAGATCTGCAATATATTTAATACATGCCTTGATGAAATGAACCATAATGTATAGTTTGAAATGTGGTAAGCATTGAACTACCTCGATTCATAATTAATGAGATTGGAAATTTCCTGAAGCCTGGATATATGGAAAGTGTCATGTCAGAAAGGAAAACTCCCTTGCTTACCAGAAGAAACAAGCTGAAGACTTACTTTTCCTACTTGAGAATAACAGTTATGAAATATGGAACCATGGGGAGGTTTTATCCTCTCCAATTGAAATCAGATAAACTAAGATAGTTATAGTGAATTGTTCTACAAAGTAAAATGTTTCTCTAACACTTTTCCTCAAACTGTGTTTCCTACTGGTTTTATTTTAAATTACCATTTTATGAAATGATATTGATATTAGATATATTAGTTATTTTTAATTTCCTACTTGGAAAAATTAAAAAATTACTAATCTTGTGTCCATCTCTTTTGGGGAGAAACTGTGGCTGGTCGGGAAAGTGGAACAGATATTGAGATGTGCAGATACACAGAACTTGGAATCAAAGCATAGGGAGGGAGTTTGGAAGCCAAGATAGAGACACTAAAGACAGAATTAAAATATAGAACAATAGGTCATTTTTGAAGGAATTTATAAATTATCCATTGGAAAGGTATGAGGTTAATTTAGGGGTTTGTTTGTTCACTCAGCCACCATCTCCTCATGCTGTTGTGGATGCTTTAAGGCAGTTTCCCAAAGTACCTAATTCTGAGAGTCACCCATACTCTTGTCACCCAGATTCTTAATAGGAGGGACCATGGATCTGGAAACATTGAGAAATGCTGTTTTAGAAGATGGAAGATGTGTTAGGTTTTGTTACTATACTTGAGCAATTTATAATCTATTCTTGTGTCTCTAAACCTCAATTTTGGTAGTTGCAAAATGTAAAATACTTTTCTTGCCAGTTTTCAAGGTTAATAAGGTAAAAGGAGAATAGCTTCAGAAGGTTAGTGAAACTTGTAAAATGACTACTAATGTTTATGCTTTTGATTGTGTATATATCTGAGGGATGGGAGTGGCTTTGAGAAAGAGGGAAAGTTAGAGGTATAATGAATGAATAAAGAAGATGTGTGAGTGCATATATATACAATGGAATATTATTCAGCCACCAAAAAGAATGAAGTTTTGCCATTTGTAATGAAGTGAATGGAGCTAGAGTGTATTATGCTAAGCAAAACAAGTCAGAGAAGGACAAATACCATATGATTTCACTCATGTGGAATTTAAGAAACAAAATAGATGAACATATATGGGGGAAGGGGGAATAAAGAGAGGGAGGCAAACCATAAGACACTCTAAACTATAGGGAATAAACAGGGTTGCTGTAGGGAGGTGGGCAGAAGAGGAGCTAAATGGGTGATGGGTATTAAGGAGGGCACTTGTTGTGGGGCACTTGGGTGGCTCAGTTGATTAAGCGTCCTTCTCTTGGTCTCAGCTCAGGTCTTAATCTCACGGTTGTGAGATCAAGGCCTGTGTTGGACCCAATGCTGGGCATGAAGCCTACTTTAAAAAAGGGGGGTGAGGGCACTTGTTGTGATGAACCACTAAATTCTACTCCTGAAACCAATATTACACTATATGTTAACTAGCTAGAATTTAAATAAAAAAGAAATTGTGGGGGGGGGGGAGAAGTTTTTTTTGAAATAAAGAATTTTTAAAATAAAAATAAAACAACTTTTTATCTTTTCAAAGTTCAGTTTTCCAAGTTTATCATCTGGGTTTTATTTTTAAAGAGAATGTGAAATGTTGCTTGATGTATTTGTTTTTCTTTTCCTCCAAACCAACTATTCCTTTCAAATCATTTATATCAAATCAAACCTGACACCTCCACTACTTAGAAAAGGCATTACTTCACCTAACCTCTTGTGTCCCAGCCAAGAGCTATTGACATCTACCGTGAAGGGCCAAGCACAGCACCAAGTGCTTGAGTTCAGAAGTGTTTGCTAAATGGGCCAGCAAACAAATGAATCCTAAATCTGACACCATCTCTTTCCGTGTCCTAGGCTAAAAATCTTGTGTCTGACTTTTACAGACATTTGGAGAAAAGTAGTTCACCATTCCCTTTGATAGTCTTTTCTAGGTTTTGTTTTATTTTTATGTGATAACAAAATTCCTATTCAGAAGGCTTTATTTCCCCTTATCTCCACCCTAAATTCCTTATGCTGTAGTTCAGCATGCTTTTGTATTTATATATCCAGGTTTTTTATTCAAATAAAATAAAACAATTTCTCTTTTTATAGTAATTTTTGAATGAAACTAATTTCCACTTCTGTGATAATTAGCTGCTTTCGGTAACTTATTTTTTAAATTCCTTTAGCAGCAGCAACAGAAGAACCAGAAGTGATTCCAGACCCAGCCAAGCAGACAGACAGAGTGGTGAAAATAGCAGGAATAAGTGCTGGAATTCTGGTGTTCATCCTCCTCCTCCTAGTTGTCATACTAATTGTAAAAAAAAGGTAAGACCTGATTTTGTTCTGTCCCATTCACCTACCATTTATGTCAGTAGTTTTCAAATACTGTTTTATTTCTCTGATCTCTTTTGAAATAGAACGAACAAGAAGAATTGAATTTTGACAATGTTGCCAGCATCTGAGTCTATTTCTCATGGTTTTTAAATAAATTCCTATCAGTTCCTTGCAGTTTGATTTTGAATATAAAGGTATATTTTTCATCAAGTTAACTTTGAAATTAATGTATGAATTTAAATTTCTCAGATGCAGAGAAACTTGAGATACTCATTTCTTACATTTTGAAATGTTATTTACTAATAATGGCAAAAGTATTTATTATGATACTTGGATTATGGTCTGTGAATTAGTTTGTACTCTTTCTCTATTTTTCTAAATGTTGGCTACATGTAAGAGATGAGAAGAATCTAAATATTATTTTGTGAAATTGTATATTAAATATTTGCTGACTAGATATTTCAGCACATTAATATGAAGAGTCTTTTCTTTTTTTAATTGAACATCAATCTTTTATACAATATCAACCAATACCGCCATCTCCTGGAATTCTATGAAGATATTAAGACCTACTGGAATTTAAACTAAACTCTATTCAGGAGATTAAAGTATACTCCTGCTGAAAAACATTTCAAAGTATACAGTCCTTATAACTTGAACTTCTTTCCATTCTATAAAATGTCAGTATCTGTAAGGCATATCTTAGAAACTGATACAACTCTCCTATCGTTCCAATCATACGTTTTCGATTATACTGCAGTTTGGAAGGACTTTTAAACAAGTCTTTACATGCAGAGTACAGTCCTAAAATAGCTTTGTGTATAGATGTGTTTGAAATTTTTGATTATATCAAATATTAAATGATGTTGCTTACATTACATTAAATCATATACTATTAGGATTGTTTTATGCTCAAATCATTAACAGTATAGATAAGACTCATACTACATGTTTAATCAATCCATCAGAGTTTCTTTTAATGTATTGCCTCTTTACAATTATCCCCTGGAGATATATATGTTGGAGAAGACACATCTGCATTAGAAACATTAGGTATGCATTATAGTGTTTTGTGTTAAATTAGCTACATACGTGCTTTCCCTAATAGTGCTTTCTCTTTTTGCTGTTGTCTACCTCTGTGGTTGGAGAATACATCATAATTGAGGCAGGAAGGTTTAAGTATTTTAGTAATATGAATTTGCCAATCAAGGTCAATAAGATGGCTGATTGTAATCTCTCAGATCTTATGTCTCTATTTAGTTTCAGTTTATATTCGCAATTAACTAAACTGTTTATAGAGAGTTAACTAAACTTTGCTTCACAATTAAAACCATTCCAGTCCCTTCAGATTGGAAACGAGAGCATGAAGTTGGCCTCTGATTATGTCCTCACTCAGTTAGAACTGGGTTAAGCTTATTGGTTTTATTTGTTATTTATTCAACACTTATTTAAATGTTATAGTAGCCTTCATTATCCATGGCCCTCTGTTTCAGAAATAACAACAACAAAAAAAATGTGAAACATAAATTTCCTAAAGTAAACCAAAATAATCTCTAAGCATGATTATTTTCGTGTGGGTAAAATGCTCTGGCAATTGTCTAAAATTGCATAATGTACGAATTCTTTTTCTGGTTCATATTTTAAATGGTTGGCCTCTCTGTTAAAATGCTTCAGTTTGACTTTTCGTAATTATGCATTGATTGTCTTTTGATAGAAAGTATACCAGGGCCTTTGTTTCTCTTCCTCACCACAACTTTTATGACTAGGAAAAGTAGCAATTTTATAGACAGAGAAAGTTATATATTTAGATATATTTCCTTCCAGTATATAATATTAGAACTAAATTATGTGAATCCTTTATCTAAGCAACTTTGTAATGACTTTTATTCATATGTAGTATGTCTCACATGTATCATGTATGATTTAATCACTAATCTTTATTATACATACACAAAGGCACAGATTTTATAATAACATATTGCATAGTATCAAGCTTAATCAATTTTAATATATAATGTTTCCTTCTTAATACACAGATTTATAATAAAACTAATATGAGACCAAACTATTTTAGTCTCTTATGATCTTTATTTTTATGGGAAAATGTTTCTCAAGACTTTATCCCTCACTGGGAATAATAGACATAGGAATATTTCTCATGTTGAAAAAAGTTCTATGCATTTTTGAGTTTTGTGTAAAGATATGGTTTGGAATTTAATTTAGTAAAATTCTACAGCTGAGGGTATATATAAAGTAAGTTTTTAGGCTAAGAAAAGGGATAGTGCATCTCTCAAAACGCAATGTCATTTTTTATTTAATTTAAACGCTGTTGAATTATTTCCAAATGTATGCCATTTTTTCATTGGTTATGTATTATATTTTAAATGTGCAGCATGAATACATTATTAATTCCCAACATAAATTGAAATTATGTTTCAATACAGTAAATGTTTGTGTATGATATTATGATCACATACATCTACTGTGGACATATCTCTGTGTATATATAGTGCATGGGGCATATGTATATTCACATAATATATGTATGCACCCCTGTACCATTAAGATACAACAACTTGTTCGGAAATCTAGATGTCACTCTGCATATAGTCTATATTAACTTAATAGATATTTATGTTTTGTATTCGAAGAAAAATAGTCAATTTAGTGTACAAGTTCTATACATAGCAGTTCCATCTGTCATGGCTTTTTGATGGTAATAGATAATATTATGCTTAACTGCATGTTGAAATACACAATCCATTTAATTTTTTAAATTTTTCTGGCAGCAAGAGAAATATCAGCATGCTGTTTTCCAAATTATGTACTTTAAATTTTATTTTTCTATTGCATATCTGTTTAATTGCATGGCAAAAAAAAAAAAACTAACCAAATGCATGAGCAAATTGAAATGCAAACCAAAAACAACAACAACAACAAAACATGACTTTTATTTTATTTTACTTTATTTTATTTTATTTTATTTTTTAACGCACATTTTTCTGCTTTATTGAATGTGACAGAGTCACGCTTTTCATTCACCATTGCTTCTCTTTTTCCACTGTCTGTGATTTGCTTGCCAGGAGGAGCTACTATTCTTACTCCTACTACCTGTAAGTAGAAAACGGGTGATATACAACTTTACATGTGTTAAAGATGCAGTATCCCTTTTCAAAAAAAAAAAAAAATCTTAAAATGTTTGTGATTTTGGTGATATTTTCTGGACTCTAAAATATAAAGTTAACCATTAACTTATTTTGTTAATCTTTTTAAAAAGGGATATTGTATTTCTGTATGTTCAGCTACTTTTAATTTTATTTATAATTTTCCACTAGTAGCTTTAGAATACAGCCCAAAACATCATTTATTTACTTAAGTCAAACCTGTATCTTATAAACATGATACCTCATACTACAAATCAGGTCAGGTCTAACTGTGATAACATCTTTCTCCACATTTCCAGGAATCCAGGATGAATTATAACTTCAGAACACCTTTGGTCTGGCCATCTAGGCAAGCAGTATGCTCTTGTTTAAAGAAGAAATAGATAAAACAAATAGATAAAATAAAATAAATTCTTTTAAAAACAAATAGATAAAATGATAATGTTGCAATGACAAAGAAACAAAAAATATCTTTTTAGAAAAGAAAAATTGAGTTAATTTATTATAACTTAAACAGGACAATGATTTTATAAAACCAAGACCAAAAGAACCCTCTTATCCTACACAAAACACACCAAGGTGTCCTCTCTTTTCCTTTTCTCTTCCAAACCCTTAGCTCACCCTATACTTAGGTATGGACCGTTAGTTTGAATAAGGACAGAGAATATTGTTCCTTCTATTTCTCTAGTCATCTTCAGTTTCTTACCTAAGATGCCAGAGTATTCATCCAAGTCAAAAGAATGATATAAAAAAATATTCTTGGACATTGCTTGATCAATTTTGGTGCACCAACTTCTAAGACTTAAGGGTTGTGATTAAGTATGTTTGGGGGCATTTATCCCACAGTATTTATTTTACAAGGTAAATTTAAGCTAGCTTTACAATAAAATTTGGTAAGAGTCTCAATGACTATAACAGAGGTCTGCCAATATTTTAAATATCATAAATGCTTGGCTTCTTATAATCTGCTAAACAAGCAGATGTAAACTAACAGTGCTCTTAGCTTATTGTGATGAATCATAATATCCTTGTTAAATCATGTTTGATGAAGCCAAAGGTAATTAACTGTACCATTTCATACAATTATGGAACAGTTTTCCTCTTTATAGCCCACCCATATATCCACCTGCAGAAGTTTATGCTGTTGGCTGCTTAGATAATGAAACTCATTTGCACATCCGTCAAACTCAAGTAGTTGCAAAATGAATTGCCTAATTGTCCTGAAGTGTACCATATATACATATATTTTCTACACACACACACACACACACACACACACACACACACTGCTCAGAGAGGAAAAAAGCATCAAACGTATAGGAATCAATAAGTATTGATAAGAATGTCAGTAAGCTTACCATTAACCATTGATGTACCTATAATGTTAGAATGGGATTGGCTTCTTAGTGGATGGACAACATTTCTTTATTCTAAGCTATATAGTAGGTTATGGTACTGTTACTGTAATACTTAGGACTGTTAACATTAATAATTATAATTCAAAAGAATGTCACAGATATGTGATTTTTAAGGCTGCTTAAACATACCTAATCTAAATCTAAACATATCTAATCTAAACATACCTACCCTGAATTGGAGATTTTTTTAATAAAAGTAAATAAATAAATAAAATTTAAAAGAAAACCAGTTGTGATCTTTGAGCTAACATTCATTGGCATTGTCATAGTGACTGTTACTCATGACCAAAACACTTTAACTCTAATATTAATTTTTATTTTGTAATAACCTGAATTAAAGCCTACCTCACAGGGTTGTTGTGAGGGTTAAGGTATAAAAAACCAAGTTGATAATGCATGGTTCGCAAATAGTAACAAAGTTTAAACTACCCCCCCCCATAATTTGTCATCTAACAAAGGTTTGTGAATCTGAAAAGTCTTTCATTGCCATGAAAACTTTATCTGTTGTACATTTGATAATTGCCTCTTATTTTTGCTTAATCACAAAATGTACATATAAATTATATATGTTTTAAAGTAAAGCCTCAAACTTTAAACTTGTCTTTTCTAAATGCTTTGAACTGCCCATCCTCAGAATGTTAACATTATTTTAATCCATATTTCAAACTGTGTTATTTTTATCCAGTTCAGTCTCTAATTTTTTGCGGGATGAATTCATTCTTCTTGCCCAAGAAACAAAGATGGGGAGTTATTTCTTAAATTGTGCTTTTTTAAAAACTGTTTTAACACTTTTAAGGGGCAAAACATTTGGCTGGATTCACATTCTTTTTCTCAAATTTATGACAACTAATGTTTAATTCCTAGAGCCTAGTAGATGCTTCATATTATGTACTTGTAATGTGGCATTTTAAAAAAGTGTCAGCAACTGGATATAGTGTAACAGTTCAGGCTAGAACCAGGTCATTCCTCCCTATTTATTAGATTAATAACCTTGTGCAAGTTATTGAACTTGTCTGAGCCTCAGTGAACTCATCTATGCAATTAGAATCTTCATCCCTTTTTCAGTGGGTTGATCTGAGAATTAGTTGAATTAACAAATGAAAAGTGTGAAGCATAACAAGCCTAACTCATCCATTCAAAAATCATTTATTGAGTTCCTGCTATGTCCCAGAGATGCTGTAAGTGCTAGGAGTAA
Organism: Enhydra lutris kenyoni; assembly: GCF_002288905.1. Taxonomy (NCBI): domain Eukaryota; kingdom Metazoa; phylum Chordata; class Mammalia; order Carnivora; family Mustelidae; genus Enhydra; species Enhydra lutris. The sequence goes on along the minus strand of NW_019154101.1, from coordinate 22,637,999 downwards.
TCGTCTTCTCTCCATGGAACACACAGTGGGGAAACAGAATGATACCATTAACCATTGCCATTAACCATGCATTGATATATGTCATAGGCAGAAAACATGGTGCTATAAAAATACCTAGCAGGGGAGCACCTGGGTGACTCAGTCAGTTAAGCATCGGACTATTGATCTCAGCTCAGGTCTTGATCTCAGGGTCATGAGTTCAAGCCCGTGTTGGGCTCCATGCCTGGCTTTAAAAAAAAAACAAAAAAAAAACAAAAAACACCTAGCAGGGAAACCTAACTGGAGGCGGGTTGTATTCGGATCAGAGAAGCCTCCTGATGCAGTGAGACAGAATGGAAGAGCACCAGATATTAGAGGGAAAGGAACATTGTAGGTCAAAGAACAAATACCTTAGATGATGGTCTAGAGATAAGTTTGCAAAGTAAAGTCTGCAAACTTAAAATATGACCTGCTGATATTTAATTTGCCTCATACATGGTCTTAAGAAATAGATCGACTTGAAAAAAATCAGGAAATTGAACATAAATATTCAGATTCATGACTTGTCTTTAAAAATAATTTTTTAAAATCAGAAGCTCAACACTGGGATTAAATGCCAGTAGTCACTTAGGCCTAGTTGCCCCCTAAATGGCTTTCCAGTTCTCCACCATCCCCACCCTACCACATAATGTCTTAGCACTAGCAACAGCAGTCATCTGTATTCCCTGTCTGAAATCTATAAGATTTTTGCAGGGTTTTTACCCCTTAGCCTAGAAAAAAGAGATGATAACTCTTTCAATGAATGCAGCAAATATTATTAATAAATAAGGATGGTAATGGTCATGGTAGTGATGGTGGTGGTGGTAGTTCTTGTTACACTTTTGTCATTGTTGTCCTGTTACTAGTACTGTCATTACCACTATTATTATTATTTCTTTTAAAAAAGTAATGCCATTTGTATCCTAAAGCCTCGTTTCTGACTATTTTATTTAAGTGCCAAATCTGTCGTATCAATGTATTGGGTGTGTTGGGTATGAACCTCCCACTGAGGCCAAGTACTATAGTACTCAGGAAGAAAAATCCAGACTATGTCTCAAATTGCCACATTCATTTTATGAAAGAAAAGCCCTTGGACACAAACACAACCATTACATGAACCTTAAAAAAAATATTTGTAGTATATTTACTCTAGGATAGATTCTAATGAGAATCAGAAGAATATGTCCTAGTTAATGATCTAGCTGAGAGATGGCGTTCTTCAGACAACTGAGGAATAATTCCAAGGCCACATATACTGCTGCCATAAACATAATCTGGCTACTACAGGCTTTTAGAATGCCTTTATTTATATTATATATAAATTGCTTTGTTAATGTGATATAAATGTTTTATATACATTTAATAGTCTTTTATTGCATGTTTTATGTGTAACATTCACAAAGAACCAGAATATGTTTCACATCCTAGATAAAGATGTCAATATTTGAGTAGTTCCAACGTCTCACTCTACTAATTTCTAAATCCCCTCAGTTACTTGACCTGCTGCATTTATAAGGCACTTCTTCAGTTAAGACTCTGCCACGTGGTTCTAAAATACATTTTTAGGATTTGACCATGGCTATAACTCAAGATTATGATCATTTGTATAATGTGTCAACATTGTATTTTTCAACCTTTCTCAGGGTACTTTTCTTACACAGTATATAATTTTTCCATATATTTGTGTATTTGCATTAAATCTAGCAGTGGTAAATTCTGCAGTTCTCCAGATTAAGTTGGGAATTAATGTTATAAATATGCTGCTAAATGCGTTAATGCTACACGTTACATTTTTCCTGAATGATAAAACAGAGAATGAAGAATGAGATTTCTTTGTGCATTTTAATTGGGTAACTCTAGTAAATTAAACTTGGAAAACTAGTCATGTTATTCCCTAGAAGAACTTCTAAAAGGCGATCAAAAGAGTTAATCGCCTGAAAAACAAAACTTAGCTTTAGCTTAAATTTTCCTTGAACAGTTTCACTAAGGAAGTATTTATTTATGGCTTTAATAAAGCATAGTTATAATTTATGACTGTTTTAATGATATGAGAAATGAAAGGCTTCGTTTGAATGTTGAATGTTGAATGTTGAAATATCCATATGACAAATAGTTGTATAGCTACCAGCAGGTGTCATTTGAATATCCAACCTAATTCCTGAAATTAGGAAACTTAGAGATTCCAAGCTACATCTACATGTATTCTTATCCTTGGGCTTTCTTGAACTACTTACTGCTGGTGTCAACTCTCCTTCAAGCCTCACACTAAGGTTTCCCATCTGTATTTGCCTTGGCAGCAAACTTGCTAAAAAACGCAAAGACGCCATGGGGAACACCCGGCAGGAGATGACTCACATGGTGAATGCTATGGACAGAAGTTATGCTGATCAGAGCACGCTGCATGCAGAAGACCCTCTTTCCCTCACCTTCATGGACCAGCATAATTTCAGTCCAAGATGTAAGTTCTTCATTAAAATCTTAATAAGTGATTTTGAAGCCCTTTAAATCACTTTGAATTCAACACGTTAATTTTGAATGGTGAGAAAAAGTAAGACAGAAATGGACAAAGCAGCCAGAAAGAGAAATATGTTAGGGAATATTATGGAATTTTTAAGAGGACTTGTTTTCAGTCTTGATACTGGATTTTGTTGAACTGCAAACTGTATGAATTTTATTACTGTATCATAAAATATATCCATGTACTACTTAATATCAAATCATATGTCATTGCTCTAAATTGAAATACTTGATTGCCTACATAAAATTAGCTCACTTCAGAATTTATTTATAATTATTTTGCCATTTGAGTCTTCTTTTGTGTAAGGTGAAGTTCCTTTAGAACTTGAACATCATAATTCTTTCTGGGAATTAATGGCGTGGGTAAAATTATTCTATTATTCTACAATGACTCCTGGAGAATTTCAGTAATAAAACGTTAACTAGGGGAAAGAAGAGACAACATGCTCTTAAGTATCTGATGTGAAATCCAAAAATTTACTTGAACTGGGGGATTGGCAGGGAATGGTAAAATCCATCCATCCATCTGTTCATCCATATTAAAAATTCCTAATGTTGATCTGTGAAGGCAGAACTTCTAAAACATTTATGCTTAAGTACTCCTTTGTGGCAGATGATTTGAATAATTGCCCCATAATCAATATTACTGTTTATCTTCAGATTTCCTATGAATTTTATATTCTGTTCTATAGCACTGTGTTTATTTTGGTACTTAAGTTTTAAGTGAAATTACCTGTTCCTTCAAATCCTCATGTACAAGCGATGCATGAGGAAAACAAATCATGTTTATCCCTGGCCATGTATACACAGAGGCATTCTCAAATTCCAGAGATTTGCCTACTCCGGTTTGAAACACGGATATAAGGAAAGAAGCAAACAAAAGAAATATTATTTCCTATACAGATTATATACATATGTAGTGGGGAGGTTGAAAAAATAAGGGATTTGTAGGTTGTGTGTATTTATTTATTTATTTTTTAAGATTTTATTTATTTATTTGACAGACAGAGATCACAGGTAGGCTGAGAGGCAGGCAGAGAGAGAGGAAGGGAAGCAGGCTCCCTGCTGAGCAGAGAGCCTGATGCAGGGCTCTATCCCAGGACCCTGGGATCACGACCTGAGCTGAAGGCAGAGGCTTTAACCCACTGAGCCACCCAGGCGCCCTGGTTGTATGTATTTATGTCTTTTCAGAAAGGGAAGGTATTTTTCCCTGCAATGTTTAGCTTGGTGAAAATTTTCAGTAATCACTGGCCCTATAAGCAGGCATCATTTTCCTTGATATATGTTGACACCAAATTAATAGCTGTAATGCTGTATGAGTCATTTTGGAATTTAATTTTAATCCTGATAGGGTCTTTTTATCTATTTTACTCCTATTTCACTATAATATATATAATAGAGAAAAATATAAAATACTGGTTTTGTTGAAAATAAGTTTTGCTGAAAATATAGATGTACCATCTCTCTAACCACTTCATTTAGTAATTAATCAAAAGACATTTGAGAGCATTTTTCTTCCCCACACTTTTCTACCTATTGCCTATGTTGGTACTTTATTAGGAAGTTTGAATTCAGCAGTGTAACCAACTCTAGATATCCACTTACAAACTTGGAAAAAGGATAAACTCTATTTATTAGTTAGCTGAAAAAAAAATTTATTTGGAATGAATGTGAGGTAATTATTTCTCCAAGTACCTTGCACTTGAGAGATTTAAATGGGTCCCCCCCCCATGTTATAATCTTTATAATGTCAAGGTGAATCTTCCTGGCTTTTAAAATTGAACAGAAAACTGAACTTTAATTATAGATGCACCTTTCCTGGTGTTTTGAGATAACCCAAGCTGAAAAAGAGAATTTTGCCTTTGCCAGTTATAATAATCAAAGTTGAGTAGTTATATTTCTTAAGAAACATAAATCTATTTTAAGGAAAAATGTAAAGTACAACTTGAGGGCAATATATTCCTTCATGAGCTCTGTTTTCCTGCAGTGCCCAATGATCCACTTGTGCCGACTGCTGTGTTAGGTGAGGCCCTAATTCTTTATCATTCTTCCTTGCATGGATCACACATCCTTGCATGACTTAAAGCTTTGTCTACATAGTAATTATTTACAGTGTAGGAAGCAGCTTGATTTTGAAAACTAAGTCATGATCTTATCAAAGAGAGCAGCTGTCATCAAACCAATCAGAGCTAGTGGATTTCAAATTAGTAAAATGCTTTATTTAAAGCAACATATTTTTAAAGTCCTGGTTCTGTTAGATTTGGAGCAAAAGTACAGTGACCCTTAGTGTATGGCTAACGTTTGCATCTGCAGGTTAGCAGAATGAAGCAAGTGCACCCTCCTCAGGGGCCAGTGCTACCTGAATGATTAGTTTATATTTAAAAAATCTGCTTGATGGAAAGATTTTTCTCAATCCTCCTAAGTTTATAGCAACTTATAAAGAACACATTTCCAAGGAGCATTTGCTTTAGTTTTGTCTTTATTAAGAATTTATAAATGCAGGTAAAGTTACTATAATATTGATGTGGAGTTCTGCATCCTGTATGCATCTTACATGATGTGTTATCCTTCAAGATATCTAGAATAACCAAGCTTTACCACTATACAACATCTTAGACCAGTGGTATTGCTTGTGATGAATAAGGCCTTTTCAAATGTAAAATTAATATTTAACTGTATATTTAAGAATGGAATGAGTTTCATTTTAATTTGTACTCTATTCCTTGACTAATTACATACCAGTGATTCATGACCAGCTTGCTTATATGTTAAGAAGCTCTGTATTAGTTTTACCCCCGTGTTTTATTTAAGATTTAACCAAAGAAATATGGAAATTGCCTGATAAATATACCTAAAAGTTACCAATTCTCTCATTAAATATAAAAATTCAAATTTCTTGCAAACATAAAACTTTCTCTTACATTTTATGCATGTTTTTACTATCCATGTATTCAAGATTTAAATATATTTTTAAAGTATTTGGGAACAGTTCAACTAATTCAGTTAAGTGAAACATGCCTCTTTTTTACTAAAATAATTTTTAAACTTACAATTTTATAATATAAAGAATATATATTCTGAAAAAAATCTGAAAGTCAATGTTCTCTTTCTCTGAACTCTCCTTTTGATGTCCACACCAATAATGGCAGGGAAGTAAACTGGGGAATTCATCCCAATGGGTAGACCAATCATGTAAGGAGGAGCCAGGAATCATGATCATTGGGATGGCACCAGATGCCTCTGAAAATGTCATCTTCTGTTAGGCAGAATGCTGTCACCGTCAAATTAATAAGTAAAATCCACTTAAACTATTAAAAACTCACTGAGGAAAAGTTAGTTACCTAAATGTTAAAATTTCATTACAGTAATATTCTAAGAAAATGTTGAATTGGGTCCAAGTCTCAGTTCTCCTGGGGACTCACAGTATGAACCCATGAAAGTGCCTTATGTCTTTGCTTTCCCATCTGTAAACTTTTTCACAGTTTTATAAAGAGAAAATGAAATAATATATGTGAGTTTTACAAACTATAACGTTTAAAAGATTATTGTGAGAACTTACCCTGTGAAAAGGGATATTTATGTTTAAGGAAGGCTAGAGTTAACACAAAAGTCATAAAGTCTATCCATATTGTTATGCATTTTATTGCATTTTGAAAGTCAAGCTGGTTGGTGTTTGTTTTTTTTTTTAATATTCTTTAAAAGGTAAATCTCATGAATCATATTAGTTGTAGAAATTATTTGTTGCATTTTTCATCATTCTTAGAATCATAGTGTTTACGGTTATTTTCACTCACTTGATTTTGTATTTGTGAAGCAATTTTTGAGATCACTTCAAATATTGCTTAATATTAATACCTACGTACTGATTTTAAAAACACTTCAAACTTTTCATATTGATTCATATTTTTGTGTTTTTTGTGTTTTACTGCTTCATTGGGTTAAAGTCCCTATAACTGGTAAGTGCATTGCAAAGAATTCTAGAAAACCTTTCCATCAAGAGTATACGGAGTTATTATTCTTAAATGTGTAATAAGGATAATGGTTAGAACATGTACTCTCACTCCTAGCGATATTATTAGGTGGTATAATGAGGTGGAAATGTATTGAGATTAATAATTCATATGTGATTATTTTAATGAATACTGCTCTTTGTATTAATGTGTTAAAGCTTAATGCAAAACAGAAAACACTGTCTATTTTATATTGCACATACCGTGTAAGATTTGGAATATGGGTGAATTCTTTGTTTCTCACTGAGCCTTTTATAATTGTAAATATTCTGCTGCACCAGGAGATACGATATGAGCTCTGGGGCTGCTCCACAGAGCCTGGGCTATCCTAGTCCGGCTTGGGTGATTGCATTTTATGTCTCCAACATTATATGTCCTCTTTACTTCTCATCTTAAACTGTATATTCTGTGACAGTGCCCAAATCAGTGGCTTCTTAGTTTAATTTTTATGTTAGCCTTTATGTCAGTGTATTGATTGTAATATTGTAGTAAAGACAGATCAGTTGAGTGTAGTCTCATAGAAAGTAAAGGAAATTCATAAATCATATTTGCTAACAAATGTTGGTGTGTAGAGGGGTGGGCAAAACCTGAGTCAGGTGGTTAGGTCACAACAGAATCTACCAGGGGTTTTTTGGATTCCATGTGATATTTTTAGAAATAAATGCCCCCCCCAAAAGAAAAGAAAAAGAAAAAAGCATTCAGCCTAATAAGGGAATATAAACTAAGTGCAATCAAACTAAATTATAGACGCACACAAATCTGATTGTGGGGTTCTTTTTTTTTTTTTTTCCTTTCTCCAGGAAGAAAAAGTGTTTATCATGGGGACAACAATTCATTTTTTGCCATATCCTATTTGTAGAGTTGGTGATAGAACAGGCAAATGTACCAGCACTTGAAATATGTTTAACTGTTAATTAAATATCGTTCTCTACAGTATGCATTATCATTAAAAACAAAAGTTCCCCTAAGAGTGTACTTTCTCTTCTGTTAATGAATATGGCAGTATAATGCTTTCCAAAGTAACACCCCTTAAAACATTTGTTTTTTTTTTTTTTTAAAGTGGTAAGTTTAAATGTGGTAAATATAAGCATGCTTTTTCTCATTGTAATGATTAGTGCTGTGGTCATTAAAATAATATTTATTCTTCATAGGTATAATGTTCTTGTTCATTTCTTCCTTATGACATAAAGAGACTTTAAAGTTTCATTTTCAACTAATAACACAATGGGGATGGGGCCTACACCTAAATGTGGGTGGTGAGGGATTCAGCTTATTTTAACGAATTTATTCACTGACATATTGTTTGAGTGATTGCATTGCACCAGTCATTAGGAACAAAAAAACAGCTACGACTCTGTCTCTACACTTTAAATGTTCAGAGTTTAGTGAAAAGAAAGAGATCAGGAGAAAAATGACTAAAATACAGAGTAAGAGAAAGGACACATAGAACAGGAGGCCATGGGAACGTAACGAAGCAGCCGTGTGGCTCAGCCATGATGGGTCAGGGAAGAATTCCAGAGGAACAACCTATGCCTTTTGCCCCAGAGACATACTGTAGTTTCTTTCACACAGCGGCCACAAAAGTCAAAATATATTCACAATAAAAACAACAACCATCCTAATAACCCAAAAGCGTAGAGACTGAGTATAAACTCATGTATAACCTGACGGTTATACGTCAGTATAACCGGACATAGTGCGGCCAGGGGATGATTCTGGAGAAGGCCCATGTTTCCCAGTCTGGACTGTGCCGTGCTCAGAAGCCCCAGGTGGCAGAGTAGGTCCACAAGGCCACGGAGAGCAGCCCTGTGGAGATGGGTTGCCTAGATGGGGTCTGTGAGCAAGGTTGGGATACGGTGGGGAAGGAGTTTGTTCAGTTTACCCACCAATGAAAACACCTCTCCAAGTTGACAACTTGATCTTCTGGTCCTACTCTATGCTGCTGGGACTGCAGATAAAAGAAAAAGGAAGAACGCAGCAAAATCTTCCACTTATACTTTCTGAAAGTAGATCAGCTGTCTACGTCTCACAGCATCTGTTATCTCACTGACCTAAATATAATATACTCTGACTTCATAACTTGAGCTGATGTAAAGGGCTTTGTCTTTATAGGGAAGCCGCCCTAGATCTATGCTAGATTTCTTTTTCTTCCTCCTGTTATCAGAAAAATCTTAAGTTCTTACAATCTTCTTTGCATAGATATATATTAAACAAGATAACTTTGTCTTTTTTTTAATCTTCTGGAATCTGAAAACCACCAGATGAGAACCACAGTGCCACAGCAGAGTCCAGTCGTCTTCTAGATGTGCCTCGCTACCTCTGTGAGGGGACAGAATCCCCTTACCAGACGGGACAGCTGCACCCAGCCATCAGGGTTGCCGACTTACTGCAGCACATTAATCTCATGAAGACATCAGACAGCTATGGGTTCAAAGAGGAATATGAGGTGAAAGTTTCATTGTTATATTAAATTTTATTTCTGATAAGAATAGAATTGGACGTTTTCCCCCCCTCCCTTTACTGTCACAAGGAGGGGAGCCTACTCTGTAGACTCTAACCTTGGGTCTCTGAGAATATCCTCAAATGTGTATGCACGGAGAAGGGGCAGACAGAATTCAAAGAGAGGGCACTTTCTGGGTCGAAATTCACTTGAAGAACTCTTAAATGTTGGATTCCAGAATTTTACTGGGCTATTTAAAAACCCCTATGTTAGATCTTATATTTCACCCCTGGAAAAATCCATTAACAGGATCCTTTGAGTCCCAATGTATCATTACAGATTCAACCAGTTAAATGATGGAAGCAGGAGATGCTTCTCTGCCTCTTTGCTTTTTGGCCATCTGCTGAGAAGTGGGGTCGATCTTTGTGTTCTAAATGTACTGCTTGTCACTCTTAGTTTTCTTTGTGACTTATTGGTTGAAAGTGGCCAGGAAGAAAAACAGAGCACTGCAAATCTAGACAATTTTAAGAAGCCAAAAGAAGGATGTGGGAAATTCTTCTTCCAACTTGATTTCCCCTTCCTACTAAATCCAAAATATAAGTCATACTGCCCAGGAAGTGGTTTAAACTGAACATCTCAATAAACATAACATAGCCAAAAGGACAAATTTCCTTTGCCACTTGGCAATTACTGAGAAGCATGAGCCTCAGGCATAGAAGGAAGCTCTTCGACCGCCATACTCAAAACTACCGTGTACACACATTTAAAGCGAAAGAATCCAAGCAGTACAGTACTTGACTTTGAAAGACCATCTAAAATGAGTTTGACTGCGTGAAGAATCTTCTGAACTCTGTATTTTCTTTGCAGATGGCTTGTATACCTCCGTTTGGGAGCAAATAAAATTAGCTGTGAATTTTGAAAGCTGGTTTTAGAGACACACCGGAAACACTGTGCTGTGGCCACAGAATAGTGCAAGGAATTATAAGATTCTGCCAGAGCTGGGGTTTTTTTTCTTCATTTCGTGTGTATTCCTGTGTACCTCACTTCAAAAACCGTTGATTCTTTGAAGACCCCATTTCCTGTGTTGAGCAAAGTTTAAGTGTTACTGCAAAAAGAAATCTATACCCATATTTTAAATTGCTGCATATGGTAATTAAACCAATCAGCAAATTCATCTGTTCCAAGATCCTTGGATATGGTGACTCTTTTTAATCTTCATATGGTCCCTTGTTGTAGAGACTCAGTCCTTTTCATGATCTTCAAAGAAACTGAAATGGGATGTACTGCACACAATTTAATGAATAATTATAGGGGAAAACAGGTTTTCTTTTTCCTGTTACAAATGCTAAGAGAAAAACATTTGAAAGATACTCATTAAAGGTAGTTTTGACGTTTTGATGCTTTCTCTACTTCCATTTCTCAGAGTTGCAGCAATCTTAAATTTGAAATCGTTTCAAGCTCCTTTTTTTCCCTAAAGTTGCTTTTTGTCCTCATTTTGAACTCAGTCCAATCCAAAATGAACAAGTAGGAGTCCAACAAACAAGCTTTGAGATCTGAAAAGAGAAGTTGTTTACTCCTCTAGTACTCCCTTCCTCCCTGAGAAGAGTGGCTTTTATTATTTTGGTCTTCAGAACAGATAAACCTGATCCAGGAAAAGGAGTTAAATTCGGTCTTCTTATTTTTTCTTTTTCCCAGAGCTTCTTTGAAGGACAGTCTGCATCTTGGGATGTAGCTAAAAAAGACCAAAATAGAGCAAAAAATCGATATGGAAACATTATAGCATGTAAGTTCTCATACAGTTCTTGTTGAGTGTAAATATTGTGTGTAAAAGATAAATAATAGTGGCAAGTCCTCCTTACATGCTTTTAAACTTTAAGAAAAATCCCAGAGGGTGGTACATCTCATTCTAAAGTGATCTATTTAATATTAAAGCAGCATTGGCTGTTGGCAGTGACTCTGAAGTTGTCGTCATCTTCATTAATTAAATTGACTCAGATTCTTCAGCCTGTGGAGATAACGTGCTGTTTGATGTTGTGTTTGCATGTAAATGCATGGGGGTGTTATTGACAGCTGAGACTATCAGGATAATGAAAAAGAAAGGTCTTTTCAGTGACAAATTGCTGTAACACTTCTACCAAACACATTCAAGGTGAGAGTGTTATTCTTTCCGTATAACCTTTATTTCTTCCTTGGAGCCAGTGGCTGAACTCCTGCCACTCCGTGTTACTTGTCATTAGGGACTTCATTAAGTCTTCAGGGTGTTTGCGTGGGATAAATAAATTGGTTATCCTTGAAACCACAGGAGTGGTAAGGAAAGTAGCATAGTTTAGTTTGTGACTAGCTAGTGATGTACTTGGCCCACTCAAATCTCAATTTAAGTTATTTTAAAATATCTTCCAAATACATCAGAATTCAGTCTTGACTTTCAAGAAATAAGCAGTCGAGAGCAGAGATTCAAAATTCACTCTCTAGATCTCCAGCTCGTTTTCTGTACACAGCAGCAGGAATGGATCCCACCCATTTCAAACCATGTCTAAGAAGCAGAATTAGAAGTTACAGCAAGTTGAGTCCTTTAGACAAATCCATTGATGATTCATCTGATATTCCCATGTTCCCTAAAAACCTACCAACTATGAAGATGCTAGTCATTGAAGCTTTATTAACAGAATATCATAATAAGTAGGGAACTCATCAAAGCTCTTGTATAGAGCAGTGGTGTTGTACATAAACAATGAATCTTGGAACACCGCATCAAAAACTAATGATGTAGTTTATGGTGACTAACATAACACAATAAAAAAAGAGTTCTTATATTTCTTTAAGGAAATTTGAATAGCCCTCTGTTATGGAGAAGCTATCAACAACCCCTCAGTTACTCTATCTATCTACTGAGGTCATTGTCTCGGAACAGAGGGGAAATTTAATAACTTTATTTTATTGTTTAAAAACCGTAGATGACCACTCCAGAGTAATTCTGCAACCTGTAGAGGATGATCCTTCTTCAGATTACATTAATGCCAACTATATAGATGTAAGTATTTGTATAGTTCGGTGAGCCCAATTTGTTGGCTTATCCACGTGAAACTTTTTGCTTGTTATTGCCTATAAAGTGATTGCTAGCTTTTTAAAATAAAGAACAAACTGTACACTTTTCCTTGTTCTACGTCCTAGTACTCACTGACGTTGTTGTGCTTTCTTTCACACCTGACTTTGGTTTGGGCTGTAGATTTGGCTGTACAGGGATGTAAGTACCACTATATGTAAATAACAGCACCCTATTATAAATCTTTACTATAACTACTCTTAATTACAGTTCTTACTAATGTTTAATACTAGTTACCTCTGCATGCTTCACCTAATTAGCCTCATACGGTATATCTATGTTCATTTTTTTGTAACTCCTTTACATGTGTGAAGATCTATTTTACCTCCTTCCCTTTGCTATGTTTAGAAAAACAGGACCATTTTTAGCTTTTGACAAGTTATGATGTACTCGAGTTTTATTTGTTGTTGATTTCTGTTTCTGGCTTTTATTCTTCCCCTTCCCTAAACATGTGAGAAGCTGGATAGTATGATGTGTATTAGTGTTTCTGAAATTTTACATTCTACATTTGACTTCTGATGTTAAAAATGGGTAGGAAGACTATTTTGTGGTGTGTGGTATTGGCTTGTTAAAGTATTACAATTACTTAGGCAAAATCATTACTAAATTGCATTTGTAAAATACACATATCACACATATATATCGAATCATGTAAACCAAAAAGCTGTTTTGGTCACAGGTTTTCAGTGTTACATTTTGGTTACAAGCATATCTACATGCAAATTGTTGATTTGATGGAAAGTAATTAGCAAATCAAAAATAAAATATTGTCAAGGAAGTAATAATACTACATTATGTGTAAGAAAGACAGGCTCTTTTTTCATATTTCCTGGTTCAAAATTGTGCTGGGAATCTTGGGACTGTTGCTTCCCTTCTCTGTGCCTCAATTTCCTTCTCTCTACAGTGGGGATAATAATAGTATGAACCTCATCATTCTGCTATGAGAAATAAAGTAATGCATGTTGAACATTCAGCACAATACCTAGCACATACAAAGCACTTATAAAACATCAGCTGTTTTTAAATAATTCAGTCCTAGGTGTGCTGAGATTACTCAGTTTAAGACTTGCACTAATTATAAGGCAAAAGGTAGAAGTTTCAAATATTGCAGTGTATATGATGTACACATTTATATTTCTATAAAACATATAAAAATTAGGCCCCGACTTTGTCCAATTTCCATAAATAGGCAATGACCTCTGTCACATTTATTAAGTTCATGTTTTATAGTTATTTTGTGAACTGTCATAATTGATAGCTTTGAATTAATTAATTTTATTACATATAGTCTTAGTATATTGGTAAAAATTTTGATCATCATTTGACTCTCATTCAATATTTTAAATTTATCAGACATCTCAAAAGAGTAAGCTAATGGTCCATTCTTTAGAATAAAAAATTCCAACAGTTTTGTGACAAATTTGTACTTGTTCTTACCTATTCAGTTTAACCTTGGTTTTCTGCCAAGACATGTACACTGGAGCCTTGTTATAATACTACTTTATGGTTCATATGGTAAAACTGTGTTTTAAATGAGACTGTGTTGTTACCCAGTCGTTCTGTTAAGACCCCAGTGTATTTTGGCTGATTACTTCACAATTCCATAATGTTCCCTTTCCCGTTAATTTATTACATTTAAGACTCTTCTGTAATTGGTAAATTTTTCATGAAAAATGGGAGATAAAATGCTTTTAGAGCTTGGAAAAAATTTTTCCATGAAAAATTGTACTATTTGGTGTACGAAGAAATAGAAAACTTCCAAATTGGCATCAGAATTATGCTTAGCCTATTAAGTCTTAGATTGGAGATCTCAGTTTATGTGCATTAATACGCTCATCGAGTTGCCCACACCAAATGTGGACAAATCGTACCAGAGGCTTTTGCTAAAGTCCTTTGATAAATGCAAAACAAACCCAAAGCTTAACCCTATGATACTGTTAACAGTTGTGCTACTCATGATGTACCAGAATTCAAATCAATTGAGAGCAACTAAGAACTTATTTCTTATCAGAAAATAATTTCTTTGTTGAAACAGTATTAAATATTTAACCATCTAAAAGCTCTTGGCACACTAAAAAGAAAAAAAAGTGCTAAATTTTTTGTTCAGGATGAGATGCATTTTATTTAAAACTCTTCTTTCCCTATATATGTGTGTACCTGTAATTATGTGTGTGTAAACTAATATTATCAGCACACACAAAATAGTTTTGGCAGATTCCTGAACATATTATATACAGGAATATTCTCTAAAATAGCTCAGCAGGACTTTGACTGAATGCACACATGCATTGTCCAGCTCTAACATTGGAATGTTCTGTTATTTTTTTATGGTTCTAATATGTCGTTGTCCATTTGTAATGCAGTGTGTTGTACTTTTGGATGATAAGATGAGAATTAATATTTTTGAACACAATTTGCCAGGAATGAATGACTAAAGATTAACATGAAGGCATAAACATTTTAGTAAAATCAAACAATACCTACGAGGTTATGCCATAGCAAACAAAACTCAATTATGCAATACATATTCTAATCTGAGCCCTTAAAACATTTAATTTTTGTTTTATGTTTACCTTTCAGATAACCTAGGTTTGAGAAGTGAACTCTGAGTTCACTGCTCATTTCTGGACTTTTTACTATAACTTAATCTTAACAGGTGGTTGTCTTCATCTTTTTATGCCTTCATTCATTTATTTCTGATACTGATGTAAAATGATAACCAATCTGCTCTCCTATTTTAGGGTTACCAGAGACCAAGCCACTATATTGCAACTCAAGGTAAAACATGGCCTTTCTAAATGTTCTAGAGCAACCAAACTTGCTTATTCATCCATATGGGGTCGGTTTGGGTTTAGGCATGGGGGTTGGGGTTTTTTTGCCATTTTATCTGACTTAACTGAAAAAAAAGATCAGATCATTTGAGTGAGACTACTCTTTATTCATTTGTATAATACAAATTGTTTTATCTGTGTAAAACACATAAATTAAAGCTTGCTTTGTTTTTTAATTAAAATAAAAGAGAAGGTGCTGATGTGTGGTCTGGGTTTGGTATTCTGATGTCCCACAGCACACTAGTCAATAGAGCTGGACACAGGAATTACTCTTGATAAGAGCTAAAGAGGTCTTACCGTGTATAAGTGGCCTTTTTTGGGTGGGGATTAGCAAGGCCTGTGGTCCTGGAATGCAATATCATCCAAGACTGATACTGTTATAATGAGACGTTAGACTGTCTTCCAGTGAGTTTTTTTTTTTACATGTCAAGACTGAGACAAAATGAAGGGCTAAAGGGAACTCCATCAAGTTCATTCTGTGTAGAAAATAAGAAAAAGGCAGAGGAATCTTGTTATAGTGGCACCCCAGGGAATGAGAGCCTCCTAAAACACCTTTAGTTATCTCTCCAGATTGACCACTGGCCATCAGAAGAGAATCCTATATATCTATTTATTTCTTAGAAGAGGGAGGCAGGGCAAAAGCTCTGTTTGCTGTTTTGACAGAGATTATTTTCTGAGTATTTTCACGTATCTTTGGATTAACTGAGTTGAATTATAAGCTCCTTAAAGTCAAAGATCTTCCTAAGTGAACAATTTTCTAGGTTTGGTTGTGGCACTGAGCAGAGTATAACCCAGTAGACACTTTTGTAGTCTGGAGATGGTAATAGAAGGTTGGCATGTGTGCTTATATGTATGGCTATTTCTTCATTAACCCCTAAACATGCACTGTTTTATAAATGATGTGGGTATATTTAATTGGTAATATATGCTGTTTGGTTGATAGTGGAATAAGGCTTCCTATTTTTAACATGTATTTGAAGATATATCAAACTAATTTAATGACAGGTATAAATATCCTAGAATCTAATGATGTCTTCTTCTTGAGAAGTATAGAAGGTAAATTGAAAAAAAAAAAAGTTGTATATGCCTATGTTTTTGCTATAGTGTGAATTTAGATACAAACTGAATTTAAGTAATTTCAGTGACATTTTATATTAGACCTTTAATATTATTTTTTGAGTTATTTAGTTTCCTGTGATTTGTGCCTTATGTATACTTCTTACCACTTATTTCTTCTAACCACAAAATTTCTCTGATAACATAATATTCAAATTAATTTCTTCAAAGGCCCAGTTCATGAAACAGTATATGATTTCTGGAGAATGATCTGGCAAGAACAGTCTGCCTGCATTGTGATGGTTACAAATTTAGTTGAGGTTGGCCGGGTAAGAGAAAAAAAAGATTTTTTTTTCCTTGTTCACAAAACATGAGTGTAAGTTGAGTAGCCAAACCTAACAAACTTAAAATAACACTCACTATATTGTTTTAAATATGCAGAGCATTTCAACTGAGTGCTCCTCGGCTGAGAAAATTATTTGATTTCTTATTGAGTAATGAAAGAAACTTTGATTTTATACTAGATTCTAATCGCATCATCAGGCTTGTATATTATAATGAGACTATACAAAGTTTTTCTATTTATTGTGTAATAGACTCTTTCCTCTCATATATAGTTTTTTTTAACCATATTTTTATTATAACCTAAAGAGTTACCACTGGAATTAATCATTTTGGTTCCTGTATATTCAAGTCCATGTATATACCCTTTGTGTCATTTAGGTTAAATGCTACAAGTATTGGCCTGATGATACTGAAGTTTATGGTGACTTCAAAGTAACTTGTGTGGAAATGGAGCCACTTGCTGAATATGTAGTTAGGACATTCACCCTGGAAAGGGTAAGTACCCTAAATTCTCTTTCTTTAAAATATGTTTATGGAAATTTTTTTTTTCTCATAAAGTAGCCATCAAGACTTGTTTTGCTGATGCTATAAAATTCATTCATTCATTCATTCATTCCACAAATATTTATTCAAATGCCAGTCATGTTTGTAAACCCGAGGATACTATTTAGAAAGGTGATCTAGAATCATGTGAAAAATCACAAAACTAGAACATCAGAGAAAAATCAATAGCATAAAAGAAAAAAATCAAATATAAACCAAAAACCAACAGAAAAGAATAAATAAGATAAAAGGCTAGTTTCTTGAAAAGAACAGTAACCACTGTCAATTCTAAATGAGGGACAGTCAAAACTATGCAATATTAGAAAACACAAAAAGGATATAACTATAGTTATACTTGTTGTTGGGAAATAGGTAAAAATATTACATGTAAACTTGGAGACAGATTTTAGTCTAAATACCCTTATATTCTAGCAAACACTGATTTCTAAAAATTTGACCCAAGAAGACTTAGAAACCTGAGCAGATGATAGAAGAAAATAGAATCTTAAAATATATCATTGAAATTTCACTATGACTTTATAGTTAAGGTTTCTTTAAGTTTTAAAGAACAGTTAATGCCTATGTTAATAAAACTATTTAGACCATAGACCGTTAAAACCAAATAAATATATTTTAAAACCTAACATAGCTGTGATAACAGAAACAGGTAAAGATGGCACTCTCTCAAGCTCTTCTCTCCTCTCTGTCTTTTTTTAAATCTCTTTCTCTCCCCCCACCACCCTCCTCCTCTTCTCTCTCTGAGTGCACAAGAGCTTTGTAGACCAATTTCATTCAAGAACATGCTTGAAAAAAACTTCAAAATAAAATATTGAAAATTTGGAACCCAGCTGTGAATTAAGAAAATGTCACAACATGATCTATAATGACCATTTTCTATGCAAGGATATTACACCTGTGGTAGGAAATCTAGCCAAACATTTCATCACATCTTTGTCAAAGGACCAAAAACATATGGTTTTATTAATAGATACTGTAATATACTTATTTTTGCTTAAAAGACATTTATAGAAATAATCTATAATAGGAAAATAAGGAGGCTAGTTAAGCATGATAAAGGTGATTCAACAGTAACTAATAGCATGCATATAAAGGAGTGAAAACCCAAAAGGTATCGCTATGTAATCAGGAGTGTGATGTGGGTAATCGATCTCACTAGTATTCAAAATTGGGGGAAGTTCTAGTAAATGAAATGAGACAACTAAAGGAATAAATTGCTTAACTATTAGAAAAGATAAGATTATTTTAACAAGAAGTGATTTTATACCAAGAAAACTAGAAATATTTTAAAATGGAACTACTAATCATTGAAGTGGCTAATTCAAGATAAATATTCATAAATGATAGCTTTTCTGTATATTAGCAGTAAGCAGTAGTAGACGTTAAGAAATCTCTTTCACAGTAATAAAAAAAATTCTAAAGTATCTAGGAATAGATTCAACAAAGATAGAAGTCCTAAGTGACTAAATCTTCAAAAGTATATTAAAGAATGTAAAATCTGATGTGAATCAGTAAGTAGAGACACGCACTATGGCCCAGAATGGGAATGTTTTATGTTAATACCACTTTCTGTAGTTAATGTCTTACTAATTAGAACATCACTGGATTTTTATTTTTAATCTGTCTTACTATTTAAAACTGTAACAGAGTAGTTTAGGGTTTTTTGTGTTTTTTTTAATCAAATATTTGAAAATCATGCAGGAAGATTTAAATAGAAAGAGCAGTAAAGGAACGTGCCTCACCAGATATTAAAAAGAACTTTTAACTGGAGTTTACTAAAAAGAACAAGGCCCTTATGGCAAGCACCTCCAGTAATGGATTAATATGGAGGAGGTAAGGTAATTGTCTGAAATCAGGTCTTGGAAAAATTTATGATCTTACTCACTGGAGTTGGCTTGAAAAGTAGTAAAGAAAGTGATTTTTCAGGGCATCTGGGTGGCTCAGTGGGTTAGGCCTATGCCTTCAGCTCAGGTCATGGTCTCGGGGTCCTGGGATTGAAACCCACATCGGGCTCTCCTCTCGGCAGGGAGTCTGCTTCCACCTCTCTCTCTGCCTGCCTCTCTGCCTACTTGTGATCTATCTGTCAAATAAATAAATAAAATCTTTAAAAGAAAAAAAAGTGATTTTTCTATGCATGATTCCATGAGAGTGTTTATCACTGTCATTATTATAATTATCTTGAGTGCCACTTTGAGTGCCACTCTGTATAGGGTATTGTGTAGGAACTGGAACTAGAAAGAATAATAAGACCTGATCACTGGCTTCCAAGTTTTTGGTGCTATTTGTTGTCTATCCATATAGGACAGAATCTAACCTTTCTCAATTTGGTTCATTTATTTCCTGACATGTTTCTCACTGTTCTGACTGAACAAGTGAGATGGAGATATCACAGATAGCTCACAGAGCCATTGGCATTATATAGATTATTGTGGGGTTTGAGGGGTTACAAATGTGGATTCTTAAAAATAACTCCGTAGCATTCTATCTATGCTCTCTGAGCTGCGCTAACACAATCTACAGGCTGCTTTAACCAAAGGGTAAAAGCTTTGAAGTGTTCATTTAAAAGTTCTATCAAATTAACCCAATAGGAAAGAGGCATAACAATGATGGTTCCCTTTTATTTTGTATTTTTGTTACTATAAATAATATTTGGTGCTGCATTATTTCACAGAATTAGGAAAAATCATTTGCCCAAAGAAGTTTAGCCAGCTCTTTTTACAAAAGAATCTAAAGTAGTTCTGTCCTGGAAAATCCCTGCATGCTGGGCTTCAAAACCATTTTCAACATGGATAAGCAAGGCATTAAAATCTTTTTGAGGTGAGAAACTAGAAAGTTGCTTTTATGCACCACTCGAAAACTCAGTGCCTTGGGTCCAGAGGACAGCATTTTAGCTTTCCCATTTTTTTTCTCCTTTTCTCCTAATAATCTTATGTGTTGTCATTCCAAGTAAGGAACAAACTGTCAAGGTAAATAAAAATTTACACAGAGTTACAGAACTGAGCAAGACTTCTAATTTTCTTTCTTTGGCAGGTGTCTGACAATAAGGTAAGCTCCCCAACCATGCCAGGCCAGCATCCTCTTTCAGAAAAATCCTGATCTTTGATAGATTCTTTGTTTTTTTGTTGTTTTGTTTTTGGTTTTTTTCATTTTTTTTTTTCCCATTGGGAGCCAGGTCTAGTGCCTGTGGTTGGTGTTGAATGGCTTTCTTTGGGCACTTTTGAACACACTTGTTTACATGTTTGCACAGAGGGGCTACAATGAGATCCGCGAAGTGAAACAGTTCCATTTCACTGGCTGGCCTGACCACGGAGTACCTTACCATGCCACAGGGCTCCTTTCCTTCATCCGGCGAGTGAAGTTCTCCAACCCTCCCAGTGCCGGCCCCATCGTTGTGCACTGCAGGTGAGTACTGGACCAGACACACTGGACTGTATATGGCCAGCTTCTTTAAAGTGGGAAGACAAGGCCTTCAAGCATAGAACTAGTGCATGCTTACAAGGTTCCGGTTTATCATATTACAGGTAAGGTTTAAAAAAAGAAAAGTTAGCTCAAATGAGGATATAAAATAGAAACTTAAAAAATAAATACATTCATCCTAATATGTGTAGTGTTGTTCACAAATGGGAGTGTGGAATCTCTGTCTTTTAGTGGCAACATCTGTGTCTGGGTTTTTTGTGTTTTTTTTTTATCACTTTTGCAAATCCCATATTGTATGGAATAGGAGGTTAAAATACAGATTTCTTGCCAATCTAGTAAATTCCCCATAGAAGCCCAGCTTTTAAAACTAAATTTGAGACATACAGAGTTACTAAATGGCCTAAATTGCAAGAATTTGTGCTATAAAACAGCTATTTAAGAATTTAAAAAAAAAAAAAAAGCCATCCATCAGAGGACCTTGAAAACTACATCAGTGAGAGCCAGCAAATATATGCCAGAAAAATGTGAACATTATATCCAGCCTTCCTTCTGATTAGAAACTTCTCTTAAAACAAGCATTCAGAGACACTAAAAGCAAATTACATGGCCTCATTTGGAGATGTGAACAGAAAAATATGTACTGAATCTGAAAAGCTTTTCCTAAGTGCTGCACACCATTCTCAAATACTGTCCCCTCCAAGCTACATAATAGGTTGTACTTAAGCTTTTTTTTTTTTTTTCCCCCTGAAAATCTGACCTATTCAGAATTTAAATGACCATGTATGGAAGAGGGAAAACAGCCCAGAGAATGACATAAAAATAAGGGATCCCATAAGGATCAGATACTGTGTACCCTGAAAAAAAAATCGTCAATTCAATCATCTTCAGGAAATCTGATGTACTCTTCAATTACCTTCCTGTCTCAAACCCTGGGAACAGTGATTGAGAAGATGGTAGGAAAAAAAAAAAAAAAAAAAAAAAAAAGGAAAAAGAGAGAGATACCCACAATATCTTTTAATTAAATTTCTTAAAGAACAGTGTGTTTGAGAGAAGTGACCAAATCTGGACAACAAAGTATAATGTTAATAGCCCCTCTATGCATTAGAAAATGAGATAAATAGGTTTTCAATTCAGGAGTGTCTTGACTTACCATAGAGGTTTACTCCCCTATGAATTGCCTGCTTCAGAAGTGCTCCAAGATTCTCAGATACTCTCTTGAACAGAAGTGTCATTTTTCTTTTTTTTTTTTAAAAGATTTTATTTATTTATTTGACAGACAGAGATCACAAGTAGGCAGAGAGGCAGGCAGAGAGAGAGAGGGAAGCAGGCTCCCCGCCGAGCAGGGAGCCCGACGTGGGGCTCAATCCCAGGACCCTGGGATCATGACCCGAGCCGAAGGCAGAGGCTTTAACCCACTGAGCCACCCAGGCGCCCCCAGAAGTGTCATTTTTCACTTATACTCAGGTATCCATGAATATACAAAAAAGAGGAAGCTGACTACCAAGTGAAATCCCCTGCCAAATCTCAACGGTATCTTGTTTGCACCACCGATTTTTATGCCTGGTGGCTCAGCCGGTTAAGCATCTGACTCTTGATTTCAGCTCAGGTCGTGATCTCAGGGTCCTGAGATCGAGCCCCACGTTGCGCTCCCTGCTCACCAGGGAGTCTCTGAGATTCTCTCCTCTGCCCTTCCCCATCACACTCTCTCTCTCTCTAAAGTAAATAATCAAATCTTTTTTTAAAAATTGAAGAAACATTTCCAAAGGATAAAATAATCAGTAGTATATTAAGATTCAATGACTGAATTAAATACAGTAAGATAGTGGCTGTCTTTGTGACCTGTTAAGAATTATATTCTGTACCTAACTGTTCATTTTCATTTTTCCTTCAGATCACCATTCAAATATTCTTTCTCCTGTTGGTCTCCTCCCTGCCGATAACCATTTCCCTCCCCACCCTCATAATTAACACTTCCTCTGAATTTTGACTCCTCAGATTTCCCAGTAAATGTTTTGGAATAATTTTTTTTTTTTTTTTTTTTTCTTTGCATGTACAAGAGTCTGTCAGACTGAAACAGTAAGCCAGCATTCTTGCATTTTGCCCGAGGACACACAAGTATATGAGTAAGAGTATTTCTGAGGTGAAATTTTAAAGCCCAAATGCACCCCTTTGTCACTTCTATGAGCTTGAAATCATGTGCCCTAGATTGCCAGAGAATGAAGCCTGTATGAGAGCTATGGAACTTGAACAACATACGTACATTATTTTTAAAACACAATTTGATATACAGAGTCTATCGTTTTCAATTTCAGACTCCTGCTCCCGTCTTCATTTTGCACCAAAACAAATACTCTGCCTGAAGTTATTTGTACATGAAATAAGTGTTTATATAACACATAAAAATTACACCTTGCAGTTTGTCAAATCAATTTGATTCCACCTGACAGCTGAAAAGGATCTTTATTTAATAAGACTGCAAGAACGTAAGTCTTGCACTTCTTTAGATTTGTTTAATTTATTTCAGTGCTGGTGCTGGACGAACTGGCTGTTACATTGTGATCGACATCATGCTGGACATGGCTGAAAGAGAGGGTGTTGTCGACATCTACAACTGTGTCAAAGCCTTAAGATCTCGTCGTATCAATATGGTCCAGACAGAGGCATGTTGCTTGTTATCTCTAATGACCTCTTTTTTGTTGTTGTTGGTTTCCAACATTTATCAAAAATGGTAAATGTTTTTCACATAGAATCAATATTACCTCATCAAGTCATATAGGAAAATATTGATAGCATTATTAATGTTTCTATATAGAGAAAATTCTCTGTATTCTCTACCTTTGATGACAAGGATTTTTATTAAAATAGTTTTTTTTTCTTTCTTAGGAACAGTACATTTTTATTCATGATGCCATTCTAGAAGCCTGTTTATGTGGAGAAACTGCCATACCTGTTTGCGAATTTAAAGCTGCATATTTTGATATGATTAGAATAGACTCTCAGACTAACTCTTCACATCTCAAAGATGAATTCCAGGTATTTACTTATTTCTAGAGTTTCTTTTATGAGGAACTTATTACAGTGTGTTCTGGGCATTATTAATTCCTCTAAGGAAGGTCTTTCAAGTCAAATTGATAATTTTTGACCCTATTTTAAGTATAATACCTATCGCTTTCATTTTACATATTATGGAGTCATTTTTGTTGTAATGAGCTCATATCTGCTGTATCTGAAATGAGTTCAGACTCAGGGAGGGGTATGGACAAAGGTATCATAAAGTCAAACTTGGTGATTTGTGTGTATTTATATGCAGTCATATGGATTTTAACCTGTGTCACTCCAATGTGAAATCAAGCATATTAATAGTAATAGCTGAAGTTTGTACTAAACATTGTCCCTATATAACCCCAAATGTTTCCACGGCCCTTAAGACATCCCTGAAGATATGTGAATATGAAGTCAAGAGTAGCTCTGGACACCTCATATTTTGATCCTTTGTGCAGTGCTCTTTCTAGCATGTTACAGCCTGTCTTCAAATACGGCACGGCAAAACATTACTACAAATGATAGTTTCCAACTTTGACGTTGGGTCATCGTTATGGGCCACTCTAACTCTGTTTTCTTTGGTTAGACACTGCATTTTGCAGGTAGCAATGGTTTTCAGCTTCCCTTTTCCTTTTAGGAAACAGTGAACAATGTGTGTATTGTTTCTTTGTCACTTCTCAGGCTTCATTAGCTTTAACTACAAAGTCTATTAGCCTGTCATCATGGCAAATGCCGTTGCCTTGTACAGATCCTTCACTTTGTACTTGGCCTCCCAGATCCTAGATGGATCTGCCTTATGCTATTAAATGGGTCACTTGCTTTTAACCTACGTTCCCTTTTCTTTTTAGACTTTAAATTCAGTCACCCCTCGACTACAAGCCGAAGACTGCAGTATAGCTTGCCTGCCAAGGAATCATGACAAGAATCGTTTTATGGACATGCTGCCACCTGACAGATGTCTGCCTTTTTTAATTACAATTGATGGGGAGAGTAGTAACTACATCAATGCTGCTCTTATGGACGTAAGAGACTGCTGTCTTTGTTAGTCTAAAGTGTCGTGAAAAGCTACGTAATGTGACGAACACTGGCTTGTTTTCTTTTCAAGAAAATTAAAAGGGCCTAGGAAGGAAAATTGGAAATTTTTATTGAAATACAAGTTTTTCTCGGAGAATGATTTTGAATTTTCCCTTCAGGGATTCTTAGGAACTATAAATTTTAGGCCCCATTGTAAATTTGGAGCTTGATTGTCAATTATGATATTCTGTACAGGAAATACCTACAGGTCATATTTTTCATCTCAATTATTTTCAGAAAAGAAGATCATGCTTGTGTATTTTGAATGTTAAGTGAGGAATGAATTTTTTAAAACCACATAATGCCTTATCTTATAGAAGTTGTGTTAATTTGGGAAATCTTTATCTCTGACATTTAAAGTTCCAGTAATTTATGGCTAACTTGTTTTTATCAGCCAGTAATTAATAGAGATCCTTTATAAACAGCTAGGAGAAAGCATCAAAGATACCTATTAATACATCCATCATTAGTGAAAGAACTGTCTTGCCCCATTCCAGCTATCAAAAATTATAAAAGGTAGAGTACTTCCTTAGGAGATTAGCTTCCCATAGACAGAACAACACAGAGAGAGACTTTTAAGTCAGTCCTTGGCTACCTTGCTGGGTTACCTTGGAAAGAAGCAAAAGGCTCTCCTGGTTCAGAATCCTTTTAAACAGCTCATCATCTTCATTTATAAACTTTTCTAGGTTTTGCCTTTTCATTTGTGGAACCATAGCCAGGGGAAATTAGAAGTCAGGGTCCATTCCTGTGTGACTAGTAATGAAACTTTCTGCAATATTGCTCCTATTGCGTTTTCCAAAATTAGCTTCTGATGCTAAAGACTTAGAAAGCCTACTTTCTACTTCTGATACCAGTCTTTTAGTCAGTTACTTTGCTCCTTTTATGCTGCAGAGCAGAATAGTCTAAAGACAAGCTCAAGTGAAAAGTTCCCTTTCTTGCCTGACCATTAATCATATCCACTGAAATCACACTGGATCCTCACTGTATCTTTTCTTCCCATTTTAATTGTCTGGAAAGACAAATATACTAAATACAGAGAAAACACACAAGACCTTTTTGTTTCTGAGTCTAGATTTGGAATTTTAAAAGACTGTGTGGAAAAGGGAAGGAGAAAATACCATTAGGAAAGAGATTGATGAGGTGTATGTCTGAGGCATTTTTTGTCTTTGGCATCGATCGCTGTTAAATATTTCTTCATTTCCAGGTTGTTTTCTATTCAATATGAAGACTGAAACTTGTTCTCTACCTCTTTCTACTCTCTGCTTAATTCCTTATGATTTAACATAGATATATTTCATAATTGAGACCATCCACTAGATTCAATAGTATAGTTGGGGGCCTCAGAAAAGTTAAGTTTGGCTTGTCTTATAAGAACAAGGTTCACTGGTCAGCACTCCCTGCTCCCCTTATCCTCTAGCAACATCCTCAGTGTTATACACCCTTGTGCCATGATTGTGAAGAGTTCAGAAGTAAGGCTGAGGATTCTGTGATTTCAAAGCCTCTGATGTGCTCCTGTCCTTATAGAGGAAGGATCTAGGAAAACAGCTCTGTCCTCTCATATCATCTTATCCATCTCCCCTCCCCTGTGACTCAAAACCTGAGTAAAGAGCTCACCTTCCCATGGAACAGACACGTGATTAGAAGGAAATTTTACTTATTTCTTCTGAACCTTTTTGATGAGCCTTCATACCTTTCTTAGGAGACACTCACCTCAGATGCAGGTGTAACTCTGTGAGGCCTGAGGTCACTCAGAAGCAGCCATTTGAACTGTCAGCACTCAGATTTATCCCACGGTCTTCCATGGAGTTAAATGCCATGGTTAGCGGTATTTCCCAAATGGCGATAAGATCAATGTTCTGGAATCTGGTTCTACACTAACATTTAAGACACTTGAAAGATTTTAAGGAGTTGTGTGATAAAAATGAGTTAGGGGATCACTGACAGTTTTTATCCACATGAAGGAAATCTATCTCAGGCAGCTGTCTTCTTTTCGTTGTTGTTTTTTTATAAACTATTTAATACATAGAAATACAGATCATTCGTCTGCAGAATGACAGATTGCCCAGGTCAGATGAGCATACCCTCTACTTCTGGGTAGAGATAATGTGTCATGTCCCAGTCAAGGGGCACTTGGTAAAAAAGGAGCCATTCCCTTATTGGTGGAGGGAATACACTTCACCAAGAAGTGCATTTTAGTTTAAGAAAAATCTTAAGTGATTGAAACTGTGATTCTGACCATTAATATGCATTAGAAATGTCCAGGAAACTGGGATGGGCCTGCAAGATGAGCAGAATGTGCTGATAATATCCATATAATATAAAAGCACACAAGTTTGAGGCATATGTGGTTTTTCTTATTTGAAATGGAAGAGAATCCAGCAGTTTTATATATATATATATATATATATATATATATATATATACACACACACACACACATATATGAAATATATAAGTATATAGTACATATAAAATATACAATATATGAAATATATAAAAATATATAGATAAATATATATAATATATGTATATGTTGATAGATTTTGATGGGTGGATAGATAGATACATACAGATGGATGTACACATACACTGGGGAATTTTGTGCCTTCAGCCTCTCTGATTAGCTTTGAAAATCTGAAAGAGCCCATGGGCACCTCATGGAGGATCTTACCCTTGAGAAGTTCTTGAGTTTCTTCTTTTGTTTTTGTCCTAAGTTTATTTTTCTCAACAAAATGAAACTTAAAGCCTTGACTTGAACTGCTGCTGAGACTTTGAAGTCCTGCCATCGGATCGACACATTACTAGCTCCAGTACATTCCAGCAGCCCACATCTGTTATTCCGTGGCTTACGGAGCATCTGCCTCCCTCTCCACGTAGAGCTGCTTCACCTCACCTGGCCCTACACGGAAATGTTTTGAATTGGCTTGTACAACTGATCATTCGGTTTAAGTTCTCATGTTTTCCCACTTCCCTTGTTTCTTCACAGAGTTACAGGCAGCCGGCTGCTTTCATCGTCACACAATACCCTCTGCCGAACACTGTGAAGGACTTCTGGAGATTAGTGTATGATTATGGCTGTACCTCCATCGTGATGTTGAATGAAGTCGACTTATCCCAGGTCAGTGGCTATGAGTTGCTTTTGTGTACTCATGGACAACTTAATAAAGTAGTAATAAAAGTTAAAGTCCACTTCATACTACCCTCAATAGAGAAAAATAATGCTCTTTTTTTTTCCCCTCCCAAACATTCATCATCTAGGGCTGCCCTCAGTACTGGCCAGAGGAAGGGATGTTAAGATATGGCCCTATCCAAGTGGAATGTATGTCTTGTTCAATGGATTGTGATGTGATAAACCGGATTTTTAGGATATGCAATCTAACAAGAGTAAGTCATTGATATTTTACCTGAGCTGATCAAGAGCAACTGATCATAACCATGCTGGGGCACAATTCCAATCAGACAACAGGAAGAGTGGAACTAAGGTGTTGCATAATCAGTTCCAAAGCTAGTAATCATCTTATATCTTAGTATTAGAAGAAAAATACATTCTAAAAATAGGAAAGCAGAAATGCAGGAAGCTGGGTGTCCTGGTCAGTTACTAAATTCAGATGCACTGACTCAACTGAGTTCAATGGTCTGAGCCTGGTCTCTGCGTATATGTAGACTTTGGTCGAGGTCAACTACATGTGATATTAGTATTGATACCCAGCCCAGAAAAGGCATATAATTGAAAAATAAAGATATAATAATAATGATGATGATGAATAAAAAGCTTTACCTCAGGAGGAAGGGATATGTCAGATCAGCCATTATAGATAGGTTCCATGTCACTGTTAGATATAAGGGAGAACCTCACACATGAGGAGAAAAGGTAAATCACAGCCATCTTTGATTCCCCTTCTACCTATAATTTCATCTCCCTACACATTTCAGTATCTGGCTCTGCCCAGATTTGTAGAACCAGCACTGATACCACTTTTCCCAGGAGCAAAGCAGCAGCTGTGTTTCTCAGAAATCTTTCTTTCCTTGAGTCTTCATATATTTTACACTAAATGACAAATTAAGTCTGGGGTCTCTCCTCCAAAAAAGCAAAAAAAAAAAAAAATGCTAATAAAAACTGTTTAGATTGCATAACCAAATAGCAAGCAGAATTTGAAAAGAAATCGTTAGTAACTTCCATGAGATTACTCTCTTTTTAAAGAGAGTTACTCTGTTTTTAGCTCAGCAGCTTTACGTATGTGTATTATTTTAAGTGTGTAATTCAGATTGTCATGTTTCGGTGTTTTCATATCAAAATAGCTATATGTGTTTCTGGTTAATAAGTCTATATGTATAACTATAAGCAGAGGATGTAGTCATCGCCAATTCTGTCGCTCATTTCAGTGGGAAAAAAAGATAACTTCAAATCATGTCATAATATTCATGCATATCTTAGATGTTAATTTAAATGGAATCTCATTATGTCTGCACATCTGTTCCATTATGGTTCTAGTAATATTTTAGCTGAGAAACCATAGCTGCTAAACTAAGAAAGTAAGACTTGTCTTTTTATTGAGCTGTTTGTATGAAGAATATTCTAAGGATGGAAACTGAAATCTGTTTTTTTGTCAGCATATTTGTTTATTTATCTTCCTCTATATTTGGTGTTCTGGTTCTTATTAGTGCTTGATTTTTTTTTTTCTATTCCCAATCTTACTTAATATCTTGTACTTCATGAGATATTTAAAATGCACCAATGAGAAGTTGGGGTATTGTACCAGTAGGTCCTTGTGATGTGTGAGCCCTTGCCATATGGAAATTCAGATCTGATGCCTTATGATACAGTTTGCTCATGTATTGCAAATTCTTTCTTACATTTTCATATGGGGCTTAATGTTTTGCTTCATTCACTCAACAGTACTATTCTTTGGACACAGTATTTTGCTAGGTTCTAGCAATATAGAGTTTAGGGGAGAAAGAAAGAGATTTCCTCATCCTTAAAGAATTTATATTTTACCAGGGAAGACAAACACTGAACAACTCATTCTATAATCATTTATTTACAAATATAAGAAATTTAGACAAAAGACAAAATCCAGAATGTTTGGGTTATCTGACATAGCTAAGTGACTAGAGAATTCATTGGGGTAGTGATCTTTCAGGCAAAATTTGAAAACCATAGGAGCTTTTGGGCAGTGGGAGAACCAACTATCTTGGTATTCACAGAACAGAGAGGTTTCCTTGGACACACAAATTTCAGTTCAAAGACCAGAAGAGCCCCAGGCAAACCCAAGACAAATTGGTCACTGTATTTGAGATTAAGAGGCACAAACAAGAAGGAGATCTTCGAGGCCAAATGGAGAGTTTGTGCAAAGTTCCCAGGCAAGAAATGACTTGATAAATGGGAAGGAAGCGGAGCCATATCATGTAGGAATTTTTAAGCCACTGCAGCAATTTGGATTTTATGTAAGATCATTTGGAAGCCATTAAAGCAGGGGAAGATCATATTTGCATTTCAAAATAATCATGATGCTGCAGTAAGAAAGATTTGGAAGGAGATCAAAGTTTATTCAAGGAGATCAACTAGGAAGCAATTATCATAACTGGTGATTGGGCCAACGCAATGATGTCAGCAGTGATAAAGAGTAGAAAGGATTTGAAAGTTATTTAAGAAGTGTGATTGATTATTGGATATGGGGTGCAAGGGAAGCTTATGTAAAGGTAATTCTCATGTTTCTTGGTTCTGTAACTTAGAATGTTTCTGTACTAGCATGTATGTATTTTGGACTTACCACGTAGACTCAATCCGGTATAAATGGCATTTATGTCATGGTATAAATTTTTATGCACCTTTACTTTTTAGTAAAAATTCTAGTCCCGACTTATTTACAGAAAAATGCTTTTCCCTCTACAGCCACAAGAAGGTTATCTGATGGTACAGCAGTTTCAGTATCTAGGGTGGGCCTCTCACCGAGAAGTGCCAGGCTCCAAACGGTCATTTTTGAAACTGATACTGCAGGTGGAAAAATGGCAGGAGGAGTGCGAGGAAGGGGAGGGACGAACCATCATCCACTGCCTGTGAGTATGGTGCCTCAGCTTGGCCGTGCTGGGGCTTTGGTGCTCATTTCCTCACTAGACTTCATGTTTTCCACTTTAAAGATCTTATGGATCTCCATCGATAGCATTTTAAATAATCTTCCTGTCTCGTGATTCTATAATTAACTACCAATTTTCATTTTCATATTTTTTCAAAATTGATTATTATATAGTTGTCACATGATTTAAACTCTTTCAAACACTACTCAGAACCACTTTCCTAACGTACACAGTGTACAAATATACCACAATTTCAGGGGATCAAAGTTGCAGCAGCTGGTGGCTCCAGAATGTTCCTAAGCATAAGCTACAGAGCTGACATCATCCTCATGTGTCCTTGCACTCTGCCCTCTACACATACATGCACACAAATGAAGCAAAATTAATACAAAATGGAAAAAAAATAAAGATCATGTTTTCCTTTCCTCAGTTTATAAGATTGTGTGACCTCTGGTGACCAAAAGCTGCCATTCTAAATGCCCTGGCTAGGACACCTGGGTAGCTCAGTCAGTTAAGCCACTGCCTTCAGCTCAGGTCATGATCCCAGGTGCTGGCATCGAGTCCCGCATCGGGATCCTTGCTCAGCGGGGAGCCTGCTTCTCTCTCTGCTTCTGCCTGCTACTTTGCCTGCTTGTGCTCTCTCTCTCTCTCTGACTAAATAAATAAATAAAATCTTTTAAAAAAATTCTCTAAAAAAAAAATGCCCTGGCTTTCTTTGCTTCCAGAAATGGCGGTGGGCGAAGTGGTATGTTCTGTGCTATAGGCATTGTTGTTGAAATGGTGAAGCGGCAAAATGTGGTGGACGTGTTCCATGCAGTCAAGACTCTGAGGAACAGCAAGCCCAACATGGTGGAAGCCCCGGTGAGTCAGAGTCTCAGGCATGAAGGGAGCAGAGACATTAGACAATCCTAACCTACTCACTGGGTTGACTTCATACACCCAAGGGAATAAAATGTGTGAGTCTTTGTGGGGACTTTCCTGCCGAACTGATGAATTCCTCAGTATCTGTCTCTACCCACAGAATCCTAATCACATATCACAAATGTTCGTGATGAAAACTATTTTCACTTGATTTGGGAAATGTATAGAATTGTGGGTTTTTTCCTGTGATAGACCATAAATATCTGCTGTAATAAGCTTCACTAAATAGATCTATAATAAGAATAAATTCTACTCTCTAGTCTTTATTCTTGTCTATTTTTAATTTCTTAAAGCATCTAGGTTAACTGGTAAAGCAGTCATCCAACGGATATATTCCTAAGTTATATCAGCACTTAGGCACCTAATATCTGTCCTTAACTGGCAAATGAAATTTATTTTAGTCATTTCCTATAATTCTTCACTTCTGGTCAAATCATAAATTTTAAGCTGTCATCATTGACAGTTTTCAGCTTTTACAAATTAGAGTGAGTGGTTCAGATGGTGCCACCTGAATTTTCAGGGCTCATAAAATCAGACCACAGCTCGCAAAATAAGAGCTGATAGGAATGGGTATGTGGGAGCTCATCTGGGTGGAGATGTGTGAACAGTAAGAAAGAAAAGTTAAACTCCTCGAGCACATTTTACTTCTAAAGAGAGATGTCTGTGGGTTACACATATGTACATGGTGGGATAAGGTCAGGAGCAGCTGTGTAGTTAATGTTCACACAAAAGTAAACCAGAAAAACCAAGGCAAAATTGTTGCTTGCCCTACATTATCAAGATGATCAGATAACTAGAATGAGCAATTCAATAAACCTTTAAAGTATTCTTACCACTTCCTGCTCATGGATTGTTCACACAAAAAGTGCATTGCTTCCTGAGACAAAAATCTGAAGTTACATTTATACCGTTTCACTTTTACAAGTGGTAACAGGCGTTTTCCCCTTCTACAGACCCCCTCAAATCGTCCCTTCTTCAGCTTATCCCTTAGGTTTTATTGCTGTTGTCTGGACAAGGTGATGTTGGTTTTGACTGGAGTACTGGCAGTGGAGATAGAGAAAGGGGGGTGGATCTGAAGGATTTTTTATGTAGAACTCTCAAGTCTTCCTACAGAATGTAGTGTTTATGTCTTTTGATTCTTGGCTGTCTGAAGGTTTCTTAACGTAAACTCTGCCTCGGTGTCTAAGATCGTGTCTTCTTAAATTCTTCAATGGGCTCACTTCTCCATCAGAATTCAAATTTTACCTCCAAATTTAACTCTGATTTCCTACAATAACTTCGGGGGGAAAAAAAATCTCTGGTCTAATTCAGCCATTCTAGAACCTTCCAAAAAGTTTCTGTGTACGTTTACATTCATGTCCCATTAATCCTGACTGAACTCCTACCCTCTGATTTGTGTTTAATCAGTGTTAATGATGAGTTTAGTGTGCTGTTGAATTGAACTGACAAGTTTGGTAAGAAAATTTAGAGTGTAAACAAAATTGCTAATGACAGATTAAAGAGACATAACTGTTTTCAAGCACTTTTTGGCTCTTCAGATGTACTTGCCACAGTGGTAGGCTAATTTAAATCACACCTACTTGATAATTAAATGTAGGATTGATAAAGATCTCTTGGGGAAGTTTTTTATTACCCTGGTTTATTGCTGGAGACACCTGGAAGTTCTCTTTAGAAATAATATGCATTTTAGACTGTTCTTTATTCCAGCCTGAATTTTACCCACTTGGACTGAGTTGAGAAGTTTTTAATGATGTATTATAAGTCACAACTTGTAATACAGTCT
This sequence comes from Enhydra lutris kenyoni, assembly GCF_002288905.1. Classification (NCBI taxonomy): domain Eukaryota; kingdom Metazoa; phylum Chordata; class Mammalia; order Carnivora; family Mustelidae; genus Enhydra; species Enhydra lutris. The sequence goes on along the minus strand of NW_019154101.1, from coordinate 22,604,806 downwards.
GATTTTCTCTAAATTCTTAATAATGGAGACGCATAGATAGACTTAGAGGAAAGGAAGTTTTAGCTGAACTTGTCAACCAAGTTGTCTTAAATATATAAAGACAGCAGAAATAAATTTTCAGATATAAATAAGCTCAAAAAATCTTAAGAACCACTAACCATTTTTTAAAAATTTACTTAAGTACTCTGACAAATGAAAAGCTGTATCAAAAATTAAGGACTTGAAATTGTGAATGGCAGCTTAAAATAACTTTTTTCCTCCTAAGAAAAATTATCTGAAGTTTAGAGAACATTTGCACATGTTCACTATAGCATTTATTTCTATCAAAGAAAAAATAAAAACAATCTAATAGTCAAATCTGTATGTTAGACTTCTATGTAGTGTGAAAAGAAATGTTAAATAACATAAGAAAAAGATAACAGTGTTAAAGGAAAATAAAATATAAGCTTGTATTCTCAAATCTGGGAGGGTAATTATATTTGGTCTAAAATAATTATTTCAACCATGCCTTAAAAAGGACTAGAACAAAACTCGGGCAGTATTTTACCAATAATTATTTCTAGTAATAGAATTATGGAACTCTTTTTCTGATAGCTTTTATTTTCCTATGCTGGGCAATTTTTCTGTAGCGATCAGGTTTTTACTATTATAACTGGATAAAAAAAAATACTGGAGATTTTCAAAAAACTAATAGAAAATATGAGGCAAAGATAATATATCTTTTTAGATCGAGTTCCTTTTCCTTAAACAGAAACATTAGATTCAAACATAAAACATGGATGCCCAGAAATTAAGCTTCTGTATATAGGAAAACTAATAGGTAATTCTTGAATAATTTTAAGCGGTGGCTGGGTGTTCATTTGGTGGCGATGGTTCGCGTTAGTCTCCTTTCTCTTAACTTTTCTCAACTCTTACGTTTTCGCCTCTTCCAGGAGCAGTACCGTTTCTGCTATGATGTCGCTTTGGAGTACCTGGAATCTTCTTAGTTGGGTGAGACCTCAGAGTGCATCCACCCAGAAGCCTGTTCGTCTGTTGAGCCAGCAGCCATTGTACCTGTTACAGTTGTGCAGAAAGATTTTAATGTGGGGGGTGGGAGGCTTTTACATTCGAGAAGTGAAAGTATTTTTCTTATGAAGTTGTGTATCTTAATAAAAAGGACTCAATTAGTTTCTATTACTGTATGAAAGCATCAACATTTCGTGCCACATGAATTATATTTAATAAGAACAGATTCCAATGAGAGCTTATCAGTGTTTGTACAGTGAATCCGCAGCTTTTTCTCGCCTGGTTCTCGCCTGGCAACACCACATGTTGCATGAATTAATACTTTCTATGTGGCATTTTTCTCCCTTTTTTTAGATAAAAGATGTTAAACCTTTAAGCAGAAGTATGAAAAGCTGTGCAAATTCATAGTAAAGTTCATTTTTTATATGTTTCCAGTGTAGCAGATCTCTATATAAATATATAAATATATATAAACTGGCTTATTTTCTTTTGATGTGCAATGATGGCTGGATCATTTAAAGTTCTTTTTAGGAAAAGAAAAAAAAACAAAAACATAAGCCAAAGACTCAAGTGTAAATATGTCTATATGGAGAAAGCACATTATATTTATTGGTTACTTACATTCCTTTTTGATGGCTAAAATACTACCACCACACGATCATTTTTTTTCTGAAGAAAGCTTTTTCTTTCACTAAAATCAATTGTAAACGATTTTTGTAGATTATTTTTTGTATGTTTTAGTGTAAGTAGAGGATAAACTTTTTATTCATAAATGAGGAAGCAATGTTCTTTATAGTGATTCTCTTGTGTACATGCTCGTGAATTAAATTTATGTAAAACACCTTGGCAATTGGGTCTTTTAATATAGGACCAAATTCAAACGTTTTGCTGAAAATGTGTAATTTTTCACAATTTCATTAGGTAAATCATGGTTTGGTGATCATACTTGAGAACTGCACACAGTCCAAGGCCTTGCTGATGACTTACGCAATGCTGAACACACCTTTAAGCGTCATTTAAATTTTAAAGGAATTGATTTTGTCAGCCTATGAGCAAGCACTGGTCAAGAAAACGAGATGGCAACATTCACGCTTTCAGAGTCAAGTTTCAGCAAACTGTAAACTGTCAGGATGATAGAGTGTTTCTTTGGATGTTTACATGCACAAGCTCTGGGTTCTGGCCATGGGAAGTGTGAACAGATCGATGCCAGGTTCCTGTTTGTGCATTGTCATGGGATTGGCAAGGGATCTTTCTAAATGTGGTCTTGTTCAGATGCTCCCTGTAGCTGTAACTTCACATCATCAGCTGGCAGTTTGTTACTGACTAAAGCATTCCAGTCCTCTCCTCCTAGATTGCCAGTACATGACATGGTGCTTATAAAGATTTAACTAAAGGAAGCGTGAAATAAAGTTTTTATAATTACAAAAATTGTTTGTACCTATTTTCTCTTAATTTTCATGCCTTCATTCCCAAATAAATAGCCTCTTCTCCTTGATAGTAGTATACCCCAAAAATTCTATTAAAAGTAAAATGAATCTCCAAGCGCTAGTATCTTTTTTTTTTTAATTGAATATCAGCGAGTCCAGATGAATGGAGGGGGAAGAGGCCAGAGGATTGATGTAATTTTTTTTAATTGCTATATATGTACATCGCTATCTTTTTATGTAATATACATTTTCATACTTCTTATAGCAAACGAAAAGTAAGTAGCATTCCTGTTTTATGGATGTTGCAATTGAAGTTAATGAGAAAGTAAATGATTTGTCAACAGATTCATATCTGAGTCTGATTTAGCAGTTCATTCTCTTCCACTAAACACACTGCTTCCCCAATGGCATGACAAAGAAAATTTGGCACTTCATTCTTATTGTTCCTCATTAATTGATTTTCTCATAAAGTCTCATTATGGGTATCTTCAAACTTCTATTTGCTGTGTACATTATTAGAACATTTGTGACTTTCATTAGTAAGAATTTAGACAAAGAAACTTTATCTTTTCCTGGAAAGACTAATTTACATTTAAACATGGATGCATTTAACAAAAAATCCACAAGCTCCTCCCAGACTTCTTTACCCAATAACTTTTAGGATGTTAATTCTACAGAGTATTCTGCTTTGCTGCGTGACCCTGATTTCATTTCCTCTCACCTGATTGTGTCCGCACTTCACCGAAATCACCGTAAATACTGTTTGCAAAGCTCTAGGGTACGTGTGGCCTCCAAAATTTAAGCAAAGAACAAAAACAGTCCACTTTCTCTCTGACAAGAAACAATTCTGTTTGCTTCCTTGGGAGCACCACAGAAGCCATTCCGTCAGGAGACAATGTGGGGAGGTATAAATCTGTTTTCCTCAAAACTCCTATTCAGAAAGTCCTACTTAGTACCCTGTGGCACTCCCTGAGCAGTCTTGTGCTTGATGGCCATGTCCCACTCAGCCGTGTCCCTCTGGGCAGGCGATGTCCTGGCACAACTTTTTAAAGTTGTCATGCTTTTCACAGTGAAAGGCCTCTTATCTCCCTATCAGTTATCCCTTGAATGGCAGTTATGAAGTTAAATTTTATACATCCTCTTCTTAGATACTATCACTAAGGAAATGCTGGAAGAGACACAGAAACACTTGGGAATTTAAAAGTTTTAACAAAATCTTCTTGAAAATAACTGTGAGGCTTCTGATTTGAGCTGTGTAGACTTTTTCTAATATTTGGTCTTTGGAGAAAGGTTTTCATGTGAATGTGTTGCTGTATCACAACTAAATGATCTCATTTTGAGAGAAAGAAAGATCTTTTTGCCTGGACAAAGAGGGAGAAGAAACATATTTATCCCCAGAGTGATGTGCCGATGTGCTCGTTCAATCCTCCCCTTATCGAGATTCTCCTGGGTTCCAGGTACTCGTGTAATAAGCTTGGAAGGCAGACTTCAACAGCTGCTCCCTCTCAAATCCACTCTGTTGCTAGAAAATGGTGGGAAGAGGCTCCTGGCATCTAAAAAACATCGTAGACAACAAGAAATAATAGGATGCAGGAGAGAAGTCACTGTAGCTCAACTAGAAATATGAGATAATCTTTTAGCTTTGGAAGAATGCCTTTGAGATTTGCCTAACTTACATAGGAGAGTGACCATTCTACATTTTTAATTTAATTTCTGTGCACTTCAGCAAGCAGTCCTTTTTCATAACAAAATAGCTAAAGGTCAATATTCTGCCCCCTACCCCAGTGCAATATGTAGAATACTTACAAAATATTTCCACAGGCAGAAACTCCACAGCCTACCTAGACGCATTTCAGTGTTTTAGTAAACACCCCCCTACAACATGCTATTCTACTCAATACTTTCCTTTGTGAAGACAGAAGATAGCCAGCTGTGCCTCCTATAATAATTTCTACTTACATGTTATTTCATAAAGTTTCCCCACAGCTTAGGGAATGGGAATGCTCAGAATGGGAGCAATATTATCTGAATTTGTTCATAACTCTGGTCTATTCAAGTGGTCTGCAGAGTAAGAATATTATCTCTCTGAAACTAAAAGGAAAAGCTCTGTCTTGGGATCTACTTTAAGTAAGCTATAAGTGGCTTCTGGAATATAAATTGTCCAAAAATCAATGATGGTAGATCTATAACACTTCTGAACTTCAGCTTCCTCCAAAGTGAATTGAAATGCTAACCTGAAAGAAAACAAACACCAGAGAGATACTGTTGTTACCAAATCCTGTTAAGAAACCAGTAGAAGGGGTTTCTAAACCATTGAAGCAAACATGAAGTCGCTACTGGGGATCAGAGAGTCCCTTTTTTTTTAATGTCAAAGTCTGCTCTGGGAGGGAGATTTTGTGACAGATACCATCTCTCATGAGGCACGAGGCATTTGTAGAAAAGCTACAATACCTGAAATCTAACACAGAATATTGTGTGCTGATTCTGATGTGTAATTGTCTTATGAGTCTTACAGTCTTATTAGTCTTATAAGCTTTAGTCTTGATGCCCTTAGGAGATACATAGCATGGAAGCCAAAAAACATTTTTTTTTAATGTTTCAGTACTTAAATGCAATCTAAGTAGAAACAGAATATAAAGAACAAGAATATTTAAATTGAGTCACCAAAGAGTTCTTTTCTTAAATAGATGTTAGATGTGCAGACAAGCAAAGGCCATACATTCCCACTATTTGCCTGATCTCAGAAAAAAAAACAAAACGGAAGAGCAGACAAAAATAGGACCAGTATGACATCCACTTGTTATTTGTTGAGAAATAGAAGAGGCAAACTCGAATGCCAACAGGGCCAATAGACGCTATGAGTGGGGAAAACAGGACAGGGATTTTAGAATGGTCATTCTTGTATTATTATAACAGACATCCTTAGCTTGTGTGTTTTCTAATAGAAATCGTTCTCATTTCTACAAAAATAGATCTCCCATTTTTATCAAAACAACATCCCGTGGCACATGGCTGGCTCAGTGGCTGGAGCATACAACTCTTGATCTCGGGGTTGTAAGTTTGAGCCCCACATTGGGTGTAAAGATTACTCACAAAATATTTTTTAAAATATTTCCCCGGGGTGCCTGGATGGCTCAGTGGGTTAAGCCTCTGCCTTCGGCTCAGGTCATGATCTCAGCGTCCTGGGATTGAGCCCCACATCGGGCTCTCTGCTCAGTGGGGAGCCTGCTTCCTTCTCTCTCTGCCTGTCTCTCTGCCTACTTGTGATCTATCTGTCAAATAAATAAATAAAATCTTTAAAAAAAAAATATTTCCCCAAGTTTTCCTATTCCCAATTTTGATTGAAAAATGGATACTAGAGCTACTCTGCCATCTTCAGTTCTTACTATTAAAAAACAAAATAATAAGATTAATGATAAGTGACAACTGCTGTTTGGTATGGGAACCAGAGGAAACAATGTGGTGAGGCCAACCCCAACTTGGACTCGAAAACAGGTGTGATGCCTAAAGAAAATGGCACTTACCTCCCAGCAGTGTTTGCTGCATGAGAATATGGACCCAACAGTGTCTCATCTCTCAAGAATGCAGAACACTGCATTTTTACATAGACTGTTAAAGACCGTTGAATGTTAACAACCAATTAAATTCAAAAGCAAACAAACAAAAAACCTCCAGCCCAACCCTGTGCAAAAAAAAAACAAAAAAACCAAAAAAAAACAAAACAAAAAAAAAAACAAAAAAAAACCCTGTCAGAAAGCTATATCTGATGTGGTCTATAAGAAACACAGTCTCCCAGTTTTGACTTCCATTGTAGAATACCTGTTGTTTTACCATTCAACCTTCTAAAAATACTCTTAAAGAAATAAAAGCTTTAATGCTCTTAAAACAGCTATCATGACTATTTTTTCATATTTATTCTTATCCAATTTACCTTCTCACATACTTTTCTGTTTTAAAAATATGTGTAGAGGGGCGCCCTGGGTGGCTCAGTGGATTAAAGCCTCTGCCTTCGGCTCAGATCATGATCCCAGGGTCCTGGGATCGAGCCCCGCATCGGGCTCTCTGCTCAGCAGGGAGCCTGCTTCCCCCCCCCCTTCTCTCTGCCTGCCTCTCTGCCTACTTGTGATCTCTGTCTGTCAAATAAACAAATAAAATCTTAAAAATAAATAAAAATAAAAATATGTGTAGATGAGTCTTGACTCCTAAGATGAAAAGAAACAAAAAACAAAAAAACAAAAAAACAAAACAAGGTCAATATCTCTTTCTGCTCCCTCCTACCTGGACTAAATGCAAAAGTGTGTATTTCAGAAGGTAAATCACACATTTCACACCTAATAAGCAGCCCCAAAATGATGACTAGAAAATAATTCTTATAGTACTGAGGACGTCAAAAGAAAGTGCTTGTTCTGTGAGCCATGGGATGGCCTGACCCGTTTTAGTCACAAGTGCAGACAAGCATCTGTGGAAACACCACACTTCCAGATTGTAATGGTACAGGCTGATTTCCATGGCAGGTGCAAAACAGTATGGGCTCTTGCCAGCCCACTGTAGGAACTTGAACTCCAGTTCCATAAATCAAGTTACCTGAAGCACAGTCAGCAGACCGAATTTGATTTCTTTACACCTTCGGTTAGTTCTTAGCATGATAAAGTGAGTAAGTGTTCTTACTTTCCAATGTCAACTTCTGTATTCTCTGAGCTCAAATGTGGTCACTGAGGGAAAAAATACTCCCTCACATGGGAAATCATGATTGATTTCTTCATGAAATGAAAGACAGTAGAGGGATATTTAAGATTATCAAATCCAATGCTCTTATTGTTAAGTTTAAGAAATTAGGGGCACCTGGGTGGCTCAGTGGGTTAAGCCGCTGCCTTCGGCTCAGGTCAGGATCTCGGGGTCCTGGGATTGAGTCCTGTGTCGGGCTCTCTGCTCAGCAGGGAGCCTGCTTTCTTCTCTCTCTGCCTGATTCTCTGCTTACTTGTAATCTCTGTCTGCCAAATAAATAAAAATAAAATCTTAAAAAAAAAAGAAAAGAAAAGGAATTAAAGCCAAGTCATCATGTGTCTAACAGAAAAAGTTTTGATAGTAAATATTGTGAGATTTCCAGGCCATTGGCTTCTGTTAACTTCATTGCTAGACCTACTTTTAAAGAATGTTTAAAGCAAGTTCTTCAAACAATCAAAAAGGATGGAAGGAACTTTCAAGCATCAGAAAGGAAGAAAGAACCATAGAAAGAACAGAATTATGGGTACATGCAATAGAAAATCATTTTCCTCATATAACTGTTTTATAAATCATATTTGATGATTGAAACAAAAATTATAACACCATATGATATTTAAGAAAATTCTACTTCAAAATGGGGAAGAAAAGGGGAACTAAATAGAAATAAGGTTTTCATGCTTTACTCAAAGTGATAAAATAATGATACCACTAAATTATAACAATTCCCATGTGTTTATTAAACTGCCTAGAGAAACCACTGAGAATATTATGTCAAGATATATGCTCAAAAACACTATAAATGAATCAAAATGGAATCTTAAAACATGCTAACATAACACAGAAAATTAAGGGAAGAGAAATGGGAGTGAGAACTAGATAAAATAAACAGGAAACAAATAATTGAATGACTTAAATGCTAATGTATTAATAATTATCTTAAATGGTCTAAGTATGCCAATATAAAAGTAGATTGTCATATTGGATTAAGAAAAAGGAAGTTAACTACATACAAGAAACTCACTATATATTCAATGAAATAGGTGGGCTAATAGTAACAGAATTTAAAAAGATATGCTATGCAAGCTTTCAATTTTGAAATTAATTAAGTAACTACTATTGATATCTGATAGACTTCTGACCAAATAAAATCACTACATAAAGAGATGTTACATAATGATAAAAAGATCAATCCACAAAGAAGACATAATGATGTTAAATGCATACACACCAAGCCACAGAGCCTCAAAATGCATGAAACAAAGAGAAATGGACAAATCCATAATTATATGTAGAAACTCCATACCCCACACTCCCTCCTACCAGCAACTTATAGAACTAGTATATAGAAAATCACCAAAGACACAAGATCAGAACAATACGATCAACTGACAGAGTCTAATCGAAACATTTAAAATACGCTACTCAAGAACAGCCGAACACATTTTCTTCAAACAGCCATGGAACACGACCAAGAGAGATTATATCCTGAGCCATAAAACAAACCTCAATGAGGGCACGTGGGTGGCTCAGTTGGTTAAGCAACTGTCTTCTGCTTAGATCAGGATCCCAGTGTCCTAGATAGCCATGCATCTGGCTTCCTGCTCAGCAGAGAGCCTGCTTCTCCCTCTCCCTCTGCTGCTTCCCTGCTTGTGAGCTCCCTCTCTCTGTCAAATAAATAAATAAAATCTTTTTTAAAAAATTCAACAAACTAAAAAGAATTCTATAAACTCTGTTCTTTGACCGGAAAAGTATCAAACTAAAATTCAGTAACAGAAAAACAACAGGAAAATCTCTAAACATATGTAAATTAAGCTACACATTACTAAATATTTCATAGGACAAGGAGAAGTTTACAAAGGAAATTTTTTTTAAGATTTTATTTATTTATTTGACAGAGAGAGATCACAAGTAGGCAGAGAGGCAGACAGAGAGAGAGAGAGAAAGAGAGGGAAGCAGGCTCCCTGCTGAGCAGAGAGTCCGATGTGGGACTCAATCCCAGGACCCTGAGATCATGACCTGAGCCGAAGGCAGCAGCTTAACCCACTGAGCTACCCAGGTGCCCCTTCAAAGGAAATTTTAAGAAACAGATCAGAAAAACAAACAAACAAAAAGGAAGTACAGAGGGAAAAGCAAGATGGCAGAGGAGTATAAGACCTAAATATCATCAGATCCCAGGAGTTCAGCCAGATATCAAACCATTCTGAACATCTACAAACTTGAGATTGAAGAGAAGAAGAGCAACAATTCTATGAACAGAAAAGCGACCACTTTCTGGAAGGTAGGCTGTGCAGAGAAGTGAATCCGAGGCAATATATAGGAAGATAGACCACAGAAGGAGGGGTCGGCTCCTGGCAAGCAGTAGAGCACAAAATCAGAACTTTTAGAAGTCTGCTCCACTAAGGGAGGTCGCTCCAGAGGCTAAGCAGGGGGCTGGGGGTGGGGGGTGGTAGTGAAGCCCGTGTGGGAACAGTGTGGTCTCAGGACCCACAAGGTCACAAAAAGACCAGGGGTGTCTGAGGGTGGCAGAGCTCTCAGGTGTCAGATCTGGGAAGCTGGCTGCAGAAACGGAGCTGAGGAGTGGGCTCTTAGCTCAGTGTTACCTTAATCCGTGATCCAAGGCACAGTCAGACCACTGCTCTTCAAGCAGGGACCCCACAAGTCGCAGACCCAGGGAGATTCCCCTCCTTCCTCCTCTGGGAGGATCGGTGTGGGAGCACGCATCTGCTGGGTTTGGAGACTCCAAATGGGGCCATGCACCTGAGATAGAAATGCTTGGTCACAGGCCAGGTGAACTTGGAGTGTGGCCGGAGACCAGGGAGATGGGAGGGATTGACTGCTTTTCTCTGAGGCCACATTGAGGAGTGGGGCCCTAAGCTTCCAGCTCCTACAGGGCCGGAGATTGGAAGGCCACCATTTTCATTCCTGTCCTCCAAACTGCACGGAAAGCATTCAGGGAGCAAAAGCTACAGAGAGCGAACCCAAGCAGATTATTTAGCCTGGACCCTGGCAAGGGTGGTGCAATTCTGCCTCTGGCAAAGACATTTGAGAATCACTGCAACAGGCCCCTCCCCCAGAAGATCAGCAAGAACATCCAGCCAAGACCAAATTCACCAATCTGCGGAACTCCAGAGCTAGGAGAAGGCAACACATAGAATTTATAGTTTTTTCCCCATGATTCTTTAGTCTTTCAAAGGTAATTTTTTTTATTTTATTTTTTTCTTATTCTATTTTAAAATTTTTTTCCTCTTTCTTATTTCCATGTTTTTAACTATTTTATCTTAACAATACTTTTTAAAAAATCTTTTAAAATTTTCATTGTTATAGTCATATTCTATCCCTTAATCGTATTTAACCTTATTTTTTGTATACATATAGGTTTTTCTTTCTTTAAAATTTTGGGATACAGTTTCTTCTAGTAGATCAAAATAAACCCTAAATCTAGTGCATGGCTTTGTTCTAGTCTCCACCCTGATCACATTCTTTTCACCCCCCCCTTTTTTTTTTCAACCAACTTCTTACCTATCAATTCCTTTTTTAGAATCTTTTTTAACTTTCATCTTTACAGTCATATTTCATCCCTTCATTGTGTTTACCCTTATTTTTGTATATATATAAGGTTTTCTTTCTTTAAAATTTTGGGAGGTAGTTTCTTCTAACAGGCCAAAATACACCCAAAATCAGGTCTGTGGCTCTGTTCTATTCACCAGTCTAATATATATAGATATATAATAAATAGATATAGATATGATAGATATATCTTATATATAGATAGATATATCGATCTATCTATCTATATATTAGATATATAATAATCTATTTATATATTAGATATATAGATAATAGATAGATCGATAAATCTATCTATATATATATATAGGTTTTATTCTTTTTTTCTTTTTCTCCTCCTTTCCTCTCCCCACAGTTTTGGGACTCTTCCGATTTGGTTAGTGTATATTTTTCTGGGGTCGTTGCTCCCTTTTAGTATTTTGTTCTCTCATTAATCTATTCTTATCTGGATAAAATGACAATGCAGAAAAACTCACCATAAAAAAAAAAAAAAGAACAAGAGGCAGTACTGACAGCTAGGGACCAAATCAATACAGACATTAGTAATGTCTCAGAACTAGAGTTAAGAATGACGATTAGCAAGGTATTAGCTGGGCTCGAAAAAAGCATGGAAGATACTAGAGAATGCCTTTCTGGAGAAAGAAAATCCCTTTCTGAATAAATAAAAGAATTAAAACCTAACCAAGTTAAAATAAACAAAGCTACTAATGAGATGTAATTAAAAATGGAGACTCTTACTGCTAGGATAAATGAGGCAGAAGAGAGAATTAGTGATATAGAAGACCAAATGATGGAGAATAAAGAAGCTGAGAAAAAGAAAGACAAACAACTACTGGACAAAAAGGGGAGAATTCAAGACATAAGTGATACCATAAGTCAAAACAATATTAGAATAATTGGGATCCCAGAAGAAGAAGAATGGGGGGGGCAGAAGGTATATTGGAGCAAATTATAGCAGAGAATTTCCCTAATTTGGCAAAGGGAACAAACATCAAAATCCAGGAGGCTCAGAGAATCCCATTCAAAATGAATAAAAATAGGTCCACCCACTATCATCTAATAGTAAAACTTACAAGTCTTGGTAACAAAGAGAAAACCCTGAAAACAGCTAAGGACAAGAGGTCTGTAACATAAAATGATAGAAATATTAGATTGGCAGCAGACCTAGCCACAGAGACCTGGCATGCCAAAAAGGGTCGGTATGATATATTTGGAGCACTAAAAGAGAAAAATATGCAGTCAGGAATATATCCAGCTAAGCTGTCATTGAAAATAGGAGAGATAAAAACCTTCCAGGACAAACAAAAATTGAAAGAATTTGCAAACACCAAACCAACCCTACAGGAAATATTGAAAGGGGTCCTCTAAGCAAAGAGAGAGCCTAAAAGTAACAAACCAGAGAGTAACAGAGACAATATACAGTAACAGTCTCCCTACAGACAATACAATGGCACTAAATTCATCTTTCAAGAGTTACCCTGAATGTAAATGAGCTAAATGCCCAATCAAAAGACACAGGGTATCAGAATGGATGAAAAAAACAACAGAACCCATTGATATGCTCTCTGCAAGACACTCATTTTAGATCCAAAGACATTTCCATATTTAAAATGGAGGGGGTGGAAAACCATTTACCATGCTAATGGACATCAAAGGAAAGCTGAGGGGGCAATCCTTATATCAGATAATTTAGACTTTAAGCCAAAGACTATCATAAGAGATGAGGAAAGACACTCTATCATACTTAAAGGGTCTGTCCAATAAGAAGATCTAACAATTTTAAATATCTATGCCACTAACATGGGAACAGCCAACTATATAAACAAATTAATAACAAAATCAAAGAAACACATCAACAATAATACAATAATACTAGGGGACATTAACACCCTCCTCACTGAAGTGGACAAATCATCCAAGCAAAAGATCAACAAGGAAGTAAAGGCCTTAAATGACACACTGGACCGTATGGACATCACTGATATATTCAGAACATTCCATCCCAAAGCAACAGAATATACATTCTTCTCTAGTGCAGATGGAACTTTCTCCAAAATAGTTCACATCCTGGGCCACAAATCAGGTCTCAACCAGTACCAAAGATTGGGATCATTCCCTGCATATTTTCAGACCACAATGCTCTGAAGCTAAAACTCAATCACAAGAGGAAAGTTGGAAAGAACTCAAATACATGGAAGCTAAAGAGCATCCAACTCAAGAATGAATGGGTCAACCAGGAAATTAAAGAAAAATTGAAAAAAAAATTCATGGAGACAATGAAAATGAAAGCACAAATGTTCAAAATCTTTGGGACACAACAAAGGTGGTCCTAAGAGGAAAGTATATAATGATACAAGCCTTTCTCAAGAAATAAGAAAGTCGTCTAGTACACAATCTAACCCTACACCTAAAGGAGCTGGAGAAAGAACAGCAAAGAAAGCCTAAACCCAGCAGGAGAAGGGAAATAATAAAAATCAGAGCAGAAATCAATGAAATAAAACCCAAAAGGACAGTAGAACAAATCAACAAAACTAGGAGCTGGTTCTTTGAAAGAATTAATAAGATTGATAAACCCCAGCCAGACTTATCAAAAAGAAAAGAGAAAGGACCCAAATAAATAAAATCATGAATGAAAGAGAAGAGATTACAACCAACACCAAAAAAATACAAACAATTATAAGAACATATTATGAGCAACTATACACCAGCAAATCTGACAATCTGGAAAAAAATGGATGTATTTCTAGAGACATATAAACAACCAAAACTGAACCAGGAAGAAATAGAAAACCTGAACAGACCCATGACCAGTAAGGAGATTGAAGCAGTCATCAAAAATCTCCCAATAAACAAAGGCCCAGGGCCAGACTGCTTCCTAGGGGAATTCTACCAAATATTTAAAGAAGAATTAAATCCTATTCTCCTGAAACTTTGGAAAACTTCCAAACTCATTTTGTGAGGCCAGCATTACCTTGATTCCAAAACCAGACAAAGACTCCATCGAAAAAGAGAATTACAGACCAATATCTTTGATGAACACATATGTAAAAATTCTCACCAAAATACTAGCCAACAGTACATTACAGTACAAAATAGGATCCAACAGTACATTAAAAGGATTATTCACCAGGACCAAGTGGGATTTATTCCTGGGCTGCAAGTTTGGTTCAACATCTGCAAATCAATCAATGTGATATAATACATTAATAAAAGAAAGAACAAGAACCATATGATACTCTCAATAGAGGATGAAAAAACATTTGACAAGTACAGCATACTTCTTGATCATACCTCTTCACAGTGTTGGGATAGAGGGTACATACCTCAATATCATCAAAGCCAGCTATGAAAAACCCACAGTGAGTATCATTCTCAATGGGGAAAAAAATGAGAGCTTTTCCCCTAAGGTCAGGAACACAGCAGGGATGTTCACTGTCACCACTGCTATTCAACATAGTACTAGAAGTCCTAGCCTTGGCAATCAGACAACAAAAAGAAATAAAAGGCATCTGAATCAGCCAAGAAGAAGTCAAACTCTCACTTTTTGCAGATGATATGATACTTTGTATGGAAAACCCAAAAGGCTCCACTCCAAAACTGCTAGAACTCATACAGGAATTCATTTAGGTGCCAGGATACAAAATCAATGCACAGAAATCAGTTGCATTTCTATACGCCAACTGCAAGACAGAAAGAAAGAGAAATTAAGGAATCAATCCCATTTACAATTGCACCCAAAACCATAAGATACCAAGGAATAAACCTAACCAAAGGGGCAAAGAAACTGTACTCAGAAAACTATAAAGTACTCATGAAAGAGATTGAGGAAGACACAAAGAAATGGAAAAACATTCCATGCTCATGGATTAGTAGAACAAATATTGTGAAAATATCTATGCTACCTAAAGCAATCTACACATTTAATGCAATTCTTATCAAAATCCCCTCCATTTTTTCAAAGAAATGGAACAAATAATCCTAAAATTTATATGGAACCAGAAAAGACTTCGAATAGCCAAAGGAATATTGAAAAAGAAAGGCAAAGTTGGTGGCATCACAATTCCGGACTTCAAGCTCTATTACAAAGCTGTCATCATCAAGACAGCATGGTATGGCACAAAAATAAACACATAGATCAATGAAACAGAATAGAGAGCCCAGAAATAGACCCTCAGCTCTATGGTCAACTGATCTTCGATAAAGCAGGAAAGAATGTCCAATGGAAAAAAGACAGCCCAACAAATAGTGGACAGCCACAGGCAGAAGAATGAAACTGAACTATTTCTTTACACCACACCCAAAAGTTGACTCAAAATGGATGAAAGACCTCAATGTGAGAAAGGAATCCATCAAAATCCTTGAGGAGAACACAGGCAGCAACCTCTTCAACCTCAGACACAGCAAATTTTTCCTAGAAACATCACCAAAGATAAGGGTAGCAAGGGCAAAAATGAACATTGAGACTTCATCAAGATCAAAAGCTTTTGCACAGCAAAGGAAAGAGTCAACAAAACCAAAAGACAACTGACAGAATGAGAGAAGATATTTGCAAATGATATATCAAATAAAGGGCTAGTATCCAAAATCTATAAAGAACTTATCGAACTCAACACCCAAAGAGCAAATAATCCAATCAAGAAATAGGCAGAGGACATGAACAGACATTTCTGCAAAGAAAACATCCAGATGGCCAACAGACACATGAAAAAGTGCTCCACATCACTCGGCATCAGGGAAATACAAATCAAAACCACAGTGAGATACCACCTCACACCAGTCAGAATGGCTAAAATTAACAAGTCAGGAAACGACAGATGTTGGCAAGGTTGTGGAGAAAGGGGACCCTCCTACACTGTTGGTGGGAATGCAAGCTGGTTCAGCCACTCTGGAAAACAGTATGGAGGTTCCTCAAAAAGTTGAAAATAGAGCTATCCAACGACCCAGCAATTGCACTATTGGGTATTTACCCTAAAGATACAAATGTAGTGATCTGAAGGAGCATGTGCTCCCAAATGTTTATAGCAGCAATTTCCAAAATAGCCAACTATGGAAAGAACCTAGATGTCCATCAACAGATGAATGGATAAAGAAGAAGTAGTATACACACACACACACACACACACACACACACACACAATGGCATACTATGCAACCATCAAAAAAAGTGAAATACTGCCATTTGCAAAAACATGGATAGAACTAGGGGATATTATGCTATGCAAATAAGTCAATCAGAGAAAGACAATTATCATATGATCTCTCTAATATGAGGAATTTGAGAGGTAGGGCAGGGGTTCGTGAGGGGTAGGGGGGTAGAGGGTAGAGGGAAAAAATGAAATAAGATGGGACCAGAGAGGAAGATAAACCATAAGAGACTCTTAATCTCAGGAAACAAACTGAGGGTTGATGGGGGGTGGAGGGGAGGGATAGCGTGGCTGCATTATGGACACTGGGGAGGGTATGTGCTATGGTGAGTGCTGTGAATTGTGTAAGCTTGATGATTAACAGACTTGTACCCCTGAAAGAAATAATACATAATATGTTGATAATAATTTTAAAAAGTACAACACACCAAAATCTGTGAGATGCAGCTAAAGCACTGCTGAGAGGGAAATTTACAGAATTAATTGCTTATATTAATTAAATGAGATAAAGTCTCAAATATACAAACAAAAATAGCACAAAAATAATAATAAACAAAAGCACAGATGAATATATCTCATGAATTTTATATAAAATTCTTCAGCGTGTGGCATCTGGTGGCTCAGGCAGTTAAGTGTCTGCCTTCAGCTTAGGTTGTCATCCTGGGGTCCTGGGATCAAGCCCCAGATCGGGTTCCCTGCTCAGCAAGGAATCTGCTTCTCTCTCTCCCTCTGCTACTCTCTCCCTCTCTTTCTCTCTCTTTTTCTCTCTCTCATCAAATAAATAAAATCTTAAAATAATAAAATAAAATAAAATAAAATAAAATTCTTCAATGAAAAATAAGCAAACTGAATCCAACAGAGTTAAAAGGAATTATGCACATAACAAAATGAAATTATTTCCACATATGCAAACTGGTTTTACATCCAGAAATCAATCAGTGTTATATGACATGTATCAACAAGCTAAAGAAAATAAAGGTACATGATTATAACTAATTGACTGAGAAACAGCATTCAATGAAAGCATTCATTCATGAGAAAAACTCTCTACAGGGAACCTTCCTCAAGTTGATAACATCTAAAAAACTTACAGCTAACTTTGTAATAAATGGTGAAAGACTGGATGCTTTCTCCATACTACTGGGAACAAGGCAAGTATGTTCTTTTTCACTACTTTATTCAGCATAGTACTGGAATTTCTAGTAATGCAATAAGACAAGAAAAACAAACAAAGGTCATACAGATCTGAAGGTTAAAATAACCCCTATTTGCAGATGACATGATTGTCTATGTAGAAAGTCCCAGAGAATCTAGAAAAAAAAGCCCTAGAACTAATAAATGAGTTAAATAATTTCACAGGATACAAAACCAATATAAAAATATCAATTGCATTTCTATGTATTAACAATAAATCTTGTTGAAAATGAAATGCTTAGATATATACTTATTAAAATATCTATAGGATTTACATGTTGAAAATTATAAAATGCTGATAAAAGAAATCAAGTATACCTAAATAAATTGAGAGATATACTCATTTGTTCATTGAAAGTTTCAAACACTAAAAACCATTCTCTTCTCAAACTGATCTATAGGTTTAATGTAATTCCTATAAAAATCCCAACAAGAATTTTTATAGATACAGACAAGCTTATTCTAAAATTCATACAGAAGGGCAATCTTGACAAGGAATTAAAAAGTAAGAAAAATTGCTCTACCCAATGTTAAAGCTTACTATTTTGGCATGTTATTCAGAAAAGTGCAATATTGGTTTTAGACAGAAAAAAACAATAGAAAAAAATTTTCCAGATTTAGGACAAGCGGAATTCTTAGACTTGTACCCAAAATATAATCCCTAAAACTAAAAAGTGATCATTTAGGCCTCATCACAATTAAGATCTTTTGCTCTGGGAAAATCCATAAGAAGAGAATGAAAGGCAAATTAGATGAAATTATTTGCAAACTACATTCTGGTAAAAGGGCCAGCATCTAGAGTATATAAAGAACTCTCAGAACTCGGCAGTAAAAAAACAACATAATTAAAAACTATGTAAAAGATGTGAACAGGTATCTCACTGAAGATGATATACAGATGACAAATGAGCTTATGGAAAGTTTTTCAACAGGGACGTCTGGGTGGCTCATGATTTCTGCTCAGGTCATGATCTCATGGGATATAAGATTGAGCCCCCACATCTGTCTCCAGCTCAGCAGGGAGTTTGCTTAAAGATTCTTTCCCTTTGCCCCTCCCCTCTAAAATAAATACATAAATCTTTTTTTTTAATATTTTAATTTAATTTTAATTTTTTAAATCTATTTTTTAATATGTTATTTATTTATTTGACACAGAGAGAGAGAGAGAGAGAGCACAAGCAAAGGGAGCAGCAGGCAGAGGGAAAGGGAGAAGCATGCTCTCCGCTGAGCAAGGAAGCCTGAAGCAGGGTTTGATCCCAGGACCCCAGGATCATGTCCTGAGCCAAAGGCCGATCCTCAATCGACTGAGCTACCCAGGTGCTCCTAAATAAATCTTTAAAAAGAAAAAGTGTTCAACATTGTTAGCCATTAGGAAAATGTAAATTAAGAGATCACTACACAACAGAATAACTAAGATAAAAAATAATGACAACACCAAACACTGCCAAAGATACAGAGAAACTGGATTGTGTGTACATTGCTAGTAGAAATGTAAAATGGAAAAACGGAACAGCCACTCTAGAAAAGAGTATGGCAGATTATTACAAAATTAAACATGGAATCACATACAACTCAGCAATTCCACTCCCAGGCATTTACCCCAGAAAAATGAAAACTTATGTTCACACAAAAACCTGTATAAAAATATTCATTTATTTGTAATAGCCCCAAACTACAGTCCAGAGATGTTGAAATAGGTGATTGGCTAATCAAATTACAGAATAAGACAGAATACTATTCAGCAATAAAAAGGAACAAACTACTGATAGAGGTAACAACTTGAAAGGATCTCCAGGGAACTGACAGGTTCATCCCAGTAGTGGTGGACCTCCCAACCCTGTCCTGTCTCTGTCTTGGAGGACCCACCTTGGCACAGCTGGGCTCTGTCCAACCTTGTAATGAGTAAAAATGACAGCAATCAAGCATGCATTACAAAGAGACATTTTACACCAAATGATGAACACCTGCTGAGTATTGCCAATGTCTGCAAAGCAGGAAAAAAGAAAAAGAACTGTTTCTTGTGTGCTACAGTGACATCTGAATGCCCTGTGCATGTGAAGGTGGTCAAAGTCAAGAAATCTGATCAAGGAGATTTCTGCAAAAAACAGATTGCTTGGGCTCTTTGAGACCTTGCTGTGGTAGACACCAAAAAAAAAAAAAAAAAAAAAAGAAAAAAAAAAAAGAAAGAAAAAAGAAAAGAAGAAGAAGAAGAAAGAAAAAAATAATGTTTTTCTTAGTTCTTTGAAAAGAGAGAAAGAAAAAGAGTAAAAAGGAGAGAGACAGGGATGGGGAGGAGAGGGAGGGAGAGAGGAAGAAGGGAGAAAAGAGAAAAGACAGAAGGAAGGGAGGGAGGGAAGGAAAGAAGGAAGATAGGAAGGGAGGAAAATCCAGGGAATTATACTGAGTGAAAAAACCAATCCCAAGAGTATATGTTGTACGATTTTATTTACGCTGTATTTTGAAATGACAGAATCTTAAAAATGAAGAACAGAGTAGTTATTGCCAAGGATTAGGAAAATGGGTGGGGTAGGTAAATGGGAGGTGACGTAGTTATAAAGGGCAGCACAGGGATCCTTATGATGATGGGACATTCTATATCTTGCCTATGGTGGTGATGCATGAACTCACACATGTGACAAAACTGCATAGAACCAAATACACACACACACACAAAGGAGTAAAAGTAAAACTGGGTAAATCTGAGTAAGTTTGGTGAATTGTATTAATGTCTATGTCTTGGTTGTCATATTGTATATCAGTTTGAAAACCTTCCCTGAAGGGAAGCCTGCATGGCTCAGTCAGTTAAGCATGTGACTCTTGATTTCAGCTCAAGACATGATCTTGGGGTTGTGAGATCAAGCCCCACATTTAGCTTCGCCTTGGGTTCCACACTCAGTGGGTAGTCTGCTTAAGATTCTCTCTCTTCCTCTGCCCCTCCCCCTGCTTACATGCACACTCTCTCAAAAATAAATAAGTCTTAAAAAAAAAAAAAGAACAAGAAAAGAAAAGCTTCCTTGGAGATGAAACTTGAAGGGAGAAATTCTTCAATTGACCAAAGGATATGCCATAGCACGTATATCCCTCCCATGTGGTTCAATTTATCCAACATGGGACTAAAATTTTTTCAACCTCTCCCCAGAGGCAAATTATCCAAAGCCATCTTCCTACTTACACAATCTAGAGGAAAATATTAGTCATTAACCCCTGGGTCCATAATCTCTTTTTCAAGCAGAGAAAGTACGTTTTCTGGCTTATTTCTTTTCTGTTAGAATAGCAATTGTATTCAAAAGGAAGGAAATATGAGATAGGATTTTAATCAAAATCTTGATTTTCCAAAACCATGTCCAAAAGAGTAAAACCAGGTAGAAAGGACAGAAAGAAAAAAAATACATAGAGCAGATGATCAAGACAAATCGATAGTAATAAGCGTGATGCAGAGGATTACAACGGATGGCATTACGAGTGACATCGGTCACTGTGGAGAATAAAGGAGAGGACCTTTTCAATCCAAGGCCCCCAAGTGGGAAGAAGCTGGGTGTTTGCAATGGTGAGAAAGTGGCCAGTGAGGCTGAAGCACATTGAGGAGAGGGGTACAGAGTGAGGTCATCCAGAGTGGTCCAGCATATGGGCATGGTAAGCCAGAGCCAAGAGTTTGGATATTATTCATTTAAATTTCCCATTTTTTTTTACCTTCATACTATATAATCCAGAGCTTACTGCATTGCATTGCACATGGCAGATATCAATAAATGCTTATTAGATATAATTTAAGCCAGAGCTAGGATCCAGTTTTCTTCTTTCTTCTCTGATGTTTTCCCCACAACATCATACAGTGTCTCTTCTTCTAAAAAAGCAGAATAAATAAATGAAACTCACAGGCATCTGGTCCTGGGCACTTTCCAGGATTATCCTTTGAGTACACTGGGTAGCTCATTCTCCTAAGTACTTTGGCACTTCATTTATAGTATTCATGAATTCAATGAGCTCTGTAGTAAGTAATATGACTCAGGACCATCAGAAACAAAAAATAAATCTGGGTCTAAGTAGACTATGGCAGTTCATCCAGTTCAATACCACTGATTGAACATAAACAAAATCTTTCTCTATTCCAGTCTAAACAGATAAATGATAGCAGCATATAAACATATTTTATAAACACCAAGCCTACTATGAAAACTAGAAATGAAAATCTCATCAATCAGAAACAGAGAGGCTTTTCTGAAAGGCATATAGAGAACCATAGCCGAGCTGGGTTTCTGGATCACACTGTGTCTGCACATCTGGGACCTGAGTCATTCCAGGGGAGGAGAAAAGCACACTGCCCTGGACTGAAAGATTGAAATGCCCACCTCTACCTAAGGGGGCCTCATGGCCCAGAAGCACATCAGTTACTCTGGGGAAGAGTCCTGAGATTAGTTTATAGTATTAGATTCTCAGGACTGCCACAACAAAGTACCACAAACGGGGTGGTTTAAAACAACAGAAATTTATTGTCTCAGGTCTAGAGGCTAGATGTCCAAAATCAAGGTGTCAGCACTGCCATACTTTCTCTGACACCTGTAAGGGAGACTCCTTCCTTGTTTCTTGTAGCTTCTGGAGATTTGCTAGCAATATTTGGCATTCCTTGTCTTGCAGCTGCATCACTCCCAATCTCTGTCTACACCTTCACACGGTGTCCCCGTGTCTCTTCTCCTCTTATGATACTAGTCATATTGGCCTAAGGGCTCACTCTACTGCATAATGACCTCATTTTAACTGAATTAATTGCAACTACAATGATTCTGTTTTCCAGTAAGTTCTCATTCTGAGGTACTGGGAGTTAGGACTTCAACATACCTTCTTGGAGGATGCAAATGAACCCTCAACACATAGCAAGATAACTAATACACCTCACCAAATTGTTCAAGTGTGAAGATGGTAGAAAGAGGATATTTTCAAGCATATTCAACCCATAACAGTGATGTATAGAGAACTGCATCCCCAGTGGTTACTGCCAGAACATCTTTTTCTACATATTTATGATTCCATAAAATATGGTTTTATTGGATTTCAAAGGTTATATAAATGTTATAGTGTGGATATCCTGCAGGTGCTTTCTGCTTTTCACTTATTATGTTTTTGAATTGTATTTATGTTGGAAAGCTAGTTCATTTTTTTAATTGCTTTATGGTACTGGATTATAGAGATATAACCTATTTTATCATCAAAACTTTCTCTTGTGAATGAATGCATGTTATTCTCTGTTTCCTTTCATGAGTGTGTGTGTTTTTCTCTACTGGTTTCTCCAGAGGCTTTCTCTACCTGGTTATGTGTCATGGGAGGCTAACCTCTTGCAATTGCATCACCAGGATTCCCTTGCTTTCTGACTCAGAATTGGGTTTTGCAAGGCACCAATAGCAAGAAGATCAGCTGGCAGAAAGAGAAATGGTGCTTTCCCTTTGCTGGTCCACTTTTATATAGGGGCTACATTCCTCTACCAGCCTCCTGGAGGGTAGCCTTTCACCCCATGGTTTTAGCTCTCCTGATTCCAGCAACACTGCTTCATGCTCTTACAATCTGGTCTATGGATGATAGTGACTTTCAGCTCTTGCTACTTTCTGGGTGCTTTAGAAATCTTTGTTGCAGTCTCCTAAACTTACTAGCACCACTGTAAACAATCTTTTTTTTTTTTTTAAATCCCTCAACTTACTGCTCAAGTATACCTTCCATTTCTTGTCAAAATCTTGACTGATAAAGTAATTGGTTCCAGAAGTGGCTCTAAGACACAGTCCATCAAATTGGGTTATGGAGTTGGGTCATGCATACATTTAATGAGTGTATCCTTCCCCAGAGGGAAATGGGACCCTGGTAACCTGGGGTTATAGTTGGTATTTTTACTAAAACAATTTGTCCCTGGCATGTGATATGAACCTATTGCTCTAGCAAAATACTTTCCTTTTAGTTTCCATCAGTAAGTATAACCTGCAACATCTCACCTTTGTCCAGTGGCCCAGCAGTACACTTTGCTGTCCTTTATCAAAGCTCTGTCTGATCTTTGTCATGTTGTAGATCCTCAAGGTGTCATCTGTGAACTGGTTTCTGGTCCCTGTTTCTTGCTTGTCCCCAACGAATTAAAGAGTTTGCACCAGAATATGAAACTATGTATGTTTAGTTCAAGTCACAGATTTTTTCCTTAGCAAATCTTTCTGATGAGGGAGAAATACATTGATTTACATTCGGATGCAAACTCTTTACCTCATTGTTGCAGGCAGGTACTTTGAATAGCTGTTATTCTGGTCTGGAGGGAACTTGATCATCTTGATATGCAACAGAATATCATGTTGGGGCATATCAATTTGGCCATGTCTTTAGGAAGAAACTAGCAACTAGATGTCTTAGGAAGAAAATGTATGGTTGAGGAAGGGAGGAAAAAAAAAAGTGAACGTTCACAGACCTGTGATATTTATGCAGTGTCTAATAGGACAATTGTCTGAAAAATATCAAGATATTCCCTCTTCAGTGAGAGATACGCTATCTCACATTGCATAACCCACAGCAAAAGGGCCCTAGCACTTAGGATATCTAAGAGATTGTATATGAGTGTACTGCTCTAGTCCATCTACCAGATAACCTGTAAGGCTTTTCTAAGCTCTATGTGCAGCAAGGAGTCTGCATCAGGGCCATGCTTCTGCACAGACTGCCCTGCCACTTAGGCCTTTGACTCAGCAAACTGAGTGGTGCTTAGAGAATTTGTGGCAGAAAGAGATAAAACATGTAGCCAGTAGTGGGAACGTCATAATGCAGATCCCTGAGATTTTGGAGAAAGGCTACTTGCTCGTTTGCCAACTACTATTTTCCTTTAGTAGAGCTGCTTTGAATTTGCCACTACAGGAAAAGAACAGCACACTGTGGAATGGAACACCAGTGGCTATGACAATGGACTATAAGAATAGCTACCATCAACATCTGAGTGTCCTCTGGTCCAAGGAATTATGAACTTGGATGTATGTGGCAGCATTCCAGTATGAAATGAGATTGGTACATAGAAGACTGAGCCTGAGCAGGTCAAGAAGCCATGAGTACATCTCAGAAGTGATGTCTCCTGACATCTGCTTCTACTCCTCACTTCTGGCAAACTCATGCCTATGGCCTCATTGAGATTCTAAAGTCATCATGGTTTTATTAGTCAGTGATTAGGTTGTCTGTTGGCTTGTCATCATATCCACCCTACTTGTTTTGCCGGCTCTTGAAGAATGGTTGGCAAAAAAAGTGCCTGTGGACCAAATTCAGGCTGCCACCTGTTTTGTACTGCTTCCAAATTGAGAATGGTTTTTACATTCCTAAATGGTTCAGGGGAAATCTAAATAAAAATAAGAGTTCATGACATGTAAAAATTCAAATTTTAGCACCTCTGTGTGCTTTCTGAGCTACAATGACAAAGCCTAAAATATTTGACTCTCTGGTCCTTCGCAAAAAAAAAAAAAAAAAAAAAAAAGTGTCAAACCTGATCTAGAAACCTGGGAACTGGATTGCCCCAAATTCCTGTAGATTCAATTTCATTAATATGGTGAACTCATAAGAGACTTAGAAGAAAGGAAAGAAGCACAAGATAGTTTTTTCTAAAGAGTATGAGAAACTTCAGAGCTTTGGCAGACAGCTGAGAGCAGGTTTTGTCAACAGCTTCTAGGTATCCCCTTGTGAATTAGCCATGAAGCCCAGTGGAAATCATAAGTAACTATTGCATGTTATAATTTCCTGAATTCTGATGGTAGCTTCCCCCCAGGCTTCATTCTTCCCAATTTTCCAAAGACTTGTGTAAGCCTTGCTTTCCTATATTCCATCGCTTCCTCCTGGGAACACCTCAAGAAGGTATTTCTGATCTACCCGGACCTCGACTGTGTCAATCAGAAAAGCCCTGAAATCAATAAGGAAAACAAAGTTAACTCATGCCTCTCTAGAGCCATGACTGAAATGATGTGTTCTGTGAGAGTATATAATAAAGGAATTCTTATCTGTTTGGGTGAATCAGGGAAAGTTTCCCTGAGGAAGGGAAAACTGATCTTAGATCTAAAAGTGTAAGAATTAACCAGGCAAGGACTGAAGCTTTCAGGCCAGAGGAAGTATTATAGGAATGAGGGCTGGTATGCAAATAATACTTTAAGAGGAAGAACATGGTGGTATGAAGAGAGAAAATTCCAGTATAGCTAAAAATTAGAGAGCAAGGTACAACAGAAAGCTGGGTTTGTGGGGAGGCCAGACGTACAGGACCTTCTGAGCTGGGTTGAGGATTAGGGTTTTCTCCCATGAGAAATGGGAGACACTTTCACAACTGCTGTTGGTCATGAAAACTGGTAGAAGAGATGACTCGAGAGATGGGCTTGTCTAATGGGTGGGAGAGTTGTAAGAGAGAAGAGCACCCTCAAGGGTGTCCCTTTCTTGTACAAGACATATCAGTGAACTATCAATCA
This sequence comes from Enhydra lutris kenyoni, assembly GCF_002288905.1. Lineage (NCBI taxonomy): Eukaryota > Metazoa > Chordata > Mammalia > Carnivora > Mustelidae > Enhydra > Enhydra lutris. The sequence continues at coordinate 22,579,297 of NW_019154101.1, read as the reverse complement.
AGTTTAGCTGGAGATTAATTTAAAATATGGAGGACCTAACATGGCAGGAGTTTGGACTTTATTTTGCTGTCAATGAAAAGTTATCCTTAACAACACTCTTCTGAAGATGTTTTTTGTAGTAAACTTAAACTGAAATATCAAATTTGAATTTAGGTTGAGAAATGCTGTTGGCTTTTGTTAATGATAGTGTTTTGCGGTTCTTGAAATGAGACAAAGAGGCTTAAAGGTACAGGAAATTGGTGGCTTTGGTAAAGATTATGCATTGTTTCATATTAAAAGGAGCTGTTGCAAGGGTTTTCTTTATGTCAGGGCTAGAGAAATAGAGAAAATAGATTATGACACTTTTGAATATTAGATGAGTAAATGTCAGATCTCCTAGGCTGTGTTCAACAGAGTTGAGACGGCCCTTCAGAGTTGCAGAATTGCTCCAACTGAGGCAAAGAGGCCCAGCCTCTACAGGCCTGCCTTGACAAATCACTGGCTGCAGACTACCCAGAAGGAGGGGATGTAACCTTCGGTGAGGAAGCTTAGTGGTTCTGAGGACTCTGGAGATTCAGGATCCTTAGTACATTTCCCCAGATGTACCCATTCCAACTTTCAGGGCCACACTCTCTCTTAATCAGTGCCCTGCTCTTGGCATATTAGACCTGCTGGGGTTAAGAATTCAACCTGCTCTGGAGCAGATCCTTTTATAAGTAAGTCCTAGGTCTGACTTTCAGCTTTTTCTTCTCTCTAGCTAAAGGAAATGAGAGTCTCTGTATGGTGTCGAGGAGACTCACTGATTTTGCCACTCTCACATGTGCTGGTGATTAATTACCATCAGCTTTTCATGATTTTTCCCACTATGTCCATTAGCCCAGCAATAACTGTCTGATTCCATCATTCTTATAATTATTATTTTCCCCCAAATGCTCAAAATCCTAAGATACTGCACCTGCCAGCACATTCCATTTGACCAATAGCTCATCCTAGTGTGCCACTGGTAAAAATTTTAAGAGTTCCAGTGCAAATACATGCCAGGGGCTATGAGCACACTACCTACCTCTGGTGATGGGCTTCTTATTGCCACATGGTCAGTGGAGGATCTAGCTCCAAAATCACATTTTTGAGTTTGCTTCCTAGGTATACTCCCAGTGCCACCTCTTTTAGGTTGGTTTCCCCAGGAAACATACTCTGGGATTTGCATCCAGATTTATTGGGGAGTGCATTTACTGAGAAACCTCACCACTTAGGGATGAGGGAGTCAAAATAGGGCAGAGGATAAAATTGAATTGTAATAAGTTGCAACAGACGCCTCACCTGATGCTACAGAGGTTTCTGAAACTGAGATAGCCTTTCAAAATTGTCTCAACTGAGCCAAGGGTATCAAGAGCTTTGTACCATAACTTTGACTACTTATTAAATTCAAACAGCCCTCAAGGACGTGTCTTAATATTGACTGAGCCTACTTCTTTCAGCCAAAGATAATTGCTAGAGATAAATTCAATTGGGAGCCATTGCCAGCAATACTCCTAGTAGCTGAGGGAGTGAATACATTACTTCCGAGCATTTCACATTTGTTTCAACTAGACGATTACTAAAATAATAATAAAAAGTATGAAACCAATATATATCTAGGTTTTTAAAGAAGGGAAAAAAGAAAATACATAATCTTGTAATATTTGTATTATAGGAAGTAAGTGTAAAGATAAAAGAACAGAAACACTAAACCTTTGGGGCCAGTCCACCTTTAATGATTAATATTTCCCCTCCAGCTAAATTTGACTTTAAAGAAATCCCTGCCCACCATACTGGGTTTGAAGATCCAAAAGAGACAAGCACTGAGAATTTTATAATAATGCTATAATCAACTTTGGACAGAGGAAATTTTTCAAAACTGACACCTCTGGCATTATGAGTTCTGGGCTGTTAAGGAAACACAGGAGAGCAACTCTTATAATTTTATAACTATTTTTAAAGAATTTTGACTAGTTCTGTTTTGCCACTAGAGGCATCCTTTTTACATAAATATTAAAGGAAGCATACATTGACTCCAGATTGCTTGGACTCAGATCCTATCTGCTACCTACTAACTGGGTGACAAATAAGTTTCTAAGTCTTTGTATGCCTCAGTTTCCTCATATGTGAAATATGTGGGAATGATAATATACCCACCTCATGGGTTGACTGTGAAGATTAAATGAGTCAAGTATTTTGTACAGGGACTGGCATCATTCAATCAATGATTGTGGCCATACATTTATACATACACACACACACACACACACACACACATACATATATAAAATCTGTTTTATATATGTATGTGTATGTGTATAAATACATATATAAAATTCTTAGAAGAAAGCATAAGCAGTAATTTATTTGATATCCATGATATAAACATTTTTCTAGATATGTCTCCTTAGGCAAGGGAAACAAAAGCAAAATTAAACTGTTGGGACCACACCAAAACAAAAAGCTTTTGCACAATGAAAGAAACCATCAACAAAACAAAAAGACAACCTACTGAATAGGAGAAATTATTTGCATATCTGATAAAAGGGTTAATATCTAAAATATTTTTAAAATTATATAATGCAACATGAAAAAAACAAATAATCCAATTAAAAATGGGTGGTGGGGGGTGACTGGGTGGTTCAGTCATTTAAGTGTCAGACTCTTGACTCTTAATTTTGGCTAAGGTCATGATAATAGGGTCGTGAGGTCAAGCCCTGGGTGGGGGGATCCATGTTCAGAGGGGAGTCTGCTTGAGATTTCCATTCTCCTTTCCCTCTGCCTCTTCCCATAATGCTCTCTCAAATAAATACATAAATCTTTTTTTAAAAAATGGGTGGAGGATTTGAATAGACATTTTTCCAAAGAAGATATACAGATGGCCAACCAGCACATGGAAAAGACACTCCATATCACCAATATCAGGGAAATGCAAATTAAAATCACAAGGAGACATCACCTCACACCTGTCAGAATGGCTAAAATCAAAACAAATGAAATAACAAGTGTTGGTGAGGTTGTGGATACAAAGGAAACTTCATGCACTGTTGGTGGGAATGTAAATCAGGACAGTCATTATGGAAGACAGTATGGAAGTCCTTCAAAAACTTAAAAATAGAATTACTATATGATCAAGTAATTCCACTACCGCAAGAAAACAAAAAACACTAATCAGAAAAAATATATGCACCCCTATGTTTATTGCAGCATAGATTATAATAGTCATGATATGGAAACAACTAAGTGAAGTGTCCATTGACAGATGAATGGATAAAAAAGATGTAGTGTGCATATATATATATATATATATTTATACATATATATAAAATATATATATTATATTTATATTACTCAGCCATTAAAAAGAAGGAAATTGGGGCGCCTGGGTGGCTCAGTGGGTTAAAGCCTCTGCCTTCGGCTCAGGTCATGATCCCCGGGTCCTGGGATCGAGCCCCGAGTTAGGTTCTCTGCTCCGCGGGGAGCCTGCTTCCTCCCCTCTCTCTCTCTGCCTGCCTCTCTGCCTACTTGTGATTTCTCTCTCTCTGTCAAATAAATAAAATCTTTAAAAAAAAAAAAGGAAGGAAATCTTGGGGGCCTAGGTGGCTCAGTGGGTTAAGCCTCTGCCTTCAGCTCAGGTCATGGTCTCAGGGTCTTGGGATCTAGTCCCGCATTGTGCTCTCTGCTCAGCGGGGAGCCTGCTTCCCCCTCTCTCTGACTGCCTCTCTGCCTACTTGTGATCTCTCTCTCTGTTAAATAAGTAAAACCTTTAAAAAAAAAAAAAAAAGAAGGAACTCTTGTCATTTGCAACATGCATGGGTGGACCTAGAAGTATAATGTTAAGTAAAATAATTCAGTCAGAGAAAGACAAATACCATATGATTTCACTCATATGTGGAATTTAAGAAACAAAACATATAAACAAACAGAGAAAAAAAAGATAAATAAAAAAACCAGACTCTTAATTATAGAGAACAAACTCATAGTTGCCAGAAGTATATAGGAGGCAAGATGAGGGAAATAGATAAAGGGGAGTAAAAGTACATTTACTCATCATGAGCACTGAGAAATGCATAGAACTGTTGAATCATCATATTGTACACTAACATAACACTGGATGTTAATCCCTTCACATGTAATTTTGATAATCTTACAATCTCAGCAGATTGGATATGCCATCATGTTCTCTCTACTGTGTTAATCTTTACTATGTATTTTAATTTCACATATGGCTATTGGAGCAGATGCAAAATTGAGTTGAGTTGAGTGAGATTAAGCATGGATTCTGTGTCAAAAATAACCTGTTTATGGCAGGACTGACACTATAAGCCTAAACCCTTTATACTAAATAGGAAGTTGATTTCAGCCCAGATAGTGCCATACTTTAGAGTTTGTGGAGATCATGAGAATTATTTTATATTCCTTTTTAATTATTTATTTTGATAGGATATATAGTATGAACACTGTCTTTGTAACTTATATATAGAATCATCTAATCTTGGTAGAGTACAACAGGAAAGTTTAATTTTTCTTCACTATCACTTTCAACATGTCCGATTTGATCTTGCCTTCTTCATTTCTTAAAGATATCCAAGGCAGACAGATCCCATAGCTTCCTGAGAACTTTCAATTAAAATAAGGTTAGGAGTTATAAATTCCAGAACAGACCACAACTGACTTAAATCTTAATCTAGTTAAAAGCAACTCCCTTTACTATCCCAACTCATGCTGACCTGGGCTTGTGGTCTTACATTAGTGTAGAGTCTGTTCACTTACTCTTCTTCCCTCTTGCCTGACGTAAAAGAAATTCAAACCAACACTGTGAAGGAGAAAAAAAAAATTAGAACTGGGTATAAATTTCTTAGGCATTTATCTTTTGCTTCTTTGGTCCTGTAATTTTGTTTTCTCTTGGCTACGCCTGATAAACTGGCTACAGTTACTCTGGAGCTGACATCCAACAGTCAGTATGTGGAGCATTTCATTCTTTATAGAATGTTGGGACTTTGGCCTGGTTTTGTGATATCTGTATGCCTTCTCTGACTGACATATGGCTGTGCTCAACTCAGGCCCTTCATCTGGTGGGTTTACTCCATGGTCTCTGACTGCTGAGCTTCTGCTGCCCCAGAAGTCCCCCTTCAGAAATGGGGAACTTCAACAAGGATTAATCCCTGCTCTGTCATAGCAAATGGTTGGGAGTGATGGCTATGTGTGGCTCCCTGTCCTTGGGCCCTGACATCAGAAGCTTCTTCTGCTATCAGTTTAACTTCAGGATTATCCAGGTGAGAGTTAGAGACATGCTGCTATGTCCATATATGCTTCCAAATGCTAGAGACACAGGTAGAGCTATCACAGTCTCTTCACTGCACTGTGTAGGCTTCATGCTCAGTGGGGAGTCTGTTTGAGATTCTCTCTCTCTCCCTCTGCCCCTTCACCCACTCACACTCTCTAAAATAAATAAATCTTTAAAAAAAGATCTTACAGAGATGTGTATGTTGGTTTTTCTTTAGAGTGAGTGGGTTCCTATCATTTATGGCTTATAATATTGGTAATTTAACCAAAGTTCTAAGAGATAAAAAAAAAATGTCCAATTTATCTATGGAAGATGTTGGATAATTTACCTTATCTCTTTGTTTTCAGTTTTCTAGTTTGCAAAATGGAGAAGTTAATAGCACTGATGTACAGCATTGTTGTGAAGCTTAAAAAAGGTAACCCATGTAAAATCCATGGCTGTTTAGCACAGTTCTTAGTACACAGTAAGAATTCAATCAATGTTAGCCAGCATCATATAATCTGGTGTATTTATCTAAGTATAGATAAATACTGATGGACTGTATATTTATTCATTATTCAACACATATTTACCAAACACTTAACCATTATAGGTTAAGTGGGAAGGGTAATAAATAAAACAGAGAACACTCATGAAGCTTATATTCTAGTAGGGGAAGGCCAAATAATAAGCAATTGAGTGAGATATACAATGTGTTGGACAAAGATGAAAACTATGAAGAAAAAAAAAAAACTATGAAGCAGAGTAAAGCAGGGATAACAGATCAGGAATGTAGAGAAGTGCCACTACTTTAAGTGATGGAAAAACTCACTGAGAACATGACATTTGATCAGAGAGCTGAGGTAGAGAATATTATTCAGCATGTTAACAGACAATGTGTTAATTAAATTTAGTATTATAATCTTTAAAAGTTTAGTATTATTTATAACTCAAACAGGTAACTGAGCCCTATATTCAATGAAGAAAAATTACCTCAATGCACATAGATTAATTCAGTTGTTCAGAGACAATTTATACTGTACGTAAAAACTATGTCTTGGGTGCCTGGGTGGCTCAGTTGTTAAGCGTCTGTGTTCAGGTCATGATCCTTCTCCCACTCTGCCTGCTTGTGTTTCCTCTCTCACTGTGTGTCTCAGTCAAATAAATAAATAACATCTTTAAAAAACAAAAAAACAAACAAACGAACAAAACCATGTCTTGGTCCAGCCTAGAGACCCTCCTTTTTCTTGCTTTGTAGCATGTCTTGTGATTTTGTTGTTGTTGAAGGCTAGACATGAGATAATAGAACCTGAGGTAAACAGGCCTTAATCTGGGGTTTTATGTTAGTCTGTTTAGGAATTGGGCTGTGTTTTATGTTAGCAATAGCTAGCTATAGGTGACATTGGCTTCTGATTTTTCTAGTGTCCTCATTCCTTGTTGTCTTGGGTTTCCTAAGAAGTCTCCAAATAGAGTCTGCCCAGTGCAGCTCTTAACTGTGATCTAATGTTATTGTGACAGCCCTGTTGGTGTGGTAGTAAGGTGTAGGGGAGGGAAAATGATCTATAATCTTATATTTAAATCTCAACCATTTACTGAGCCTGTGTTCCTGGGTTTTGACTTTCACAAGTGTTTTTTTTTTTTCCCCCTTCCCCTGCCCTCATCCCAATCCCTACACCCACTCCAGGCTAGAAGGAGCAGGAGTTAGGTAAACGCTCTTAACTTTACCTTGGAGAAGGTTCTGGTAAAGTCTTTGCCCCTGGAGAGTAGGCATTTGTTACGTAGAATATGTTAGTTGTATTTTCTTTTTCAAAATGATTACTCTTCCTCCCCCTGCCAGAGCCATGATGGAATATATCTTGGCTCTTCACTGTGAAAACCTGGAAAACTCTCAGAAGTAAAACTCATAAAAAGGTAGAGGTGAGATCTTATGTTTTAAAAATAATTACTTATTCAAGTATGGCCTTCATACTGGTAGACACAAGTCATAGTGTAAAGCTCAATAAATTTTCAGCAAGAGAAAATACCCATGGAACTAGCAACTGGTCGAGAACTAGAATGTTGCTACCCAGAACTCTGCTAATGACCACTGCCAGTCACTATCCTTTCTGAGGTCATTATCCCAACCTCTAACAGCATAGATTAGTTTTTTTGTTTTTGGGGTTTTTTTGTTTTTTAATTTTTTAATTTATTTCTTTTCAGTGTTCCAGAATTCTTTGTTTATGCACCACACCCAGTGATCCATGCAATATGTGCCCTCCAAAATACCCACCATCAGGCTCATCCATCTCCTCACCCCCTCCCCTCCAAAACCCTCAGTTTGTTTCTCAGAGTCCACAGTCTCTCATGGCTTGTCTCCCTCTCTATTTCCCCCAACTCACTTCTCCTCTCCATCTCCCCATGTGCTCCGTGTTATTATTCCTTATGCTCCACAAATAAGCAAAACCATATGATAATTGACTCTCTCTGTTTGACTTATTTAACTCAGCATAATCTGTTCCAGTCCTGTCCATGTTGATACAAAAGTTGGGTATTCATCCTTTCTGATAGAGGCATAATACTCCATCATATATATGGACCACATCTTCCTTATCCATTCGTCCATTGAAGGGCATCTTGGCTCTTTCCACAGTTTGGTAACTGTGGCCATTGCTGCTATGAACACTGGGGTACAGAAGGCCCTTCTTTTCACTACATCTGTATCTTTGGTGTAAATACCCAATAAGCACAGATTAATTTTGTGTGTTTTTGAGCTTTATATAAATAAAATCAAATAGAAGGAATTATTTTGTGTCTGGCTTTATTCTAATCAACATAATGTTTGTTAGGTTAAGCTGTTTCCATATAGAAGTAGCTCATTCACCTTCAGCGCTGCACAGTATTTCATTGTACAAACATAACATCATTTATTTGTCCATTCTAATGGGATGACCATTTGGATTGCTTCCTGGTTTTCTCTATTACAGATAGTGCTGCTATGCCCTACTGTACCTTTCTTTTCATGAGTAGATGTAGTCATTTCTGCTAAGTGTATATTCAAGAGCATATCTAGGACTGGAATATACCTGGTTACCATTAGCAGATACTGAGTGCCAAATGGATTTGCAAAGTGCCTGCTACACTGTCAACTCTCACAAGCAGTGTATGTGAATTCCAGCCACTCCATATGCTCACCAATACTTATCATCAGTCTTTTTCAATGTAGCCATTTTTGCGGGTGTGAGGTAGAAAGAGCAGTCAATAAGGTGTAAAACCCATCTTTTAATTATAAATATTGGCTACTTGACAGTCTCCAAGTTTTGTCTCTTCAGCACCCTGATTTTTCAAAAGTTCTCAGGGTTCTTTGCCTCTTTGCAATTGCCCTTGGTTAAACTCTGCATCCAGATTCTTGGTCTCTCACTATGCTCCAAAAATTGGCAAGTGCCCTGAGGGAAATGTCAGTTTTCTATCTTGTGTGTGCACGTGCACACGTGTGTGTGTGTGTGTGTGTGTGTGCACGCACATGCACGTGTATGTGGCTGTAAATAACCTGAATCATTTTATTATCTCTCAGTTTCTGTGGGTAAAAACTTGGAAAGTTCCTAGCTCAGGGGCTTCCAGGAGGTTTCAGTCAGATGGTGATGTGGAGCTGGAAGAGTGGAAGCTGGAACGGCTGGGTACTGGCTTGTCATGTAATTTTAAGTCTCCCTCCTTATGTAGTCTTCAGGCTTTCCATATGGACTCTCTCTGGGGTCTAGTTTGGGCTTTCTCACAGCATGGTGGCCTAGGGGTATTTGGACTACTTAAGTGGTGGCTGAAGAACTTGGATCCTCAAGTTCTGTATACCTCAGCAGTTTCCCAAACCTTCAAAATTACACACACACACACACACACACACACACACACACACACACGTACACACACACATTATACACAGAAGTAGAAATAGAAGTCTCATGTGATGAGCTCTTACCCATTTGTTCCTAGGAAAACTTTCAAGGGCTTCTCTATAAGAAAAAGGACTTTCACTATTTTGTTTGTTTGCTTTGTTTCTTTAGAGAGAAAATTCTAGCCAACATAATCTCCAAAGATTATATCTCTTCCACAAAAGGATCAATATAGAATAAGCTATTCTGATATTTGTAGTTTTCCAATTCTAAATAAAGTATCATGAGTTCATGTTTATAGCTTTTTGTGTAACCCATTTTCAGAAGTGTTGAGGACAACACTTATAATCCATGGTATACATCAAATACCCTGTGTTGATCTCCAATTTAGTAGAAAGGCAGATGGATAAATGTGTTGACATCATTTTGCCAACCACAAACATATCACTAAATGTATTTCTGAAAGTGTTGAAAAGAGCAGTGTATGCTGTCATTTTATGAATTGTAAGTACTGTATTTGTGATAAGTACTGATGGGGAAAGAAAAAAATAAATCTCTGTAAATGTGCTGTAGCCAGGAAACTGTGGTTTGTTTATTTTTTGGATTTTTGTTTTGTTTTGAGCAAAAAAAACCATTAAAGTAGTTAGTTACTTTAGGGTCCCAACCCTCAGAGAAAAAGTGAGTCAGCAAAACAAAAATAAGATGAATCAACAGGAGAAAAAAAAATGTTGACAAACAGAAAATTATTTTTTGTTCTTTTGGTTTTTCATTTTTCTGAATAAATTCTTAGGAATTTAAACAAAGTCTACTCAAAGGGTAAAGAATGTTCTGAAATTTCTTTAAAAAAATCAAATGTCACACACTGCTATCATCAAACTTCTCACCGTAGCCATATCCAGGATTTGGTAACAATTAAAAATATGCTATACTGCATGAATGAAGAAATAAAAATAATCTAAGTCAAGCTTCCAAACCCTAGTAAAAAAATGGATCAGGTCCTGAAAAAGGAGATGTAGAGGTTGTGTCCCTTTTTTCCTTAATTAAAATGCAAAATACAGTAAGATTTCATATCAGTGATCTATAGAATATATTTTACTCTCCTCTCTTTACCTCAGCAATGTGTATCTTTTCACCCTTTGTCCACAGGTCCCTCTTTTCCTTGTAGAAAAAAAAAATCAGTAGTACTATTTTCTTTTCTTTTTAAAGATTTTATTTATTTATTTGAGAGAGAGCATGAGAGGGGAGAAAGAGAGAGAAGCAGACTCTCCATGGAGCTGGGACCCTGATGTGGGACTTGATCCCAGGACTCTGGGATCATGACCTGAGCCAAAGGCAGTTGCTTAACAACTAAGCCCCCCAGGCACCTGGTAGTACTATTTTCTTTTCTGTGTCCATGTAGTTGGGTGGGGCGGTACCATACTTTGAGACGGCAGACGAAAGGGTAAAGCTTAAACAGCTACCTGCCCTCATCAGGGACTCTTCTGACCCCTCCATGGTCAGGAATTCCTGTGTGTCTAGCATTGGCCAGGGGTGCCAGTCCTCTTCACTCCAGATCCCAGAGCTGGTGTTGGCCCCAAAGGGCATGCTCTGAGACTGGAGAATGCTCTACACCCATTGTACTCTGGGCGTTTTTGAGGGGTTCTGGCATTCTGCTAGACCCTAGGCCTAAGAATTGGTGTCAGAATTGGAGGGGTAGACTGGAAGAATTAGGTGTTTCTTCCTACTGCCCAGAATAGGTGGACTTTCAAAAGAGAAGCTCCCTCTTGTTCCCTTGAATTCAAGACCCAGACTGTTTTGGGCTCCCAAGACTACTGCTTATGTTAGTATAAGAAAGTAATGTCTGAATACTAGAGTGCCTACAGAAAAATAGTAATATTAACAGTAAGCATTTATAATATTGTTCCTTAACTGTAGCTTGTATGACAGATGTGACACAGGTATTATTTTTAACCCCCCTTTACAGATGAGAGCATAGAGACAGAGATCTTAAGTAAGTTATACAAGATCATATAAGGCAGAGAATTGTCCACAGTAAATACATATATTGGACCCTTGAAAAGCACAGGTTTGAACAATGCAGGTTCATTTCCAAGTGGATTTTTCTTTTCAATAAATATAGGGCAGTGATGTAAATGTATTTTCTGTTCTTTATGATTTTCTTAGTAACGTTTTTTTTTCCTGTGGCTTACTTTATTGTAAGACTATGGCATATAATACATACAACATACCAAATGTGTTAAATGACTGCTTATTTTATTGGCTAGGCTTCTGGTTGAGTCATTATGTTTTTAGGAAGTCAGAAGTTGTAGGTGGATTTTTGAGTGCACTGGCGGTTGGCATCCCTAACACCCTTGTTGTCCAAGGGTCAAGTATACCGTCACTGATGGTCAAGTTCATGGCAATGAGGTTGGATTACTCTGTATCTCTTGCCACTCTGATGGGTGCTACTTCAGATCCCTTGCCTGGGCAAAGCAGATAACCCCACCCCTCCAGAGATACTGTGTCCAGAAATCCAGAGGCAAAAGCTGGTCAAGGCTGTCAGGGTTATAGTTTTTTAGATGCATGTACTTCTCCAGCTTGTTCTGAGTCAGATCTCCCATTTTTTCCAGTTCACAGATCAATTTTTTTTTTCTTTTCCTCCTTTCCAAGCACACTGCTTTTGTCTCTGGTGGTAATTCTATTCCTGGGGCCCCACCCACTGTCTTATGCCTATGCTTGAGCTTTAATCGGCACTTCTCTTGCTTGCTCCAAAGGGTTTCCTTAGTTTATGATGTTCGCACGGAATGGAATCTTAGAGATGATGCTGTGAGCAGTTAGGAGTGACGACGACAATGACAGCGACGATGACGCTTTCCTGCTATGATACAGTTTTGAATCAGACTATGGTCCAAAGTATTTAGCATTTTAAGTATGTTAGTATTAGTCTATTTTGACAGTTTAGAGCTTCAACGTGAATAAGCAAGCAGTCAAAGCATTTACCTAAGGCTTGGATAAATGGATTTGGAGTTGCTTTTGGTCATGGAAGGGAAAGAGAATGTCGGTTTCTAAGTTGCCAAACAGCTACACAAAGTTCTTGCTGCTTCATATTTGCCATGCACACCATTTGGTAGTAAACATTTTCTAACATCTCAAATCTTTCTTCTGAAGGACCCTTAGGAAACTTGACGGCTGTTTTCATTCCACAAGCATTGTTTGAGTGCCCAGATATGTTATAGATAGTGTTGGGAGACACAAACATGAGTGAGGAAAAGCCTTTTTGTCCAAGGGGCACTTTCAATCTGCTTGGGTAATAATCTGTGACTCTAAGGGTAGGAGATATTTATTACAAAAATGTGCTTCTTCCCTCAACCAAATTTCATCTAACAAAATGAAAATGTAAGTCTCAAAAGCAAGATCTCTGGTTTTCAATGGCTAGGCAAAAAGCAAAAAAGCTTTTAAGTTTAACAGCTAAAAAGACAGAAAAACATTGGGTTACCAGATACAGTTAAATTTGAATTTCAGATAAAAAAACAAATATTTCTTTAAAATTTGTGCTTGATAAATCTGGCAACCCAAATAAAGTAAGAATGTGTATTAATTCCTGTTTCTGGTAAATATTACTGTTTTTTCAAGAAGGAAGGAATGACATAGCAGCAAAGGAATGAGGCTTGAAATCAGACAGATGTGGATTGAAGTCCGACTTTCTAGTTCATAGCTAGCGGGCAGTGGGAAAGTAATTTGTCTCTGAACCTCAGTTTTCTTATAGCAATGGTAATAGTTATGATCAAAGGCTATAGAATGGCTCATTAATAATATAGAAAAATGACTTGCATGTAGTAGAGACTGTATTATTTGTACTTGCCAGTGGTAATAATAATAATAATCGGGATAACAACATTTATTCCACATTACATGCTAAGGACTCTACACATATTATCCCACTGGATCCTCTCTACAACTTCTTGAGGTAGATAAAGAATTTTGTTTTGTTTTGAAGATGAGAGAGCTGAAGCACAGAAAGTCCCACAGCCAATGTATGTTCAAAATAGGATTTGAGCCCACTCTTAAATATTATGCCATAATGTTTTTCCTTATGTACTTTTGAGAAACAATGATTTTAGACAGACTAGCATGATGTAAGGCAATACAACACTTTGGAGGCTATTGAAGGTCAAAGATGCTCAAAAGAACATTAGAATGGGTTGCAGAAGTGTAACTATGGATCTGTTTCCCACCAAGGGCCAGCAGAACTAACATGAGAGAGTTATTGGCCTTTGTTAATCTTGGGATGGAGGTGTCTTTGCCACTGCTACTGCTGATAATAACAGGAATAGTAATAATAATAGCAGCTAACACATACTGATCATTTACTATGGGGTCAGACCATAGTCCAAGTATTGTGCATGATTAATCTATTTAATCTTTACAAGATTTACAGATAGGGAAACCAAGACTCAGATATAAATCACACAGTGAAATTCACCTCTCTCTTTTACTTCAACAGTGAGCCTGTTTTCACACCTCATTCTAGCTCTAGTTAACCATGAAAAGAAGTGAGGCACCTGGTGGCACAGTTGGTTAAGCATTTGACTCTTGGTTTCAGCCCAGGTCATGATCTCAGGGTGCTGAGACTGTCCTTGAGCTCCACACTGGGTGTGGAACCTGCTTAAGATTCTCTCTCTCTCTCTCTCTCTCTCTCTCTGTCTCCCTTTGCCCCTCCCCTGTCCAGTATGTGTGTGCTCTCTCTTGAGGAAAAAAAAAAAAAAGTAGAACGCTTCTTATTATGTGAATTAAAAATCTTTTCTAAAGTGTTCTTACTTTCCTTCTCTTTGTATGCTCCCAACATTCCATGTGAAGAATAGTTGTTCTGGTTATTGATGTATAATAATCCTTTCCAAAACTTAGTTCCTTCAAATAGCAATATATTATTTTTATCTCTCCTGAGTGTTGACAGACACAGTGGTAGGTTATTTATTAAGGTCACTCATGTTTGCAGTCAGATGACCTGTGACTGGGGTCAGGAAGCTTCCTCACTCATGTCTATCTCAAGGGCTAGTTGGTCATCTCTCTCCATGTGGCCTCTGCATGTAGCCAACCTGGGCTTCCTCATACCATGGTAGACTCAGGGGCATTGAACTTCTCACAAGGTGACTGACTCATCCCAGGACAAGTAGGAAGTAAGAGCCCCAATCTTTTAAGTCCTGGCTCAAAAAAGATGAAGCAACCTTAATTTAGTTTGACCAATCATTCTAATAGGTCAAAGTAGTAGCAAAACCAATCTGGATTCAAACGGAGGGGATATAGATCCTAGCTCTCAATTGGAAAGTGTCAAAAAATGTGTAACCATCTTGAATCTACCACACTGGCATTCCTCAGTAAGTGTTGGATGGGTGGGTGGATTGATGGATAGATAAATGAAAAAGATGTAAGCAAAAGAAAGCAGATGAATGAGAGGAAATGATGGGTTAAGATTAACAATGAAAATATTTATAAAGAATATTACTATATAAAGTATAAAATTTCCTAGGATTATGCATCATAGTCTAGACATTAAGTTATCAAATATGTAAGTAAAATATGCAATACATAGATACAGTAATCATTTGATATGAGACAGGTTCTTCTTTTCTGTAATACATTGGAATAGAGGTATTTGAAAATTTATGATAGATATAATGGTTCTTGACATTGCCTTTTGATCAGATGAGCTTATTCTTCTCTCTTGTGTTCATTCAAGTTTTTCTTCTCTCCTCAACAGAGTTTACTTTTGAAAGGTGAGAGACCTGGTATACCCTATTAGTTTTACCCCATGCCAGTCTTATATTTTTTGCCTAAGAAATTGCAAATAGTACAGCAGTTTTACAAATTCGTTTTGTTTCCCTAAATGCTGAAAGTGACTCTAATATTCAGTTTCCATCTTTTTTTGAGGACTTCTACATGGTAGGTAGAAGAATTCAATTATTGTATCCTCATGGCCATCATAACCAGAGCAAACCTCCTTTACTTCTTCTATCTTCATCAGTGCTCCTGTCTCAAACCCTCATCTCTCCCCATCTCAGAGAAATTGCTTTTTAAACTCACACAAATTATTTCAACTCTCTCACTGCTCTCTAGGGAGGAGTAGAGGGAAATATGGGACATGAACAGGGACATAATGAGAGAGTAAAAACCACCAGGACTTTAAATGTTAAAATCAACAAAATATGCAAAATGCCTTGAGGCAATGTAATATCACTGTCTCACAGAAGGCAGAAAATTACTAGGAGAAATTTAAATGATGTGCTGGAGAATGTCAACTGCATTCAGAATGGAGCTTTGGATTTTTATAGGAATTGAATACACATTTCAATCATTAAAATGAAACACTCTGAAATTGTTTCAGATTGAACTTTACCTAGGCCGAGAAAGAAATTACAATTAAATGCATCATGCTAAGTTTTGAATTTATGAAATGAGACATGGGGTTTTCTGTGAAAAAAAGAAAAATGTGATGTTTGTGTCTAAAACCCTTTCCATTCCTAGGACCTCAAGGTTAGGGATCAAAATTATACCTCCATATCCACTTCATTAAAACCCTATGGGGAAAGAAGTGGATTTGACCTTCAGGGGCTTCTAGAGGGTGAGTTAGAACCAGATACATAGGCATATTAAATCTTTTTACAGTGATCTGTTTTAAGGTATTTCTTCTTTATATCCTAGGACCACTCTGCTTTACTGTACCTTTACTGTTGGGGTTATGAGCTTGGCTTGGTCCTCACATTCTGCTTTTCTATTTCCAATCTCAGTACAATTCTATTTTGTTGTTTTTGCTTCCCCTCAGATACAGGTATCTGGGCTTCCAAACTAAATCCAATTCCACATTGTCCCTTTAATTGATGATGTGAGTGAGACATCCTTGACCTTGGACAATAATTAGTTGAATGACCCAGTTAACAAAAGGGACCCAGACCCTTTCTGGGGTATCTCCTGAGACATTCACTCATGAACTGGGCCTCTCTGTGGCTCCTGCTCAGAGATACACAAAATCTCAAAGACAAACAAGAAGCTACCAGGTGGATCACTTTCAAAAACCTCTTTTAATTTTCAGTTTTCTCAAATACTATTTTTTTTTAACTGTTGCTGAGGTTTCCTAATTCATTTCTAATTTGCCTCAGTAGACAAAGCCACATCCACAGATTTCTTCAGAATAAGCCCCTTTTTGCCTTGGGTTTACTTGGGAGGCTGATGAGGGACAATGCTCTAAGACTCTCAAGAATCTCTTTGTCTAATTGAAAGCCATGACCTTAAGGTCCTCTGAGGCACTTTTGTCTGTCTGAAAGGTGCCAGGAGGCCCTGCCTTAGGTCTTTCTGAAATCCTATAGTCACATTTTGGATTTGATCTTTGACCTGAGACCCTTTCTAATTTTGAGAAGCTTTTGTTAGCCAAAAAGCCCATTTTGGGGATCTTTTCTAAATCCAACTCAAAATTTGCAGAATTTGTTTTTTAGTTCATCTCTTCTCTCATTTTTTGATAGGCAGCTTGAAGAAACCAAGCATCACTCTCATCATTCTGCCTGGAAATTTCCTTAGCCAGATCATCAAGTTCATTAAGTACATCTGTTATTTTCCACATTACCTCAGATGACAGCTTTGCTCAACTTTCTGTTGCTACATAGAAGGATCTTCTTTCCTTATCCTTTTAATAATACGTTCCTTACGCTTCTTCATGATTCCACAGACAGGCTTCTTGAGATCTTTTAAGGTTCCGCTGAACTTCTCTCCAGGCGCTTGAAGCTTAACAGTCTCATCAAGGGTCTTCCGATGTCTGCTTAGTTTTAAACAGTGTCACATATTTTTGGGTTTTATTATGGCACCCACTTTCGAGCACCAAATTCTGTTCCAATTCTCTATTTGCTCCATAACAACTTATGGATCCAAATTGACAACAGTAATTTTATTATCTCTTGTAGTTTGGTGAATCTGGGATTTGGGAAGGGCTTGATGGTGTAGTGTTGGCTCAGAGCCTCATGCAGTTGTGGTCAGAGAGTGACGGAAGCTGGAACAGCTGAGGGCTACATCTCTCTGACTTCCTGCAGTATTTGAGCTTTTCCATTGGTCTCTCGGTGTTCATTAGTTTGGGCTTCCTTATAGCATAGTGGCCCCAGGATACTTCGACTGCCTATGTGGTAGTTGAGGAAGCCAACCTGAGAGTTTGAGCAAGTAAGAAGGATGAATTGCTTTTAATCATTTATCCCCAAAATTTACACAGTATGGTATCTACGTATGTAGAATGAACCTACGACATTCAGTTGGTTTCAAGAGAGTCATAAGCCCACATAGATACCAGGGGGGAAATGTATTTATCTTGTGAAGGAGAAGGGAAAGGGTATAAAGACTTAGTTGTATTTTGTATGCCTATGATTAGCACAAAAAGCTTTTGCTTTTGGCATGCAAAGATAGAGATGTTGGACCAGTTGGAAACAAATAGGTGTACCCTACTGGCCAGGGTCCTCTGAGATAAAAGCCCCTCTGCTACCTAGGAATAAAGTTAGAGACAGTTACTTTTTTTGTGTATGGTAAAATATGCACAACGTAATATTTACCGTTTTTAAACCATGGTTAAGTGAACAAATCACAATGTTGTACATTAGCTATATTCAAAATGTTGTGTAACCAACACTACTTTTCAACAGAGATCATGGCCTTTGGGGGAGGACCAGGTTCAGGAAGATCTGAACCAAATTCAATGATAAGAAAGAAACCATGTCTTCGAAAGAAGAACTATGCTAAGATAGGAAGGAGATTTGAGGTTGCTGACCTAGGTTAAGCAAAAGATCTAGGGAGGGCTTAATGTGTTACTTCTGTATTACTAAGAAACCTGCTATCAACAACCACCAAGGCAGGGGCTGGGTTTTAGAGAAGCTTTAAAGTAGTCACAAAAGTAAAGTAAGTATGACCACCTTTTACTCTAATTTTGTATAACTTACCCTACTGGTTACTTACAGTTAAAGATGAGCATCCTAAGCTTTAAAAACTAGAGAAAGTTGACTTTGAATTTATTTTTCAGTTTAATATATTCTTAGCAATTGTGTTCACTAGAGAGGGGTGGGTTATTTCATTTCTGACTCCCAGAACTCAGACATTAGAACAGATAAGGAAAGTGACAAACCTGTTTTCATTCTAGTATTATTATAACTCTTTGCTGTCAGGAAAGCCAGGCTGTTTTGCTTCCCTTCTGTAGGAAATTGTCAGTTGATAGGCAAAACTTCAAGAATAATTAAAGAAATAGAATATGTACACTCTCTTGGGAAAATCAATCTTTTGCAAATGTATTTAAATGAATTCAGTATCCTTTCCTTTTAATAGTGCTTATCTGGGTGAAAACATTTATTTTAGATTTTATTATGGCACCCAGAAAACTATGATGCCTCTTTAAAAATAAATTATAGTGTAAAAGTCACAGAGGAAGCTGATTGAAAAGAAAAAAAATCTCAGGAACATTCCCTGCATATCTCCTGCTGTCTTATGTGCACTTAAAGTATGCCAAATAAATCTCAAAACACTTCCTGTTACCTGAGACCATCTTGAAGTGTCTCAGTAAATGTTTAATGCATTCCTATCTCTTATTCAACATGCCAGGAGGAAAGAAATTTGTTTCTGGCAGAGGTTGGCTTTGGCAAATGCCACAGGTTAATTCAGCAGGTGCTGTTGCATCTGTGTAAACTGGGGAGGTGGGACAGCCGCCCAGAAATACCGGTCATTGTCTTTCGGAAACCAGACTTTGACTCCTACATTTGGTTGCAAATGAATGTCAGTTCATCTCTTCCCCTCACTTCCTCCTCCACCAAGACACTAAAAGATTGTTTTTATCAATGTAAATATCTTGCTCGGAGAATGCTCAAGGCCGTGGTATTCCTGTTTAGAACTGGAGATGGGATGGCAAAGCTGTCTGTAGGACTGATGTGGGAATGGCGATACTAACAGCTCTAGTACCATCAAAAGGTTCACCACGGGCTGGTGCACTACTGGATGTCACGTGTGTGCAATATTTCACTTTAGTTTCACAGCAATACTCCATGGGTGATACAATTACTACCTTGCTTTAAAGACAAGAAAGCCAGACTTGGGAGAGTTTAAATGACTTGCTTACAGTCTGCTTAATGAGGGACCTGGAGGGACCAGGTGACTTCTTGGTCAATGACTCCACCTACTATACTATTTTGGAAAAGCAGCAGACAGGTGAAAGGAGGGGCATATATGGGCCTTCATGCAACTACTCCTTGAAACTCAGTTAATACCTGTTCATTTGGTGCAATTTACCAGTCAGTAAAACATGAAAGGAGTTAGATTTGCATGGCTGATTTTAGTTGCTCTCAAGGCAGAGAGTTCAGTGAAGTAAAATTGCTCAAAACCTGAAGTCGGAAGCTTGGAATTGCAGTTCTACCTCTGTAACAAACTAGCTGAGTGAACGTGGGAGGGTTACTTACATTTTTTCATGACAGTCAGAGAAAATAAAAACTAAAGATGGGGAAAGGACACTTTAAGTTCCAGATGGCTTTTTGATTTGTGGTTCTAGTTTTCATCTGCTCCCCAACTGCAAGCCTGCCTTTAAACAATTCTGAATCCTTGTAATAATTTTACTCTTCAGATTACTCTAACTGGAATTGGGGGCTGTTATTTTTCAGCTAACACAGCAGGAAATACCAAGTCTGGTCCAATCTGGGTTTAACCACATCAAGATTTAAGAGCTCCATGCCCTTTGTAGACAGACCAGGTTTACAAATGGTGCATTCTGAAGACTCAAAGTTTATATTTACATTGACAAGGTTTATATTTGCATTGGTCTCCTTTGTTGCTGTTGGGGGTGAAGGGTCCTTCATGGCTCCCTTCTTTCCTACAGGACACTGGAAGACTTACACTACTCCAATGCCCTTACGCAGATAATGATCCTTAACAGCAGTATCTGATCAAGCATACAGCTTTTTGTGGAATAATCCCTTTCTTATAAGACATCTGAGGGCCACAGTTATCACTGGTCATGTTTATACTCTCAGGGATTTCTTCTTCGAGATAACTAATTAAGGAGATTAGTCTAGAAAAAAAATTCTCTACAAAAATTACTGTTACCAGCTGACTCAGATTGATAATTCTCTTCTTCCTTTAGGATTAAAATGCTGATCTCAGGGAATGTGTTATACATGGGTTTGTTTGTTTATTCATTTGTTTTTAATGGTGGGAGACTCTCCTTTGGAGTCTCAAGCATCAGTTTGGAATTAATGAAGAGGCACTATCTATACTGGGGTTAGGGCCTATCCAAGAAGCTGGCTTCTAAAGTTACTGCAGCTATGCCTGCTCCTTAAACATCAACACCAAATCTTACAACAAGAAACTTAACTTAACTAGTCAGTGTAGGGGTTAGGTTTCTCCAGATATCAATGCCATAAACTGACTCATGCTAACTTATAGAAAGAGAAAATTTTTTTGAAGTAATTATGACATCTCATGAAATCCAAGGAAATGTTGAACAATTAGGTCTTTTGAATGTGGCAACCAGGAAAAACAAATCCCGGAGACAGGGATTAATGGCTAGTTCTTTAAAAATTCTCACTTTAATGACAATTCCCAATTTCTAACATTTCTTTTAGATCAAATTCTAAATTCTAGTGAAGAGAATCTCATTGACCCAGCTTGTCTAGGTGTTGGTCCCTCTTCAATCAACTGTGGTCCACAAAGTGATCATAACAATATCACTGAGAGGGGGTCCCCTGCTGTTCATTCCAAGAGGAAGGGAATTATGAGCAGGGGCTGGGCAGATAGATTAAAAAAAAAAAATCTGAAACAATGTTCTTCCTGAGGAACTGACTCAGGAAAACATTTAAAAGTAATGATTTTAGGATTAATGTGAAAGACTAGGTATAGTGCTTATACATTTCCGATTATGCTGCTTGGTTCCTGTGCTGTTTTAGTATTTGATCAATTCTATATATGTTATCCTCCTAATAAATTTCACCTTTTTATTTTAATTATCCTTCTTACATGTTGCTCACAACTAAAGGACTAAATAATACAGAGGTTGCTACCAGAAGAAGCTGTTCCATGTTACAGTCCCAAAATGTAACTGGAAGACTGACTCCACTCTGCTCTCTTGATGTTGACTTCCAGACCATTTCTGAGATAGTTCTGGGGAAGGCTTGGAAACTAACCCCCTTTTGTAACCCTTCTTCTACAGTGTGAGATTTGGGATTATAAATACTTTGTCATTTGCCAGGCTTTGTTTTTGCTAGAAATACAACCCTTTAAGATTTTTTCATTTTTTTGTGTCTATTTCCATTTCTTGGACCACAGGTGGACTAGATTTCAAAACAAATGATATTGCAGAATCAAATCCTTCGGTTCTAGTCCTAGCCTGGGAGTCTCTGTTTCTTATCAGCGGCTTTGAGACTAGGTGTTTTGACCTGTCCATCAATTTAATGGCCTCCATCTTGTCCTGTGCCATGTGGCAATCTGAAACAATTGTCTGGTAGTATGTTACTTAAGATCCTTGGCTACAAGCAACAGAAATTGACTAGTTTAAGCAAAGAGATTTATTTTTTATTGTTTTTTAAATATTTTTTAATTTTTTTATAAACATGCAATGTATTGTTAGCCCCAGGGGTACAGGTCTGTGAATCACCAGGTTTACGCACTTCACAGCACTCACCATAGCACATACCTTCCCCAATGTCCAGAACCCCACCCCCCTCTCCCTAACCCCCTCTCCCCAGCAACCCTCAGTTTGTTTTGTGAGATTAAGAGTCTCTTATGGTTTGTCTCCCTCTGGACCCCATCTTGTTTCATTTATGCAAAGAGATTTATTTTAAGCAGATTGAAGAGTTCACTGATTCTATCAGAAGGTGATGGTATAAGATTTAGAAGCTAACATTGCTATATTTAGGAATTAACTATTTTGTCCAAACCACTGAAATGAATGAAGGCCATTCATTTTATTTTTCTTACTCCCTTTGTCTTATTGCTCTCAACATTTAAGTTTCCCACAGAGAGGATATGGTTCTAGCTTTGGTTATCCTTCTGACTCTTTAAGTTTATTTGTTTCAATAAAGGAATTTAATTGCAATGTAAAAAAATATAGATTTTCCTTCTAACACTTTCTCTCAGTTTCAAATATAAAATAATTTTTAAATTAAACAAATATAGGGCTGATTTTCTGACTCTTTCTAGATGTCCATTTCACATAAAATAGGAACTTCTGCACTCTATTTTAAATGCTGGGGAAAAAGTCTACCCATTTTTCTTTCCTACTTGCTCCTCCCATAACAGAAGTTTCATTTTGGTAAGAGTGGGATAAAGGTTCATGTGTGGTTTTGCCTGTCTCTCTCCCCGTCTGTCTGTCTCTTGCTCCTGCCCCCAGTCAGATCACTCTATCTTTCCCTGCCTTGACTTTAATTGGTAAGCCTAACCAAGTCAGGGCCTGAGGCCTGTTTTTTAGAGATAGGCCTGAAAGTCTGACTTGCGAAGGAGGCTGTGAATTTTCCTGAATTTAGAATCTGAAACTTCAACTCTCTTAACTGTCAATTCCAAACTCTAGACTTGCTGGAAGGTGATGCGAAGCTCTACTTTTAGCCTTTTAGCTAATAGTCACAGTTATGTTCTCTAGTCCAGCCATACCAAAAGAAACAAACAACGACAACCAAATACTAACATCATCATGTTGCTTCTAATGTCTGTTTTCAGTTTTGTTTCCAAAAGGGAAGTAAAATAAACCCCATTCAGCACTCCAACAAAAGCTTTAAAACATTTTTCTGTGGTTCTTCTAAAAATAGATTTCCCACAAAAAGGACAAAAATGGATCCATCAGTAAGGTACTATTATAGTGGTACTTTAATATATGTAAAATTAAAGTAACATGGAGTTGAAAATAAAGTGCTGAGGAATAAATGTAACCAAGGAAGTCAAAGATTTATACAATGAAAACTATAGCAAGTTGACCAAATGAATAAGTTACTAAGAAAGTAGATTTCCAGTGTTCTATCACACACACAAGAAGTTAATTATTTGAGGTGATGGATATGTTTGTGATTGTATTAATGACTGCATTAATCATTTCACAATGTATTCATTTATCAAAACATCACATTGTACAACTTTAAATTTTATTTCTCAACCATACCTCAGTAAAGCTGGAAAAAAATAAAATGTAGCTGATTCTAAAAAGAATCCAATACCAAAAACTAGCGATTATTAGGTTCACTGGTAATATATAAAGTCAAAGTCAGTTGCTCTTCTGATAACCAAACAGTGTGCATTTATAAAATATTGTAATTGGAATTTTATTTATAATACTACTTTACTTCTAACAAAATAAGACTTTGTGGAGGACATACAGTTATGTTTTAAGGTTCCTTTTATTCCTTAAACTCTATCATTATGTGAAATAATATACAGCACAAGGGATTCATGCTGTAGAGATTTACAAAGTGACAAGAAAAGGGAATATACATTTTTCATAGTATCTTCACAGATAGGCCTTTATAGGAATAGCAGTGTAAGACTTAGCATCTACCATTTCTCTGTACTGTTCATGAAGGAGTTCGAGAGCAATATTTCCTCTAGATTAAGTCCAAGGAAATAACACAGTCCTTGATTGTCATAACCAATTCAATAGCAGTAGTCTAGGAATATAGCACATGTGACTGAATTCTAAGGTATGGGCTATAAAATCTTACTCAGGAGGAAAATATTTAGCGTCTTTATGTGGTCAATATTTACTTCAAATGCAGAGTAAATAGTGCTTTGGGGATTAAAAACTTAAATTTATAGTCCTACTTCAACAGAGAAGTCTCTCGGTGAGACAAATGCCTTAGCATTGGCCCTTGTTGAGGTCTGGTCAGGACTTTACTCTGTTATCTTGAGGAAAAGAAGAGGAGGGTGGAGGCAGAGCTTGACCTGGATCAGCTTCACATTATTCCATTAAATACAACAAATATGGAAAAGCCATTCATTCGTTCTTTTGGGAAATATTCTTAGCACAGTGCTTGGAGCTATGAGGTGCATGCAGCTGAATTAGACACAGAGTTTTCTTTCCCTTTAGAATTTTAAATCCAGAAACAGAGAAAAGCATACAAAAGGCCAGGTAGTAAGAGATGGTTGGTTATTGAAACTTCTATGAAAGAACAGAGATTTTTGAAAATCCTTTAAAGATCAAAAAAGCCTTCAGGGAGGTAAAAGAATTCTAGTGGGAACTTAAATGATGAATGGAGGAGACACTATTTCCCACACCCAGGAACTGTTTGCCTTACTCTGAGGAATCAGTTCTTACTTCACTGTCTATCCAGCTGTTCGATATCGAGTGTCAGGATGGGGCTGTGATCTGACCTGGCCAGAAAGAGCCCTGCAGTTCTGTGGCCACTGAGGTTGTGCAAAAATCAGGGCTGCAGGCGTCCCCCAATCAGACTGCTAAGAAACACAACCCTAAAGAATGAGGTTCATGTTGTTTAAACAATGGGTTTCATAGCAGAAGCACTGGAAAGGAGGTAACCTCAGGACAGGTGCTGGAGACCTCCTTAACTTCCATACTAACTGGATTGGACTTAGTGAGATGAAGAAATTATTTTTTTGTGAAAGGTTCTGCTCTAGAGTACCAGAAGATATATGACATATTTCAGAATTTCAGGAAGATCATAGCTTTTCTTTTTTGCATTTGCTTAGAGCTTTTAAATATTTTTCAGTTATATATTGTGTCTATTAATAATTCAACTTGGACCATGCAAGCAAGTCATAGTCTAGAGGTCGAAGTTTTCTCAAAGAAGGGTTCCAGTTTCTAGTGAGAACTTCTCAAACTAGTCCTGGACATAAAGGATTCCGAGTCTAAGATGATATGGAAAATTGGAATACTAAGGTGACTTCCATAGCTTTTCAACCCCGTTAAGCTAAGTACATGCTTTAGGATTTGAGAAAGGCATCCAAAGGAAAGTGAGATAGTATGGATAAGCTTTGTCCATGATATTAAACTCATGATATTTTTTGAGAAAATATCAGATTGTCTATTGCTTGCAAACAATCAAACATTAGTCTATCAGCTCCTTGAGTAAAGAGATCATGACCTGTTTGGGATTAGCAGAATCTCTAACAACAAGTTCAGTGCCTGGCATATGGCACAAGTACAATAGATCTCTATCGGGTAAATGAATAAATGAGTACATTGGTTTGGCTATTTCAGCTTTATAATTTTAAGTACGTAACAAAGTGCATAAACATATGTACTCATTTGATGTTTAATAAATTAAGATAAAAATAATATTAATAATAACAAACACCTGGTCAGCTTAAGGAGTAGACCATTACCACTACCTCTGAGTTCCTTGAACACATCTCTTTCTTTCTTCTCTACAATATTTGTAGTATCCTGATTTTTGTGTCTCTTATTTCTTTGCTTCTCATAGTATGTATTAATTGAAATACACATTTGTATTAAATGTAATTATATATGTATTATTTCGTGACTTCTTTTATTCTTGTGTTTGAAATGCACTCATGTTTGTGTGTACATTTGTATATAATTTGTTTTTCACTCTGAAGAGTATTCCAATGCAGGAGTAGGCCCTGAAGTACTTACTCATTCTAGTATTGTTTAGGATTATTTTAGTGTTTTTCATTTCCCATCCATATTCATATGTTAACATGTATTTAAATACTTCCAACAGCAAAACATAACTACTAACTTGGAATTTAATACTCATATGTATTCTTCGGTCTCTCTTCTGTATCTTAGAAAAGATAATTAGGCATCTCACTGCTAGGTGATAAAGAACTTATAAAAGTGATAATTGCCCAGGAATTCTGGGACAGAATCCAGACTTTGACAAAAGACTCTAACTGTATTATTATGCATGATATGCATATTATATACACAGTGATTACATAACTGTATCATGTATTTGTGTATAAATGTATAACATAACCACCTGAAGGAGGTGGAGATAAGATAAGCCTTTTACTTCATTTATTCTTAGCTATTTCATGTGTAGAAAAAGAAAGAAACAGAGAAAGAAAGAAAGAAAGAAAGAAAGAAAGAAAGAAAGAAAGAAAGAAAAAGAAAGGAAAGAAAGGAAGAAAGGAAAGAAAGGAAGGAAGGAAGGGAAATAAATTGGATGTACTGGAAAGTAATGAAATCTAAAGTCATTCTTTTTATATAAAGTGAATGTGTAAATCCCTCACATTGCTATTCTTTAATCTCTTTCTTTGAGATTTTTACTTGGGGTTGAGGGAGGTATAGTTTCCTCAACAAATTGTTTTTTTTTTCCATAAGTAGTTCCTGACTCAGGTTATCATGTCACTAGATATATGACTTTTCCAACTTTGAAAATTATCTCAGTTAAATTGTGTAATACTACTTAGTTTGTAAAATAGGGGAACTTTGAGAAACATAATGATCTCAGCCATATATTGCTTATCTGCCATGTGAGCAAAATACTTAATTCAGTTATTAAAATACTTTAGGAAGTAGAAATCCTACCAAGCCGCAACATGCACCACTCTGTCTTCAGTGTATATAGAGTCATTGGTCATTATTTTATATTTGTATGTTTGTTTATTTTTGTTACCGCCTCTTATCACTCTCCCTATAATCTGTTACTGATACTCCAGAGTTTTAGTCACCAGGTACCTTATTCAGTCTGGTGGTACCAAGTGAAAAAAAGTTTACAAAGAACAATTTCATATATATATATATGTATATATATTTGTGTGTGTGTGTGTGTATGTGTATATACATATATATATATATATATATATATATATATATATATATATGACAGTTTAAACAGAAAGTCTATTGCTCATGAAACTGACTTGGGTTAAAGAAATACATAACCCAACAATGAATACTGTTACATTGAAAAGAAATAAAAAAAAAAAAAAACAGAAAAAGAAATACATAACCTTACTTAAATTTGCCAAACCAAATACCTTATATTTAACATACATTTTAGTATTTTATTTTTTCTCTAGATTTTATTTTATAATATCATTTATATTTAATATATTTAAAAATTTTTAGGTCTGAAAAGAAAGCCCTGATCTTTTAAAGAGGTCAGAACTTAACATTTAATTTGTAATGAGAAATTATTGTGAATCTTTTAAAATTTATTTTTTCGAATGCTTAAGACTGAATTGTTCCTCAGAGACTCTAGTATGTTATCACACTTATATGTAAATGACATCCCTGGTTATCTTTCAGATATAACAAATATATGAAAAGGAGAAAAGACCTGGTGAAGTGGGAATATCTTTTCTACAGGCATATTGGAGTTGTTAAATAATGCCATATAAATGTCAGGAGAAAATGGTAGAGTTACATCATCACAGAAACTTCACCATTTGGAGAGAGAAAATGGAATATATTTCATGAATGAAGGGGTTTTATTTTTGATCAGTCATTATGGTTTTGAAGAAAGGGGTTGAGTTCTACAGCAAGGGCAATGTCCGTGCAGGAGTCACATGATGCCAATATCCAGGTCATTCTTCTTTGCAACATTCCTGTTTCAACCTGTGCTCTTGCTCTGTACTGTATGGTAATAGGCAAAATCCCATGGAAAAATGTGCATCCATTTGAGTAAAGCTTCTACAAGGTGAGCAGGTTTGGTTAGCTCACCACCACTTATATTTTAAAATTAGCTCAGGAACACTGTCCCTAGGGGAAACCATTCTTAACTCTCAAGTCCCAGAGTTGAGTGTGTGTTCCCATAGAGTAGCCTGTTCATCTCTATGGAGAACTTTGTACATTAGATTATGATTCTTAAGCTGTGTGCATGGTCTGCTAAAATGTAATCTTATTTAAGGGCTATTTATTTTCTCAGTGCCTTTTATAATGACAGATGCAGAAGAAGGTTCAACAAATATTTGCGGAAAAAAACAATTAAGCATTAGGGTTGAAAAAAGGGTAACCACCATGATGAACCTTCCTGGGAAGAAATGTGAACCCTGCATTGAGCTTCATTCAAAAGGTGAATTAGAATGCTAGAAGCTGGCGCTTAGAAAATGAGGTCCTGAGGAAGGCACACACTCACAGGTTGTGAGATATTTACACAGAGTAACTGGAGAAGGGAGAGGTTTTGATTTAGCAATCCTTTTAAAGATATGCCTATGTGGATTTTGACAAGATAATTAAATAGTTTTATAGCAGGTTTTAATTTTCTTTCTGGACTATTAAAATACTTTCTGGATTATTAAAATAATTCATATTTATAAATTAAGTATGTACATAATTATACTAAATTAGAAATTACACTAAATTATAAATTAAGAATGTATGTAATTCTATCTCCAGTTGGAGATGGAAGAACGAGGTGATCAAAGTACTGCAAATAGGCAGCCATATATAGCACCGGAAACGCTTACGGTAAGTATACTATGAATTTGCCCACCAAACACCAATTTCTCCTTTTGTTGGTAATAGCATGCTGACCTTCTTTTGAGACCTGTCCTCTCCTAACTCTATTATTGTGACTTAGCAGGAACAACAGCCTAATAAAAAATATATGAATTTGACTTGGGCAATTAGCATATTTCATTTCCTCAGTCACAAAGACTGGATGAAAGATGAACATGTAACCCAATGTGAATCAATCCCAGCTTATCCTGGGATTTTTCCTGGTGTAAGTAGGAGAAAGGAGTACTCTTTCAATTGCACTTGGATCAATGCCGATATAGGTCTTGAGTTGCCAGGTGTTGCCAAGACAGCATGACCTCCCTGAAATGCAACCTATGCATAAGGAAATCTGAACCTGATGCTCTGATGATGTTGTCTGATCGCCCAGAATCAGTTTATCCTGGAGTTAGAGTCGGTTCTTAACAAATCTGAACCTGATGCTCTGATGATGTTGTCTGATCGCCCAGAATCAGTTTATCCTGGAGTTAGAATCGGTTCTTAACACATCAGTGACTTGAAACAATAATTTCCACATTAGGGAGCAATTCCTATTTTCTAGGAAAGGCTTACTTTTTTATTATTTCAGAAATAAACTATGAGGAGAATGTTTTAGAAAATTAAGAGACTTAGATACCAGTCAAAATGATCCATCTCTAAGTTTAGTCTCCTCTCAAAAAGTATTATTTCATAATATTCAAATATTGGTTTTTAACTTTTTTTTAAAGGTTTTTTTTTGTTTTTGTTTTTGTTTTTTTGACAGACAGAGATCACAAGTAGGCAGAGAGTCAGGAAGAGAGAGAGAGAGAGAGAGAGGGAAGCAGGTTCCCAGGAGGGCTCAATCCCAGGACCCCGAGGTCGTGACCTGAGCTGAAGGCAGAGGCCTAACCCACTGAGCCACCCAGGCGCCCCCAAATATTGGTTTTAAACCCCTGTTTTGTAGTTTATGTAGTGAGGTTTTGTTTTCTTATTTGTTTTTTTGTGTTCAGCTAGTTGTACTCACTTTTTAGGAAAATAGGTACTGAGTGTTTAACAAAGGAATGAACATCTTGAGCAAAGCTTGTTTTTAGCTTTTCTTTGTTTTTCTTTGTTTTTCTCCAACATTACTTCTCTTAGGGCAGGTATGATTGGCAATGATGGGATGATGACTAATTATAACTCTATCATTTCCTTTTAGGTTGGCTAATGGGCAAGGCCATCTCTGTTCTTTGGTAAAATCGTTAAGGGGCAAGCTCAGTGTTTGAACAGAGATTTTTCTCTACAGGAAAATTCCAAGCATGTTTGAGTTACTGGAATAATGTGAAGGCATCTTTCTGAGAGAGATGCCCTCAAACACTGTTGATGCTTACCTGAGAACAAAAGCTTTCAGCCACAAGTATTTATTCCAACTTTTCCTAAACAAAAGGACCAAATGTCTCATACAGTTTGTGGCCACAAGTTTTGTGGAGCACAGTGTTTGAGTTGAGCTCTTGTCACTTGCATTCTATTCATTGCAACAGAGTCTCCAGAAAATCACCGCTGAAGAATAAACTGTGAAAGTTTTGTTGTTTGAGGTATAGTTGACAAAAAAAATGTTATGTTCATTTCAAAGAAGTGTTTTAATGAAGGGAGGAATTTGGTCAGATTAATACTTTAGAAAGGTCAAATGGACTTCACAGTGAGGAAGGAAGTTTTAAGAACTAAGAACTTTTACATTCGTGTAGGCAAGAGATGGTGGTGGCCTTCATTACATAGGTGCCAGTGGCCTTAGGGAGAGATAGGAGAGTTGAAAAACATCCTAGCAATAGACCTGGATTTCCCCACTGATTGTTTGATAGAGGGTATGACAGAGAGGAAAATGTCATTAAAAGACCCAGGGTTCTGACTTCAAAATTGGATGGAGGTTGTTGCTATTTTCTGAGACAGAGAGTATAGGGGACTGGAGGGGGAGTGGAGAAAGCAGAAAAAATGAACCATTCAATTTTGTGCATGTTGAATATAAAATTTGAAAAATATCCAGAAGGTCTTATACAGGTCTGGATCTCAATAAAGAATTAGGGCCAGAGACAAAGACTTAGAAGCCATCATTCTTCTGGTACAGGTCGGAGGTCATAATGGACAGCCCTTTAATTGATTGATTTTTGGTTATCATTTCCTTTTTCTGAGAGTAAGTCGCTAATTTTTAGTAAAAGGATCAAGCAGTTTCCAGAAAAATATTAACTTGGCCATCACTTTTAGAAATGAGAATTAGTTGCTAACACATAAAAGGTGAATTCACAAGGAAAACATCAGTTTTGATTTTTTTACCTTATTTTTATATTTTAAAGATTTTATTTATTTATTCAACAGAGGTCACAAATAGGCAGACAGGCGGGCAGAGAGAGAGGGAGAAGCAGGCTACCCGCTAAGCAAAGAGCCTGATGTGGGGCTTGATCCCACGCCACGACCCTGGGATCATGACCTGAGCCGAAGGCAGAGGCTTTAACCCACTGAGCCACCCAGGTACCCCCATTTTTTATTTTTTTGAAAATTTTGTAAAACCAGGGCCATTGGCCTTATATTTTTTCCTGACAACAACAACAAGAGATGGGACAGCCTGTTCTCCATAAGGCCCTTTGTCCAAGAAAATTTGTTTTTTAAACTTGGCCCTTTTGGTGCTTCATATTACCTTATACATTGCATTTAAGATAGAAATTGCAGTTAAATACCCCAAGTAAATGTGAGCAAGAACACAATATTTAAAAAGCAGAGAAAAGGGAAACTGCAAATTTGACCTAGATGAGGCAAGTAGAAAAATAGAATGAAAACTGAGGGAAGCCAAGTAAAGAGAGCATTTCAAAGTAAAGAGCACGGTCATGAGTATAAAGGTAAGATAAAGAATAAAAATGTCCACCAAATGTAATAAAGAGGGATAGAGTAATAGGTAGCTTAGGTGAAAACAGTGAAATGAAGGTGTTAGAAATTACAAAATTAAAAAGGTAATCTTTATTTATTCAAAAGAAAACAATTTCATTGACTCTTAATCTTTTAATTTTTTTAAAATAAAACCACACAAGCATATTACAAATATAAAATTTAGTACCTATTCTAGACTTTCTTTTCTATGCTGCTTATCCTTTATCCTCAATTTTTCACATCATGTTGCTGGCAAATTTCTCACGTCAACAATTTTCTTTGATGCTTTTTAGTGGCAGCGTAGTATATAACCATGTGAATAACTTGTGTAAATAACCTCTATTCTTGTACTTTAGTTTTCTTTCCCTTTTTTTGCTATTAAAAGTAATAAATGCTTCAATGAATGGCATAATAAATCATTGTGTGTATAATCTTTATCTGATTACATTTAAATGTAAAATTACTAGATCAAATTGATTTTTCAAAATAGATCACATCAGTTTGTAGTACAAGTGAATATACTGCATCCTCAGCAATATACGGGTTTTAAGAATTAAATACACCGTTGTTCTCTCAGCATTTGAGTGCAATTGATCTTTGAACACACAGGTTTGAATTGCACTGGTCCACTTGTACACTTTTTTTTTAAATTTTATTTATTTATTCGACAGACAGAGATCACAAGTAGGCAGAAATGCAGGCAGAGAGAGAGGAAGGGAAGCAGGTTCCCCGCTGAGCAGAGACCCCCCCCCCCGATGCGGGGCTCGATCCCAGGACCCTGAGATCATGACCTGAGCGGAAGGCAGAGGCTTAATCACTGAGCCACCCAGGTGCCCCCACTTGTATGCTTTTTTTATCCCCCCCTGAAAAAAAGCTGCCTTGTTTCCATATGGTCCCTGGCTAGGGAGACTCCTGGCTAGGGAAAGGGCTCCAGGGTCACTAAAAAGCTGCACAGGGGCGGAAGGGAGAGGCTCAGGCAGAAGCCCTAACACCAGGGGAACGCCAGAGGCACCCCTCAAGGCCCGCTGGGTCCTGGGGGCTCCTAATTCCTGCTTGATTTTGAGCCTTTCCAGAAACTGGCCCAGGCCAGCCTGCAGAGGAGAGTGAGGTGGCCGCCTACTTCCCGATGCTATTCGCCTCTTATCCGGGAAGTGGCTGGTCAGGGAGTCAGCGGTGGGGTATGGCTGACTGGGCGGAACCCAGGGCCTGCAGATCACCCGCGCCTGGGCAGGTTCTCGTCCAGGACCGTGGCGACCGCGGGGCGTCCTGGGTTTTACCACTTGTCTTGGGGCGGCGTGCAGAGGCCCGGGAAGAGGGCGCGGTTTCCGAGCTGGTTTTGCGTTTGGGAGAGCTAGGAGGCCTCCTGCTTCTCCTCAGTCGACGCCAGAGGACGTGGCCGGGGACCTCCAGAGCCACATCGTCACAAGGCAAACAGGCCCAGAGAGAGGCAGGTGTGGAAGCCCTGCAGATGCGTGTTGTCACTGGAATAATTCCCGTGAATCTGGGGCTCATGGTTGATGGCAATGAGGAGCTAAGTGCACAAAAACAAAACAAAGAAAACAAAACACCAGTGTTGGCTGGTCCTGGAGGCAGGGGATGCTGCGACGATGGCTTTGAAGGTTGCGACTGGAAAAGAGGTTGGAGGGTGGTCCAAGGCTGCCGAAAGGGGTGGCCTTGGGTTTGTTCCCCGATCCCCCCACACTGTTGTAGCAAGAAATGGATCCCCGGGAACCCCCACCGCAGGGCTATACCTGGAACCATGTTGGAGAATCTTTAGCCATTACTTCGTGAAATACTGCTTCTCCCTCTTTGCCGTCTCTCCTTTCATGTGAGGATGCAAGGTCACATAAGACCTTTTCACTGTGGCTAAAATGTCTCTTCTATTCTTATATGTTGAATTCTTTTTATCTCTCTTTAATAGAGAATATTTTCTTCTTTCCTTGGTCCATTTACCAACCTTCTCTTACCCTATGTCCAGAAGTCTTAATCTGAGTTGTTATTTTTCAACTCTAGAATTTAATTTGATACTTTTAATAGATGGCACTTCTCTACTGAAATTCTCCTTGTCTTCTAGTTTCCAACATGTTAATCAAAATTATTTTAAATTGCATGCTTCATAACTCCATATCTGAGCTTTTCAAATTATTAAATCCTAGACATTGTGTTTAAAATACTGTAGAAGTTCTGGCTGCTTTTCCCCAGTGACAGGGTGTTTGCTTTTGTACCGCATCTCAAATGGCTCAGATCACTTTAATCCAATCAGGGGTTGAGGTAACTTTGATCTGGGCTTCAATATTGTAAGGCCTATTTATAGTCAACCCGTTTGTTCTTTTAGGGACTAGGCTTCAGGGACCCCAGCCAAAAACACGGGGTATTTACCAGAGCTCCTTCCTCCCCCTTAGCAGGGTGTGTTTTCCCGCCAATGAGACCCCAGAAAGTGCTGCTTGGTTTTGTCAGCTTTTTACAGATCACTTTCTAACCGGTGTCATACAATCAACTCTATGCTGGTTTTGAACGCGCCAAAACCTGGAGGGAGAAAATGGTGCTAAACAACTCATTTCTGTTTCCCTAGATGCCTTGCTAGCCCCAAATTCCAATTTTTATCTCCTTAGCTATCTGAAACTGCTAGAAATTCAACTCGGCTTCCTTCCCCCTTAACCACCACATACGCTCTGCTTCTCAGCTTCTCTTTTGATGCCAAATATTAATCCACACATGCCTTGAGGGGAGAAAAGGGGTGGAAGTTTGGGTTCCTCTCATTGTGTTTCCCTGTTTTTCTGGTTTTGGCATCTCAAGTCCCAACTGCTCTGATAGCTCTCCTATTCCTTAAAACAAGAGTGTCAAAACACCATTCACTATTCTCGTTGTCATTGGTTGGAGAGTTGGTCAGATAGCTCATAGCCAGAAGCAGAAGTCCTTGAATATTTTTTATTTGCGTATCACTTAATATGTGCTCTTTATGTATCCCAGACATCAATTCTTAATTTGAAGTGTGTATGTGTGTGTTTATTTTCTATTTTGTTAAAGCTTCTTTTTGATTTATAGACATATTTCCTATGTCTGTCATCAAATCTATTAGTCTTTTCCTTGCATTAAATGCTTTAAAAAATTCTTCCCTTACTTTCTTCAGACATTTTTCTATTTTCTCCTTTGTTTTATTTTTGTTTAAGCTTCACTTTTAAATTTATCTAAATTTAATTTTGGTGCATAGAATGTTAGGGAACTAACTTACTTAAAAAATATTTAACAACTATTTGTTGAATAAAACATTTTTCTCTACTGCGTTGGAATTTCACCTTTTTCGTATAGGAAATCATTGTACTCTGATTTGTTTCTGAGCTCTCATTAATATCATTATTATTGCACTTGTAATTTACTGTTTCAGTTGTTCAACTGTAGTCATCCACTTAAGATTCAAGTACTTTCCCAAAAGTTTTATTTGTCAGTTTTGTCTTGGCTGTTCATGTCACGAATTCCTTGCCTACGGTGTCAGAAGTGATTTCTATCTAGACTAAAGTAGTAACCGTGGGGATACAGAACAAGAATAGAATGAGTGACAGTGAGGGATTGAGGGATTCAGAGACCAGAAATGGCTTCTCCCATGATGCAGCCTTCTGGCTTGGGAAACTGGTAGAAGGGTAGTGTCATTAACTAAGATTGGTAATATAAGAGAATCAGATTATAGTGGAAACCAAGGGTTATCTGTTGAAAGAACAGAAGCAGGGATAGCATAGATAACTAAGATACAGGTGATGTTTCAAAAAGGCTTTATTGGCTAGTAGGATAGAAAGTTGATTTGGGAAAGTTAAAAAACAAAAATAAAAACAAACAAAAAAAGCAAGTAAAATCTAGCTTGGAGTAAGTATGAAATGAAATTGGTTGTGGCACCAGTTCTAAAAGATGTAGGATTTTTAAGGAGCCATCCACAGCAGCCTTTTTTTATATGATCTGCAATGTGAGATATGCTTTTAGGCTGTAAACAGTATTTGCAGCCAACTGAAGAGCCTGAGCTTGCAGGAGGCAGACTGATCAAGTTTGGGAGATTTTTGGGACAAAATAGTTCCAAGTGAGGAATTAGAAGCTACTAGTTAAAAACTATGAATAGGACCCCATAAATTCTAGTTTTGTAAAGAAAGAAATGAAGCCAAGCAGATTATTGCAAATGTCAAATATGATTTGAGCTGAAAGAGTTTTGTAACCTCTATATCACAATAAGGTTGTGTTTTTATTGCTTGGTCATTTATGTGAAGGGAATGGTGGAGCTGGGGTGAGCCCTGACCCCCCCCTGTCTAGCTATACTTTGCAGCCTGAAGCTATAACAGTTTCCCAACAAAGAGCCAAGAGTCCCCAGTTTATAAGGAGAACGTGCAGCTTCTTAGTATCTTTCACCTGTATCTATACTAACTAGTCTTCCTTTATTTGTCCTTAAAGAGACTTAGAAAACATCAACTTGAGGGACGCCTGAATGGCTCAGTTGGTTAAGCGGCTGCCTTTAGCTCAGGTCATGAGGATCTAGTCCTGCACGGGGGCTCCTTGCTCAGCAGGAAGCCTGCTTCTTCCTCTGCCTGCAGTTCCCCTGCTTGTGCTCTCTCTCTTTCTCTGACAAATAAATAAATAAAATCTAAAAAAAAAAAAAAAGAAAGAAAATATCAATGTGAGTTATATAAACTAGGTATAAAACATTGTGCTAAATACAAAGAATAGAGGGGGGGGAATTTTTTTTAAAGATTTTGTTTATTTATTTGACAGACAGAGATCACAAGTAGGCCGAGAGGCAGGCAGAGAGAGAGGGGGAAGCAGGCTCCCCGCTGAGCAGAGAGCCCCATGTGTGCTCTATCCCAGAGATCACAACCTGAGCTGAAGGCAGAGGCTTTAACCCACTGAGCCACCCAGGCGACCCTGAGAGGGGGAATTTTTAAGGGATCTGTTTCAACAAGGGTTCTCTCGCTTCTTTGACTTTGGACATGTCCCTCTCCCCACTATTTGGACCACAGAATCCGAAATGCAGAATTTTAGTCTGGGGAGAAATTGCTTGATTCATTGACTCCGTCTGCTTTTTTTTTTTTTTTTTCATTTAATAATTGAGCCAAATGAGGAACAGAGACAATAAGGCTCAAGTCATCTATACATCTAAAGAGAGTTAAACCCAGGAAACCCAGTTTCCTTACAACAGATTTAGATACTTTCACTATTCTGTAGTGATTAGAAAATATGTATTAACCTACTGGATTAACTTACTGTATCATTTTGCATATTGTGCCCCTCCCCCACCCTCCTTTAAGATTCAGCAAAATTTTTAATGTGGAACAATAAAAAGTGGTTTCGATCCTCTCTCTTCAGAGTATCAGATTTCTCAAAAAAGCTGACACAGAGCACTTTTGTAACCAAATTTAATGTGAAAGCACTGAGAGTATGCAAACAAGGCACAAAGCCAAACTTTAGAAATGAGCTAAAGACATAAAGAATTAACATGGTGCCATTTTAAGATTTGACTCTAGTCCTGTATTCCTATTCTTTTCTGGTTCAAAAAGCCACATGCAGCCCTAACTCCCAACAGTCTTGCCAGTGTTGTAGAGGCGCACCTGGGCTGGCAACAGACAGAGTGAGCTACTTACCAACTCTTGTTTTTTTTTGGCATTGTCTGTTCAGACATGCTCACTGCTCCCCCCATCCTGTTCTGCTTCAGTGTCAGAAGGAAATGAAGCCACAATGAGAACAAAAAGAGCTGTCACACCTTTTGTCCCCTGCCTCCTCCTCTTCTCCTCACAGTCCTCCCCACACAGAGTTACTCCACCCTAGTGGGACTCTAGTGCGACATCCTTGCCTGCCCGAAGGAGGAATGATCAGCAAGGACAACAGCTGCAAACAAGTGACACCCAGAAGGCAGGAGCTTCTGTAAGTGCTTGGACTGTGCAAGACCCAAGCCATGGCATTGTCGCTGGAAGAGTTCGTTCACTCCCTTGACCTCAGGACGCTTCCTAGGGTCCTAGAAGTCCAGTCAGGCATCTATTTTGAAGGTAAGCACCCTCTTCTCCCTTGGCTGCTAGAAACTGCTAATAAGGTATGCACTTTTGGGAACTGGAAGGAGAAATTTTAATAGACAATATGTGAGTTCTGTTGAAAGAAAGGTAATCACAAAAGAGAGAAAGTAATTAACGGACAGGTGGTTACAATCCCAGAGTGCTAGAGAGAAGAAACTAGATAGGACTCTGGGGTAGGTAAGGGAAAAGGAATTAAGTGAAGCTTTTTGAGCTTTTTTGTAGGCCTCTTAACAGTCCAACATGTCTCTTCTTTGAAGTGGGTTATACTCCAGGAATGAAGAGTTACTATGCATGTTTATATCTCTAGAATATGCAAAATAAAATTTAGTGTTTTTTTTTTTTTAATAAAACAGCTATTAAAAACACAGTGTTTAGAAAGAAAAACTAACCAAACTCTTAACCTCTTTGCAGTGTTGCTTATGCCAACATTTCTCTCACTTTTTCTGTAGTGGTCTAACTCCTCTAATTCCTTAAATAATGACATTCTGATTTGAAGGCATAGAAATTAATATCTGCTAATCGAAGATGATTTGTAAGAATCTATGTTGAAAAGTTAGAGTTCAGCTAAGATTCTTGAATAATAAGTTAGTGTGTTTTGAGGTGACTTACTGTGTTAATTCAGTAAAAGAATGTTAAATCCTACGGAACATACCCTAGAATCTTTAAGGAGTGAGTTTGAAAACATGTAAGACAAAGAGTTATTTTCTAGGAAAATACATGTTTCTAGTCACAAGAGTGGTAGAATTAGATTCAAAAAAACTACTGGGAAATTAAGTTAAATAACTGTTGGTAGGCAAATCTGTCCTACTCATAGACAAAATCGTGTTTTGGATATTATATTATGAAATAAAGATTGACAAATGTCAGATCTAGCTTATACACACATACACACACTCACCTGCTGTCATCATCAGTTTGACATAGGGTTTTGTTGAATTCATTTGTAAATCGATTATGTGGAATCAGACCATATTATGAAATATATCTTTGTTCCTAAGCCGACCCCAAATCATTTTTTTTTTGGTCTCATGGTTTGTGCTTTTGAAGCTTTGCATGAGAAGTTACAAAGATATTTTTCTTTATTATTGTATATCAACTTTACAGTTTTATATTTCTCATTTAGTTTTTAATCCACTTGGAAGACACTTTGTGATACATTGTAGAGCGATCCAATTTTAGATTTTTCCATATAATAAACCTGATTTCCCAGTACCATTTACTAAGCTAGTCATCTTTCCCAATTGATTTGTGTTGCTACTTTAAATCATATTATGGGCTCACATCTGGATCAGTCTGTCTCTGAAATATTTCTTCTACTCCACTCGTCTTTTTTTCAGTTGTTCTCAAATCACCCTATGTGTGTAACAATGGTTCCAGGCTAAGCGTGTAATATATTTCATGTATAGACCAGACCCTTGTTTTTATGCCTTTTTGCTAAGTTGACTTAGCTATTCATAGATGTGTAATTGTGTTTTCAAAGAAATTAATTTTGTTACTGAAGAAATGCTACTAGAATTTTAATCAGGTTGTATTGAGTTTATAGATTAACTTGAGAAAATTTGACATTTTTATATTAACTCTTATAAAAGAAGATAGCTTATTTCTCCATGTGTTCTGACTATCATCATTCTTAAATGTTTTACTACTGTATTATACTTCAATTAAGAGAAAAGAATGTACAGGGGCACCTGGGTGGCTCAGTTGGTTAAGCAACTGCCTTCAGCTCAGCTCATGATTCCAGGGTCCTGGGATGAGCCCTCTGTCAGGCTCCTTGCTCAGCAGAGAGCCTCCTTCTCCCTCTCCCCCTGTCTGCTGCTCTGTCTGCTGCTATGCCTGCTGCTCTGCCTGCTTGTGCTCTCTCCCTCTCTCTCTGTCAAATAAATAAATAAATAAGAAAGAGAAAAGAATATACAGTTTGATGAGTTTTCACAAAGTAAACACATTTATACAGCCAACACTCAAGTCAAGAAATAGAAAATTGCAAATATTCTAAAAGCCCCAGTTTGTGCCCTTTCTCAATCATTATCTACCATCCTCCCCAAAGGTAACCATTATCCTGACTTTTGTCCATTTATTAACTTTACATAAATGAAAAAATTATAGTATGTGTTCTTCATTGGTTGGCATATATATTCAACATTATCTTTGTAAAATCCATCCATGATGTTCTATATAACTTATTCATTTCAATGTGTATAATATTCTCTTAGTTAACTATACCACAATTTATATA
Organism: Enhydra lutris kenyoni; assembly: GCF_002288905.1. Taxonomy (NCBI): domain Eukaryota; kingdom Metazoa; phylum Chordata; class Mammalia; order Carnivora; family Mustelidae; genus Enhydra; species Enhydra lutris. The sequence continues at coordinate 22,539,642 of NW_019154101.1, read as the reverse complement.
TCCATTCTATTGCTCATGGGCATTTGGATTATTTCCAGTTTGGAGCTGTTACCAGTAATGTTGTCATGAACATTCTTGTACAAGTGTGTTCACATGTCTATACATGTGTGTTCACAAGTCTGTGCATTTACCTAGGTATATACATAAGTGGAATTGCCATGTCATATGGTATGTGTATGTTCAGCCTGGATAGATAACGTAAAACAGGTTTTCAAAGTAATTATACTAATTTGCATTCCCACTAGCAGCGTGTGTTTGGGAGTCCCAAGTGATCTGCGTCTTTGGCAATACACTCGATGTTATCAGTCTTCATGATTGCAGTTATTCTGATTAGAGTATAACGGTAGCTCATGGTTTGAGTTTGAATCTCTCCAGTGACTAATGAGATTGGTCACATTTTCATATGTTTATTGGCCTTTTGGAAATACTATTTTATTTTTTTTAAGGATTTTATTTTTATGTGATCTCCACACCCAACTTGGGGCTCAAACTCACAAATCTGAGATCAAGTGTTGCATGCTTCTCTGACTGAGCCAGGGGCCCCCAGAAATGCTATTTTATGAAAACATTTTTCATGTCTCTTGCTCATCTATTTATTGGATTTTGTAACTTCTTTTTATTGATTATACACACACACTTACATATGTATCTATGTATATATATAGAGTGGGTCCTGACCTTTTGTCATCAACTTGTGTTGCAAATAGCCTCTCTTAGTCTATAGATTGACATTTTATTTTTTAAATGGCAGCTTTTGATGAATGTAAGTTTTTAATTTTAGTGTAAGTGTAGTCAGTTAATAATTATTTTCCTTTTTGTGTGTTGTCAAAGAAGATTTTCTTTAAGCTCATGAAGATGTTCTCTTAGCATCTATCCCATTTGTTTACTCCCTCCTTTAGATCTGCAGTCTACTAGAATTGATATTTTTTGTATATGATTTGAGATTGAAATCACTGTTTATTTTTTTCTTCTATAGAGGCAATTGGTGCAGTGACTTTGATTGAAAAACTGCCTTTTTCCTACTGCCTTACTGTGCTATATTACTCATAAACAGTGTCCATACATGTGTGGGTGGGTCTCTTTCCATAGCTTCTATTCTGTCCCATTCGACTAATTGTTATCCTTACATTAGTTTCACCCTATCTTAATTAATGCACGTTTGGAATAATACATAATTTATATTGTATATGATAATATGCTGCAAGGGCTGTGGCTCTCAAATTTGGATGCACATGAAACACCTGGAAAATATAAAAAAATAACAATGCTGGATCTCTCCTTAAAGATAAGGATTTAATTATGTAAAAGATACAGTATCACCATCAGGTTTTGGAAAATAGCCCTGATGACTATAATATGCAGCCAAATTTGAGAATTATACTATGGAATAAGTTCTTCTAATTTATTATTCTCCTTCAAGTTGGGCAGTTTGAATTTTCGTATACACTTTAGAATTAACTCATCAACTTTCACAAAAGTCTTCTTGGCATTTTCTTAGCAATGCCTTGCTTTAGAGAGAATTGGCATCATTTTAAATTAAGTCTTCTGACCCATAAACCTGGTATAGCTATCTAGTTATATAGATCTCCTTTCATTTTATAGCTTTTTTTTGTGGAGTTCTTATACTTCCTTTTATTCTTAATTTGACTTTTTCATTCCATTATAAATAATATATTTTGGAGACTTTCATTTTCTCTTTGTTATGTTTTTTGAATTCTAAAAATAATACCTTTATGTTATTTTGGATTTGTTATGTACATATTTATTATTATATGAATATTGATGGATCTTATTTCTTCCTTCCAATTATTGTATTTTTTTTTCCTTCAGTTAAGGAACTGACTAGTGCTTCTACTATAATACTGAATAGGAATAATGATAAAAAAATCACAACCACAGAGAGATTTCAGTAATTCATCCTGAAGTATGTTTTAAGTTAAATAAGTTTCCATTTTCTGATAATTTTTTAAATCATGAATATCTGTTTAATTTATCACATAATCTTTCTGTGACTTTTGTGATGATTATATGTTTTTTGTATGTATTGATTTTTAAAATGTCGAATAAGCCTTTTCCCTGTGGAATAAAACTAACTTGGTCATATAGCACTAAATTTGGTTTACTAATTTTTTTTCTTTTAGGATTTTTGTATCTCTTTTGGAGAATGAAATTAGCTTATAATTTTTATTTCTTATAGTGTCCTAACCATGTTTTTGTACTGAGTTATGTTGACATTAACAGAATTTCTTGGATGGAGTCTTCTAAAATATGCAAATTTAGTGCTACTTCTCATTTAAATATTTAGTAGACTTCCACATGAAGCCATTCTGACCTGGGATTTCTAATATAGAGATCTTTTAATTATGATTCAGATTTTTAAATAGTAAGGTCTTCCTATGTGCGAGCATAGTTTCTCTTTCATTAAAATAAAAACAAAACCCATCTAGATAAAGTATTAGAGTTCAATAAAATGTCTCCTAGATTAGTTCCTAGAATCCACACATGTAAACATATATATATGTATTGCTATATTGACTGCTAATCATATTTCTTCTGTTTTCTTATGGACTATCACTGATATAGAGGAATCAAGTAAATATCAGTGGTACTGATGAACTCTTATTAATTCTAATAGTTTATCTTTTTTATTGTGTTGGTTTCCCTAAAACCAATAGATACTGATACCAGTAGAAAGTATCAAGAGTTGCATCTCTTTCCTACTGTTTTGCAACCTTTTCTTCCCCTTATCTTTATATTGTAGGCCAGGGCCTCCAATACTATTTAAGCAATAATGGGAATCCTTGTCTAATTCCTATCATAAAGAAAATACATAAAAAATTCTTTCTTTAAGTCTAATGTTCTAAGATTGGTATTTAACCTTCACTGAATTAAGGAAGTTTTCATCTATTCCTTGCTTTCTAGGTGTTTTCATAGTAGATAGATACTGAACTTCATGAATATTTTTTCTGCATTGATTAAGATAATAATGTACTTTGGTTTTCTTTAGTCTGTTAATGTACATTACCTTTAAAGAATTTTTGAGTTGAGGGGCACTTGTGTGATTCAGTCAGTTGCGTGTCTGACTCTTGGTTTCCACTCAGGTCATGAGCTCAGGGTTCTGGGATCAAGCCCTGAATGGGGCTCTGTGCTCAGTAAGGAGTCTGCTGGAAGGGTCTCTCTCTCTCTGCCCCAACTCCTACTTGCATGCCTACTCACATGCACATGCTCTCTCTCTCTCTCAAAAAAAAAAAATCTGGGGTGCCTGGATGGCTCAGTGAATTAAGCTTCTGCCTTTTGCTCAGGTCATGATTTCAGGGTCCTAGGATTGAGTCCTCCATCAGGCTCCCAGCTCATCGGGGAGCCTGCTTCTTCCTCCCCTCTGCCTGCTGCTCTGCCTGCTTCATCACAGGCTCTCTCTCTCTCTCTTTGTCAAATAAATAAATATAACCTAAAAAAATAAATAAAATAATTTTTTTTTTTTTTTTTTAAGAATTTTTAGGATGGCTTAGTTGATTAAGCATCTTCCTTCAGCTCAAGTCATGATCCCAGGGTCCTGGGATGGAGTCCTGCATGGGGCTCCCTGCTCAGCGGAGAGCCTGCTTCTCCTTCTGCCCCTCCCCCCACTCTTGCTCTTCCTCTCTCTCTCTCTCACAAATAAATGAATAAAATCTTTAAAAAAAAAGAATTTTCAAGTTGAAGATCCTTTCATATTAAATATACATTTTTAAAATACAATTGTAGAATTTATATTTAAGATTTTTACATTTAATCACATTTGAAATGAGCCAATAAATTCATCTGTTTTCAATTCAAGGCAACACTAACTTCCTAAAATTAGCTATAGAGATTTTTGTTGTTTTCTATTTTCTTGGTAATTAAAAAAAACTTTGGAATTTTTCCTTAAAATTTGGTAGAAATCTCCTATAAGAACTATTGACCGACCACAGAATTTTTGGAGGAAGATCAGAATTTGGTTTTGATAATATGCCCTCTTCTTTTGCTTTTTTCATTGATTTCTGACTTGATTTTCATTATTTTCTTTCATTTCTCTTTTTGCTCCTTTGCTTATATTCTAATATCCTAGGTTGAATCAGTAGTCATTTTAAAGACATTTCATGATTCTCTTGATTATAGTTTAAAACTGTAATTTTTCCTCTAAGTATTTCTTTAACTGTGTCTTGTGAATTTTGTCAAGTAGGATTGATTATGCAGCTCACAGTTTATTCCTTTTAATCCAATGACTGTTTTATTTATTTACTGATAATATGGGATTTCTTTAGCTGTTTAACTATTCTTAGCTTTTCTTTTGCTTTTAATTAATATTTTGTTGTATGTTAGAAAATAATAGTCTGTATTACATTGTTTCTTTGAAATTAAGACTTCTATCACTTTATGGTATGACATAACCTACTTTGGAAGTACTTCATATGTGCTCAAAGAAAGCATATGTTTTATTGTTTGGTATAACATTTCTCCATATATACCAAGTAGCTTGAGTTTTTCATTGTTTTGTTTGAATCTTGCTCTCATTGTGTATTTTTCATCTGCTTTATCATTTTCTGAAAGAGTTATATAAAAGAAATCCTTTTGTTGTTCATTTATCTAGATCACTCCTCATTTCTGTCTTTTATTTTTGAGGTTGAGTTGTTGCATGTGCTTATAATAATGAGGGTTATAGCTTCTTACTCTATTTTTGTCATCCTTTTTCCAAATGATTTTTTTATTAAAGTCTATTTTGTTAGATAATAATATGACTTTTCCAGGTTTCTTTTGGAATATTTTTTCTAAGTATCTACTCTCAGTATTTTGGTGTCTTGTTTTTAGTGCAGGGAAACATATTCTTTATATTATTTTTGCTTCTTCTAATAGTATAGAAAGTCAAACCAGGTTTTGCCCATCTTGTGGTTATGATTCCATGACAGGAGATTTTGGGAGAAGAGAGGTCTGAGGGAACTTGAGAAAAAGTGGCACTGGTTTGAATGCTCCCAACTTAACCACAGTAATAATAGGCAGAATGATACTCTAATAAGATGTTGCTCATATTACATAGCACTATTGATATGAAGCATAAAACTAGGTTAAAAATGCAAGACTCTGCCTCCTGTCTGTTACAAATGAGAGATGATTTCACAGTCAAGTTACAATGTTTGACATTTTTCTGTCCCTCTTTCAAGAGAAATAGGCTTCATCATAACCCTGAAGATTGATATGAAGATTAATTGAGCTATTGTATGTAAAATATTTAGCAAAATGACTGGCCCATAGATATCTTACAGGAAATCTTAACTATTATTATGAGTACCATATGTTGATATATAATGAGGAAAACTGATCAATAATTTCTAAAATCGGGGCACCTGGGTGGCTCAGTAGGTTAAAGCCTCTGCCTTCGGCTCAGGTCATGATCCCAGGGTCCTGGGATTGAGTCCCGCATCGGGCTCTCTGCTGGGCGGGGAGCCTGCTTCCTCCTCTTTCTCTGCCTGCTTCTCTGCCTACTTGTAATCTCTGTCAAATAAATAAATAAAATCTTAAAAAATAATAATAATAATTCCTAAAATGTAAAATAAAACTAATTTGAATTCCACTGCTGTTACATGTACCAACATAAATTAAATATGGAGAAAAAAACATTAAAAGTTAAAACATTAACAATAAGAACACTCAGAGAAACCATAGAAGAATATATTAAACTAGGGATTTTAAAAAATGAAAAACTGAACTTGTGAAATAGAAAATTTCTTTATTAAAAAATGCATAAATGTTTATAAAAATCATTAAAAAACAATAAACAAAAATGAATAAAAATTTTAAAATGGAAAAATATATAAAGGGCAATTCATATACCAGAAATCATATAAAAATTTCTCAAATGTATTTTATTTATTTAAAAAAATTTTTTAAAAAGATTTATTTATTTATTTGACAGAGAGAGAGAGAGAGACAGCGAGAGAGAGAACACAAGCACGGGGAGGTGGGAGAGGGAGAAGCAGGCTTCCCGCTGGGCAGGGAGCCCGATGCCGGGCTTGATCCCAGGACCCAAGGATCATGACCTGAGCCAAAGACAGATGCTTAACGACTGATCCACCCAGGCACCCCCAAATTTTTCAAATTTATTAACCATAAAATGCTAATAAGTAATAAATCATTCTTAATCACCTCTGAGATCACAGATATTAAAAGATTCACAAAACTTATAGGCATAAATGTATAGAAATGAGAGGAGGCATTATAAACCATATAATGGTTTATAATGTAAACCATTATAGACTTTCTAGGAATCAATTGAGCAATATGTGTCAATATATAATATGTATAAACATCTGACTCCTAGAAATTAACTTAAAATATAATTATAAAAGGCAAGGATAATGATTCTACTACAGTGATCCTAACAGCCTGTTTTACAGAGAAACATCAAGTGAAGCTCAGCAGGGAATAGTGTATATAAATTATGATAATATTGATCAGGCATTGTTCAACAGGATAGAATTACAGTGGGGAAAAACACAAAGCCCCTATCCTACTGGATCCTATATTCCAGTGCATTGGACAAATGACAAACAAATGATTGATTTAAAATATTTACAAGTGCCATGAAAACTATCTAGGAAGTGAACAGGCAGACAGAAGGGATGCATTTTTGTTTTTAAAGATTTTTTATTTATTTATTTGACAGAGAGAGATCACAAGTAGGCAGAGTTGCGGGGGGCAGGCTCCCCGCTGAGCAGAGAGCCTGATGCAGGGCTCGATCCCAGCACCCGGAGGTCATGACCTGAGCCAAAGGCAGAGGCTTAACCCTTTGAGCCACCAGGCACCCCAGGGATGAGTTTTTGATAGGATGATTAAGGCAAGTATCTCTGATGAGATGAAATTTGAGCAGGAGCCAGAATAAACTGAAGAAATAAGCCTTTCACAGACCTGGAAGAACATTCCCACAGAGGACAGAGCAAGTGCAAACCACCTAACAGCTTTCTTCACCTAATCGGGCAACTCGGAGGAAGCTGGTAAGAAAGAAGCAGAGCAACTGAAGGGAGGATGATGGGGATGAGGCTGAGGATGTGGGTACACACAGATTGTGTAAGCCTTGAAGGCTCTAGGTGTGCGTAATCTACTGGTGGGTGGGGAAGTCAGTGGGGGCCTATAACATAAAGTGATCAGGAAAGGCCACTCTGAAGAACTGATTTAGGAGCAGAAGCCTGAGGGATGAGGAGCAATTAGCCAAGAAAAGATCTAGGAGATGAATGTTCCGGACAAAGTGAAAAGCTAGTGTAAACATCTGGAGACCAAAAAGAGCTTAGTCTGGGGGATAGAAAAATATTCCTGTCACCTCGAACATAGAGAAGAAAGCAGAAAGGAAAGTCATAAGAGAAGATAGATGTTTGTGCATTCGGTAGAGTGGTTGTGGAGACCAGGGGAAGAGGGCTTCAGTGTGGAGTGCAAAAGCTCTGTAGTGGTCATGTGACATATAAATATATCTGTTATTTATCCATGTAGAAATTTCAGGTAGACAATTGAAAAGCCAGTTTTGGCCACAGAGTGAGATCACGGCTGGAATGCCCCATCTGTGACTTAATTGATCAGGACTTTATTTGATCATAGAGTTCATCAGTTTAAAAAAAATGAACAAGTACCCTTTATATATGCATTTCTTTATTGACATTTATGGTCATTCTAAAACATATACTGTAATAAAAATTGTAAGAGAAGTCAAGAGAAAATCAGCAATATGCACTATATATAACATATACTTAGAACAGATTTTCATTACTGTTGGTGGCTGTCAATCTATATGTGAAATACTCTTCATAAATCCGATTTTGGCAGCTTCTTTAGGTAGTAGTTGTATGCAGCTGATGACAAGTTAGTACTAGGAATAGATGTGTCACTCTGCCATTTTCTTCTTGACGGGCTCTGTAGTCTTCAATTCTCAAGTGTCTTTGTGAGCCTCTTGCAAAGTTATTGTCTATTTTGTGAGTTAGTATAGTTAAAATTAGATTATAATAATTCTTAAATCAATGTAACTTGATGCATATAAAATACATTATATGGAAGTATTGCAAGTCAATGAATGATTAGGACAATTTAAAAAAAAATTAGTTCCTGTGTAGTTAACATATACTGTTACATTAGTTTCAGGTGTACAATAGAGTGATTCAGCAGTTTCATATATCACTTGGTGCCCATCAAGATCACCTCCACCCACTTCCCATCTGATAACCATCAGTTTGTTTTCTGGAGTTAAGAGTCTGTTTTGGGGTTTGTCTCTCTCTCTCTCTCTTTTTTCTTCCCTTCGTTCATTTTTTTTTCTTAAATTCCACAGATGAGTGAAATCATACAGCATTTCCTTTCTCTGACTACTTATTTTACTCTCTAGATCCATCCATGTTGTTGCAAATGGCAAGATTTCACCTTTGAAATCTGAATAGTATTCCATTGTACATACACCACATCTTTATACCACAGTCATCACTTGGGCTGCTTCCATATCTTGGTCATTGTAAATAATGCTGCCATAAACACAGGGGTGTATATATAACCCTTTGAATTCATGTTTTTATGTTCTTGTGTGTTAACCCCCAGTAGTGCAATTACTGTATCATAGGGTAATTCTATTTTTAACATTTTGAGGAACTTCCATACTGTTTTCCACAGTGGCTGCCCCAGTTTGCATTCCCACCAACAGTGCACAAAGATTCCTTTTTCTTGATTAGGACAATTCTTTTAACTCTCATTTTCTGGAATTCCCAGTCTTAGTATAATGTAGCCTATTTTTGTCATGAGACCATTTGATGTAGGAATAAACTAGGATTTTTTAATAGTAAATATCAGTAAAGTTTAAAATGAAATATTAGAAGGATGTCTGACTGGCTCAGTCAGAAAAGCATGCAGCTCTTGATCTTGGGTTTGTGAGTTTGAGCCCCACATTGGGTGTGGAGATTGTTTAAATAAATAAAACTTAAAAAAATAAAGTTAAATATTAGAAAACACTTATATTAACTACTAGTATAACTTAATTTTCTTATTTTTTTAATATAGAAATGAACATGAATTGAAGCCCATATTTTATTCTCTTACCTCACATCTTTAATACTCTATGGAGTGTTGTAGCCTACTTTAGAGATCTGTGTTTGGAGATAAAGTGTCATCATAAATCCCAGATTAAAGCCTGGGTAAGCTAGTTCATGAATAATTATAATTGTAGATTACTTGACTTGTGTCACCTTATCATGTTAAGTTCTTTGAAAGAATAGTTTATCACCAAGGAACAAATTTGAAGAATAAAGAAAAAATGGTATTCATTTATTCCAATTTTCCCTTTGGAATACATTATAAGATTATAATTCCTGACTTTTGTAGCCATAGGCCTTATATTGGCCAATGGAATGAGAGCAGAAATAATGTGTATCATTTGGAGGGAGACGTTTTATGAACCTGTTCATAATCTAACATATTTCATTGTGGTAGACCATGTCGAAATGGAATCTTTGACACTTTAGGTCCCTAAATGACTATAATAATTAGATAGGTTTCCCACACCTGTAGTGGACATGTAGTGGAATGAAAAATACACCTTTATTGTTTAAATCTCTAAGACTTTGAGATTATTTGCTATATGAGCATAACCTTAACTTCCCTGATTGATACAGGTTATATTTATTATGATTAGAACTGTACGTATTAAAAAAAATTAAACATCAGGCATAGAAAGGAGACAGTCCTGTAATGCCAGGAAAGTTGGTAATAATGCTTGGTAATAATGCTACTGCATGTTCATGGGAAAGTGAGTTCACCACTCTGGGTCAGGAAACATTATCTGTTGCTTCTTTAGCTACGCTCCATATTGCTAACATTACTGTTTAATCACTGTTTGCCTCACTTATGTAACCATTTTGACTTAAAAATTTGGCAAAAAAGAAAGTTTGCTTGCATTACGATCACATTCAATGAACTGGATTTTGAGACAGTTGGTTTTTCTGTTTTATAGAAATAGTGTATGCACATGACTGGCAAATTGGTAAATGCAGAAACATGAAATTATCAATGACTTCATCAGAGAAATACTATTAATATTTTATGTATTCTAATTTTTATGAAATTTGGAATTAACTTCAAAAAAGAGAAAAGTTGATGCCAAAATTCCTTTTCCCATGTTTTGTTTTTTCCCCCATAAGCTCCTTGGTTTAAGCCACCATAATTTATTGCCAGGATTATCAAAATATATGCTGAATTTCAGGTCCCCCTGCTTCTACTCATTCATATCTAAAATTTATTCTCAACATAGTATCCAGAGTCACACTTTGAAGTTGTACATCTGATTATGCCACTCCTGTCAGAAAGCCTCCAATGGCTCTCCATTTTTTTTTAAGTAAAAACTTTACAATGGATAATAAGGCCCTATATTTTTCCCTCCTTACTCCCATTAATTATATGAATTCCTGTTTACCAGTCTCCTTCCAGCCACACCAGCCTCTTCACTTTTCCTCAGACTTGAGGATGTGTTCTTGACTTAAAACTTTGCTCATGCTCTTCCCTTCTCCTGGCAAGCTCTTCTACCAGATGTCACCTTGGCTAGCTCTTTTTTTTTTTTTTTTAAGATTTTATTTATTTATTTGACAGACAGAGATCACAAGTAGTCAGGGAGGCAGGCAGAGAGAAAGGAGGAAGCAGGCTTTTCTTGGAACAGAGAGCCCAATGCTGGGCTCGATCCCAGGACCCTGGGATCATGACCTGAGCCGAAGGCAGAGGCTTTAACCCTCTGAGCCACCGTTGGCTGAGCCCCTTGGCTAGCTCTTTTATCTCTGAGGCTTACCCTGACCACCCTATTTGATACTGCAAATTTACCATCTTCCTTCTCTATATTTTCTATCCTTATCATGTTCCTCATTTTGTTTGTAGCAGAACACCTATCTCTTTCTTACATACCATGTAAGTCGCTTGTTTATTTTTCTGTCTCTTCCTACAAGATTTTTCTTGCAGTTTAATTGAGGTATAATTTTCTAGCCTATAAAATTAATCCATTATAAGTGTACAATTAAGTGATTTTTAGTAAAATTTATAGAGTTGTGCAAGCACCACTGATTGTAGACCATTTCCATCTCCTCAAAGAAGTCTCTTGGACTCTTTCTTAATGATGGTCACTTGCATTTCCAGCCCTAGGCCACCACTGATCTGCTTTCTGTCTATAAATTTGCCTTTCCTTCACATTTCACACACAGTATTTAGTCTTTTGCATCTAGCTGTTTTTACTTAGCATAATTTTTAAGGTTCATCCGTGTTGTAGCATATAGAGGTATTTTGTTCCTTCTTATTAGTATTTTATTGTATGGATAGACCAATTTTGTTTTCCAACACCCAGTAAAAGGACTCTTGTATTATTCCCTTTTGGAGATACTATAAATACTGTATCATTTTTACATTTCCATTTACAATGTATTAAGATTTTTCAGTTTCTCCAAATCTTTACCGAAACTTTGTATTGTCTGTTTTTTATATTTTGCTCAATCGTATCTCATTGTAGTTTAAATTTAATTTTCTTATGACAAATGGTGTTGAATTTTTTTTTCCTGTGCTTAATAGCAATTTGTCCTTTTTTAAATGAAATATCTCTTCAGATTTTTTGCCTGTCTTTGTCTTCTTGTTATTGAGTTATTCTATATACAAAATTACTATTTTTAGGTGGGGTGCCTGGGTGGCTCAGTCAGTTAAGCGGCTGCCTTCGGCCCAGGTCATGATCTCAGGGTGGTGAGATGGAGCCCTGCATCAGGCTGTCTGCTCTGTGGGAAGCCTGTTCTCCCTCTTGCGTTCCCTCTCTCGCTGTGTCTCTCTCTTTGTTAAAAAAATAAAATCTTTTAAAAAATTATTATTTTTTATATAAAATTTTATATAAAAATCATTTCTGTATTCTGGGTATACAATTGCAAATATTTTCTTCCCTTCTGTGATTTTTCTTCTCATTTTCTTAATGTCACCTTTTGAAACAAAAAGATTTTAAATTTTGATGAAGTCAAATTTATCAATTTTTTTTGTCCTTTGGGCTCATGTTTTTATTCTCATGTTACTAACCTGAGATCACAAAAGCTTCTCCCTATGCTTTATGTTGGAGGAGTTCCCCAGATGACCCCCAGTTTTGATGATTTTTTTAGGAATACAGAGCTCAGTAAAACTGTTATACTCAGAGTTATAGTATATTATAGGGAAGGGATACAGATTAAAATCAGGAAAGGAAAATGGCATAATATAGGGCAGAGTTCATGAGAAAACAGGCACAATCTGCCAGTTGTCCTTTCCTGCTGGAGATATATGGAAAGTACTAAATCTCTTAGCACTAATGTGTCACAACACAGAGTATCTCCAGTTTAGGGAAGTTCGTCTGTGCCTTCATGTCCAGGGTTTTTATTGCAGCGGTCACACAGGCATGGAATATTTGTGTAACAGACCCTAGCTACTGAGTCTCCAGCCTCTCTAAAGGTCAAGTGAAACAGTGTGATCCAGGACCCATGTGAATAAAAACAGGCATTCATCATAAATCACATCGTTATCATATACTATCTGGTGTAGTCCAAGAATCCAGATGTACAGAAATACTATTTTCAGGCAGGATATTCCAAGGATTTAGATTTTATCTCTTAGAAGCCTGTCAAAGGGCTAGTCCTTTCTTTGGAATGTCCAGGGTTTGAGCATTTCAACCCGTTACTGCATAGTTTTCTTTTAGAAGAGTTTTATCTCTTATCTTTACATCTAGGATCTAGTTGAGTTAGCTCAAATTTTCTAAAGCCTTAAATTCCAGGTAATGGAAGAACTAACCAAATTTTTACACAGGAACAACTCAGGTTAGAAAATGTTCACTCTAATTGAGAGAATGAGAGGGTTATTCAAACAGGTATCTGGGTGAATGGCTTTCCAAGCTGAAGGAACATCTTCAGCAAAATGTTATGGCAAGGATGTATTCGCATATTTCAGAAAAAAAAAAGTGAGAAACCAGTGAGATTGGAAAGAAGAGGAGAGTGATCAGAAATTATATCAGAGAGGAAATCATGCAGAGCCCCGCATAAGAGCCTTTTGTACATTCCAATTTACTCTTGAAAGAATTGGGAATGTGGAGATACCGATCTAAATTAGGAAAACAACTGAAACAATGCTAGAATTCTCTTCACAACGAATTTAGACACCATCACCCATTTTTTTCACTCTTTATCAAGAAGGACAATGCTGATGAAACCGCACATTTGCAGAAGTCAGAGCGTAGTTTTGCTTCAATGAGTCCATAAATACAATGTTCAAATATGTTTCTTATAGGAAAATTTAAATACTGTGAAGATGTTTTGCCCCTTTGGGGAGATAAAACTTTTAAGCACCATATTTTGAATATAAAAATGTTATTTTTTTCCTTCCAAAATCATGGAAATTATTTCTTAATATTACATATCTATCTCCCTTCATTTCTTCCTTCTGTTTTTTCTTCCTTCTATAAATGAATGAAATATGGCTTTTGTCCTTAAGAACTCCATAGTCAGTAAAAGGAGATTGGTTTTTAAAATCAGTATTTATGAAACAATGCAAAATGTGCTCTACTAGACAAGAACTGTTTTGAGAACACTGGGGAGAGCACAGCTTATGACCCAAGAAGTCCGATAGGGCTTGACAGGAGGTGGTGGCATTTTTTGCTTGGTGCTACAGCCTATATGAAGATGAGCAGGTAAGTAAGAAGTTCTCAGAATGAGAGAAAAGTGCTTAGAATGTTTTACAAGTTTCAACATTCAAAATATCGTCCAGGAACAGCTCAGGGAATAGTAGGTAATCAGGTAGTTACGGACGTATTTTGAATGGCTTCTGAACTGTAATAAGGATATTGAATTTATTCTGTAATCAATAGGACTTTTAAAAGATGTTACTTTGTAGTGTGTTTTTCTGATTACAAAAAGTCAGAAAGGCAAAAACAAACAAACAAACAAACAAAAACCCCAAACCTCACATCCATGCTAGTTTGTGTAGATGTAAGACAAACACCAGAAATTAAAAGCCGCTAAAAATATGGGGACTAGACAGAATCCGTTGGTCTTTTTGGGTAGAGTCTTCTGAACTTGAAAGTATATGAGAAGCAATGAGCAGCAAGTGGGAGGAGCTGATGACAGACCTGAGGTTCCTGGATTAAGTAAATGTGGTAGATGATTTAAAAATATTACTTTGAAGAGTTATTACAAGAGCAGATTTAAAAATATTACTTTGAAGAGTTATTACAAGAGCAGCAGTGGTTTTGAAGTTGGAGGCATGATTCAGTTAGAGTCCAATGAGTTTAAAGCTGCCACAGAAGATTCAGATGCAAATGAATATTGGACCATCAAAAACGTATGTCTGGGGGCGCCTGGGTGGCTCAGTGGGTTAAAGCCTCTGCCTTCAACTCAGGTCATGATCCCAGGGTCCTGGGATCGAGCCCCACATCGGGCTCTCTGGGCGGTGGGGAGCCTGCTTCCCCTTCTCTCTCTCTCTCTCTGCCTGCCTCTCTGCCTACTTGTGATCTCTGTCTGTAAAATAAATAAATAAAATCTTAAAAAAAAAAAAAACAAAAAACGTATGTCTGACTTAACAGGAGTAGTAGACTTGCCAGGTTTATCATTACAAATTCATAAGTGGATGAAAGAAGACTTGTTTCTTCAGGGATTGTCCTATAGTCCCTATGTCAGGTCCAAAGAAATATGTGGGTCTCAGTGAAGACCAACATTGGAGGTGTGGACAGAGGGGGAGCTTGTCAAGCCAAACAGCAACAACAAAACCCCCAAACCCTCAAATCCTCCTGTGTGTTGGTGGAGAAGCAGGAAAAAGTAAGGTAGTTCAATGATGAAAAGAAATGGCGTAAAGCACTAAATTAAGAGAGTGTCAGGGATAAACGTTTGCTTTCAGCACATGGTTTATGGTAGGTAATTAATTTTAATGGTAGCTCTATATCCTGAAGCCTTATTATGGGCCAGGCACTGTGCTCTGCCCTTTGTATATAGATTTGGGTGTGTAAGCATATGTAATTCATATATAAATATATTTTATATGTGTGTTTGTCTATCCATAAATATATCTAAATATATCTAACACAACATATGCAAATAAATGAAACTTTATTTATGCTTACCTGTACACAAATTTAGTGTTCATATGTGTAAATATAATTCATGATGTTTATAAAGACATTTAATCCTTGGAGGTATCTTGTGAGATGATTATTATTATTTCCATTTTCAAGGCCACCATCTATTTGCCATTATCACCTGCCTCTGGCCCAAGGATAAAACTTAGGGCTTTTTTCTTGCTCTGCCCACCTAAAGAGTTTATGAAATTCTGTAGTGAATCCTATCATTATAGACCATCCGTGTTTTTAATAACTTATTACTGATTAATGACTGTGATTGTAATTTGATAAGTATGACATTAAATAATTAACTCTAAAAATGGTTGAATAAGTACAGTGAATAATGATACTTAGTGAATTGTGCATTATATGAACATGACTTTTATGGATTTGATGCATATATGAGAGTTCATATGGCAAAAAATTACACCTGTTTTAATGCCAACATAATTATTTATGGCTAATTGAACTTAATTTTCTTCAGGCTTACTCAGCTAAGGACATGCTAGTAAAAGCAGGGCAAATCTGAAAATTATGGCATTGCTTTCAACAAGCATTTATTCATATTTCATAGGGTTAAAGTATTCAGGCACGAAAAACCTTTTTTTCTCTTTTTGAGAAACCACTATCACAACACTGATAGTGGTTCATGTGGTCTTATGAGGAATGAGATTATACAAAAATCTAAGGAAATATGGCCTGCCACATTTTTAAAAAAGAATTTTAGCAAATCAAAACAGAATGCCAGTATTTATCTACATGAATTTATACTTTATTTTTTTATGTATTTTTAAGAGATTTATTTACTTATTTTAGAGAGAGCGTGTGCACGCGAGAGCATGGGAGGGTCTGGGGGAAGGGGAGAGTGAAAGATTCTCAAGCAAACTTCCTATTGACCAGGAACCCCATGTGGGACTGGATCTCATGATCTCATGACCACAAGCCCGTGACCTGAGCCGAAACGAAGAGTCAGACACTTAACCAACTGAGCCACCTGGCCGCCCAGTATATGTATAAATATTTACTAAAGACAAGAAAACAATATTCCTAAAGTGGGGTTTTTCTGCATTTTGTAACATGTTCTGTTGAGCTTCACAGTCATGAATCTGCTGTTGAGAGTTAGGACAGCCTAAGTTCACAGATGTTGAAAATTGAAAACTTTTATATCTAAGCTTTTTTTTTTTTTTTTAAAGATTTTATTTATTTATTTATTTGAGAGAGAGAGAGAGACAGAGATAACGAGAGAGAGCTTGAGCGGGGAGGAGAAGGAGAAGCAGGCTCCCCACTGAGCAGAGAACATGGGGCTTGATCCCGGGAGCTTGGGATCATGACCCAAGCTGAAGACAGATGCTTAACTAACTGAGCCACCCAGGCACCCTTATATCAGAGCTTTAAAATAAAGTAAAGCTCATTATATCTCCAAATTTAAAATTGATAATGATTTATTAAATAAATGGAAATCTGCTCTGTTTCTGCCACTGGCATACAGCTGGACACTAAAATGAGTATCAGAATAGAATTCAGAAAACTTAAATATTCAGTTTCATTAAAAAATATGAATTGAAATTATATTTGGTAATATGCAAAATCACATTTGTAGCTACATTCTTTTACAGCATAATATTGTTTGAAATTATGTTGAATTTTTTTTCTATGAAAACTGTGGAGCCTTGTTTTGTTATCTCAGACTTGACACTTCAGTTAACTGTATAATTTGGCTCCTAGAATGCCTTCAGGCCGTACACTATGGGTCAATGAGAAGGTACCCTTTCAGTGTAAATTAAACATTACATTTTAAAAAATAAGAATCAAAATGTTTGAAGTTTCAAAATGTAAAAGAATTTTAAAAGTTCAATGCTTTTTGGTTTGTGGGCTTGAATGGAATACTTTTTTCCTTAAAATTTAGCTCAAACAGGGCTTATTTTAGGAGAAAGTCCTAAAATAGGTACATTAACAACAAACAAAAGCAGCTCAGAGAAGAGTAATTGCAGTTGTATTACAAACAAAAGGTGTAGAGCAAAGTAACTGCCAGAAAAATTTTTGTGTTGTTTACTTAAGTGGAGATGTTCCAAAATGTGGACATTTTTGTATAATGGAGTACATTATTCACATCTGTAGTGGTGTGTTCACACTTAAACATTTCTAACCTATTTATTGTTAAGTACCGAACTTGACTATGCAATACAAAGTTAAAAAACGGAATGCTGGCATATGTTTTGCATATAATCATGTAAGTATAGATTATTCACGTGCTTGCTTCATTTTGTAAGTATAAAGAAATGACTGAGCAAGAGGTTAAGTAAAAATTGTATTGTCTGCTAGATTTTCAGATGCCATGAAAATGGGCATTTTGGTTTGGGATATTAGTTTCCTAAATTCATTTTATTTTTTTTTAAGATTTTTTTTTTTATTTGACAGAGAAATCACAAGTAGGCAGAGGGGAGGCAGGCAGAGAGAGAGGAGGAAGCAGGCTCCATGCTGAGAGCAGAGAGCCAGATGCAGGGCTCAGTCCAAGGACCCTGAGATCATGACCTGAGCGGAAGGAAGAGGCTTAACCCACTGAGCCACTCAGGCGCCCCCCTAAATTCATTTTAATTGGTAAAAATTATTGGTCTCAATTATTTCACATTGAGCAAGATTTACAAAAGGAAGAGAATATAGAAATTTTGCCTTAAGTGTGTTAGTTCATGTTTTTGTATATTATGTATACAAATATTTTTGGATATTATGATACTGATTAATTTTTTTTAGGCACTGCTAAAAGAGAAAGTAACTTCAAGTAATGTGTAAAAAAATCTGAAAAATTATTTTTAGAAATGTTTTTGGTGCAACGTCCAAATTCTTGAATTTAAAAACTTTACATTTTAATTAGCACATCTGCTTTACTACTAGTAAACATTTGGAATCACTGCCCTTTTTAAAAACTAAGACTTAACAAAAGCAATAAGATGACATTTACTTAAATAAGAAACATATCTTTTTTTTACATGAAATAATGCTTTTTAAATGGTAATGAATGGTCCTCATTTAAAATTTTGTTAGAAAAAATAACTTACTGGAAAATGGAGCAAGTTTTCTACAAATCTGTGTAATGAAATTGGCTATCCAATTTTCTGATTCTTATGAACAGTAATTAGATTTAAAAAGTTTTATTCTAGGTTAGAAGTGTTGGTTTTAGTGATTCAGCACTTGTGTCAGTTAGGGAAAGAACACCTGACCGGTAAACAATGTGCCAATTCTAACCACAAACTCAAGTACTTTTTTTTTTTTTTTCTGACTTCTCAATTAACATCAGAAAAAGCTTAAAACATACTTAAACAATTTTTTTCCAGAACTCCTGAAATCAAATCATGTTAGTTTTGAATTAACCATTCATTGTCAGAAACCACTCTGCTTTTGAACATTAATAACATAGTAATTTAAAATTCTATTTAAATATAGTGTATATAATTTATTACAGAAGTTAAAGTCTGCAGCGATTTAGCATGTTAAAAGAATTTATAGAATCTTGAAAATAATGGAAATTTGAACTTGTCTTAGGTCAGAAACAGGCTGACACTTACTCTTCCCATTCTCTCCTCCTTCCATTCCCCTTTGTACCTTAGTCAAATGAGATCGGAGAGATTTACAGATGGTCTTTGACAGTAATGTCTTGCATAATATATTTATACAGCAGGTGTCATCTCCATTATTGTTGTCTTAATTATTTGTCCTTTCTTTGAATGAAAACTTGATGACACTGGGTTTTATTTTATCCCCCCCTCCCCGCATGTTTTAACTACAGTACATAACGGGTACTCAGGGTACTTTACTGTTAAGGAGCATTGGTAAATGTATCCAATATATATATTCCAGATCAACTATACAGTCATTGTGTTCTTTAAAAAATCAGGAGAACCCAGTGGCTATGACCCTAGTGATTAAATTAGACCGGGCCAGGAGTTGGGGCAGAAGTGGGCTCAGGGGTCATAGATGAAGACCTCCGGAGGAAGGTTACTGCAGGTGTACCACCGTGGCCCCCGGGGGAAAATCTGAAACAGAGGACCGGCCCCCGGGGAGGGCAGATTGTAAATCCTGGAAGACCAGCTCAGCTAGACACGTCAGGTCGGAAACCGAGCACTGCGCGGACAGCTCCAGCTCCTGAAATACCAGCCGCAGGCTGGGCGGACGTGATGCGGCTGCCCCGCCTCTGCCGCACCCCTCCCGCCTCCAGCGCCTCTTCTGGTGCCGCAGGCACAGCCGCCTCAGCAGACTGAAGCAACTCACTCACCCTCCTTCCCTAACAGTCCTAAGGATCCGTTTTCTTTTTTTTCCCCTACACCCTGCCCCCGAATAAAGTGCCGGTTTTTTAAAACGTAATTTTCTACATTTCTAGGAAATCTACTCCTTTTAGAATGAGACACCATTCCAGAGCAACGAAAAGAACCTTGTTTTATAGAGGCAGACAACTAACGTTATGTTTTTGTGCATTTATTCTATGTCAGGACACGCTTTTTTTTGTAGCATATGCTCGACAGGTTTTGTGATCACTCCTGGATTGCTACAGTTTTTGTGCACTATTAGACCATCTGAACTTTCAGATAATGTGCCTAAGGGAGGTTTCTTTTTTTCAGTATAAAAGTATTATCTTGAAGTAGATTTTTTAAAGTGGACATTTAATAAGCTACTTATTATTGTAACACATGCTTTAAAACTTATATGAGTGATAGAAGTAACCACTAAAGAGAGAAGTAAGAATGGAAATGTTAATTTCTGCTACTAAGAACATTTTCTTCTTACTTGGAATACTGAGCCATTCATTTGCAAATTCTCATTAAAAATTTGACAGTGAAATTAACTAGTGATTGATGCCATTCATCTAACAATTGACCTATGGCATTGTGTTTTTACTGTTGGGCTTCATGCTAGTTGCTTTTCTAATTTATATTCCTTTGAATAAAGAAAAGGAGAATTATTAAGAAAATATCATGCTTTAAAGAAAAACACAGGCTCACTGCTCAGTTAAAATTCAGCAGCTCTTGGGGTACCTGGGTGGCTCAGCCAGTTAAGTGTCTGCCTTTGGCTCCGGTCACGATCCCAGGGTCCTGGGATGGAGCCCTGCATCAGGCTCCCTGCTGGGTGGGAAGACTGCTTCTCCCTCTCCCGCTCCCCTTGCTTGAGTTCCCTCTCTCCCTGTGTCTCTCTCTGTCAAATAAATAAAATCTTCAAAAAAAAAATTTAGCAGCTCTTATTTATTAAAGTAACCCATTGATGAATATTAATTTCATGCTATGTAATAGAATTTAAAAAATCATCCCAAACCTGCTGGAGAATATGACTGTTGTTGCAAACTGACCAGAATTGATCTGGTCACTCACCATTATTAGGTTATTTTTGATAGACGTGTATTGCCCTCAGTCCTTGGAAACACATGGTCGCATGCAGTAAAATAAAACCTTAGATCAAATTTTGTGAAATGTGAAACACTTATTTGCAGCCAGGCATAAAAACAGTTATATGACCTGGGTGTCAGCTCGATGTAGGCCTGGTTGTTTGTCTTTTTATAAGCTCTGATAGCACCTTGCAGGAATGGTTCATTAGAGATGTCAGCAATATTCCAGAAGTGGAATCCAGCTACCTTTCTAATTAACATCAGAACTGCTTTGAATCAGCCACTGAGTCAGGGCTGTGAAACATAGAGCCCATGTTGAACTTACTAGATTCTTTTACCCCTTTGCAAGGCAGGCATGTCCATGTTACCTTTAGAATTAATCAACATAGTTCAAACATCACTCATTTCACCAATGAAGTAGTCTTACTAATATTCATATTTCTAGTTAAGAAACTTCTGTGTTAATAGGAGATAAGTGTAGGTGAGACCTGTGGTAGTTGTTTAAAGAATATGGACTTCGGATTAATCTTTTGTGTATTAATTAGTCACCTTGGGTTTATATTTCTGATTATTGTGCTTCAAATGTTAACATGTTCCTCATTTCTTCCCTAGGGGGGCTATAGGTTAAAACTAATGAGCATACACATATGTACCTCACTGTCTATGCTGAAGTATTTGAAATAAATTACATGCACATGATGGTAATATTAAACATTTATCTTCACACATGTCCCAGATACTCTATTCTTCTAGCTCTCGGTGGAGATTTGTCCTTAGAGTTGCTTTTTTGGTTTTGCTCTTAGAGTTTTATCTAAGTCCTAAATTTGTAGGATTTCTCAGGCTGACATATGTAGTCTGGATTCCTCTTTACCTAGTTACTGATTTGTAACAGTATTTCACAAACCTAAGTAAACTTTGGAATCTACTGGGGAACTTAAAAATTAAAAAAAAAAAATTAAAAAAATTCTCCTGGGTTCCACCCCGGAGAATCAGATTTAGAATTCCTAAAGTATAGTGCAAGAATCTGGATTTTTAAATTTTTCCCAATTAGTTTTTGTGCAGCCCGTTGGCAAATAGCTGTTTAAGAGGAGCTAGATGGGGCCATCTTTGCTTGAGGATGAGCATTTGACAATAGAAACAATATATCAAGAACTGAGCAACTTGGTCCCCTGCCAGTTTTTTTCTTCTTGTTAGTCATCATTCACTCAGTGCCCCAGCTTCACAGTCTGGAAGTCATTTTGGCTCGTTTCTCTACTTTTCTTTTACCAGTTTATGGAGGGCCATTTCAGGTTTGCAGCTGCCATTCTATTCAGGCTCTGGTCCAGCGGTACCTATAACGCGTCTCATTGCCCCTGGTCTTTTGTGACTCTGCAAGCTGCTCCTGGGAGAGCTATGGTAGAGTCATAGCACTGCATTGCCTGCAGTTCAAATCTACTGTAAAGTTTTCTCCAACTCCTGACTTTTTATTTTGTAATCAGATCATCTTGGAAAGATATTTGATGTCGGATAATCCTTTAACACCTGTTAATTTAAATCTGAAGAGTGATATATTTTCTTTCCGGAATGCCCTTTCCATCATTTTTGATAACCAGCCATCCAGATTGACTCCTTTTGGCCATAATCACATTTTAACTACTTACATGTATAAGAGATTGTACTCTAAGTTGTTTGTTGCTGACTTCATTAACATGAGAGGACAATCAAGGTGCTAAAAGATGCACAAACTGACGGAGCTCTGAATCACTTTATCCACAACAAAATCTAGGCTCTCATCTAAGCACCACCCCCCTTTCTTTAGTAGGAAAAGGAAATTCTATTTAGTATAGAAGCCACTAGCCATATGGTGCAATTTACATTTAAAATTAAGTAAATTTAAAATTTGAGTCCCTTAGTCAGTAGTTTCATTTCAGGTGCTCATGAATGTCATGTGACTATTAGCTGCAGCACGGATAGCTTACATTATACTACGCCTGTCACCGTAGAAAGTTCTATTGGATGGTGCTGCTCTGGAGTTTCTCAGGGAGCCCCAAAGGTGAAAGAGGCTCACATGTCTTCTGATATTAATATAACCCACTGCCTCTACCTCTGCTACCACTCTCCTAAGGACTTACTGCAGTTTTGTGGTTATAAATTTTCTTGGCTGCTTCTACCACTTTACCTTGTCTGAATGTGTTTGTGTTCGACTTAGGCTTTCTCAGTCTGTCACTGATGTGGAAAGTTGCAGTGCAGCATGTGCATAGCACACACACACACACACACACACACACACACACATTCTCTCTCAGTTAAATTGTACTATTTTGAGATGATTGCAGATATGCACACACTTTCTAAGTTAAACAATTTTGAGATCATTGTGGATTCATATGTGACTATAAGCAATGATCCAGAGATCCCACGTATCCTTCACAGTTTCCCTCAATTGTAACATCTTACAAAGTAATTGAACACTATCACAGTGAGGATGTTGATATTGATCTATTCAATATACAGAACATTTCTGTCTCATCACTCATGTTGCCCTTTTATAGCCTCACCCATTTCCTTCCCACTTCCCCCATCCCCTCCTTAACCCCTTTCAAACGTTAATCTGTTAAGCATTTTTATGGTTTTGTCATTTCAAAAATTTTTTTCACGTTTTTATTTAAAATGTAGCTAGTTAACATGGAGTGCAGTATTGGTTTCAGGAGTACCATTCAGTGGTTCATCAGAATAAGTGCCCTCCTTAATACCCACCACCCATCATCACCCCCCCACCTACCACCCCTCCATCAACCCTCAGTTTGCTTTCTATCATTAAGAGTCTCCTTTGATTTGTTTCCCTCTCTTTTTATCCCCCTCCCATATATACATGTTTTGTTTCTAAAATTCCACATATGAGTGAAATGGAATTTGTCTTTCTCTGATTGACTTGACTTATTTTGCTTATCATAGTACACTCTAGCTCCATCCACATTGTTGCAAATGGCAGGATTTCATTTTTTTGATGGCTGAGTAATATTCCTCTGTGTTTGTGTGTGTGTGTGTGTGTGTGTGTGTGTGTGTGTGTGTACCAAATCTTCTTTACCTGTTCATCAGTCAGTAAATATCTGTGGTCTTTCCATAGTTTGGCTCTTGTTGATAATGCTGCTATAAACACTGGGGTGCACATACCCCTTCAAATCTGTATATTTGTATTCTTTGGGTAAATACCTAGTAACACAACTGCTAGATTGTAGGGTAATTTCCTTTTTAACTCTTTAAGGAACTTCCATACTGTTTATCAGAGTGGCTGCATCACTTTGCATTCCCACCAACAGTGCAAGAGGGTTCCCCTTCTCCACATCCTTGCCAACATCTATTGTTTCTTGACTTGTTAATTTTAGCCATTCTGATTGGTGTGAGGTGGTATCTTATTGTGGTTTTGATTTGTATTTCCCTGATGCCGAGTGATGTTGAACATCTTTTCATGTGTCTGTTGGTCATTTATATGTCTTCTTTGGAAAAATGTCTATTCAAGTCTTCTGCCCATTTCTCAACTGGGTTATTTGTTTCTTGGGTGATGAGTTTGATAAGTTCTTTATACGTTTTGGATACTAAGCCTTTATCAGCTATGTCATTTGCAAATAACTTTTCCCATTCCATAGGTTGCCTTTTAGTTTTGTTTAGTGTTTCCTTTGCTGTGCAGAAGCTTTTTATCTTGATGCCTCAGTAGTTCATTTTTGCTTTTGTTTTCCTTGCCTGTGTTGATGTGTCTGGTAAGAAGTTGTTATGACCAAGGTCAAAGAGGTTGTTGCCTGTGTTCTCTTCTAGGACTTCCATGGTTTCTTGTCTCACATTTAGGTCTTTCATCCATTCTGAATTTATTTTTGTGTATGGTGTAAGAAAATGGTCCATTTCATTCTTCTGCATGTTGCTGCCCTGCTTTCCAACACCATTTGTTGAGGAGAATTTTTTCCCCCCCATTGGGTATTCTTTCCTGCTTTGTCAAAGATTAGTTGACCATGTAGTTGTGGGTCCATTTCTCGGTTCTTTATTCTGTTCTGTTGATCTGTTTGTCTTTGTGCCAATAACATACTGTCTTGATGATTAAAGCTTTGTAATATAGCTTGAAATACAGAATCTTGATGCCTCCAGTTTTGTTTTTCTATTACAGAATTTCTTTTACTATTTGGGGTCTTTTGTGGTTCCATTCATATTTTAGGATTGTTTGTTCTAGCTCTGTGAAAAATGCTGATGATATTTTGATAGGGGTTGCATTAAATGTGTAGATTGTTTTTGGTAGTATAAACATTTTAACAATTTTTGTTCTTCAAATCCATGAACATGGAATGCTTTTCATTTCTTTATGTCCTCTGCAGTTTATTTCATAGCTGTTCTATAGTGTTCAGAGTACAGATGTTTTACCTCTTTAGTTAGGTTTATTCCTAGGTATCTTATTGTTTTTGATGCAGTTGCAAATGGGATCAATTCTGTGATTTCTTTTTCTGCTGCTTTGTTACTGTGCAACAAATTTCTGCACATTGTCAGAGGGTATGTAGCTATCTCCTCTGTTTTAGTGTTCTTATTGGTAATTTGTATTTTGTCTCTTTCTTTTTCAGAATTGCTAATGATTTGTTAATTTTATTGACCTTTTCAAAGAATCTTCTTTTTGGTTCATTGATTTTCTCTCTTTTTTTTAATTGTTTTTCTTTCCAAGTTCCTGAAGAGCTTATATTATTGATTTGAGACTTTTTGCCCTTTTTAATTTTTATTTATTTATCATATTTATTCATTCATTTATTTAAAGTTTATTTACTTTTTAGTATCTCTACACTCAACATTGGTCTTGAACTCACAACCCTAAGATCAAGAGTCGCTTGTGTTCTGACTCAGCCAACCAGGTGCCCCTGCCCTTTTTAATATATAAGCATTTGGTACTATACATTTCCTGCTTAGTACTTCCTTATCTGTGTTCCACAAACTTTGATATGTTGTATTTTCATTTTCATTTCAGATCAGCTTATGTATATGCATATTTATATACCTATACACATATATACAGTTTATGTGTATACATATATACACATCACTGTATACATATATAATATATAAAGTGTGTGTACATATATATACACATAAACTGAACTGAATGAAAATCCGTTTTCTTTCAACCTATCATTATACTTGAAGTGAGTCTCTTGGAATTAACATATAATCAATTCATGTTTCTAAATCTACTCTGTCAAGCTATGTCTTTTTATTGATACATTTAGACCATTTACATTTAATGTAACTATTGATATATCAAGGCTCAAATCACCATTATATCTCTAGTTTTTTGTTTGTTTTCTGGTTTTTGTTTTGCCAGCCAGGGATGGAGTGCACTGCTTCATTATTGTCAGGTGGGCTTATAAGTTCAGTCTCCCCCTTTATCCTCTACTGACACATGAAGGGGAAGCTATCCTCCTTCCTGCTGGCCAGAGTGGAAGTACTGGCTCTTCATTTGGCCTTCACTGGCACCACTCGATGAGAGGGTTGGCAGTGCCTCATTACTATAACTCACATGGCCTTATGCTGGTGAGGTGCCTCATTACACTGGACAGTAGTGAAAGTCCTGATTTTTCACTAGGCATCTTTTGACATCACTCCAGTGGTGAGGGGATAGGGCACCTCAATACTCATGGGTGAGGGTGAAAGTCCAGACTGTTTTCATGGTTTCCCCGACAGGGATCAGGGGCTTATTACTGGCCCACAATAATGTAACTCCTATCTCAACTCTATCTTTCTTGATACCATCCCAGCAATGGGTGGGTGAATGTCTAATTACACTAATCAAGGGTGGAATTCTAAGATCTCCTTACATCCTTTCCCGTGTGAACCAAATTCTTTTCTGTGGTATAAGGTAATTGTCAAAAGATTTTCTTTCTTACTATGCTGTTCCTTTCCTGATTGTTTAGCTAGAGAGAACAGGATTTGTGGAGGGTTTGTTTTGTTTTGTTTTGTTTTTGTCTGTACCCATTGGCATTTCTAGGTTGCCAGTTTCTTCACCTTCAAGACCGTGATATATGAGGCTAGGAAAATTTATGTCCACTTCATCTTCCCAGAAACAGAAGTCCCAGCTGCAATCTTTTAATAAACTTTTACTGTAACCTTGAGATTAGTATGCTTGACACTCAATAAATATTTGTTGAATGGTTTAACAAATAAATATACTACAAATATTACACTCAAGGAGCCCAGAAGCCCAGGGTCTTTCTCCTGGTATTATGCAATTTTCTTTCATAGTAATTATCATTTTGTAATCATGTATTTGTATGATTTTTTAATTAATATCTTTCATTCTAATATATTAAAAATTTCATGAAGGTTGAGTCCACATGTCATTTGCTCACCATTGAGCAAATAACATTATATCATTAGAATTTATCATAATTCTTCTGTCACATAGCATGTATTCAATTAATTTGTTGAATAGATTAAAAATGAAAAATGAATAATTTGATAAAGACACAAATAAACTGTCTTTCAGGGTGCCTTTCTTAATGGCTGTAGAACTGTAACTTTTCCTGGCATAACAACTTCCATATGAGAGAGAGCACTTATCTTTTCCATTAGGAGTGTTCTTTGACCGTTCGTCCCAACTCCTTAAATTATGTCAGACACATATACATAATAGCAATATTTATTTGACACATGAAGAAAATAGATAAGGCAACTTACAACCAGAGGTTACCAGCCAAAGCCACTAGTCATCTCAGACCCACCTCAACTGGTCACTTCAGGGAATGAGGAAATCAGTTCTTTGGGACCCTTGTAAATTTGTAGCATACCAAGTTTCATTTATACAAGTTGGGAATAAGGTTCATTGCCATTCTCAAGTTTTTATTTTCTCTTTCACAATCTTCTCTTTCTTAGGATGATAAAGGAAATAGTGACTTTTTAATTCTGGGAAAGCACTACCTTCATCCATAAGAGCACACTTATCTTTCATCTTGGCCAGGAAAAATCACACCAGCTTATAATAATAAAACATTATATGGATTTGTTTGGTTTTAACATCATAGGGAATAATAATGATGATGTCAGTGATGGCTAATATTTGTTAAGCCCTATATAGATGCCAGGTGCTGATCCACAGGCATCGAAAAATTATCTTCTTTGATCCTCAAAGTAACTATTTAAAGTAATGTTACTATTCTTATTTTAAAGATAAGGAAATTGAGGTACTATCTCCATTTTACAGATGAAGATACTGCCTGAGGTCATACATCTCTTAAAGACAGATCCTCGATTTTATCCTGACTCTAGAGGAATTCTTATCTGTGAATTTTACATAGTTAAATGCCTATGAATGAATGAAGAGAGGAGTTTTATGCATGTCCTGGTGTGTGTGTGTGTGTGTGTGTGTGTGTTTGATAGTTATATCTTTTCAGAGGAGATAAAGATCAGCCCTGAAATTCCAATCTGCACTCTCACTTCAGCAACAGACCTCCTGGATTTGGTGTTTCAAAGAAAAATACATGTCTGTCCACCCCGGCAATATAAGATTTACAGGCACAATGCCGCTTAACTTAAATCATGAAATATACATACCTTTCCCTCACCTTTTGGATGAGAGTCTGTTAACTGTCCCCCTAACAATATCCATTCTCTCCTTCTTTTGTAGTAAGAAAGGTTTCAGCTGTGAACACAACTGCCCAGTTAAAGATGACATTGCACAGCTCTCCTGAAGCTTGTTTGGGACATTTGATTAAGTTTTGGCCAAGGGTTGTTAAAGTATTTATGTGTGACATTTCTGTTGCAAGCCAGTAAAACAATGGAAATGTTTCCTCCTTTTCTCCATCTCTCTTTCATATTTTGTTTCTTACTAACTGAAAATTTAGACATGTTATTAGGAGTGGGAGCAGCCATCTTAGAACCTAACAGGAAAGCCTCATGTTGAAGAGGTGAGAATTGCAGTATAGAAGAAGCTGGAACCAATAATGACTTCATGTAAATCCTGACAAGTTACCACTGAATTGTATTTTGAGAGAGAAATAGACATTTTTTGTTTGTTTGTTTAAGCAACTGTTTTGCAGTTTGCTTCAGCAGCTCAACTGAGCTTCTTGGGGTGAATTCACAACCATTTATTATTTTGTTTCTCAGTGTAGAGAAAGACTTTTGCCTCAAACATATCAATTAATATTACAGAGAAATCATTTGGCTAAGCACAGCTGCATGGAAGTCAGTGGTTGCCTCAGAGTTTTTCCAACAATAATGACTTTTATAAGTAAAGGAGCTCTTCATGTTTGTTTGTTTGTTTTCCCCACCCAAAAAAAGGAACAGTCTTCAGAAAGAGAGTAGTCACATTTCCTTTTCTACAGCACAGACCCCCCCCCTTTTTTTTCTTGGCTACTATCAGTTCTATTAAATATCAAAAAACTTTAGTAAGCTTAGCCACAATTCTCTGTGCCTAGCCCTAGTTTTCATTCTTTACCATTACTATCTTACTTGTTTTCACTCTTTACCATTACTAGTTTACTTGTTTTCACTCTTTACCATTTGTATGTGCCTTTCACTTCTAGTTATCTAGAACATAAACTAAAGGGATCTTTGTTTTTCTTTATTTGGTTGGTCGGTTGGCTTTTTGTATTTTTAGTTTCTGGTATTGTGCTCTGAATTGTATAGGTTCTCAGTGGATGATAGTTACTGATTAATAAGATTGAATACTGGAAATTCTCTAAATATTATACCTGTCACTCAATTAAGTGTGATTGTTTTCAAAACTTTACAGAATTATGAGGACAGTGAGCTCTTTAACATAGGGTGATTTAATATTTAGAATGTACTTTAGAATTTTATTGTTTTAAAATTTCTCAGTCTCTTTTGAACATAAAGTTAAAAAACACTATTCTTAAAAATTATATTGAAATTTAATCTGTTGCAGACCTTTTTTAATGATAAAACACTTATAAGAAAAATAATTTGATCTGTAAAAATGTATTTTTAAGTCACATAACTATATAATGATGTTAATCAGTGTTTATTTTAAAATTTTTACAAATAAGCACAGGGAAAAAAATAACAGAGAGAGAAACAAATCAAGAAATAGACTCTTAATTATACAGAACAAACCTTTTATTACCAGAGGGGAGGAGGGTGGAAGATGGGTCAAATAGGTGATGGAGATTAAGAAGTCCACTTGTCCAGATAAGACCAGAGTGATGTATGGAAGTGTTGAACTACTATACTGTACATGTGAACTTAATATAATACTGCATGCTAACTAACTTGAATTAAAATTAAAAAAATAAAATTTTTATTCACTGAATAAAACTATAGACATTTTGGATAGTTACCTTATAATGAATATTGTACTTTATAAAAGGATTAGAGTAGTTTAATATATTTTGGAGACAATATAGATCTTTAGTCGCACTTCACCTATCAATTATTTTTTTAAATTCTTCAGTAAATCAGAAAACAGGGGACGGGAAAGCAGGGCAAACGAAAAAAAAAAGGAAAGGAAATTTGCAGTATAAGTCATATATAACACTTTATATATGTAAGGGGAGTGAGTTTCAACACTGCATTTCCACCCTAATATAGGCATTGAATACTTTCCTTATCAGATTATCAGTGTACTTCTGGGAAACAAGGATCCTACTCTCTGTTATAAATGAGTAAACATACTGAAAAGAGAATGCAAACACTGTGCAACTAATGTGAGGTTGAAAAAAATAAATTTTTTCACAAAGATAAAAACATCACTCATTTAAACATAAAACGGACACATGAAAGATTTTATTAAACTCACTAAATGAGGGGACAAGTGAGATATTAAAACCAGTTTGAAAACACAAATACACACATGCAAAAATACAATCAGAAATGCTGAAATGAATTTTCCAGTATTCAAACCTGATTATCCTTGAATATGTAATGTTTAGGGTTATCTTTTCTACAAGGCATAGGTCAATTGTATGCATAGTGGGAAAATTTATTTTTATTTAAGTGGAAAATAATCACTTGCATTGCTATAGCTAAATAACATTTACATTTCTATCAATTTTCTGTAAGTCAATTTAGTGCCATTCGAAGATGCATATCTCTATAGAATCCGACGATTTCTAAAAGGTCTGCTAGATGATACTCAGCTTTCCACTAGAAGGAGAGCTCTTACTCTTTTTTGCTCTATACAAGTCTTGGACAACTTTTTTCTGACAAGCTTTAACAAGATCTTTATCCATGCTGTATAGTAAAGGGTTAACTCAACAGTCTTTGGATGTTCAAATTCTGTGTAATCTAAAGAAAGGGTTAGCTTTTGACTGGCTCCTTTGGAATATCCTGCCTGATAAGAGTGTATACTTTGGAACTTGGGCTAGTCTAGATAGCTTTATTAATGATGTGGCTTATGGTCAATGCCAGTTCTTGTTTGGCTGGGGTCCTGGGACATGCTGTATTACTTTGACCTCTGAGGGGGTTCCTGAGCATTGAGTAGTTAAGGTCAGTCTTATGGATACTCCGTACCTATTTGACTGACCTCTAAATAAAATCCCTGGACACCAAGCCTCAGGTGAACTTCCTTGGTTGGCAATAATTTGTATATGCTGTCATCCACCATTGCTGGTAGAATTAAATTTCGTTCATGTGACTCCACAGAGAGAGGACAACTAGAAACTTGTCTCCTGGACTTTGCCTCTGTGTCTTTTTCCTTTGCTGATTTTAATCTCTAACATTTATCTATAATAAACTATAAGTGTAAGTATAACAGCTTTCCTGAATTCCACGAGTCTAGTAAGTCGTCAAACCTGAAGGTGGACATAAGGACCTCCATAAGTATGGATAGACTTCATTTTTACTGGGCATTCAGGCCTCATTGAAGGAGGCCCTTAAAAGATAGATGTGAGAAGCTGAGAAACTGGGTTTGCTTTTTCATGTATATGTAGTATTTATTATAATGGCTATTTGTCTGGGACTGCAATCACAGATTCCTGGAGTTGATCATAAAGGACATTGGGTAGGGTGTTTATGGAGGTCTCTGTACCTCTCCCCAACTAATTTCTAAGATGATTCTCCATTGAACTCAACTCTCTTCTTCCCAGTTGGCCTCTCAAAAGGCAGCCTTGGATTCCTCTATTCTCTTTATAAATTACCTTCAAAGCACAAATTCTGTGACTTTCTCTTTAAAAGCTGGCTTTTACTTCTCTCAGTAAGAAACAGCTTTCATAAATCAAAAGCTTTGATTTACAAAACTAATTTGTTTCCTCGTATGGCACAAAGAGCAAATTTTGGAAATAAAAAAATAGGGTATTGGATTTTTTTCATCTTCGCAATTAAAAAAAAATCCTAATTCTTTTGTAGCCAGACAGAAAATTCCTTTATGTCATGCACTGAGTCTCCCTCGTCTACAATCTACAATATGATAATCTTCCATTATTTGATTCTTATAGTCACATAAAAAAAATTTGGCAGTTGTGGGAAAAAAGTTAAAAAAAAAAACATTGTCCTCTTCCAGTAAAATCTCTTTCCAGGATTATAATCTCCCCAAGTATTGAAAAATTCTTTGTGTCTCAGACCTAAATAATGACCAAATCTCTCTCCTTGATGGGAGAAATAAACTTCATGTCCTGGCTTTAATAGTAGAAGAAATGCAGAGAGGAATCCAGTTACTGGTGAGGAATTATTTGCTTCAATTTACCACTCAGCTGTAGGACATTTTTACTTTTTCTTTTATAAAAATTAGTTTGACTCACTGGTTGGTAAAGCCAAACGTTGCTAGTGTGAAATAGCTGCCTTATTGCTCACACAAAGATTTTTAGTTTTGTGGCCAGTTTCATCCTCAATAGGCATGATGGACCATTCCCTGGCACACACAAGGGCACGCCTTTTGAGAGGCAGCATACACGTTATGCATCTCTGAGAATGCCATGCACATCCATGTAAGTGGTGCTATAAGTAGTTATATAATGGGGCAGCCTATGCTCTGAGGAGTGGCCCTGAACATATTTCAGTTGTTTGACAGCTTTGTTAGAAAGGACAACCGTGACAGCTATGTTCAAACATTTTAAGGCTGCTTTGTAGAATTAAATGGGCGATGTCTGGCTGGCTCAATCCAAAGAGTGTGTGACTTGTTCTCAGAATCATGAGTTCGAGACCCCTTCCAGTATAGAGATTAATTAAATAAATAACACTTAAAAAAAAAAAAAAGAATAAAGGGGCACCTAGGTAGCTCAGTTGGTTAAGCATCTATCTTTGGTTCAGGTTGTGATCCCAAGTCCTGGATGGAGCCCCACATCGGGCTCCCTGCTCAGAGGGGAGTCTGCTTCTCCCTCTGCCCTTCCCCCTGCTCATACTCTCTCATCTCTCAAATAAATAAATAAAATCTTTTAAAAAAAGAAATGTTTTCTGTATGATATCAGTGGTTAAGAATAGTTCTAATGGATATATCCTATAAGAGCACATATTGCTCTTAATAAAATGCAGAGCTTTTTTACAGTCAGAATGGCTCAAAAGTAGAGTAGTTTACCTTGAAATAGCTGGAATTCAATCAGTGAAAGTGTTCATATATAGTTTGGATAACTCCTTGGTAGATATACTGTACAGGGACTCAGTTTTTATAATAACATTGATAGGATAAGATGGTATTTAAGCTCCTGTCTGACACTGAAACTCAGTGGATTCAAGAGATCTTTAGAATTAGCAGCACTGTGCTTGGAGATATAAATGAAATTGAAACACATCCTGTGGCTGCCATCCGGCTATATGAAGTTGTGATTGTTATCAAGTTAAGTGTTTTATGCCTCCATACAGACAGCTGCCCTGGAAAAAAAGATGGATTCAGGGAGTCTGTATTCTTCTGCCAGATTTCTTGTAACTAAGCCTGTGGTAGTAAATTAGCTCAATCTGGGATGTCTGGGTGGCTCAGTCGGTTCAGCGTCTGCCTTCGGCTCGAAGAATCATCCCAGGGTTCTGGAATCGAATACCACATCAGACTTCTTGCTCAGTAGGAAGCCTGCTTCTCACTCTGCCTGCTGCTTCCCCTACTTGTGCTCTCTCTCTCTCTAACAAAGAAATAAATACAATCCTTTTAAAATTTAGCTTAATCCAAGGATTAAAAATCTTTAAAATAAAAAAATAAAATTAACTATAATAAATAATATAATAAAATAAATAGTGATAAAATAAAATAAAAATAATTAAAAATCTATCTACCTATCTATCTATCTAATCAGCCAGTGTGGCTTAAAGCAAGATGTCATAGTGCAGGACTGGGCTGGAAGTAATTCATACCTGGTATGCTGTCTTCACTTGATGGTTAGTCACCTGGAACTTCACATTGAGGAAGATTATTAGGCCTTATTTTGATTCAGCTGGAAATGTGCCATGGGTGACTAGTGCTGGGAAGAGAAAATGGTATAATATAGTCTAGATATTTGCCATCTCTCTCATGCGGAAAACTTGGCACTCTAGTTAGATAGAACTCATGGAATTCATTGCCTAGAGACTTCACCTGCTCAGGGTTTTGAACCTTAGCTGTGTAGGTCCAAAAACTCAAAGCATCCAGGGTCAATTAGGTTCAAGCACTGCCTCATACAATCAGAAGATTATAATGTACAAATTAGAATGCCAATGTAATAATTTTCAATTAGAACTATCACTGTCAAGTTGATTAAAATTCCTGTGTTTTTAGTCAGGGCACTCGGGCAGCTGGTGACACTGAGATAGATTAGTTAATAATACTGCTTAGGACTTAGTCTATTCATTTATAACTTTCTTTTTCCAGTGTGTTCAAATTTCACTCTAACTTTTGAACTTTCTAAGACTACTTCCTGATTCCTGCACTGACTATGGTCATACATTTATACTTAATGGCTTAGGGCCAACTTACTGTGTTGAAGGTCCAATTTCTTTGTTTTCCCAATCCATTATGGACTGGTACTTTAATAAGATGCAATATGAATGAGTTATTATTAAAAAATTAAAAAATGAAAAACATGCATAATACAAACATTTTTATTATTTAGTACAGTGGGCATAAAATAACTTCAAAATTCTTATAAAAGTTTCTAAACCTTTACTCTCAATGTCTAAACCATATTCCATAAGCAGAATACTTAATGAGTGTTCATTGCTAATGAACTTAAGGAAAATTTATAATACAGTGAAGCTTAATTTTTATGCATTGGATGAACACATTACAGTGCATTGGAGCCCATGTATAATCAATTCAATCAGTATATTTATATTCATTAAATGAGATGAAGAGAACAGATTTATTATTTTAAATGGCTATAGAAGTCTGTAGTAGCTATATTTAATATTTAGGATATAAAGCATAAGCAATTATATTAAAGTACATAAAATGTACTTGAAACCAAGTTCTTCCTAAAATAATAAGTCAGCTCCCAATGAAACATTGTTCATATAAAAAATTGTAATAGTATTTATGGTATCATTTTGAGGGTTAAAACTTGGGTAAAACACGGGGAATTTTGGTCAATGGTGGTGTCAGGAGATGTAGAATCACTGATTTGTTTCATCACCATAGGGAAATGTTACACTGATGTGTAGGATGGATATTGATTTCATAGATACACATCCCAAATCCCTTTGCTCTGATAATTGTTAACACAAAGAGACACAATGATGACTTCTGTCCTAATACCCAACATGCAAAATTTCATCACAGTTTATTGAATCTATTACATTGATTCTGCCATTAGACAAATATCAAGTTTTTAGCTAGCATCTGAAACTATGCATTTTTGTTCCTCAGCCACTAAAACTTAGTCATTTAAGTGCCACACACATCACACAAACTGATTGAAAAGTGGACATTTTCTAATTTCTAGCCTCACTACTATTTTAATTTGCTATATTGACTCTCAGGCCTCAGCCTTTCCAGCCTGTTTGTGGTTTTCATTGCTCTTCCATGTTTATACTTGAAAAATTATTTTTTTAATTTTAGAGAGAAAGAGCATGGGGGCGGTGACAGGAGCAGAGGGAGAGTGGGAGAATCTCAAGCAGACTCCCCACTGAATGTGGAGCCCAAAGTGGGGCTTGATCTCACAGCCCTGAACTCACAACCTTAACTGAAATCAAGAGTTGGATGCTTCACCGACTACCCCACTCAGGCATCCTTCATGTTTATACTTTTTAAGACTCAACAACATTCACTACAGTTTCTAGCATATTTCTGTGTTTAGGCTTGGCTTCCTGCATAACACTTCAATTTCCACCTCACAAGAAGAACCCCATATTCTTAGAGGTGAGAGAGATTATTATACCTTAATTTTTCTTAGTATAGCCATCACTTTTCTTACTACCTGATGCCCACGTTTTGCTGGGCATCTGATGATGCCCACAAGTATACTTTAAATTGGTATTTTGGCAATGGGTTAAGAGAGTCTGTATGACCTTATAAGATCATTTCCTGTCAACATTCAGATTTATACACCTCACTATGGATATCCAGGGTCAACTGGTAGAATCCAGGCCTAGTAAAACTGCTAGATTGTTGTTTCATGCTTACTCATTTCCACAGTGCATTCCAATATCATGCTTATCTACTTTTAGGCATATTCTTCATACAGTGAGAATAACTTTGCTCTCCTCTACAGGGGATGGAGACAGTCTTTTTATGGAAGACTGGCTGGCTATGTAAATGTCTGTCACAATCATAGGCCACTTCAAGCTTTATGCCTATGGTAAACTATCTAGAGATTCATTTGGAAAATTGAACTTATTACTTTAATGGTCTCTGAATGCCTTATCAACCACCAAGTCTAGGGACAGCATTGCTAATAAAATTATTTCACACTTTTATGTGTCCTTTGTGGGAATGCTTCTTCTTGGTAATTTGCACAACCCTTAAGCAAAGAAAGAATAATCACACCTGTTTATGAGGAGCAAAGACACATCTTCACCAGCAATCCCAATCTGACATGGCTCTATATACACTATTATACGATATCAATCAAACTTTGCACATGTAATTTCTTAACTCTTCTAAACCTATCTCAGATTATTTCATGAGCACCAGCCTCAAGTTCAGCAACATAAAAATGGTAAACCTAATGGTAAAGTGGGAAACTTAGTAAGTAAGAGATTCATATTAGAATAGTCCATTCTAATATGCCTTTGCTAGCTAATCTCATATATGCTTGTACATTTGCTATTAAACATACCAAATGAAAACATAACTCATGCCAAAGCTTTGGTTGACTATGCTTTCTACTACATTCACAATAATTTATTGTCATTTTACAGTAAAGCTAAGGTATGTATAATTCAACATTCACTAAGGATCCACTAAGTGTCAAAAACTGTATTACTAGTTGTGTGGATTGTGAGGATGGGTATAAATATAGTTAAGACATATCTCTAGGAACTCATGATAAATTCTAAAATATTCATAATTTCAGTGGATAGAAATTATATCCCAATAGCTGGCTGTGATAATAATAACATAGGGGCTATAATGGAGATATATGCAAACTGCTTTAGAGGACAGAGGAGAGAACTAATTCTCACCTAGATGTAGGGATCAAGAAAGACTTTGAAGAAGATGATGGATATGAGCTGAATCTTCAGGATTGATTGAACTTTGAAAGGTGGGGAGGTAAGAGGGTGAGTAAGTGGCCTGGTAGGACAGGGGAAAGCAGTGGAGAATGGAAGGAATGGGTACATCTTGAAAAAAGGGGAAAAAGAGCCTCTAAACAAGGTAAGTTTTAAACTTTCTATCGCAGATGGAGGAAAATCTATTGAACCAACTGTCTTGGCTCTTCCAGTGTGATCATAGCATTGCTTGTATGGATTGTCAAATAAGGGATGAGCTCATAAAAGGATATTAATGTGTCATTTTTATTGAGCAAAGTAGCATTACAGGAAAGGTGATTTCAAAGGCACGTGGGTCTTTCATTACAGCCTTCAGGGGCGATGTTTGATCACTGAAAACAGCCTGCTTTGTTCCAGCTTTCTCTGATGTTTGGCATTATCCTGAATACATATGCTCTGACTTGGGAAGAATCAGTCTATAAAGATTTAATAGATTTTAGATTTGCATATTCAAAATACATGTCATGGTTAAAATGAAATGAAAACTATTTTAATATCTACATCTGTATTATACATAAACATGTAGTTCAGATATATCTTAGCAAATTTTTAAGAAGCAATTACATATGTTATATTTGCTTGTCCTAAGATTATGAGAGTTGGCTATTTTAAAAATTAACCATTTTATATTTTCACTGAGGAAAAAATATATTTTAGGAGACATTATATTGGTGATAACAAAAGACAGGAACCCTTCAAGTTTCAGGGATTTGAAGTTGCTGTATGTTCTTGTCTCCTTTCATGGACATAACTTCCAAATGTTGTGTATCAGCAACCACTTTCTTTATTAAAAATGAATTAACACCATACTTGGGTAGAGAAAATTGAAAGTCACAAATAACTGTAAAATGTAAAATGTAAAATATAAAAAAAAGATAAATGTAAAAGATTAGTATTTGCATGAGGTACTTTTCCTTATGACTAAAAGAGGTGACTTTTTTTTTTTTAACCAAAAGGAGAGATTCTTGGAAAGAGACCTGGAGAGTCAAAAGCTTGTGTGGTGACTAAAATAGAATTTTCTCTTCTTAGAATTCTCTGGCCTCTATTCCTGTAAATTGATAAGTAATCTCACATAAATTCATCTTTTAATTTTTTGAATTCCAGTGGAACCTTTGAGAGAAAGATGGCATTCCAAGTCAGTCAGTTTGATATACTTTACATTTACAATTAGACGCTCACTGCGTTGAAATTGAGCCCAACAGACTTCAGCTAATATTTTATTTCATATGACAAATAAAAATCTTATCATGTCAATTCCCTACTTAAAATCTTTCATTTTACTTGTCCTCACAACATCTTTCACCTCAATGACACTGAATGCTTTTGTGTGGCATGTCCTTTCTTTTCTGGTTAGTTTTGCAACAGTCTCAAGACAGAGACTTTCAGTTATGCATTTGTAACCCAGATCACTGCTTTCATCTGGAGATCTTGTTAAAAATGCAGGTTCTGATTCAGCACGTCTGGGATCTGGCCAAGATTCTAACAAGCTTCCAGGTACTGCAGTTGACCACACTTTGGATAGCAAGCACCTAGATACATATGACCTCTTATTAAATTGGTATTAGTTCCTGGATCATGATAACTGAAAACTTAGGTTTTCTGACTTTGCATCAGACTTTGACCTTTTTGTTTATTGGTAATCTCATAAAGATGTTGTATGATCTGGACTTCTTTTTCTTCTCTAGTCTCCTTTCTTATCCTATTCTTACTTACATTTGAGACATACCGAAATACTTAAAATTTCCAGAATGTGTCAAGCTCTTTTATATCTCAGTACCTTTTCAAATACTATTTCCTCTGCCTGCCCCAACATCTTGTGTTGCTTCCTTTAAAACTCAGTTCAACTTGGCACATCTGGGTGGCATAGTCAGTTAAGTGTCTGACTCTTGGTTTCAGCTCAGGTTGTGATATCAAGGTCCTGGAATCAAGCCCTATGGCAGGCTCCATGTTCAGCATGTGGTCTACTTGAGATTCTCTCTCCCTCTCCCTCTCCCTCTGTCCCTTCCACCCCTCCCCCTCCCTGGCCATGTTCTCTCTCTTTCTCAAACAAATAAATAAATCTGAAAAAAAGAAAAAAAGAAAAGAAAAAAAAAAACCTCAGTTCAGCTGTAGTTTCCAGGAATCCTTCCCTAATCTCTCTACATTGTAATTGTTTAATTAAATGCTTCCAGGATTCTCCCACAATGCTCTGTATTTCCTATGTTATAACTTTCTTGTAATCTATTGTACAGTCTGTTTACTTGTCTCCTTGCTTCAAGATAGCACTTCTTGGGAGGAAAAGATTATACATTTTAACTCCAGTACCTACTGCTAATCACAATGCTTGACACATGGTAGGTTTCCATTAAAGTTACTGAATGAATAAGGAAGGGCAGTTGGTGTGTTGTAATATGATGCAATATTGTCTTTCATGAAGTTTAACTTGAATTGGGAGTAATAAAAACTAAAGTCATAAAAAGTTAAGTACAGGATGAGATAATACTGAAGATATAAATGTTAGTGTGTGATTAATTGCCAAATGAGGATCATAGAAAATAACTGTTCTAAGGTCATTGGAGGAAAATGTCACTATAGATTTTTGCTATGTCTTTAATACCCCAGTTGTTCCACAAAAGATTGGAGATAGCTGAAAATACCATATTTGGGAATTAATGAGAGGTATGAACACATATATAGTTAAGGGAATAGTATTAGAAAAGCAGAGAGTTATGGAAGTACATACTCAGAAATTGGGGAGCAGATATACTAGCATATTTGCAAAAATGGCCCTCATTCAATAATGGGCAGTAAGGATGGTGTGCTGGACTTCCATTTCCACTCTCTACCTTGGAGGCTGACTTTCTGTGGTGGCTTCAGTAGCTCCCTTGTCCTCTGGCTTCTGGCTTAATTTGGCCAAAGGAGGGTACCCTGGCAAAGGATCAGATAGAGGGAGAAGAGTGAGGTCAGAATATTTATTTTCTTGTGTTACCTAGAACTGGCTGTGCCTCTGTGTAAATTGCCCCTTTGTTAAAATCTCCTTAAATTATTCTAATCTGAGTGTGCCCCCTGTTCCCTGCTGACACTCTAATATAAACACGGAGTTGTTTAATGCTAGATTGGATGATAGGCTTAATAACTTTTATGATAATCATTAATGCTACAAAAATGTTTTAGGTGCTATGTATCAGGTAAGATTCTGTGAGAGGGGGGTTCAATAGAAAAGAATTCGAAAAGCAAACCAACCTGAAATCTCATACTTCTATTGTTCACATTTTTGTGTGGTAAAGAGGATATAAATTATATTAGGGGTAAGAAAAAATTGATATGTTTAAATCCCCACAGTTCTGTAATGTTTCTTTACATCAACCTTTCATTTAATGCTCAGTTGAAAAGTAATAATATATTAAAGATGTAATTTTGGAGTTGTTCTCTTTTTACTTTGGATAGATTATCCAGATTTTTGCCTTTCCTCTTTTCTGTTGCTCATTTTCTGGTTATTTCACTGCTCACTCTTCTTCCATCAGGAGATCTAAAAGGAAAATAAACGGGTGAAATCTTAGCTTTAGTATCTATGATAAGAGGTTTGTTAGGAAAGAGAGTGAAATTCTGAACTGAAATGAAGCTTTTCAGTTTATCTGGGCTGTTCTGCCCCCTAATTGCCATAAAGATACCAAGAGATATTTCCAACTTGTCAAAAATCGAGAGAGAGAATAAACAAAAAGTCTTATATTCATGACGACAAAGAGAAACAGGTTTAATAAATAGGTACAATGCTCTTAATATAAGGAAGGCCCTGGTGTATAGACTCTGTCTTTGAATCTTGGATTGTATTACAACCTTGTTTGCAATACATACTTAGATCACTGTTGACTCACATGAACCTAATTCAGTGACCCAGCAAAAATAGAGCATAAATCCCAGCAAGGGAAGATATGTTTGTAGTTTGACCTTGGAATGATGAGCTAAAGGTGCTGAGGAAACCATAAATCAAATTTACAATAACAACAAAAATAAGGTTGTTTATACTTTGCCCAGTGGATGGAGTGAAAATCTAATATTTTCTTGGTACATGCTGTACATTTTGCCAAGCTTGATTAAATGCCTGTTTAGTAGGTAGCTAGGAGAGGAACTGAATAAAAACACTTTATATGAAGCTTTAGACTACTACTTCATTATCTCTGATTTAATTCTTTTTTTAAAAGCCGTTTTAACTCTTCCTTTTTTTTTTTTTTTAAGGTTCCATTTACGAAATGTTTGGAAATGAATGCTGTTTGTCAACAGGAGAAGTGATTAAAGTTACTGGTCTCAAAATTAAGAAGATCATAGCTGAAATTTCTGAGCACATTGAGGGTTGTGAGTCTCTACAACCATTTGAGCTGCCTATGAATTTTCCAGGTGCAGTATATTGCAACCATTTCACATTTATAAAACTATGGTTATTATGCATCTATACAGTTGAAAACAAGTGGTAGCTTTCTTTTCACTCTAGGGTAGTGGATTAAAAAACTAGAATTCTTTTTTATTTTTTTAAATGCAGTGTTATATGAG
The DNA here is from genome assembly GCF_002288905.1 of Enhydra lutris kenyoni. NCBI lineage: Eukaryota > Metazoa > Chordata > Mammalia > Carnivora > Mustelidae > Enhydra > Enhydra lutris. Next base: position 22,498,066 of record NW_019154101.1, on the reverse strand, counting down.
TTTCAGGTGTACGGTATAGTGATTCAACTGTTAATACATTTCTCAGTGCTCATCCTGATAGGTATACTCTTAATCCCTTTCACCTGTTTCACGCAGTCACCCACCTCTACCTCCTGTCTGGTAACTATCAGTTTATTCTCTATAGTTAAGAGTCTGTTTTTGGCTTGTCTCTTTTTTCTTTGTTTCATTTGTTTTGTTTTTTTAATTCCACATATGAGTGAAATCATATGGTATTTGTCTTTCTCTGACTTTTTTCATTTAGCATTATACTTTCTAGATCCATCCATGTTATTGCAAATGGTAAGATTTCATCCTTTTTATGGCTGAATAATATTCCAATATATATACACCATATGTATACACACACACACACACACATATACACCACATCTTTTTCATCCATTCATCTATCAGTGGACACTTGAACTGATTCCATAGTTCCATAGTTTGGCTCTTGTAAATAATGCTTCAGTAAACATAGGGGTGCATGCATCTTTTTGAATTAGTATTTTTGTATTCTTTGGATAAATATCCAGTAGTGGAATTACTGGATCATATGGAAGCTCTATTTTCAATTTTTTTGAGGAAACCCAATACTGTTTTCCTCAGTGGCTACACCCATTTGCATTCTCACCAATAGTGCATGAGGGTTCATTTTTTCTCCACATCAGTGCTTTGTAAGGACTACTAGAAGGTAAATTATTTCTCCCCTTTTTAATATTCTTCATTTAGGACTTAATATTATCTGTTAACAAATACTTAATGAGTTCTAACTGTATGCATTACTTATTATGCTAGTGAGAATGAAGAAATCAAAGATATTTCATAAAGTTATATAGGACTAATATCTCTTAAATATATTTATTCTCTTTATTCCTATTGTAAGTAGAATCTGGCTCCCTGGATCACTGCTAAACTTCTGAGTATGATCTTACTGACACATCTGGTTGCTCCTCTTTGTCTAGTTAACTCTACTCACCCTTCCAAAATGAGCTCAAATACCATATCCTCTGTAATGCTTTTGCTGCTGCCCTAACCTACTCTAGGTATCTCTCTTTTATGTTCCCAATATCTTTTTCACCAATAGCATTGGGTAGTCATTAATAATTTTCTCATTTGTCTTATTCTCCAGACCAGAGGTTGGCAAATGTTTTTTATAAAGAACCAGATAGTAAATATTTTAGACTTTGCCACCAGATGATCTCTGTCACAACCATTCCACTCTGATTCTGTAACATGAAGAGAGATAAAGATGATACATAAACCAATGGATGTGGCTGTGGTCCAATAAAAATGTACCTACAATGATAGCTGGCCAGTAGAATTTGGCCTGTGGACTGTAGTTTGTTGACTTCTCCTCTAGACTAAAACTTTTTGGCAAATAAAGTATGACATATATGACTTTATACCTAGTACCAAGCATTTTTTCAGTAGTCATTTATTGAATGGATGAATGAGTGAAATGAGTGAATAAATGATTAGTGGAGGAGAAAAATCTAGGAAACACTTAAAATATTATGTGATTCATGGTGTGATTGAAATATCCTTGGTTTCCAGAGGAAAAGGGGGAGGGGGAGGAAAAGAGGAGGAGAGGAGAGGAGCAGGATGGGGGAGGAGGGGGAGGAGAGATATGCATGGGTTCCATGAGAGTCTTGATAAGGAATATCTAACTCCTGTTGGTCATGTTTCAGAACATGGATTTTGGAGTCATTACATATATTTGAATTTCAACTTTGCCATTTGTTAGTTGTATAACCTTGCCAAATTACTTACTCTCCTCTCATGTAAAATGGGAATAATAATACTATCTATCTTCTAGTATTTTGGAGAGAATTGAACATTGAAATATATTTGAAGTGTTCAGAATGGTACTTGTCACATATCAAGTGTCAGGTTTTATACTGTTATCAAGTGGAGTCAAGTTTTTCAAAGCTTTTGAAAAATGTTATACTTGAGTTCAGATTTGGAGAATGAAAATAAATTAGCTATGTGAGGAGAGGATTATTCCAAGTGTTCCAGTATTTTCTTCCTTTCTACTGGAATTTTACCTAGTTTTAAATTCTATTGACTCCTTCCTTACGTAACCCCATCCTTTATAGCAATGGTTCTCAAACATGGCTGCACACTGGAAATCACCTAGGGAGGTTTAAAATATCCTGATGCTCAGTCCACTTGCCTGTGATATTTTGATTTATTTGGTCTGGAATGAAGTCTGGTTACCAAAATATCTTGAAGTGACCAGGATGATTCTAATAAGCAGTCAAGGTTGCAGGCCATTGCTTTATGAGAAGCTTTTCCTGAGTATTCTAGTTGAATGTAACAATTCCCTTTTTGAATAACTATAGCCTTTCATGCCCTAATGATTGCATTTATTACATTTTGAATGTAATTGAAGTTATTTGTGGACTACTGCTTAACAGATTACAACATTGCTAACAACAGAATCTGAATCTCATTTACTGCTATGATCCCCACAGTGTTTAGGAGAAGATGTATATAAATATTTAGTAAGTTAAAATGACTAGAATCTTCTAGTAGAAGGAGTGTTTCTTATGAGAGTAGTGAAAACACTTAGTTTTTAATTTTTATTATTTTTTTAATTTTTATTGTGTTATGTTGGTCACCATACAGTACACCATTAGTTTTTGGTGTAGTGTTCCAAGATTTGTTGTTTACATATAACACCCAGTGCTCCATGCAATACATGTCTTCCTTAATACCTATTAGTGGGACAACCCATACCCTCACCTCCCCCTCTTTTATTTTAGAATATATATTATATATTTATTTTGGGGAATTAGCTCACATGATTATGGAAATTGGCAAATCTAAAATCTGTAAAGCCAATTTCCCACTTAGCTTTTGACTAGCACCTTAGTTTGGGGACTTACTATTTAGAATTTTTTGAGTCTTCAGTTGACATGATAAGCTTGCATCAATTGAGCAACAATTAGAAAAATTTATTTACAAAACTAATTTTAATGTATGGATCAGGACAAATGTGGAGGGGAAAAGTGATTAGTGATGATTACAGAATACTTTCTTTCAAAGAGGTCTCTGAGGTGATGATGAAAGATCGAGTATAGAAGTAATTCTTCTATGTTAGCACTAGGGAGAGAGAGAAATTAAGGCCATTAACATTTTTAAATTAATTTCAACAGAAATATCTCTTTATTTATACTGTATTTAAAACTGTCAATTTAAACTCCTAGTTAGATATTAAACTCAAAAAGTACTTTAATATATATTTTAAACATCCTTTGTTATTTGGGAATTTCCCAAATTTTCTTTTGTTATTTATTTCAACTGCATTCTAGTGTGGTCAGAAGACATACTTTATCAATTCTTTTAAATTTTTTCAGACTTGTTTTATGCTTAACACATGGCCTATCCTGGAGAATGTTCCATGTGCTCTTGAGAAGAATGAGTATTCTGCTGTTATTTGGTGGATTGTTCTACAGACGTCTGTTGGTTTATAGTGTTGTTCAAGTCTTCCTGTTCCCTGAGAATCTTCTGTCTAGATCTATCCATTATTGAAAGTTCCAACTATTATTGAAGTTTCCAGCTATTACTGTCAACTTTTGCTTCGTGTATTCTGGGACTCTGATGTTAAGTGTATATGTGCTTATAATTGTTATCTCTTCTTGATAAGGTGGCCCTTTTATTGTTCTATAGTATTCTTTGTCTCTAGTAAAATTTTTGTTTTAAGGTTTATTTTGTCTGATACTAATGTAGTTACTATAGTTCTCTTTTGGTTACTACTTGCATGGTCTATCTTTTTTTTTTTTTATTTAAATTCAGGTAGCCAACATATAGTACATCATTTAGTTTTTTACATAGTGTTCAATGATTCGTTAGTTGCGTATAACTCCCAGTGCTCATCACATCACGTGCCCTCCTTACTGCCCATCACCCAATTACCCCATCACCCCACCCACCTCCTTTTCTGCAACCTTGGTTTGTTTGCCAGAGTCAAGAGTCTCTTGTGGTTTGTCTCCCTCTCTGATTTCTTCCCATTCAGTTTTCCTTCCTACCCCCTATGATCATCTGCATGGTTTCTTACATTCCACATATGAGTGAAACCATATAATTGTCTTTTTCTGATTGACTTATTTCACTTAGCCTAAGAACCTCCAGTTCCATCCATATAGATATAAATGGTAGGTATTGATCCTTTCTGATGAGTGAGTAATATTTTATTGTATATATGAACCCATTCATTCTTCTTTACCCATTCATTTGTTGATGTTCATTCCACAGTTTGGCTACCATTGACATTGCTGCTGTGAATATTGGGGTACATGTGCTCCTACTTTTCACTATATCTGTATCTTTGGGGTAAATGCCCAGTAATGCAATTTCTGGGTACTAGGGTAGTTCTATTTTTACTTTCTTAAGGAACTTCCGTACTGTTTTCCAGAGTGGCTGTACTAGCTTGCATTCCCACCAATAGTGTAAGAAAGTCCCCCTTTCTCTGCATCCTCACCAGCATTTGTTTTTCCCTGTCTTGTTAATTTTAGCCATTCTAACTTGTGTAAGGTAGTATGTCATTGTAGTTTTGGTTTGTATTTCCCTGATGGTAAGTGATTTGGAGGATTTTTTCATGTGTCTGCTGGCCATTTGGATGTCTTCTTTGGAAAAGTGTCTGTTCATGTCTTCTGCCCATTTCTTGACTAGGTTATTTGTTTTTCGGGTGTTTGATAAGTTTTTTACAGATCTTGGGTACCAGGCCTTTATCTGATATGTCATTTACAAATATCTTCTCCCATTCTGTAGGTTGCCTTTTAGTTTTGTTGACTGTTTCCTTTGCCGTGCAGAAGCTTTTTATCTTGATGAACTCCCAATAGTTCATTTTTGCTTTTGTTTCCCTTGTCTTTAGAGATATGTCTTGCATAGAATTGCTGCGGCCAAGATCAAAAAGGTTACTGCCTATATTCCCTAGGATTTTGATAGATTCTTGTCTCACATTTACATCTTTCGTCCATTTTGAGTTTATCTTTGTGTATGGTGTAAGAAAATGGTCCACTTTCATTCTTCTGCATGTGACTACCCAATTTTCCCAGCACCCTTTATTGAGGAGACTGTCTTTTTTCCATTGGATATTCTTTCCTGCTTTGTTGAAGATTAGTTGAGCAAAAAGTTGAGGGTCAATTTTTGGGCTCTCTATTCTGTTCCATTGATCTATGTGTTTGTTTTTGCGCCAGTACTGTGCTGTCTTGATGATCACAGCTTTGTAATGTAGTTTCAAGCCTGGAATTATGATGCCTCCAGCTTTGGATTTCTTTTCCAACATTCCTTTGGTTACATGGGGTTTTTTCTGGATCCATACAAATTTTAGGATTGTTTGCTCCAGCTCTATATTTTGATAGGGATTGCACTGAACGTCTAGATTGCTCTGGGCAGCATTAACATTTTATCAACGTTTATTCTTCCAATCCATGAGAATGGAATGTTTTTCCATCTCTTTGTGTTTTCCTCAATTTCTTTCATAAGTGTTCTGTAGTTTCTAGAGTATAGCTCTTTACCTAGGTATATTCCTAGATATATTCTGGTTTTTGTTGCAAATGTAAATGGGATTGATTCCTTAATTTCTCTTAATTTCTCTGTCTCACTGTTGGTGTATAGAAATGCAACTGATTTCTGTGCATTGACTTTGTATCCTGCCACTTTACTGAATTCCTATATGAGTTCTAGCCATTTTGGGGTGGAGTCTTTTGGGTTTTCCACATAAAGTATCATTTCATCTGCTAAGAGAGTTTAGCTTCTTCTTTGCCAATTTGAATGCCTTTTATTTCTTTTTGTTGTCTGATTGCTGAGGCTAAGACTTCTAGTACTATGTTGAACAGTAGTGATGAGAGTGGGCATCACTGTCATATTCCTGACCTTAAGGGAAAAGCTTTCAGTTTTTCCCCATTGATAATGATACTTGCTGTGGGCTCTTTGTTGATGGGCTTTTATGATATTGTGGTATGTTCCCTCTGTCCCTATAGTTTGAAGAGTTTTATTCAAGAAAAGTTGCTGTATTTTGTCAAATGCTTTTTCTGCATGAATTGAGAGGATCATATAGTTCTTGTCTTTTCTTTTATTAATGTGATTTATCACATTGATTGATTTGTGAATGTTGAACCACCCTTGCATCCCAGGAATAAATCCCACCTGGTCATGGTGAATAATCCTTTTAAGGTACTGTTGGATCCTATTGGCTAGTATTTTGGTGAGTATTTTAGCATCTATGTTCATCAGGGATATTGGTCTTTCATTCTCCTTTTTGATGGGGTCTTTGTCTGGTTTTGGGATCAAGGTAAGGTTGGCCTCATAGAATCAGTTTTTAAGTTTTCCTTCCATTTCTATTTTTTGCAACAGCTTCAGTAGAATAGGTATTAATTCTTCTTTAAATATTTGATAGAATTCCTCTGGGAAGATATCTGGCCTTATTTTTGGGGAGGTTTTTGATTACTGCTTCAATTTCTTTGCTGGTTATTGGTCTGTTCAGATTTTCTGTTTTAGCCTTGTTAGTTTATAAGTTTCTGGGAATGCATCCATTTCTTTCATTTGTTGGCATATAGTTGTTCATTAACTTGTTGGCATATAGTTGTACATAGTATGTTCTTACATTTGTCAGTATTTCCTTGGTATTGGTCATCATCTCTCCCCTTTCATTCATAATTTTGTTAATTTGGGTCATTTCCCCTTTCTTTTGGATAAGTCTGGACAGAGGTTTATCGATCTTATTAATTCTTTCAAAGGACCATCTTCTAGCTTTGCTGATCTCTTATACTGTTCTTCGGGTTTTTATTTTGTTGATTTCTGCTCTAATCTTTATTATTTCTCTTCCCCTCTTTGGTTTAAGTTTTATTTGCTGTTCTTTCTCTAGGTCCTTTATATGTAAGTTTAGCTTGTGTATGTGGGATTTTTCTCGTTTTTTGAGAGAGGCTTGTATTCCTATGTACTTCCCTTTTAGGACTGCCTTTGCTATATCCCAGAGGTTTTGAACAAATGTGTTCCCCTTCTCATTAGTTTCCATGAATATTTTAAGTTCTTCTTTAATTTCCATGTTGACCCATTCACTCTTTAGCAGGATGCTCTTTAACCTACTAGTGTTTGAGTTCCTTCCAAATTTCTTCTTGTGATTGAGTTCAAATTTCAAACCATCGTGGTTTGAAAATATGCAGGGAATAATCTCAATCTTTTGGTATCATTTGACACCTGATTTATGACCCAATATGTGATCTATTCTGGAGAATATTTCATGTGCACTCAAAAAGAATGTGTATTCTGTTGCTTTAGGATGGTATACTCTGAATATATCCGTGAAGTCCATCTGGTCCAGTGTATCATTCAAACCCCTTGTTTCTTTGTTTATCTTCCACTTAGATGATCTGACTATTGCTGTGAATAGGGTGTTGAACTCCCCTACTATTACTATATTATTATCAATATGTTTATTTTGGTTATTAACTGGTTTATATAATTGGGTGCTCTCATGTTGGGGGCATAAATATTTACAATTATTAGATCTTGCTGGATAACCCTTTAAGCTTTATATAGTATCCCTCTACATCTCTTAGTACAGTCTTTGGTTTAAAATATAATTTATCTTATATGAGTATTGCTACTCCAGCTTTGTTTTGAGGTCCATTAGCATGGTAAATGGTTCTCTACCCCCTCACTTTCAGGATGGAGGTGTCTTTACGTCTAAAATGGGTCTCCTGTAGGCAGCATATGGATGTTTCTTTTTTAAATCCAATCTGATATACTGTGTCTTTTGGTTGGAGCATTTAGCCCATTTACATTTAGAGCAACTATTGGAAGATAGGAATTTAGTGTCATTATATTGCCTATAAAGTCCCCGTTTCTGTAGATTTTTCTCTGTTTCTTTCTGGTCTATGTTATTCTTAGGGTTTCTTTTTGCTTATAGTAGCTCCCTTAATATTTCTTGCAGGGCTGGCTTGGTAGTCACAAATTATTTCAGTTTCTGTCTGTCCTGGAAGTTATTTATCTCTCCTTCCATTCTGAATGACAGCCTTTCTAGATAAAGTATTCTTGGCTGCATGCTCTTCTCATTTAGTACCCTGAATACATGTTGCTAGCCCTTTCTGGCCTGCCAGATTTCTGTGGATAGGTTGGATTTATTCTGATGTTCCTCCCTCCATATGTAAGGAACCCCTCTCCCTAGCTGCTCTCAGGATAGCTTCTTTTTCTCTAAGATTTGCAAGCTTCACTCTTATATGTCAGGGTATTGATCTGTTTTTACTGATTTGGGGAGGGGTCCTCTATGCCTCTTGGACATGAATGGTTGTTTCCTTCCCCGGTGGAGGGATGTTCTCAGCTAGATTTGCTCAAATATACCTTCTGGCTCTCTCTCTCTCTCTCTCTCTCTCTCTCTCCCCCCACCCTGTCAGGCACCCTAGTAATTCCAACATCAGTTTACTTCGGGGTATCATTAATTTCTCAAAGTCTTTTGTTATGGGCTATTAATTATCTTTCTCTCTTTTCCCCAACTTCCTTCCTTTCCTTCAGCCTGTCCTCTAGATCATTTACTCTCTTTTCTGCCTCATTTACCCTAGCTGTTAGAGCATCCACTTTAGACTGCATCTCATTCATAGTATTTTAAAGTTTGGCCTAATTAGATCTCATTTCCACCCTTAGAGGTTCTGTCCTGTCATTTATGCTTTTTTCAAGCCTAGCTATGAATTTTATAATTGCTTTCCTGAATTCCATCTCTGACATCTTATTTATATCCATATTGATTAGCTCTATGTCAGAGAACATTGCCTCTGGTTCTTTCTTTCTTGTGAATTCCTCCTTCTAGTCATTTTGCCCAGAGAAAGATGAGTAATTGAATGATCAGAGTCCAAAATATCAACCACACCCAAGCAAAGTGCTCCCTTGACAAATCCGAAGCAGTTGGAAGCCACCACAGAAAAGCAAACAAAACCAAACCAAAATAAAACAGAAAAGGGAGTGAGAGGAAGGAAGACTATTCTCACAGGGTGGACAAACAGGGTACCCACCACTTGTTTCTGATTGAATTTTGGTCTCTGTGTTAGAAGACACTACATCCCAAAATTTCAAAGAAAACAAAACACACACTCTCTCTCTCTCTCTCTCTCTATATATATATATATATATATATATATATATGTAATTGAGTAGAGTGAAAAAAGGACAAAAAAAAGAAGTAGCATATATATATATATATATATATATATATATATATATATATACATATATAAAGACTAAAATAAAGCCTATCTATAAAATGTAGATGTAAAAAATAAAAGTTAAAAAGTGACTTAAAAACACAAGTTGGTAAAATAAAAATCTAGCTGACATGGGTAAAGGTAATAAAAAGAAATGGAAAATTTTCATGAGAGATAAATGAGTCATGAGAAAATACCTGGAGCTCAATATACTATTCTCCCCTGGTGCTGGAGTTTTACAGTCTTGTGGGATCCATAAAGTTGTATTCCACCTGTTCTTCCAGTCTGTCTTCTGGGGGAGGAGCTGGCTGTGCTGCTTCTCAGGTGTCTTTGCCTGAGCAGAGTTCCCCCACCCCTTGTCAGGAGGCTTCCCTCATCATAAGCTAGTCTTCTGTGTGGCTTTTGTTCCAGAGGCTTTCTGCTCTTCTTCAGAGGATCAGAGCAAAAATGGCCATTCTAGATCTCCCACTGAGAGCCAGAAGATTGCAGTCTCCCCTCTTCAATAAATCCTCTGATTTATTTAAAGTTTAAATAACTGCCAAACTGTCTTCCAAAATGGTTGCACCATTTTGCTTACCTACCAGCAATGAATGGGAGATTCTGGTGTTCCACATCCTCATCAGTATTTCGTGTGGTCAGTGTTTTGGACTTTGTCTATTCTAATACATATATACCTATGGTATCTCATTATTGTTTTCATTTTCAATTCCTAATGATATCTGATGTTGAGCATCTTTCATATGCTTATTTTCAAACTGTATACATTCTTGGGTTAAATGTCTGTTCAGGGTTTTGCCCACTTTTTAATCAGGTCATTTGTTTCCTTATTGTTGAGTTTTAAGAGTTCTTTGTATATTTTGGATATAAGTGCTTTTTCAAATATGTCTTTTGCAAATATTTTCTCCCATTCTGTATTTCATTCAGTAATAATTGCATTTTTCATTCAGTATTAATTACAGAACACAACTTTTTTTTTTTTAAATGGATCCCAGCTAATAAATTATTTCTTTCATAGATTGTGCCTTTGGTGTCAGAACTAAAAATTCATCATCAAACCCAAGGTCACCTAGACTTTCTCCTGTTATTTTCTCAAAGTTTTATAGATTTGCATTTTACATTTAGGTCTATGATCCATGTTGAATTAATTTTTGTGAAGGGTGTAAGATCTGTGTCCATATTTGTTTCTTTTCATTTGGATGTTCGGTTATTTCAGCATCATTTAAAGAAAGCCTTTCTTTTCTCCATTTTACTGCCTTTACTCCTTTGTCAAGGATCATTTGACTGATTTATGTGGGTCTGTTTCTGGGTTCTGTGTTCTGTTCTGTTGATCTGTTTATTCCTTCACCAATACCACACTATCTTGATTACTGTAGCTTTTATATTAAGTTTTGATGTTGAGTAGTGTCAGTTCTCTGATTTTATTCTTTTTCAGTATTGTATTGGCTATTCTGGGTCTTTCGTCTCTTCATATAAATTACAACATCAGTGTCAATGTCCACAAAATTACTTGCTGTGATTTTGATTGGCATTGCATTGAATCTGTAGATGCAGTTGGGAAAAACTGACATCTTAATAATATTAAGTTCTCCTATTTATGAACATGTAATATCTATTTATTTCTTTGATTTCTTTCATCATAATTTTGTAAGCTTCCTCACATAGACCTTGTACATATTTGGTTACATCTACACCTAAGTATTTCGTTTTGGGGGTGCTAATGTAGATGGTATTATGTTTTTAGTTTTAAAATCCACTTGTCCATTGCTAGTATATAAGAAAGTGATTGCTTTTGCATGTTAACGTTTTATCTTATAATCTTGCTACATTCAGTTATTAATTTGAGGAGTTTTTTGGTCAATTCTTTCAGATTTTATACATAGACAATCATATTACCTGTGAACATAGTTTTATTTTGTTATTCCCACTCAGTATACATTTTATTTCCTTGTCTTACTGCATTAGCTAGGATTTCTGGTACAATGTTGAAAAGAAGTGGAAAAAGGGGACAGCCTTGTTCCTGATCTTAGTGAGAAAACTACTTACTTAGCATGATGTATGTTATCCATAGGTTTTTGATTTTTTTTTTTTAAGATTTTCTTTATTGAGCTGAGGTACTTTGGTTTTATTCCTAATTTACTGAGAAGTTTGTTGTTATTGTTGTTTGTTTTATTCTGAGTGGATGTTGGGTTTTGTCACTTTTTCCCCTGTGTCTATTGATATGATTATATATTTTTCAGAGACCTGTTAATGTGAATGGATTACATTAGTTGTCTCTCAGATGGGATAAATCTAAGTAGCCAGCTTATGGAGAATCCCTCCCCCGCTCTGTTTATCTTTGATATCTCATAGATATCCTTGCATAATGGGATAAATCCCACTTGGTTGTGGTGTCTAACTCTTTTTATACATTTTTGGGTTTGATTTATTAATATTTTATTGAAGATTTTGCATCTACATTTATGAGAAATATGGTGTGTAGTTTTTCTTGTAATATCTTTTTCTTGTTTTGGTATTAGAGTAATGCTGGTCCATAGAATGAGAGGGAGAAGGAGAGAGAATCTCAAGCAGATGCCATGCTGAGCCTGGAGCCAATGCGGGACTCAATCTTATGACCCTGAGGTCATGACCTAAGCTGAAACCAAGAGTCTGATGCCTAACAAACTGCCACCCACACGCCCCTGTGTCTTTATATTTAAAATGGATTTCCTATAGAAAATGGATTTCCTATAGAAAATATATAACTGGGTCTTGCTATTTGATTGACTCTGATAATCTGTCTCTTGGTTGTTGTACTTAGACCATTAACATTTAAAGTGATTATTGCTTATATAGTCAACCCTTGAACAATGCAGAGTTTCCCCCACCCAGTTGAAAATCTACATATCACTTTTGACTCCCTAAAAACTTAACTATTAATAGCCTACAGTTGACTGGAAGCCTTACCAACAATATAGTTAATTAACACATTCTGTAGGTTATATGTATTATATACTGTATTCTTACAATAAAGTAAGCTACAGAAAATAAATTGTTATTAAAAATCTGTGTATAAATGGACCTGCATAGTTCAAACCCATGATGTTCACGGGTCAACTATAGTTCCGTTAATGTCCACAGTATTTGTTACTATTTGTTGCCTTTGTTCTTTGTTCTTATTTTTGTCTTCCATAATTTTCCTGCCTTTTGTGGGTTTAACTGAGCATTTTGTATGATTCCATTTTCTCTCTGTTCTTAGCATAACCATTATACTTATTACACTTAAATTAGCTTTTATTAGTGGTTGCCATAGGGTTTGCGATATACATTTACAATTAAGCCAAGTTTAGTTTCAAATAAGACCATACTCCTTCTCAGGTGTCTAAGTACTTTATCATAACAAACTATTTCTAATTCATTCCTCCTATCTCTTGTACCAATCCTGTCATTTTATTTCACTTAAACATAAACACACACAAGGGTATATTTATACCTAAGCATACATAATTAAATACATTGTTGATATTATTATTACAAACAAGCCTTTATCTGTTAGATCAATTAATAATGAACTGGGTTTTTTGAGATTTTAAATTTATTTATTTGAGAGACAGAGAGCAAGAGCACAGAGGGAGAGTGAGAGGGAGAAGTGGACTCCCCTGCCATTTGTTCCCCTGGCAACAAATTCCTAGTTGTTGTTTGTCTGAGAAAGTCTTAAATTCTCCTTTATGTTTGAAGAATTATTTCTCAGGATACAGAATTCTAAGTTGTTTTTTCTTTTTTTTCCTCTTAACACTAAATATTTCAGCCAGTCTCTTGCTTGCATGGTTTCTGAATAGTTGGATGTTAATTCTTTGTTCCTTTGTAGGTAAGGGGTTTTATTCTTCTGGCTTCTTTCATGATTTTTTCTTTATCTTTGATTTTTGCAGTTTAAATATGATATTCCTATATAGTTGGTGTTTTATGTTTGTTTTCATTTATCCAGTTTAGTGTTTCCCAAGATTCCTGGAACTGTTTTTTGTCACCTGTCATTAATTTGGGGGAAATTCTCAGGTGTTGCTTCAAGTATTTCCTCCATTCTTATTTCTCTTTCTTTTCCTTCTGGTATTCCCATTATGCTTATGTTAGACCTTTTTTTTTTTGTTGTTCCACAGTATTTGGATATTCTGTTCTGTATTTTTGGTTTTGTTTTTTCTTTTCTGTTTTGGACATTTCTATTGATATATTCTCAAGCTCAGGGATTCTTTCTTCAGCTATTTCCAGTCTATTAATGAGCCCATCAAATAAAGACATTATTTATGTCTGTTAATAATGTTTTTGAACTTCAGCATTTCATTTTGGTTCTTTTTTAGGTTTCTCTCTCTATGTTTACATTGCCCACCTTTTATGCTTTATCCACTTGGGTCCTTGCATCTTAATCATAATTGTTTTAAGTTCCTAGTTTGATTATCCCAACATCCTTGCCATAACTGAGTCTGCTTCCGATGCTTGCTCTGTCTCTTCAATTGTCTTTTTTGCCTTTGCCTTGTGATTTTTTTCTGGATAGCCAGACATGATGTATTGGATAGAAAGACACTGTTGTTAATAGGACTTTAGTAATCTAACAGTAAGTTGTAGTAGGGGGGTAAACATTCTATAGCCTTATGATTAGATATCAGTATTTTTACAGTCCTGTGCCTCTGAACCATGAACTTCTTAAGTGCTTCTCAGTCTTGTTCCCCACCCCTTGGGTGGGAAAGGGTGGTTACAGTGGGTTGAGCATTTCTCTTCTCACACGTGGAAGACTAGAGCAGGCCAGATCTGGGTATTTCCATTTCCTTAAATGGAAAGACTAGAGTGGGCTTTAGATGTACATTTTCTCTGAATGGAAGGCTAGAGTGGGTGTTAGTTATATATTTTCCTTCTTCCAGGTCAGTTAGTCCTAATAAAACATCAATAGTGCCTTTTAAGGGAAAGCCTTATTAAGAAGAATAGATTGTTCTGACTTATTCTGAAAAAAAAAATTTTTTTTTAACCTTTTCCCTAACAGAAGTATGAGGAGATTTTTCTCTCATATTTACTGTGAGAGTCTGGTCAAGACCTAGGGGTAAAACTTACAAAATTATGGGAGCTTCTTTATCACTAGGACCCTGGATTTTTTACTCTCAGACTTGTCCATTCTGAGTGTCTAGCAATTCAGCAATTATAGTTTAGATTTTCCTAGCCTGGTAATTGTTCTTATATAGGTTTGTTTGGCAAGTTATGGTTCTCTGTACTTGCCTATCTATCTTTTCAATTTTAGAGGCCCTGGTTTATCCTCTGATCTCACTTCTCTAAGAGATTTAAGAATAGTTGTTGATTTTTTAGTTTGTTTGGCTGTTTACTTTGTGTAGGACAGAGTGCCAACTTCCAAACTTTTTATATACTAGGCCAGAGCCTAGAAGCCCAATGCTCTTTTTTTTAAAAGCGTATACATTTTTAGTTATTTTTTAGTGGTTGCTTGGGGATTACAATTAACGTCTTAATTTATAACAATCTAGTCTGGATTAACTAGTTTTATTTCAATAGTGTATAAAACTTGCCTTCTTTGTAGTTCTATCCCCTATCCTATCTTTCTAAGTGTTATTATCATAAAAATTACATGTTTAAAGATTATGTGTCCATCAACATAGTTTTATGATTATTCTTTATGCAATTATCTTTTAAATTAGATAGGACAAAATATTTAAAAATAAAAAGTACATGTAAATTTTCTTTTATATTTACTTCTATAGTTCCTTTTGCAGTTACTTTTATTTCTTGACACAGAATAAAGTTATTGTCTTATGTCCTTCAGACTGAAGGATTCCCTTTAAGATTTCTTTTTTAAAAATTTTTTTTAAAGATTTTATTTATTTGACATACGGAGAGGCAGGCAGAGGGGCGGTGGTGGGGAACAGGCTCCCTGCTGAGCAGAAAGCCAGATGCAGAGCTTGATCCCAGGACTCTGAGCGGAAGGCAGAGGCTTAACCTGCTGAGCCACCCAGGTGCTCCTCCCTGTAAGATTTCTTATGTGGTATGTTTGATAGTAATAAAGCCTCTCAGTTTTTGTTACCTGTAAGTATCTGAATTTCTCCATCATTTTATTATTTATTTATTTATTTATTTGAGTGTATTTAACTCACAATGTTATATTTGTTTCAGGTGTACAACATAGTGACTCCACAATTTCATACATTGTGTTGTACTTAGTATAGCTACCTGTATCACTGGCTATATTTTTTATGCTGTGCCTTTTATTTCTGTGACTTATTCATTCTGAAACTGCAAGCCTGTATTTCCCACTCCACTTCACCCATTTTACATCCCCACCCCCCCAACACAGACACTTCCCTCTGGCAACCATCAGTTTGTTCTCTATTTACAGGTCTGAATCTGCTTTTTGCTTGTTTGTTTTTTAGATCTCACATATGAGCAATATCATATGGTTTCTGTCTTTCTTAATCTGATTTATTTCACTTAGTGTAATACCCTCTAGGTCCATACATGTTGCAAATGGCACAATCTCATATGGCTGCTGTATCTATCTATCTATCTATCTTTATACACACATACATATCACTTCTTCCTTATCCATTCATCTGTCTATGAACTCTTAGGTTGCTTCCATGTCTTGGCTATTGTAAATAATGCTGCAATGAATGTAGGGGTGCATATATCTTTTTATATTATTGTTTTCATTTTCCTTGGGTAAATAGTAGTGGAATTATTGGATCATATGGTATTCCTGTTTTTAATTTTTTGAGAAACTTTCATTTTTAAAGGATAAATTTTTGGAATAGAGAATTAGTTCACAATTCTTTTATTTCAATACATTAACTATGTCATCCCAGTGATTTCTGGCTTTCATGGTTTCAGAGTAGAGATAGGCTTTTAATCTTATTGAAAAATCCTTGTACTTGATGAATCTCTTTTCTCTTTTCTTTTGCTGTTTCCAAAATTCCCTGTTTGTCTGGTTTTCAGTAGCTTGATCAGGATGATATTAGTCTCCAAGTTTATCCTACTTGGAATGTGTTGAGCTTTTTGAATGTGTAGATTACTGTTTTTCATCAAATTTTGGAAACTTTGATCCTTATTTCTTTAAATATTTTTCCTATGCTTTTCTCTTTCTTCTCCTTCTGGAGCACACATTATTCCCATATAAATATGCTTGATGGTGTCACATACATCTTTGAGACTCTTCATTTCTCTTTATACTTTTTTATTTTTGCTTCTCAAGTTGAATAATCCCACCTGACTTATTTTAAAGATAAGTTATTTGATTTATATTCTCTATTTGGTAAACTTCATTTTCATACTTACTTTTAGTTCTTTATATGTAGTTTTCCTTATTTCTTTGAACATATTTAAAATAGTTTATTTAAATTCTTTTCTCTGGGAAATCTAATGTCTGGGCTTCCCCTTAGGAACAGTTTTTATTGACTGTTCCCTGCCACCCCCCATCCCCCTGGTGGGTGGTTCACACTTTCTTGTTCCTTTGCCTGTTTCATAATTTGTTGTTGAAAGCTGGATATTTTAAACAATATAATGCAAAAACTCTAAAAATTTAATTTTCTCCCCATCTCAGGGCTTGTTGTTATTGCAAGTTGTTGAGTAGTTTTTCTAAACTGTATCTGTAAAATCTGTATTCTTTGTCATATGGGGCCATTGAAGTCTCTGCTCAGTTTGCATAGTGGGTATGCCTTGGCACAGATTTTCTTAAACAACTGGAGCCAGGAGGTCTCCCAGTCTTTGTTGAGGGGTCAGTGTTCATTTGAAGGCATGCCTTCAACACTCAATTTGGCAGGTAAAAATTCTTACTTGCTTGCTCATGTGGAGCCTCAAAGTCAGCCGGAGTTGAGAGTTTAGGACTTTTTCAGGTCTTTCCTGAACATATAGTCTGAGGCAGGTGCATAGTCCTGCACGAGTATATGGTCTTCTAGATTACCAGGAATATATCAAAACTTTTCAATGTTCTTATGGATATCTCATTTCTCAGCTTTTCCTTTTAAACTGTTTTGGTCAGCTTATCCCCCCCCCCCAACTGTTATACATGACTGCAGGGAGCCACAACAATTAAATAATTACCTCTTATTGTTTTTGACAAATACTATCAAATACTATCAAATATCAATACTATTTTGACAAATACTGTCTTTTCCTATTGCATGAGCTCAAAATGAGATCAAATAAAGCTAATGTTGCAAGTAGAATCTTTCAGGGAGTTACCAGACATGTCAAAAAATAACGTTTCTCTGAGAATGAACTTTGAAAGAATTCCAGCTCCTTTCTGCTCCCTCTTGTGACTGCAGCAGTGTTGGTTTTGCCATGACTGCAAGCTATTAGTTTTCAGTATGAAGTTGAAGGAGTGGGAGGAATGGAATACTGCAAGTTCAAATGTCAAAAAATTTGCTGATCTTACCAAGATTTAACTATTTTTTTCTTTAATAAGTATTCCCTAGGTTACAGCAATCCTTTGGCTAATTTCCAGAGTTCTAAAAAAATTAATTCTGGCCATTTATTTTTAACCAGTTTCTCCACTGCTTTCATAAAGGAAGAGATAATTTTCAGAGGTCCTTATTCTACCATATTTGCTGACATCATCTACCCTACTATGTTAAAGTATATTAACAGAGATCCTTAATTTCTCATTGTAATTTGAAAGTTTTGAGGAAGGTGGTCATAAACTTGGCAAAGTTGCTTATAATGATTTCTTTGCAAATAAAGATGCTCTACTGAAAAAAGATACCCAGTCTTTCATCAGTAAATATAGCTTTAGAGATGCAGCTCCAGTAAGTGGAAGCTCAAGAAACAGTCAAGAAAAGAAAGCTTTGTAGAGATTTTGTAAGGATAATTTTAGGATGCAAATGGAAGTTGATTTTTATTAAAATGTAATGGGGAACTAAACTTGCAATATATATCCCTGGTTGCATTCTTTGTTAATGTTATATTTCCATATGTCTCTATTTTGTTACTTCAAAAACTCTTCAGTATATTAAAAAATAAAAAAATAATTAAGTTCTTTATGGACATAAACATACTACTTTAGAAGTATGATTTCTTCTTTTAGAAGACAGCACTCTTGACTGAATCTTTTTCTGAGCTAGAAAATGTGCCATTTTTGCCAAGTAAAACAAAAATACATTCTGATATTTGGTTGTAAAGTACATTATCCCCATAGATTAGTAACTGATGTAATGTTTGGGTTGTAGTGAAGTTCCAAATTTCTGGATTATTTCCTGGCAGGATCCTTATGAAGCATGAATACTAACTGCCATCTCTAGATGTAATGAATTTCCTGGGAGGAAGTGTTACAAAGAAGAAATACATTTTTCTGATAATCACAGTCCGCAAGTTTACATACATGTCTCTAAACCATGTCCAAGAAAGGTTGTGGTTGCATCTGTAAAACCACCTGCTAAAATTACATAGCCACATTGAAGTTTTCTGTTTGAGTTTTAAAATTTTATGAACTTTATTACTGTATAGGAATAATATTGCTGGAGAAAGGAAGCATGTGATAGTAAAACTTAGAGATGGAACATTCTCTACTACCCTACACACACTCAAATTAGAATCCTGATAATTGCTGAACAGTGTTCTAAAAACTTTTACATATAAAACTGTTCTAAATACTTTTATGTGTATGTATATATTATTCATAATATATATGTGTGTTTATATATAATGAATATATGTTTTATATTTTTATATATACAATATGTATTATATATAAATAGATATATACATTATACATTTATATATATATATACATATGTGTGTATATATATATATAAAATGAATTCACATTTACATATAAGAAAATAAGGAACTTGCCTAAGACCAAATAGTGGGTAAATGGTTGCAATGAATGTATGCTAGTACTGTCTAATATAATATAATATAATATAATATAATATAAAATATAATGTGAGACTATACATTCATGTCATTTAAATTCATTTATGTGGCTATTCTAGGAGTCTTCAGTTCTTCCACACATCCTGACTCCATAAAATTCCTCCTGAGTAAATGACCTGAAAGTGAGAGAAAGCCCAAGATAGAAATCTTAGTCTTCTATAACTTAATCTCAGAAATGATATACTATCACATCTGCTATATTCTTTTGATTGCCCAGAGAAATGCTGGTACACTCTAGGAGGGGACTGTACAAGGGTGTGACTACCAGCAGACAGGAATTCCTGAGGGCTATCATGGAAGCTACCTGACACAGATATTTAAATAAGTTAAAAAACAACAAAACAAAACAAAAAACAGAGAGAGCCAGAGACATATGAAATTAATTTTAATTAAATATTTTATTAAAATCTATAACTATATTATCTTTTTAACATATAATCATTATAAAAATTATTGAGATATTTTGCATTTTCCTCATGCCAAGTCTTTAAAATCCAGACATATTTCCCCCCCATAGTACATCTCAGTTCAGGCTATGCTAATTTCAAGTAGCCATGTTTCAAACGCTCAGTATAATGCCTCTAACAGTGGTGTTGTATTGGACAGTACCAATACAGATATAAACAGTATGGCTCCCGAGTCTGTGCTCTGAAGCACTTCTTGCTTAATCATAGAAGAAGAGTGAAATGGTCTTTTTGTCAACCAGCATCAGTGTTAGGATGAAGATCCACAGATCCCTTGGATATGTGGCATCCTTTCTAATTTTTCTGTTCTGTGCAGTAAACATTATAATACTAAAAGGATCTAAACTGATTGCTCTCCTAAAATAACATAAAATAGGAATTTTTAGATGACTGTTAGAAAATTCATTAAATATAAAATTTCCTTCATAGGTTTAATGTATTTAAACCATGTTTTAAAGACAGGCTTCAGGCAGTGCTTCTTACTGAAAAGAATTTCTATCAGATAAAGGGATAAAAGAATTTTATGTCAAGTGGACAGTCCATTCCTAAGTAACCTTGTAGCTGCCATGCTGATTTGCCACTCTTCCATAAATACGGTCAGTAATGAAACAGCCCAAATGAATGTAGCAGGTTAGATCTCATGGCATAACAGACAGCATTATCTTCATGTCTTAGTGTCCCATGAGCTCCATGTCTCATGGGGGTGACAATAGAGGAGGACCAGGTGGGTACTAAATGCATAGCATAGAAACACCAAGTTTAGGAAATCTCAAAAATGTGAGGGGCTGCTGGAAACCTGCCAATCTTTGCTCACAAATCTGAACCTGATGCTCTGATGATGTTGTCTGATCGCCCAGAATCAGTTTATCCTGGAGTTAGAGTCGGTTCTTAACAAATCTGAACCTGATGCTCTGATGATGTTGTCTGATCGCCCAGAATCAGTTTATCCTGGAGTTAGAATCGGTTCTTAACACATCAGTGACTTGAAACAATAATTTCCACATTAGGGAGCAATTCCTATTTTCTAGGAAAGGCTTACTTTTTTATTATTTCAGAAATAAACTATGAGGAGAATGTTTTAGAAAATTAAGAGACTTAGATACCAGTCAAAATGATCCATCTCTAAGTTTAGTCTCCTCTCAAAAAGTATTATTTCATAATATTCAAATATTGGTTTTTAACTTTTTTTTAAAGGTTTTTTTTTGTTTTTGTTTTTGTTTTTTTGACAGACAGAGATCACAAGTAGGCAGAGAGTCAGGAAGAGAGAGAGAGAGAGAGAGAGGGAAGCAGGTTCCCAGGAGGGCTCAATCCCAGGACCCCGAGGTCGTGACCTGAGCTGAAGGCAGAGGCCTAACCCACTGAGCCACCCAGGCGCCCCCAAATATTGGTTTTAAACCCCTGTTTTGTAGTTTATGTAGTGAGGTTTTGTTTTCTTATTTGTTTTTTTGTGTTCAGCTAGTTGTACTCACTTTTTAGGAAAATAGGTACTGAGTGTTTAACAAAGGAATGAACATCTTGAGCAAAGCTTGTTTTTAGCTTTTCTTTGTTTTTCTTTGTTTTTCTCCAACATTACTTCTCTTAGGGCAGGTATGATTGGCAATGATGGGATGATGACTAATTATAACTCTATCATTTCCTTTTAGGTTGGCTAATGGGCAAGGCCATCTCTGTTCTTTGGTAAAATCGTTAAGGGGCAAGCTCAGTGTTTGAACAGAGATTTTTCTCTACAGGAAAATTCCAAGCATGTTTGAGTTACTGGAATAATGTGAAGGCATCTTTCTGAGAGAGATGCCCTCAAACACTGTTGATGCTTACCTGAGAACAAAAGCTTTCAGCCACAAGTATTTATTCCAACTTTTCCTAAACAAAAGGACCAAATGTCTCATACAGTTTGTGGCCACAAGTTTTGTGGAGCACAGTGTTTGAGTTGAGCTCTTGTCACTTGCATTCTATTCATTGCAACAGAGTCTCCAGAAAATCACCGCTGAAGAATAAACTGTGAAAGTTTTGTTGTTTGAGGTATAGTTGACAAAAAAAATGTTATGTTCATTTCAAAGAAGTGTTTTAATGAAGGGAGGAATTTGGTCAGATTAATACTTTAGAAAGGTCAAATGGACTTCACAGTGAGGAAGGAAGTTTTAAGAACTAAGAACTTTTACATTCGTGTAGGCAAGAGATGGTGGTGGCCTTCATTACATAGGTGCCAGTGGCCTTAGGGAGAGATAGGAGAGTTGAAAAACATCCTAGCAATAGACCTGGATTTCCCCACTGATTGTTTGATAGAGGGTATGACAGAGAGGAAAATGTCATTAAAAGACCCAGGGTTCTGACTTCAAAATTGGATGGAGGTTGTTGCTATTTTCTGAGACAGAGAGTATAGGGGACTGGAGGGGGAGTGGAGAAAGCAGAAAAAATGAACCATTCAATTTTGTGCATGTTGAATATAAAATTTGAAAAATATCCAGAAGGTCTTATACAGGTCTGGATCTCAATAAAGAATTAGGGCCAGAGACAAAGACTTAGAAGCCATCATTCTTCTGGTACAGGTCGGAGGTCATAATGGACAGCCCTTTAATTGATTGATTTTTGGTTATCATTTCCTTTTTCTGAGAGTAAGTCGCTAATTTTTAGTAAAAGGATCAAGCAGTTTCCAGAAAAATATTAACTTGGCCATCACTTTTAGAAATGAGAATTAGTTGCTAACACATAAAAGGTGAATTCACAAGGAAAACATCAGTTTTGATTTTTTTACCTTATTTTTATATTTTAAAGATTTTATTTATTTATTCAACAGAGGTCACAAATAGGCAGACAGGCGGGCAGAGAGAGAGGGAGAAGCAGGCTACCCGCTAAGCAAAGAGCCTGATGTGGGGCTTGATCCCACGCCACGACCCTGGGATCATGACCTGAGCCGAAGGCAGAGGCTTTAACCCACTGAGCCACCCAGGTACCCCCATTTTTTATTTTTTTGAAAATTTTGTAAAACCAGGGCCATTGGCCTTATATTTTTTCCTGACAACAACAACAAGAGATGGGACAGCCTGTTCTCCATAAGGCCCTTTGTCCAAGAAAATTTGTTTTTTAAACTTGGCCCTTTTGGTGCTTCATATTACCTTATACATTGCATTTAAGATAGAAATTGCAGTTAAATACCCCAAGTAAATGTGAGCAAGAACACAATATTTAAAAAGCAGAGAAAAGGGAAACTGCAAATTTGACCTAGATGAGGCAAGTAGAAAAATAGAATGAAAACTGAGGGAAGCCAAGTAAAGAGAGCATTTCAAAGTAAAGAGCACGGTCATGAGTATAAAGGTAAGATAAAGAATAAAAATGTCCACCAAATGTAATAAAGAGGGATAGAGTAATAGGTAGCTTAGGTGAAAACAGTGAAATGAAGGTGTTAGAAATTACAAAATTAAAAAGGTAATCTTTATTTATTCAAAAGAAAACAATTTCATTGACTCTTAATCTTTTAATTTTTTTAAAATAAAACCACACAAGCATATTACAAATATAAAATTTAGTACCTATTCTAGACTTTCTTTTCTATGCTGCTTATCCTTTATCCTCAATTTTTCACATCATGTTGCTGGCAAATTTCTCACGTCAACAATTTTCTTTGATGCTTTTTAGTGGCAGCGTAGTATATAACCATGTGAATAACTTGTGTAAATAACCTCTATTCTTGTACTTTAGTTTTCTTTCCCTTTTTTTGCTATTAAAAGTAATAAATGCTTCAATGAATGGCATAATAAATCATTGTGTGTATAATCTTTATCTGATTACATTTAAATGTAAAATTACTAGATCAAATTGATTTTTCAAAATAGATCACATCAGTTTGTAGTACAAGTGAATATACTGCATCCTCAGCAATATACGGGTTTTAAGAATTAAATACACCGTTGTTCTCTCAGCATTTGAGTGCAATTGATCTTTGAACACACAGGTTTGAATTGCACTGGTCCACTTGTACACTTTTTTTTTAAATTTTATTTATTTATTCGACAGACAGAGATCACAAGTAGGCAGAAATGCAGGCAGAGAGAGAGGAAGGGAAGCAGGTTCCCCGCTGAGCAGAGACCCCCCCCCCCGATGCGGGGCTCGATCCCAGGACCCTGAGATCATGACCTGAGCGGAAGGCAGAGGCTTAATCACTGAGCCACCCAGGTGCCCCCACTTGTATGCTTTTTTTATCCCCCCCTGAAAAAAAGCTGCCTTGTTTCCATATGGTCCCTGGCTAGGGAGACTCCTGGCTAGGGAAAGGGCTCCAGGGTCACTAAAAAGCTGCACAGGGGCGGAAGGGAGAGGCTCAGGCAGAAGCCCTAACACCAGGGGAACGCCAGAGGCACCCCTCAAGGCCCGCTGGGTCCTGGGGGCTCCTAATTCCTGCTTGATTTTGAGCCTTTCCAGAAACTGGCCCAGGCCAGCCTGCAGAGGAGAGTGAGGTGGCCGCCTACTTCCCGATGCTATTCGCCTCTTATCCGGGAAGTGGCTGGTCAGGGAGTCAGCGGTGGGGTATGGCTGACTGGGCGGAACCCAGGGCCTGCAGATCACCCGCGCCTGGGCAGGTTCTCGTCCAGGACCGTGGCGACCGCGGGGCGTCCTGGGTTTTACCACTTGTCTTGGGGCGGCGTGCAGAGGCCCGGGAAGAGGGCGCGGTTTCCGAGCTGGTTTTGCGTTTGGGAGAGCTAGGAGGCCTCCTGCTTCTCCTCAGTCGACGCCAGAGGACGTGGCCGGGGACCTCCAGAGCCACATCGTCACAAGGCAAACAGGCCCAGAGAGAGGCAGGTGTGGAAGCCCTGCAGATGCGTGTTGTCACTGGAATAATTCCCGTGAATCTGGGGCTCATGGTTGATGGCAATGAGGAGCTAAGTGCACAAAAACAAAACAAAGAAAACAAAACACCAGTGTTGGCTGGTCCTGGAGGCAGGGGATGCTGCGACGATGGCTTTGAAGGTTGCGACTGGAAAAGAGGTTGGAGGGTGGTCCAAGGCTGCCGAAAGGGGTGGCCTTGGGTTTGTTCCCCGATCCCCCCACACTGTTGTAGCAAGAAATGGATCCCCGGGAACCCCCACCGCAGGGCTATACCTGGAACCATGTTGGAGAATCTTTAGCCATTACTTCGTGAAATACTGCTTCTCCCTCTTTGCCGTCTCTCCTTTCATGTGAGGATGCAAGGTCACATAAGACCTTTTCACTGTGGCTAAAATGTCTCTTCTATTCTTATATGTTGAATTCTTTTTATCTCTCTTTAATAGAGAATATTTTCTTCTTTCCTTGGTCCATTTACCAACCTTCTCTTACCCTATGTCCAGAAGTCTTAATCTGAGTTGTTATTTTTCAACTCTAGAATTTAATTTGATACTTTTAATAGATGGCACTTCTCTACTGAAATTCTCCTTGTCTTCTAGTTTCCAACATGTTAATCAAAATTATTTTAAATTGCATGCTTCATAACTCCATATCTGAGCTTTTCAAATTATTAAATCCTAGACATTGTGTTTAAAATACTGTAGAAGTTCTGGCTGCTTTTCCCCAGTGACAGGGTGTTTGCTTTTGTACCGCATCTCAAATGGCTCAGATCACTTTAATCCAATCAGGGGTTGAGGTAACTTTGATCTGGGCTTCAATATTGTAAGGCCTATTTATAGTCAACCCGTTTGTTCTTTTAGGGACTAGGCTTCAGGGACCCCAGCCAAAAACACGGGGTATTTACCAGAGCTCCTTCCTCCCCCTTAGCAGGGTGTGTTTTCCCGCCAATGAGACCCCAGAAAGTGCTGCTTGGTTTTGTCAGCTTTTTACAGATCACTTTCTAACCGGTGTCATACAATCAACTCTATGCTGGTTTTGAACGCGCCAAAACCTGGAGGGAGAAAATGGTGCTAAACAACTCATTTCTGTTTCCCTAGATGCCTTGCTAGCCCCAAATTCCAATTTTTATCTCCTTAGCTATCTGAAACTGCTAGAAATTCAACTCGGCTTCCTTCCCCCTTAACCACCACATACGCTCTGCTTCTCAGCTTCTCTTTTGATGCCAAATATTAATCCACACATGCCTTGAGGGGAGAAAAGGGGTGGAAGTTTGGGTTCCTCTCATTGTGTTTCCCTGTTTTTCTGGTTTTGGCATCTCAAGTCCCAACTGCTCTGATAGCTCTCCTATTCCTTAAAACAAGAGTGTCAAAACACCATTCACTATTCTCGTTGTCATTGGTTGGAGAGTTGGTCAGATAGCTCATAGCCAGAAGCAGAAGTCCTTGAATATTTTTTATTTGCGTATCACTTAATATGTGCTCTTTATGTATCCCAGACATCAATTCTTAATTTGAAGTGTGTGTGTGTGTGTTTATTTTCTATTTTGTTAAAGCTTCTTTTTGATTTATAGACATATTTCCTATGTCTGTCATCAAATCTATTAGTCTTTTCCTTGCATTAAATGCTTTAAAAAATTCTTCCCTTACTTTCTTCAGACATTTTTCTATTTTCTCCTTTGTTTTATTTTTGTTTAAGCTTCACTTTTAAATTTATCTAAATTTAATTTTGGTGCATAGAATGTTAGGGAACTAACTTACTTAAAAAATATTTAACAACTATTTGTTGAATAAAACATTTTTCTCTACTGCGTTGGAATTTCACCTTTTTCGTATAGGAAATCATTGTACTCTGATTTGTTTCTGAGCTCTCATTAATATCATTATTATTGCACTTGTAATTTACTGTTTCAGTTGTTCAACTGTAGTCATCCACTTAAGATTCAAGTACTTTCCCAAAAGTTTTATTTGTCAGTTTTGTCTTGGCTGTTCATGTCACGAATTCCTTGCCTACGGTGTCAGAAGTGATTTCTATCTAGACTAAAGTAGTAACCGTGGGGATACAGAACAAGAATAGAATGAGTGACAGTGAGGGATTGAGGGATTCAGAGACCAGAAATGGCTTCTCCCATGATGCAGCCTTCTGGCTTGGGAAACTGGTAGAAGGGTAGTGTCATTAACTAAGATTGGTAATATAAGAGAATCAGATTATAGTGGAAACCAAGGGTTATCTGTTGAAAGAACAGAAGCAGGGATAGCATAGATAACTAAGATACAGGTGATGTTTCAAAAAGGCTTTATTGGCTAGTAGGATAGAAAGTTGATTTGGGAAAGTTAAAAAACAAAAATAAAAACAAACAAAAAAAGCAAGTAAAATCTAGCTTGGAGTAAGTATGAAATGAAATTGGTTGTGGCACCAGTTCTAAAAGATGTAGGATTTTTAAGGAGCCATCCACAGCAGCCTTTTTTTATATGATCTGCAATGTGAGATATGCTTTTAGGCTGTAAACAGTATTTGCAGCCAACTGAAGAGCCTGAGCTTGCAGGAGGCAGACTGATCAAGTTTGGGAGATTTTTGGGACAAAATAGTTCCAAGTGAGGAATTAGAAGCTACTAGTTAAAAACTATGAATAGGACCCCATAAATTCTAGTTTTGTAAAGAAAGAAATGAAGCCAAGCAGATTATTGCAAATGTCAAATATGATTTGAGCTGAAAGAGTTTTGTAACCTCTATATCACAATAAGGTTGTGTTTTTATTGCTTGGTCATTTATGTGAAGGGAATGGTGGAGCTGGGGTGAGCCCTGACCCCCCCCTGTCTAGCTATACTTTGCAGCCTGAAGCTATAACAGTTTCCCAACAAAGAGCCAAGAGTCCCCAGTTTATAAGGAGAACGTGCAGCTTCTTAGTATCTTTCACCTGTATCTATACTAACTAGTCTTCCTTTATTTGTCCTTAAAGAGACTTAGAAAACATCAACTTGAGGGACGCCTGAATGGCTCAGTTGGTTAAGCGGCTGCCTTTAGCTCAGGTCATGAGGATCTAGTCCTGCACGGGGGCTCCTTGCTCAGCAGGAAGCCTGCTTCTTCCTCTGCCTGCAGTTCCCCTGCTTGTGCTCTCTCTCTTTCTCTGACAAATAAATAAATAAAATCTAAAAAAAAAAAAAAAAGAAAGAAAATATCAATGTGAGTTATATAAACTAGGTATAAAACATTGTGCTAAATACAAAGAATAGAGGGGGGGGGAATTTTTTTTAAAGATTTTGTTTATTTATTTGACAGACAGAGATCACAAGTAGGCCGAGAGGCAGGCAGAGAGAGAGGGGGAAGCAGGCTCCCCGCTGAGCAGAGAGCCCCATGTGTGCTCTATCCCAGAGATCACAACCTGAGCTGAAGGCAGAGGCTTTAACCCACTGAGCCACCCAGGCGACCCTGAGAGGGGGAATTTTTAAGGGATCTGTTTCAACAAGGGTTCTCTCGCTTCTTTGACTTTGGACATGTCCCTCTCCCCACTATTTGGACCACAGAATCCGAAATGCAGAATTTTAGTCTGGGGAGAAATTGCTTGATTCATTGACTCCGTCTGCTTTTTTTTTTTTTTTTTTCATTTAATAATTGAGCCAAATGAGGAACAGAGACAATAAGGCTCAAGTCATCTATACATCTAAAGAGAGTTAAACCCAGGAAACCCAGTTTCCTTACAACAGATTTAGATACTTTCACTATTCTGTAGTGATTAGAAAATATGTATTAACCTACTGGATTAACTTACTGTATCATTTTGCATATTGTGCCCCTCCCCCACCCTCCTTTAAGATTCAGCAAAATTTTTAATGTGGAACAATAAAAAGTGGTTTCGATCCTCTCTCTTCAGAGTATCAGATTTCTCAAAAAAGCTGACACAGAGCACTTTTGTAACCAAATTTAATGTGAAAGCACTGAGAGTATGCAAACAAGGCACAAAGCCAAACTTTAGAAATGAGCTAAAGACATAAAGAATTAACATGGTGCCATTTTAAGATTTGACTCTAGTCCTGTATTCCTATTCTTTTCTGGTTCAAAAAGCCACATGCAGCCCTAACTCCCAACAGTCTTGCCAGTGTTGTAGAGGCGCACCTGGGCTGGCAACAGACAGAGTGAGCTACTTACCAACTCTTGTTTTTTTTTGGCATTGTCTGTTCAGACATGCTCACTGCTCCCCCCATCCTGTTCTGCTTCAGTGTCAGAAGGAAATGAAGCCACAATGAGAACAAAAAGAGCTGTCACACCTTTTGTCCCCTGCCTCCTCCTCTTCTCCTCACAGTCCTCCCCACACAGAGTTACTCCACCCTAGTGGGACTCTAGTGCGACATCCTTGCCTGCCCGAAGGAGGAATGATCAGCAAGGACAACAGCTGCAAACAAGTGACACCCAGAAGGCAGGAGCTTCTGTAAGTGCTTGGACTGTGCAAGACCCAAGCCATGGCATTGTCGCTGGAAGAGTTCGTTCACTCCCTTGACCTCAGGACGCTTCCTAGGGTCCTAGAAGTCCAGTCAGGCATCTATTTTGAAGGTAAGCACCCTCTTCTCCCTTGGCTGCTAGAAACTGCTAATAAGGTATGCACTTTTGGGAACTGGAAGGAGAAATTTTAATAGACAATATGTGAGTTCTGTTGAAAGAAAGGTAATCACAAAAGAGAGAAAGTAATTAACGGACAGGTGGTTACAATCCCAGAGTGCTAGAGAGAAGAAACTAGATAGGACTCTGGGGTAGGTAAGGGAAAAGGAATTAAGTGAAGCTTTTTGAGCTTTTTTGTAGGCCTCTTAACAGTCCAACATGTCTCTTCTTTGAAGTGGGTTATACTCCAGGAATGAAGAGTTACTATGCATGTTTATATCTCTAGAATATGCAAAATAAAATTTAGTGTTTTTTTTTTTTTAATAAAACAGCTATTAAAAACACAGTGTTTAGAAAGAAAAACTAACCAAACTCTTAACCTCTTTGCAGTGTTGCTTATGCCAACATTTCTCTCACTTTTTCTGTAGTGGTCTAACTCCTCTAATTCCTTAAATAATGACATTCTGATTTGAAGGCATAGAAATTAATATCTGCTAATCGAAGATGATTTGTAAGAATCTATGTTGAAAAGTTAGAGTTCAGCTAAGATTCTTGAATAATAAGTTAGTGTGTTTTGAGGTGACTTACTGTGTTAATTCAGTAAAAGAATGTTAAATCCTACGGAACATACCCTAGAATCTTTAAGGAGTGAGTTTGAAAACATGTAAGACAAAGAGTTATTTTCTAGGAAAATACATGTTTCTAGTCACAAGAGTGGTAGAATTAGATTCAAAAAAACTACTGGGAAATTAAGTTAAATAACTGTTGGTAGGCAAATCTGTCCTACTCATAGACAAAATCGTGTTTTGGATATTATATTATGAAATAAAGATTGACAAATGTCAGATCTAGCTTATACACACATACACACACTCACCTGCTGTCATCATCAGTTTGACATAGGGTTTTGTTGAATTCATTTGTAAATCGATTATGTGGAATCAGACCATATTATGAAATATATCTTTGTTCCTAAGCCGACCCCAAATCATTTTTTTTTTGGTCTCATGGTTTGTGCTTTTGAAGCTTTGCATGAGAAGTTACAAAGATATTTTTCTTTATTATTGTATATCAACTTTACAGTTTTATATTTCTCATTTAGTTTTTAATCCACTTGGAAGACACTTTGTGATACATTGTAGAGCGATCCAATTTTAGATTTTTCCATATAATAAACCTGATTTCCCAGTACCATTTACTAAGCTAGTCATCTTTCCCAATTGATTTGTGTTGCTACTTTAAATCATATTATGGGCTCACATCTGGATCAGTCTGTCTCTGAAATATTTCTTCTACTCCACTCGTCTTTTTTTCAGTTGTTCTCAAATCACCCTATGTGTGTAACAATGGTTCCAGGCTAAGCGTGTAATATATTTCATGTATAGACCAGACCCTTGTTTTTATGCCTTTTTGCTAAGTTGACTTAGCTATTCATAGATGTGTAATTGTGTTTTCAAAGAAATTAATTTTGTTACTGAAGAAATGCTACTAGAATTTTAATCAGGTTGTATTGAGTTTATAGATTAACTTGAGAAAATTTGACATTTTTATATTAACTCTTATAAAAGAAGATAGCTTATTTCTCCATGTGTTCTGACTATCATCATTCTTAAATGTTTTACTACTGTATTATACTTCAATTAAGAGAAAAGAATGTACAGGGGCACCTGGGTGGCTCAGTTGGTTAAGCAACTGCCTTCAGCTCAGCTCATGATTCCAGGGTCCTGGGATGAGCCCTCTGTCAGGCTCCTTGCTCAGCAGAGAGCCTCCTTCTCCCTCTCCCCCTGTCTGCTGCTCTGTCTGCTGCTATGCCTGCTGCTCTGCCTGCTTGTGCTCTCTCCCTCTCTCTCTGTCAAATAAATAAATAAATAAGAAAGAGAAAAGAATGTACAGTTTGATGAGTTTTCACAAAGTAAACACATTTATACAGCCAACACTCAAGTCAAGAAATAGAAAATTGCAAATATTCTAAAAGCCCCAGTTTGTGCCCTTTCTCAATCATTATCTACCATCCTCCCCAAAGGTAACCATTATCCTGACTTTTGTCCATTTATTAACTTTACATAAATGAAAAAATTATAGTATGTGTTCTTCATTGGTTGGCATATATATTCAACATTATCTTTGTAAAATCCATCCATGATGTTCTATATAACTTATTCATTTCAATGTGTATAATATTCTCTTAGTTAACTATACCACAATTTATATATCCATTCTATTGCTCATGGGCATTTGGATTATTTCCAGTTTGGAGCTGTTACCAGTAACGTTGTCATGAACATTCTTGTACAAGTGTGTTCACATGTCTATACATGTGTGTTCACAAGTCTGTGCATTTACCTAGGTATATACATAAGTGGAATTGCCATGTCATATGGTATGTGTATGTTCAGCCTGGATAGATAACGTAAAACAGGTTTTCAAAGTAATTATACTAATTTGCATTCCCACTAGCAGCGTGTGTTTGGGAGTCCCAAGTGATCTGCGTCTTTGGCAATACACTCGATGTTATCAGTCTTCATGATTGCAGTTATTCTGATTAGAGTATAACGGTAGCTCATGGTTTGAGTTTGAATCTCCCCAGTGACTAATGAGATTGGTCACATTTTCATATGTTTATTGGCCTTTTGGAAATACTATTTTATTTTTTTTAAGGATTTTATTTTTATGTGATCTCCACACCCAACTTGGGGCTCAAACTCACAAATCTGAGATCAAGTGTTGCATGCTTCTCTGACTGAGCCAGGGGCCCCCAGAAATGCTATTTTATGAAAACATTTTTCATGTCTCTTGCTCATCTATTTATTGGATTTTGTAACTTCTTTTTATTGATTATACACACACACTTACATATGTATCTATGTATATATATAGAGTGGGTCCTGACCTTTTGTCATCAACTTGTGTTGCAAATAGCCTCTCTTAGTCTATAGATTGACATTTTATTTTTTAAATGGCAGCTTTTGATGAATGTAAGTTTTTAATTTTAGTGTAAGTGTAGTCAGTTAATAATTATTTTCCTTTTTGTGTGTTGTCAAAGAAGATTTTCTTTAAGCTCATGAAGATGTTCTCTTAGCATCTATCCCATTTGTTTACTCCCTCCTTTAGATCTGCAGTCTACTAGAATTGATATTTTTTGTATATGATTTGAGATTGAAATCACTGTTTATTTTTTTCTTCTATAGAGGCAATTGGTGCAGTGACTTTGATTGAAAAACTGCCTTTTTCCTACTGCCTTACTGTGCTATATTACTCTTAAACAGTGTCCATACATGTGTGGGTGGGTCTCTTTCCATAGCTTCTATTCTGTCCCATTCGACTAATTGTTATCCTTACATTAGTTTCACCCTATCTTAATTAATGCACGTTTGGAATAATACATAATTTATATTGTATATGATAATATGCTGCAAGGGCTGTGGCTCTCAAATTTGGATGCACATGAAACACCTGGAAAATATAAAAAAATAACAATGCTGGATCTCTCCTTAAAGATAAGGATTTAATTATGTAAAAGATACAGTATCACCATCAGGTTTTGGAAAATATCCCTGATGACTATAATATGCAGCCAAATTTGAGAATTATACTATGGAATAAGTTCTTCTAATTTATTATTCTCCTTCAAGTTGGGCAGTTTGAATTTTCGTATACACTTTAGAATTAACTCATCAACTTTCACAAAAGTCTTCTTGGCATTTTCTTAGCAATGCCTTGCTTTAGAGAGAATTGGCATCATTTTAAATTAAGTCTTCTGACCCATAAACCTGGTATAGCTATCTAGTTATATAGATCTCCTTTCATTTTATAGCTTTTTTTTGTGGAGTTCTTATACTTCCTTTTATTCTTAATTTGACTTTTTCATTCCATTATAAATAATATATTTTGGAGACTTTCATTTTC
This sequence comes from Enhydra lutris kenyoni, assembly GCF_002288905.1. NCBI lineage: Eukaryota > Metazoa > Chordata > Mammalia > Carnivora > Mustelidae > Enhydra > Enhydra lutris. The sequence goes on along the minus strand of NW_019154101.1, from coordinate 22,465,194 downwards.
TCTTTGTTATGTTTTTTGAATTCTAAAAATAATACCTTTATGTTATTTTGGATTTGTTATGTACATATTTATTATTATATGAATATTGATGGATCTTATTTCTTCCTTCCAATTATTGTATTTTTTTTTCCTTCAGTTAAGGAACTGACTAGTGCTTCTACTATAATACTGAATAGGAATAATGATAAAAAAATCACAACCACAGAGAGATTTCAGTAATTCATCCTGAAGTATGTTTTAAGTTAAATAAGTTTCCATTTTCTGATAATTTTTTAAATCATGAATATCTGTTTAATTTATCACATAATCTTTCTGTGACTTTTGTGATGATTATATGTTTTTTGTATGTATTGATTTTTAAAATGTCGAATAAGCCTTTTCCCTGTGGAATAAAACTAACTTGGTCATATAGCACTAAATTTGGTTTACTAATTTTTTTTCTTTTAGGATTTTTGTATCTCTTTTGGAGAATGAAATTAGCTTATAATTTTTATTTCTTATAGTGTCCTAACCATGTTTTTGTACTGAGTTATGTTGACATTAACAGAATTTCTTGGATGGAGTCTTCTAAAATATGCAAATTTAGTGCTACTTCTCATTTAAATATTTAGTAGACTTCCACATGAAGCCATTCTGACCTGGGATTTCTAATATAGAGATCTTTTAATTATGATTCAGATTTTTAAATAGTAAGGTCTTCCTATGTGCGAGCATAGTTTCTCTTTCATTAAAATAAAAACAAAACCCATCTAGATAAAGTATTAGAGTTCAATAAAATGTCTCCTAGATTAGTTCCTAGAATCCACACATGTAAACATATATATATGTATTGCTATATTGACTGCTAATCATATTTCTTCTGTTTTCTTATGGACTATCACTGATATAGAGGAATCAAGTAAATATCAGTGGTACTGATGAACTCTTATTAATTCTAATAGTTTATCTTTTTTATTGTGTTGGTTTCCCTAAAACCAATAGATACTGATACCAGTAGAAAGTATCAAGAGTTGCATCTCTTTCCTACTGTTTTGCAACCTTTTCTTCCCCTTATCTTTATATTGTAGGCCAGGGCCTCCAATACTATTTAAGCAATAATGGGAATCCTTGTCTAATTCCTATCATAAAGAAAATACATAAAAAATTCTTTCTTTAAGTCTAATGTTCTAAGATTGGTATTTAACCTTCACTGAATTAAGGAAGTTTTCATCTATTCCTTGCTTTCTAGGTGTTTTCATAGTAGATAGATACTGAACTTCATGAATATTTTTTCTGCATTGATTAAGATAATAATGTACTTTGGTTTTCTTTAGTCTGTTAATGTACATTACCTTTAAAGAATTTTTGAGTTGAGGGGCACTTGTGTGATTCAGTCAGTTGCGTGTCTGACTCTTGGTTTCCACTCAGGTCATGAGCTCAGGGTTCTGGGATCAAGCCCTGAATGGGGCTCTGTGCTCAGTAAGGAGTCTGCTGGAAGGGTCTCTCTCTCTCTGCCCCAACTCCTACTTGCATGCCTACTCACATGCACATGCTCTCTCTCTCTCTCAAAAAAAAAAAATCTGGGGTGCCTGGATGGCTCAGTGAATTAAGCTTCTGCCTTTTGCTCAGGTCATGATTTCAGGGTCCTAGGATTGAGTCCTCCATCAGGCTCCCAGCTCATCGGGGAGCCTGCTTCTTCCTCCCCTCTGCCTGCTGCTCTGCCTGCTTCATCACAGGCTCTCTCTCTCTCTCTTTGTCAAATAAATAAATATAACCTAAAAAAATAAATAAAATAATTTTTTTTTTTTTTTTTTAAGAATTTTTAGGATGGCTTAGTTGATTAAGCATCTTCCTTCAGCTCAAGTCATGATCCCAGGGTCCTGGGATGGAGTCCTGCATGGGGCTCCCTGCTCAGCGGAGAGCCTGCTTCTCCTTCTGCCCCTCCCCCCACTCTTGCTCTTCCTCTCTCTCTCTCTCACAAATAAATGAATAAAATCTTTAAAAAAAAAGAATTTTCAAGTTGAAGATCCTTTCATATTAAATATACATTTTTAAAATACAATTGTAGAATTTATATTTAAGATTTTTACATTTAATCACATTTGAAATGAGCCAATAAATTCATCTGTTTTCAATTCAAGGCAACACTAACTTCCTAAAATTAGCTATAGAGATTTTTGTTGTTTTCTATTTTCTTGGTAATTAAAAAAAACTTTGGAATTTTTCCTTAAAATTTGGTAGAAATCTCCTATAAGAACTATTGACCGACCACAGAATTTTTGGAGGAAGATCAGAATTTGGTTTTGATAATATGCCCTCTTCTTTTGCTTTTTTCATTGATTTCTGACTTGATTTTCATTATTTTCTTTCATTTCTCTTTTTGCTCCTTTGCTTATATTCTAATATCCTAGGTTGAATCAGTAGTCATTTTAAAGACATTTCATGATTCTCTTGATTATAGTTTAAAACTGTAATTTTTCCTCTAAGTATTTCTTTAACTGTGTCTTGTGAATTTTGTCAAGTAGGATTGATTATGCAGCTCACAGTTTATTCCTTTTAATCCAATGACTGTTTTATTTATTTACTGATAATATGGGATTTCTTTAGCTGTTTAACTATTCTTAGCTTTTCTTTTGCTTTTAATTAATATTTTGTTGTATGTTAGAAAATAATAGTCTGTATTACATTGTTTCTTTGAAATTAAGACTTCTATCACTTTATGGTATGACATAACCTACTTTGGAAGTACTTCATATGTGCTCAAAGAAAGCATATGTTTTATTGTTTGGTATAACATTTCTCCATATATACCAAGTAGCTTGAGTTTTTCATTGTTTTGTTTGAATCTTGCTCTCATTGTGTATTTTTCATCTGCTTTATCATTTTCTGAAAGAGTTATATAAAAGAAATCCTTTTGTTGTTCATTTATCTAGATCACTCCTCATTTCTGTCTTTTATTTTTGAGGTTGAGTTGTTGCATGTGCTTATAATAATGAGGGTTATAGCTTCTTACTCTATTTTTGTCATCCTTTTTCCAAATGATTTTTTTATTAAAGTCTATTTTGTTAGATAATAATATGACTTTTCCAGGTTTCTTTTGGAATATTTTTTCTAAGTATCTACTCTCAGTATTTTGGTGTCTTGTTTTTAGTGCAGGGAAACATATTCTTTATATTATTTTTGCTTCTTCTAATAGTATAGAAAGTCAAACCAGGTTTTGCCCATCTTGTGGTTATGATTCCATGACAGGAGATTTTGGGAGAAGAGAGGTCTGAGGGAACTTGAGAAAAAGTGGCACTGGTTTGAATGCTCCCAACTTAACCACAGTAATAATAGGCAGAATGATACTCTAATAAGATGTTGCTCATATTACATAGCACTATTGATATGAAGCATAAAACTAGGTTAAAAATGCAAGACTCTGCCTCCTGTCTGTTACAAATGAGAGATGATTTCACAGTCAAGTTACAATGTTTGACATTTTTCTGTCCCTCTTTCAAGAGAAATAGGCTTCATCATAACCCTGAAGATTGATATGAAGATTAATTGAGCTATTGTATGTAAAATATTTAGCAAAATGACTGGCCCATAGATATCTTACAGGAAATCTTAACTATTATTATGAGTACCATATGTTGATATATAATGAGGAAAACTGATCAATAATTTCTAAAATCGGGGCACCTGGGTGGCTCAGTAGGTTAAAGCCTCTGCCTTCGGCTCAGGTCATGATCCCAGGGTCCTGGGATTGAGTCCCGCATCGGGCTCTCTGCTGGGCGGGGAGCCTGCTTCCTCCTCTTTCTCTGCCTGCTTCTCTGCCTACTTGTAATCTCTGTCAAATAAATAAATAAAATCTTAAAAAATAATAATAATAATTCCTAAAATGTAAAATAAAACTAATTTGAATTCCACTGCTGTTACATGTACCAACATAAATTAAATATGGAGAAAAAAACATTAAAAGTTAAAACATTAACAATAAGAACACTCAGAGAAACCATAGAAGAATATATTAAACTAGGGATTTTAAAAAATGAAAAACTGAACTTGTGAAATAGAAAATTTCTTTATTAAAAAATGCATAAATGTTTATAAAAATCATTAAAAAACAATAAACAAAAATGAATAAAAATTTTAAAATGGAAAAATATATAAAGGGCAATTCATATACCAGAAATCATATAAAAATTTCTCAAATGTATTTTATTTATTTAAAAAAATTTTTTAAAAAGATTTATTTATTTATTTGACAGAGAGAGAGAGAGAGACAGCGAGAGAGAGAACACAAGCACGGGGAGGTGGGAGAGGGAGAAGCAGGCTTCCCGCTGGGCAGGGAGCCCGATGCCGGGCTTGATCCCAGGACCCAAGGATCATGACCTGAGCCAAAGACAGATGCTTAACGACTGATCCACCCAGGCACCCCCAAATTTTTCAAATTTATTAACCATAAAATGCTAATAAGTAATAAATCATTCTTAATCACCTCTGAGATCACAGATATTAAAAGATTCACAAAACTTATAGGCATAAATGTATAGAAATGAGAGGAGGCATTATAAACCATATAATGGTTTATAATGTAAACCATTATAGACTTTCTAGGAATCAATTGAGCAATATGTGTCAATATATAATATGTATAAACATCTGACTCCTAGAAATTAACTTAAAATATAATTATAAAAGGCAAGGATAATGATTCTACTACAGTGATCCTAACAGCCTGTTTTACAGAGAAACATCAAGTGAAGCTCAGCAGGGAATAGTGTATATAAATTATGATAATATTGATCAGGCATTGTTCAACAGGATAGAATTACAGTGGGGAAAAACACAAAGCCCCTATCCTACTGGATCCTATATTCCAGTGCATTGGACAAATGACAAACAAATGATTGATTTAAAATATTTACAAGTGCCATGAAAACTATCTAGGAAGTGAACAGGCAGACAGAAGGGATGCATTTTTGTTTTTAAAGATTTTTTATTTATTTATTTGACAGAGAGAGATCACAAGTAGGCAGAGTTGCGGGGGGCAGGCTCCCCGCTGAGCAGAGAGCCTGATGCAGGGCTCGATCCCAGCACCCGGAGGTCATGACCTGAGCCAAAGGCAGAGGCTTAACCCTTTGAGCCACCAGGCACCCCAGGGATGAGTTTTTGATAGGATGATTAAGGCAAGTATCTCTGATGAGATGAAATTTGAGCAGGAGCCAGAATAAACTGAAGAAATAAGCCTTTCACAGACCTGGAAGAACATTCCCACAGAGGACAGAGCAAGTGCAAACCACCTAACAGCTTTCTTCACCTAATCGGGCAACTCGGAGGAAGCTGGTAAGAAAGAAGCAGAGCAACTGAAGGGAGGATGATGGGGATGAGGCTGAGGATGTGGGTACACACAGATTGTGTAAGCCTTGAAGGCTCTAGGTGTGCGTAATCTACTGGTGGGTGGGGAAGTCAGTGGGGGCCTATAACATAAAGTGATCAGGAAAGGCCACTCTGAAGAACTGATTTAGGAGCAGAAGCCTGAGGGATGAGGAGCAATTAGCCAAGAAAAGATCTAGGAGATGAATGTTCCGGACAAAGTGAAAAGCTAGTGTAAACATCTGGAGACCAAAAAGAGCTTAGTCTGGGGGATAGAAAAATATTCCTGTCACCTCGAACATAGAGAAGAAAGCAGAAAGGAAAGTCATAAGAGAAGATAGATGTTTGTGCATTCGGTAGAGTGGTTGTGGAGACCAGGGGAAGAGGGCTTCAGTGTGGAGTGCAAAAGCTCTGTAGTGGTCATGTGACATATAAATATATCTGTTATTTATCCATGTAGAAATTTCAGGTAGACAATTGAAAAGCCAGTTTTGGCCACAGAGTGAGATCACGGCTGGAATGCCCCATCTGTGACTTAATTGATCAGGACTTTATTTGATCATAGAGTTCATCAGTTTAAAAAAAATGAACAAGTACCCTTTATATATGCATTTCTTTATTGACATTTATGGTCATTCTAAAACATATACTGTAATAAAAATTGTAAGAGAAGTCAAGAGAAAATCAGCAATATGCACTATATATAACATATACTTAGAACAGATTTTCATTACTGTTGGTGGCTGTCAATCTATATGTGAAATACTCTTCATAAATCCGATTTTGGCAGCTTCTTTAGGTAGTAGTTGTATGCAGCTGATGACAAGTTAGTACTAGGAATAGATGTGTCACTCTGCCATTTTCTTCTTGACGGGCTCTGTAGTCTTCAATTCTCAAGTGTCTTTGTGAGCCTCTTGCAAAGTTATTGTCTATTTTGTGAGTTAGTATAGTTAAAATTAGATTATAATAATTCTTAAATCAATGTAACTTGATGCATATAAAATACATTATATGGAAGTATTGCAAGTCAATGAATGATTAGGACAATTTAAAAAAAAATTAGTTCCTGTGTAGTTAACATATACTGTTACATTAGTTTCAGGTGTACAATAGAGTGATTCAGCAGTTTCATATATCACTTGGTGCCCATCAAGATCACCTCCACCCACTTCCCATCTGATAACCATCAGTTTGTTTTCTGGAGTTAAGAGTCTGTTTTGGGGTTTGTCTCTCTCTCTCTCTCTTTTTTCTTCCCTTCGTTCATTTTTTTTTCTTAAATTCCACAGATGAGTGAAATCATACAGCATTTCCTTTCTCTGACTACTTATTTTACTCTCTAGATCCATCCATGTTGTTGCAAATGGCAAGATTTCACCTTTGAAATCTGAATAGTATTCCATTGTACATACACCACATCTTTATACCACAGTCATCACTTGGGCTGCTTCCATATCTTGGTCATTGTAAATAATGCTGCCATAAACACAGGGGTGTATATATAACCCTTTGAATTCATGTTTTTATGTTCTTGTGTGTTAACCCCCAGTAGTGCAATTACTGTATCATAGGGTAATTCTATTTTTAACATTTTGAGGAACTTCCATACTGTTTTCCACAGTGGCTGCCCCAGTTTGCATTCCCACCAACAGTGCACAAAGATTCCTTTTTCTTGATTAGGACAATTCTTTTAACTCTCATTTTCTGGAATTCCCAGTCTTAGTATAATGTAGCCTATTTTTGTCATGAGACCATTTGATGTAGGAATAAACTAGGATTTTTTAATAGTAAATATCAGTAAAGTTTAAAATGAAATATTAGAAGGATGTCTGACTGGCTCAGTCAGAAAAGCATGCAGCTCTTGATCTTGGGTTTGTGAGTTTGAGCCCCACATTGGGTGTGGAGATTGTTTAAATAAATAAAACTTAAAAAAATAAAGTTAAATATTAGAAAACACTTATATTAACTACTAGTATAACTTAATTTTCTTATTTTTTTAATATAGAAATGAACATGAATTGAAGCCCATATTTTATTCTCTTACCTCACATCTTTAATACTCTATGGAGTGTTGTAGCCTACTTTAGAGATCTGTGTTTGGAGATAAAGTGTCATCATAAATCCCAGATTAAAGCCTGGGTAAGCTAGTTCATGAATAATTATAATTGTAGATTACTTGACTTGTGTCACCTTATCATGTTAAGTTCTTTGAAAGAATAGTTTATCACCAAGGAACAAATTTGAAGAATAAAGAAAAAATGGTATTCATTTATTCCAATTTTCCCTTTGGAATACATTATAAGATTATAATTCCTGACTTTTGTAGCCATAGGCCTTATATTGGCCAATGGAATGAGAGCAGAAATAATGTGTATCATTTGGAGGGAGACGTTTTATGAACCTGTTCATAATCTAACATATTTCATTGTGGTAGACCATGTCGAAATGGAATCTTTGACACTTTAGGTCCCTAAATGACTATAATAATTAGATAGGTTTCCCACACCTGTAGTGGACATGTAGTGGAATGAAAAATACACCTTTATTGTTTAAATCTCTAAGACTTTGAGATTATTTGCTATATGAGCATAACCTTAACTTCCCTGATTGATACAGGTTATATTTATTATGATTAGAACTGTACGTATTAAAAAAAATTAAACATCAGGCATAGAAAGGAGACAGTCCTGTAATGCCAGGAAAGTTGGTAATAATGCTTGGTAATAATGCTACTGCATGTTCATGGGAAAGTGAGTTCACCACTCTGGGTCAGGAAACATTATCTGTTGCTTCTTTAGCTACGCTCCATATTGCTAACATTACTGTTTAATCACTGTTTGCCTCACTTATGTAACCATTTTGACTTAAAAATTTGGCAAAAAAGAAAGTTTGCTTGCATTACGATCACATTCAATGAACTGGATTTTGAGACAGTTGGTTTTTCTGTTTTATAGAAATAGTGTATGCACATGACTGGCAAATTGGTAAATGCAGAAACATGAAATTATCAATGACTTCATCAGAGAAATACTATTAATATTTTATGTATTCTAATTTTTATGAAATTTGGAATTAACTTCAAAAAAGAGAAAAGTTGATGCCAAAATTCCTTTTCCCATGTTTTGTTTTTTCCCCCATAAGCTCCTTGGTTTAAGCCACCATAATTTATTGCCAGGATTATCAAAATATATGCTGAATTTCAGGTCCCCCTGCTTCTACTCATTCATATCTAAAATTTATTCTCAACATAGTATCCAGAGTCACACTTTGAAGTTGTACATCTGATTATGCCACTCCTGTCAGAAAGCCTCCAATGGCTCTCCATTTTTTTTTAAGTAAAAACTTTACAATGGATAATAAGGCCCTATATTTTTCCCTCCTTACTCCCATTAATTATATGAATTCCTGTTTACCAGTCTCCTTCCAGCCACACCAGCCTCTTCACTTTTCCTCAGACTTGAGGATGTGTTCTTGACTTAAAACTTTGCTCATGCTCTTCCCTTCTCCTGGCAAGCTCTTCTACCAGATGTCACCTTGGCTAGCTCTTTTTTTTTTTTTTTTTAAGATTTTATTTATTTATTTGACAGACAGAGATCACAAGTAGTCAGGGAGGCAGGCAGAGAGAAAGGAGGAAGCAGGCTTTTCTTGGAACAGAGAGCCCAATGCTGGGCTCGATCCCAGGACCCTGGGATCATGACCTGAGCCGAAGGCAGAGGCTTTAACCCTCTGAGCCACCGTTGGCTGAGCCCCTTGGCTAGCTCTTTTATCTCTGAGGCTTACCCTGACCACCCTATTTGATACTGCAAATTTACCATCTTCCTTCTCTATATTTTCTATCCTTATCATGTTCCTCATTTTGTTTGTAGCAGAACACCTATCTCTTTCTTACATACCATGTAAGTCGCTTGTTTATTTTTCTGTCTCTTCCTACAAGATTTTTCTTGCAGTTTAATTGAGGTATAATTTTCTAGCCTATAAAATTAATCCATTATAAGTGTACAATTAAGTGATTTTTAGTAAAATTTATAGAGTTGTGCAAGCACCACTGATTGTAGACCATTTCCATCTCCTCAAAGAAGTCTCTTGGACTCTTTCTTAATGATGGTCACTTGCATTTCCAGCCCTAGGCCACCACTGATCTGCTTTCTGTCTATAAATTTGCCTTTCCTTCACATTTCACACACAGTATTTAGTCTTTTGCATCTAGCTGTTTTTACTTAGCATAATTTTTAAGGTTCATCCGTGTTGTAGCATATAGAGGTATTTTGTTCCTTCTTATTAGTATTTTATTGTATGGATAGACCAATTTTGTTTTCCAACACCCAGTAAAAGGACTCTTGTATTATTCCCTTTTGGAGATACTATAAATACTGTATCATTTTTACATTTCCATTTACAATGTATTAAGATTTTTCAGTTTCTCCAAATCTTTACCGAAACTTTGTATTGTCTGTTTTTTATATTTTGCTCAATCGTATCTCATTGTAGTTTAAATTTAATTTTCTTATGACAAATGGTGTTGAATTTTTTTTTCCTGTGCTTAATAGCAATTTGTCCTTTTTTAAATGAAATATCTCTTCAGATTTTTTGCCTGTCTTTGTCTTCTTGTTATTGAGTTATTCTATATACAAAATTACTATTTTTAGGTGGGGTGCCTGGGTGGCTCAGTCAGTTAAGCGGCTGCCTTCGGCCCAGGTCATGATCTCAGGGTGGTGAGATGGAGCCCTGCATCAGGCTGTCTGCTCTGTGGGAAGCCTGTTCTCCCTCTTGCGTTCCCTCTCTCGCTGTGTCTCTCTCTTTGTTAAAAAAATAAAATCTTTTAAAAAATTATTATTTTTTATATAAAATTTTATATAAAAATCATTTCTGTATTCTGGGTATACAATTGCAAATATTTTCTTCCCTTCTGTGATTTTTCTTCTCATTTTCTTAATGTCACCTTTTGAAACAAAAAGATTTTAAATTTTGATGAAGTCAAATTTATCAATTTTTTTTGTCCTTTGGGCTCATGTTTTTATTCTCATGTTACTAACCTGAGATCACAAAAGCTTCTCCCTATGCTTTATGTTGGAGGAGTTCCCCAGATGACCCCCAGTTTTGATGATTTTTTTAGGAATACAGAGCTCAGTAAAACTGTTATACTCAGAGTTATAGTATATTATAGGGAAGGGATACAGATTAAAATCAGGAAAGGAAAATGGCATAATATAGGGCAGAGTTCATGAGAAAACAGGCACAATCTGCCAGTTGTCCTTTCCTGCTGGAGATATATGGAAAGTACTAAATCTCTTAGCACTAATGTGTCACAACACAGAGTATCTCCAGTTTAGGGAAGTTCGTCTGTGCCTTCATGTCCAGGGTTTTTATTGCAGCGGTCACACAGGCATGGAATATTTGTGTAACAGACCCTAGCTACTGAGTCTCCAGCCTCTCTAAAGGTCAAGTGAAACAGTGTGATCCAGGACCCATGTGAATAAAAACAGGCATTCATCATAAATCACATCGTTATCATATACTATCTGGTGTAGTCCAAGAATCCAGATGTACAGAAATACTATTTTCAGGCAGGATATTCCAAGGATTTAGATTTTATCTCTTAGAAGCCTGTCAAAGGGCTAGTCCTTTCTTTGGAATGTCCAGGGTTTGAGCATTTCAACCCGTTACTGCATAGTTTTCTTTTAGAAGAGTTTTATCTCTTATCTTTACATCTAGGATCTAGTTGAGTTAGCTCAAATTTTCTAAAGCCTTAAATTCCAGGTAATGGAAGAACTAACCAAATTTTTACACAGGAACAACTCAGGTTAGAAAATGTTCACTCTAATTGAGAGAATGAGAGGGTTATTCAAACAGGTATCTGGGTGAATGGCTTTCCAAGCTGAAGGAACATCTTCAGCAAAATGTTATGGCAAGGATGTATTCGCATATTTCAGAAAAAAAAAAGTGAGAAACCAGTGAGATTGGAAAGAAGAGGAGAGTGATCAGAAATTATATCAGAGAGGAAATCATGCAGAGCCCCGCATAAGAGCCTTTTGTACATTCCAATTTACTCTTGAAAGAATTGGGAATGTGGAGATACCGATCTAAATTAGGAAAACAACTGAAACAATGCTAGAATTCTCTTCACAACGAATTTAGACACCATCACCCATTTTTTTCACTCTTTATCAAGAAGGACAATGCTGATGAAACCGCACATTTGCAGAAGTCAGAGCGTAGTTTTGCTTCAATGAGTCCATAAATACAATGTTCAAATATGTTTCTTATAGGAAAATTTAAATACTGTGAAGATGTTTTGCCCCTTTGGGGAGATAAAACTTTTAAGCACCATATTTTGAATATAAAAATGTTATTTTTTTCCTTCCAAAATCATGGAAATTATTTCTTAATATTACATATCTATCTCCCTTCATTTCTTCCTTCTGTTTTTTCTTCCTTCTATAAATGAATGAAATATGGCTTTTGTCCTTAAGAACTCCATAGTCAGTAAAAGGAGATTGGTTTTTAAAATCAGTATTTATGAAACAATGCAAAATGTGCTCTACTAGACAAGAACTGTTTTGAGAACACTGGGGAGAGCACAGCTTATGACCCAAGAAGTCCGATAGGGCTTGACAGGAGGTGGTGGCATTTTTTGCTTGGTGCTACAGCCTATATGAAGATGAGCAGGTAAGTAAGAAGTTCTCAGAATGAGAGAAAAGTGCTTAGAATGTTTTACAAGTTTCAACATTCAAAATATCGTCCAGGAACAGCTCAGGGAATAGTAGGTAATCAGGTAGTTACGGACGTATTTTGAATGGCTTCTGAACTGTAATAAGGATATTGAATTTATTCTGTAATCAATAGGACTTTTAAAAGATGTTACTTTGTAGTGTGTTTTTCTGATTACAAAAAGTCAGAAAGGCAAAAACAAACAAACAAACAAACAAAAACCCCAAACCTCACATCCATGCTAGTTTGTGTAGATGTAAGACAAACACCAGAAATTAAAAGCCGCTAAAAATATGGGGACTAGACAGAATCCGTTGGTCTTTTTGGGTAGAGTCTTCTGAACTTGAAAGTATATGAGAAGCAATGAGCAGCAAGTGGGAGGAGCTGATGACAGACCTGAGGTTCCTGGATTAAGTAAATGTGGTAGATGATTTAAAAATATTACTTTGAAGAGTTATTACAAGAGCAGATTTAAAAATATTACTTTGAAGAGTTATTACAAGAGCAGCAGTGGTTTTGAAGTTGGAGGCATGATTCAGTTAGAGTCCAATGAGTTTAAAGCTGCCACAGAAGATTCAGATGCAAATGAATATTGGACCATCAAAAACGTATGTCTGGGGGCGCCTGGGTGGCTCAGTGGGTTAAAGCCTCTGCCTTCAACTCAGGTCATGATCCCAGGGTCCTGGGATCGAGCCCCACATCGGGCTCTCTGGGCGGTGGGGAGCCTGCTTCCCCTTCTCTCTCTCTCTCTCTGCCTGCCTCTCTGCCTACTTGTGATCTCTGTCTGTAAAATAAATAAATAAAATCTTAAAAAAAAAAAAAAACAAAAAACGTATGTCTGACTTAACAGGAGTAGTAGACTTGCCAGGTTTATCATTACAAATTCATAAGTGGATGAAAGAAGACTTGTTTCTTCAGGGATTGTCCTATAGTCCCTATGTCAGGTCCAAAGAAATATGTGGGTCTCAGTGAAGACCAACATTGGAGGTGTGGACAGAGGGGGAGCTTGTCAAGCCAAACAGCAACAACAAAACCCCCAAACCCTCAAATCCTCCTGTGTGTTGGTGGAGAAGCAGGAAAAAGTAAGGTAGTTCAATGATGAAAAGAAATGGCGTAAAGCACTAAATTAAGAGAGTGTCAGGGATAAACGTTTGCTTTCAGCACATGGTTTATGGTAGGTAATTAATTTTAATGGTAGCTCTATATCCTGAAGCCTTATTATGGGCCAGGCACTGTGCTCTGCCCTTTGTATATAGATTTGGGTGTGTAAGCATATGTAATTCATATATAAATATATTTTATATGTGTGTTTGTCTATCCATAAATATATCTAAATATATCTAACACAACATATGCAAATAAATGAAACTTTATTTATGCTTACCTGTACACAAATTTAGTGTTCATATGTGTAAATATAATTCATGATGTTTATAAAGACATTTAATCCTTGGAGGTATCTTGTGAGATGATTATTATTATTTCCATTTTCAAGGCCACCATCTATTTGCCATTATCACCTGCCTCTGGCCCAAGGATAAAACTTAGGGCTTTTTTCTTGCTCTGCCCACCTAAAGAGTTTATGAAATTCTGTAGTGAATCCTATCATTATAGACCATCCGTGTTTTTAATAACTTATTACTGATTAATGACTGTGATTGTAATTTGATAAGTATGACATTAAATAATTAACTCTAAAAATGGTTGAATAAGTACAGTGAATAATGATACTTAGTGAATTGTGCATTATATGAACATGACTTTTATGGATTTGATGCATATATGAGAGTTCATATGGCAAAAAATTACACCTGTTTTAATGCCAACATAATTATTTATGGCTAATTGAACTTAATTTTCTTCAGGCTTACTCAGCTAAGGACATGCTAGTAAAAGCAGGGCAAATCTGAAAATTATGGCATTGCTTTCAACAAGCATTTATTCATATTTCATAGGGTTAAAGTATTCAGGCACGAAAAACCTTTTTTTCTCTTTTTGAGAAACCACTATCACAACACTGATAGTGGTTCATGTGGTCTTATGAGGAATGAGATTATACAAAAATCTAAGGAAATATGGCCTGCCACATTTTTAAAAAAGAATTTTAGCAAATCAAAACAGAATGCCAGTATTTATCTACATGAATTTATACTTTATTTTTTTATGTATTTTTAAGAGATTTATTTACTTATTTTAGAGAGAGCGTGTGCACGCGAGAGCATGGGAGGGTCTGGGGGAAGGGGAGAGTGAAAGATTCTCAAGCAAACTTCCTATTGACCAGGAACCCCATGTGGGACTGGATCTCATGATCTCATGACCACAAGCCCGTGACCTGAGCCGAAACGAAGAGTCAGACACTTAACCAACTGAGCCACCTGGCCGCCCAGTATATGTATAAATATTTACTAAAGACAAGAAAACAATATTCCTAAAGTGGGGTTTTTCTGCATTTTGTAACATGTTCTGTTGAGCTTCACAGTCATGAATCTGCTGTTGAGAGTTAGGACAGCCTAAGTTCACAGATGTTGAAAATTGAAAACTTTTATATCTAAGCTTTTTTTTTTTTTTTTAAAGATTTTATTTATTTATTTATTTGAGAGAGAGAGAGAGACAGAGATAACGAGAGAGAGCTTGAGCGGGGAGGAGAAGGAGAAGCAGGCTCCCCACTGAGCAGAGAACATGGGGCTTGATCCCGGGAGCTTGGGATCATGACCCAAGCTGAAGACAGATGCTTAACTAACTGAGCCACCCAGGCACCCTTATATCAGAGCTTTAAAATAAAGTAAAGCTCATTATATCTCCAAATTTAAAATTGATAATGATTTATTAAATAAATGGAAATCTGCTCTGTTTCTGCCACTGGCATACAGCTGGACACTAAAATGAGTATCAGAATAGAATTCAGAAAACTTAAATATTCAGTTTCATTAAAAAATATGAATTGAAATTATATTTGGTAATATGCAAAATCACATTTGTAGCTACATTCTTTTACAGCATAATATTGTTTGAAATTATGTTGAATTTTTTTTCTATGAAAACTGTGGAGCCTTGTTTTGTTATCTCAGACTTGACACTTCAGTTAACTGTATAATTTGGCTCCTAGAATGCCTTCAGGCCGTACACTATGGGTCAATGAGAAGGTACCCTTTCAGTGTAAATTAAACATTACATTTTAAAAAATAAGAATCAAAATGTTTGAAGTTTCAAAATGTAAAAGAATTTTAAAAGTTCAATGCTTTTTGGTTTGTGGGCTTGAATGGAATACTTTTTTCCTTAAAATTTAGCTCAAACAGGGCTTATTTTAGGAGAAAGTCCTAAAATAGGTACATTAACAACAAACAAAAGCAGCTCAGAGAAGAGTAATTGCAGTTGTATTACAAACAAAAGGTGTAGAGCAAAGTAACTGCCAGAAAAATTTTTGTGTTGTTTACTTAAGTGGAGATGTTCCAAAATGTGGACATTTTTGTATAATGGAGTACATTATTCACATCTGTAGTGGTGTGTTCACACTTAAACATTTCTAACCTATTTATTGTTAAGTACCGAACTTGACTATGCAATACAAAGTTAAAAAACGGAATGCTGGCATATGTTTTGCATATAATCATGTAAGTATAGATTATTCACGTGCTTGCTTCATTTTGTAAGTATAAAGAAATGACTGAGCAAGAGGTTAAGTAAAAATTGTATTGTCTGCTAGATTTTCAGATGCCATGAAAATGGGCATTTTGGTTTGGGATATTAGTTTCCTAAATTCATTTTATTTTTTTTTAAGATTTTTTTTTTTATTTGACAGAGAAATCACAAGTAGGCAGAGGGGAGGCAGGCAGAGAGAGAGGAGGAAGCAGGCTCCATGCTGAGAGCAGAGAGCCAGATGCAGGGCTCAGTCCAAGGACCCTGAGATCATGACCTGAGCGGAAGGAAGAGGCTTAACCCACTGAGCCACTCAGGCGCCCCCCTAAATTCATTTTAATTGGTAAAAATTATTGGTCTCAATTATTTCACATTGAGCAAGATTTACAAAAGGAAGAGAATATAGAAATTTTGCCTTAAGTGTGTTAGTTCATGTTTTTGTATATTATGTATACAAATATTTTTGGATATTATGATACTGATTAATTTTTTTTAGGCACTGCTAAAAGAGAAAGTAACTTCAAGTAATGTGTAAAAAAATCTGAAAAATTATTTTTAGAAATGTTTTTGGTGCAACGTCCAAATTCTTGAATTTAAAAACTTTACATTTTAATTAGCACATCTGCTTTACTACTAGTAAACATTTGGAATCACTGCCCTTTTTAAAAACTAAGACTTAACAAAAGCAATAAGATGACATTTACTTAAATAAGAAACATATCTTTTTTTTACATGAAATAATGCTTTTTAAATGGTAATGAATGGTCCTCATTTAAAATTTTGTTAGAAAAAATAACTTACTGGAAAATGGAGCAAGTTTTCTACAAATCTGTGTAATGAAATTGGCTATCCAATTTTCTGATTCTTATGAACAGTAATTAGATTTAAAAAGTTTTATTCTAGGTTAGAAGTGTTGGTTTTAGTGATTCAGCACTTGTGTCAGTTAGGGAAAGAACACCTGACCGGTAAACAATGTGCCAATTCTAACCACAAACTCAAGTACTTTTTTTTTTTTTTTCTGACTTCTCAATTAACATCAGAAAAAGCTTAAAACATACTTAAACAATTTTTTTCCAGAACTCCTGAAATCAAATCATGTTAGTTTTGAATTAACCATTCATTGTCAGAAACCACTCTGCTTTTGAACATTAATAACATAGTAATTTAAAATTCTATTTAAATATAGTGTATATAATTTATTACAGAAGTTAAAGTCTGCAGCGATTTAGCATGTTAAAAGAATTTATAGAATCTTGAAAATAATGGAAATTTGAACTTGTCTTAGGTCAGAAACAGGCTGACACTTACTCTTCCCATTCTCTCCTCCTTCCATTCCCCTTTGTACCTTAGTCAAATGAGATCGGAGAGATTTACAGATGGTCTTTGACAGTAATGTCTTGCATAATATATTTATACAGCAGGTGTCATCTCCATTATTGTTGTCTTAATTATTTGTCCTTTCTTTGAATGAAAACTTGATGACACTGGGTTTTATTTTATCCCCCCCTCCCCGCATGTTTTAACTACAGTACATAACGGGTACTCAGGGTACTTTACTGTTAAGGAGCATTGGTAAATGTATCCAATATATATATTCCAGATCAACTATACAGTCATTGTGTTCTTTAAAAAATCAGGAGAACCCAGTGGCTATGACCCTAGTGATTAAATTAGACCGGGCCAGGAGTTGGGGCAGAAGTGGGCTCAGGGGTCATAGATGAAGACCTCCGGAGGAAGGTTACTGCAGGTGTACCACCGTGGCCCCCGGGGGAAAATCTGAAACAGAGGACCGGCCCCCGGGGAGGGCAGATTGTAAATCCTGGAAGACCAGCTCAGCTAGACACGTCAGGTCGGAAACCGAGCACTGCGCGGACAGCTCCAGCTCCTGAAATACCAGCCGCAGGCTGGGCGGACGTGATGCGGCTGCCCCGCCTCTGCCGCACCCCTCCCGCCTCCAGCGCCTCTTCTGGTGCCGCAGGCACAGCCGCCTCAGCAGACTGAAGCAACTCACTCACCCTCCTTCCCTAACAGTCCTAAGGATCCGTTTTCTTTTTTTTCCCCTACACCCTGCCCCCGAATAAAGTGCCGGTTTTTTAAAACGTAATTTTCTACATTTCTAGGAAATCTACTCCTTTTAGAATGAGACACCATTCCAGAGCAACGAAAAGAACCTTGTTTTATAGAGGCAGACAACTAACGTTATGTTTTTGTGCATTTATTCTATGTCAGGACACGCTTTTTTTTGTAGCATATGCTCGACAGGTTTTGTGATCACTCCTGGATTGCTACAGTTTTTGTGCACTATTAGACCATCTGAACTTTCAGATAATGTGCCTAAGGGAGGTTTCTTTTTTTCAGTATAAAAGTATTATCTTGAAGTAGATTTTTTAAAGTGGACATTTAATAAGCTACTTATTATTGTAACACATGCTTTAAAACTTATATGAGTGATAGAAGTAACCACTAAAGAGAGAAGTAAGAATGGAAATGTTAATTTCTGCTACTAAGAACATTTTCTTCTTACTTGGAATACTGAGCCATTCATTTGCAAATTCTCATTAAAAATTTGACAGTGAAATTAACTAGTGATTGATGCCATTCATCTAACAATTGACCTATGGCATTGTGTTTTTACTGTTGGGCTTCATGCTAGTTGCTTTTCTAATTTATATTCCTTTGAATAAAGAAAAGGAGAATTATTAAGAAAATATCATGCTTTAAAGAAAAACACAGGCTCACTGCTCAGTTAAAATTCAGCAGCTCTTGGGGTACCTGGGTGGCTCAGCCAGTTAAGTGTCTGCCTTTGGCTCCGGTCACGATCCCAGGGTCCTGGGATGGAGCCCTGCATCAGGCTCCCTGCTGGGTGGGAAGACTGCTTCTCCCTCTCCCGCTCCCCTTGCTTGAGTTCCCTCTCTCCCTGTGTCTCTCTCTGTCAAATAAATAAAATCTTCAAAAAAAAAATTTAGCAGCTCTTATTTATTAAAGTAACCCATTGATGAATATTAATTTCATGCTATGTAATAGAATTTAAAAAATCATCCCAAACCTGCTGGAGAATATGACTGTTGTTGCAAACTGACCAGAATTGATCTGGTCACTCACCATTATTAGGTTATTTTTGATAGACGTGTATTGCCCTCAGTCCTTGGAAACACATGGTCGCATGCAGTAAAATAAAAGCTTAGATCAAATTTTGTGAAATGTGAAACACTTATTTGCAGCCAGGCATAAAAACAGTTATATGACCTGGGTGTCAGCTCGATGTAGGCCTGGTTGTTTGTCTTTTTATAAGCTCTGATAGCACCTTGCAGGAATGGTTCATTAGAGATGTCAGCAATATTCCAGAAGTGGAATCCAGCTACCTTTCTAATTAACATCAGAACTGCTTTGAATCAGCCACTGAGTCAGGGCTGTGAAACATAGAGCCCATGTTGAACTTACTAGATTCTTTTACCCCTTTGCAAGGCAGGCATGTCCATGTTACCTTTAGAATTAATCAACATAGTTCAAACATCACTCATTTCACCAATGAAGTAGTCTTACTAATATTCATATTTCTAGTTAAGAAACTTCTGTGTTAATAGGAGATAAGTGTAGGTGAGACCTGTGGTAGTTGTTTAAAGAATATGGACTTCGGATTAATCTTTTGTGTATTAATTAGTCACCTTGGGTTTATATTTCTGATTATTGTGCTTCAAATGTTAACATGTTCCTCATTTCTTCCCTAGGGGGGCTATAGGTTAAAACTAATGAGCATACACATATGTACCTCACTGTCTATGCTGAAGTATTTGAAATAAATTACATGCACATGATGGTAATATTAAACATTTATCTTCACACATGTCCCAGATACTCTATTCTTCTAGCTCTCGGTGGAGATTTGTCCTTAGAGTTGCTTTTTTGGTTTTGCTCTTAGAGTTTTATCTAAGTCCTAAATTTGTAGGATTTCTCAGGCTGACATATGTAGTCTGGATTCCTCTTTACCTAGTTACTGATTTGTAACAGTATTTCACAAACCTAAGTAAACTTTGGAATCTACTGGGGAACTTAAAAATTAAAAAAAAAAAATTAAAAAAATTCTCCTGGGTTCCACCCCGGAGAATCAGATTTAGAATTCCTAAAGTATAGTGCAAGAATCTGGATTTTTAAATTTTTCCCAATTAGTTTTTGTGCAGCCCGTTGGCAAATAGCTGTTTAAGAGGAGCTAGATGGGGCCATCTTTGCTTGAGGATGAGCATTTGACAATAGAAACAATATATCAAGAACTGAGCAACTTGGTCCCCTGCCAGTTTTTTTCTTCTTGTTAGTCATCATTCACTCAGTGCCCCAGCTTCACAGTCTGGAAGTCATTTTGGCTCGTTTCTCTACTTTTCTTTTACCAGTTTATGGAGGGCCATTTCAGGTTTGCAGCTGCCATTCTATTCAGGCTCTGGTCCAGCGGTACCTATAACGCGTCTCATTGCCCCTGGTCTTTTGTGACTCTGCAAGCTGCTCCTGGGAGAGCTATGGTAGAGTCATAGCACTGCATTGCCTGCAGTTCAAATCTACTGTAAAGTTTTCTCCAACTCCTGACTTTTTATTTTGTAATCAGATCATCTTGGAAAGATATTTGATGTCGGATAATCCTTTAACACCTGTTAATTTAAATCTGAAGAGTGATATATTTTCTTTCCGGAATGCCCTTTCCATCATTTTTGATAACCAGCCATCCAGATTGACTCCTTTTGGCCATAATCACATTTTAACTACTTACATGTATAAGAGATTGTACTCTAAGTTGTTTGTTGCTGACTTCATTAACATGAGAGGACAATCAAGGTGCTAAAAGATGCACAAACTGACGGAGCTCTGAATCACTTTATCCACAACAAAATCTAGGCTCTCATCTAAGCACCACCCCCCTTTCTTTAGTAGGAAAAGGAAATTCTATTTAGTATAGAAGCCACTAGCCATATGGTGCAATTTACATTTAAAATTAAGTAAATTTAAAATTTGAGTCCCTTAGTCAGTAGTTTCATTTCAGGTGCTCATGAATGTCATGTGACTATTAGCTGCAGCACGGATAGCTTACATTATACTACGCCTGTCACCGTAGAAAGTTCTATTGGATGGTGCTGCTCTGGAGTTTCTCAGGGAGCCCCAAAGGTGAAAGAGGCTCACATGTCTTCTGATATTAATATAACCCACTGCCTCTACCTCTGCTACCACTCTCCTAAGGACTTACTGCAGTTTTGTGGTTATAAATTTTCTTGGCTGCTTCTACCACTTTACCTTGTCTGAATGTGTTTGTGTTCGACTTAGGCTTTCTCAGTCTGTCACTGATGTGGAAAGTTGCAGTGCAGCATGTGCATAGCACACACACACACACACACACACACACACACACACATTCTCTCTCAGTTAAATTGTACTATTTTGAGATGATTGCAGATATGCACACACTTTCTAAGTTAAACAATTTTGAGATCATTGTGGATTCATATGTGACTATAAGCAATGATCCAGAGATCCCACGTATCCTTCACAGTTTCCCTCAATTGTAACATCTTACAAAGTAATTGAACACTATCACAGTGAGGATGTTGATATTGATCTATTCAATATACAGAACATTTCTGTCTCATCACTCATGTTGCCCTTTTATAGCCTCACCCATTTCCTTCCCACTTCCCCCATCCCCTCCTTAACCCCTTTCAAACGTTAATCTGTTAAGCATTTTTATGGTTTTGTCATTTCAAAAATTTTTTTCACGTTTTTATTTAAAATGTAGCTAGTTAACATGGAGTGCAGTATTGGTTTCAGGAGTACCATTCAGTGGTTCATCAGAATAAGTGCCCTCCTTAATACCCACCACCCATCATCACCCCCCCACCTACCACCCCTCCATCAACCCTCAGTTTGCTTTCTATCATTAAGAGTCTCCTTTGATTTGTTTCCCTCTCTTTTTATCCCCCTCCCATATATACATGTTTTGTTTCTAAAATTCCACATATGAGTGAAATGGAATTTGTCTTTCTCTGATTGACTTGACTTATTTTGCTTATCATAGTACACTCTAGCTCCATCCACATTGTTGCAAATGGCAGGATTTCATTTTTTTGATGGCTGAGTAATATTCCTCTGTGTTTGTGTGTGTGTGTGTGTGTGTGTGTGTGTGTGTGTGTGTGTACCAAATCTTCTTTACCTGTTCATCAGTCAGTAAATATCTGTGGTCTTTCCATAGTTTGGCTCTTGTTGATAATGCTGCTATAAACACTGGGGTGCACATACCCCTTCAAATCTGTATATTTGTATTCTTTGGGTAAATACCTAGTAACACAACTGCTAGATTGTAGGGTAATTTCCTTTTTAACTCTTTAAGGAACTTCCATACTGTTTATCAGAGTGGCTGCATCACTTTGCATTCCCACCAACAGTGCAAGAGGGTTCCCCTTCTCCACATCCTTGCCAACATCTATTGTTTCTTGACTTGTTAATTTTAGCCATTCTGATTGGTGTGAGGTGGTATCTTATTGTGGTTTTGATTTGTATTTCCCTGATGATCAGTGATGTTGAACATCTTTTCATGTGTCTGTTGGTCATTTATATGTCTTCTTTGGAAAAATGTCTATTCAAGTCTTCTGCCCATTTCTCAACTGGGTTATTTGTTTCTTGGGTGATGAGTTTGATAAGTTCTTTATACGTTTTGGATACTAAGCCTTTATCAGCTATGTCATTTGCAAATAACTTTTCCCATTCCATAGGTTGCCTTTTAGTTTTGTTTAGTGTTTCCTTTGCTGTGCAGAAGCTTTTTATCTTGATGCCTCAGTAGTTCATTTTTGCTTTTGTTTTCCTTGCCTGTGTTGATGTGTCTGGTAAGAAGTTGTTATGACCAAGGTCAAAGAGGTTGTTGCCTGTGTTCTCTTCTAGGACTTCCATGGTTTCTTGTCTCACATTTAGGTCTTTCATCCATTCTGAATTTATTTTTGTGTATGGTGTAAGAAAATGGTCCATTTCATTCTTCTGCATGTTGCTGCCCTGCTTTCCAACACCATTTGTTGAGGAGAATTTTTTCCCCCCCATTGGGTATTCTTTCCTGCTTTGTCAAAGATTAGTTGACCATGTAGTTGTGGGTCCATTTCTCGGTTCTTTATTCTGTTCTGTTGATCTGTTTGTCTTTGTGCCAATAACATACTGTCTTGATGATTAAAGCTTTGTAATATAGCTTGAAATACAGAATCTTGATGCCTCCAGTTTTGTTTTTCTATTACAGAATTTCTTTTACTATTTGGGGTCTTTTGTGGTTCCATTCATATTTTAGGATTGTTTGTTCTAGCTCTGTGAAAAATGCTGATGATATTTTGATAGGGGTTGCATTAAATGTGTAGATTGTTTTTGGTAGTATAAACATTTTAACAATTTTTGTTCTTCAAATCCATGAACATGGAATGCTTTTCATTTCTTTATGTCCTCTGCAGTTTATTTCATAGCTGTTCTATAGTGTTCAGAGTACAGATGTTTTACCTCTTTAGTTAGGTTTATTCCTAGGTATCTTATTGTTTTTGATGCAGTTGCAAATGGGATCAATTCTGTGATTTCTTTTTCTGCTGCTTTGTTACTGTGCAACAAATTTCTGCACATTGTCAGAGGGTATGTAGCTATCTCCTCTGTTTTAGTGTTCTTATTGGTAATTTGTATTTTGTCTCTTTCTTTTTCAGAATTGCTAATGATTTGTTAATTTTATTGACCTTTTCAAAGAATCTTCTTTTTGGTTCATTGATTTTCTCTCTTTTTTTTAATTGTTTTTCTTTCCAAGTTCCTGAAGAGCTTATATTATTGATTTGAGACTTTTTGCCCTTTTTAATTTTTATTTATTTATCATATTTATTCATTCATTTATTTAAAGTTTATTTACTTTTTAGTATCTCTACACTCAACATTGGTCTTGAACTCACAACCCTAAGATCAAGAGTCGCTTGTGTTCTGACTCAGCCAACCAGGTGCCCCTGCCCTTTTTAATATATAAGCATTTGGTACTATACATTTCCTGCTTAGTACTTCCTTATCTGTGTTCCACAAACTTTGATATGTTGTATTTTCATTTTCATTTCAGATCAGCTTATGTATATGCATATTTATATACCTATACACATATATACAGTTTATGTGTATACATATATACACATCACTGTATACATATATAATATATAAAGTGTGTGTACATATATATACACATAAACTGAACTGAATGAAAATCCGTTTTCTTTCAACCTATCATTATACTTGAAGTGAGTCTCTTGGAATTAACATATAATCAATTCATGTTTCTAAATCTACTCTGTCAAGCTATGTCTTTTTATTGATACATTTAGACCATTTACATTTAATGTAACTATTGATATATCAAGGCTCAAATCACCATTATATCTCTAGTTTTTTGTTTGTTTTCTGGTTTTTGTTTTGCCAGCCAGGGATGGAGTGCACTGCTTCATTATTGTCAGGTGGGCTTATAAGTTCAGTCTCCCCCTTTATCCTCTACTGACACATGAAGGGGAAGCTATCCTCCTTCCTGCTGGCCAGAGTGGAAGTACTGGCTCTTCATTTGGCCTTCACTGGCACCACTCGATGAGAGGGTTGGCAGTGCCTCATTACTATAACTCACATGGCCTTATGCTGGTGAGGTGCCTCATTACACTGGACAGTAGTGAAAGTCCTGATTTTTCACTAGGCATCTTTTGACATCACTCCAGTGGTGAGGGGATAGGGCACCTCAATACTCATGGGTGAGGGTGAAAGTCCAGACTGTTTTCATGGTTTCCCCGACAGGGATCAGGGGCTTATTACTGGCCCACAATAATGTAACTCCTATCTCAACTCTATCTTTCTTGATACCATCCCAGCAATGGGTGGGTGAATGTCTAATTACACTAATCAAGGGTGGAATTCTAAGATCTCCTTACATCCTTTCCCGTGTGAACCAAATTCTTTTCTGTGGTATAAGGTAATTGTCAAAAGATTTTCTTTCTTACTATGCTGTTCCTTTCCTGATTGTTTAGCTAGAGAGAACAGGATTTGTGGAGGGTTTGTTTTGTTTTGTTTTGTTTTTGTCTGTACCCATTGGCATTTCTAGGTTGCCAGTTTCTTCACCTTCAAGACCGTGATATATGAGGCTAGGAAAATTTATGTCCACTTCATCTTCCCAGAAACAGAAGTCCCAGCTGCAATCTTTTAATAAACTTTTACTGTAACCTTGAGATTAGTATGCTTGACACTCAATAAATATTTGTTGAATGGTTTAACAAATAAATATACTACAAATATTACACTCAAGGAGCCCAGAAGCCCAGGGTCTTTCTCCTGGTATTATGCAATTTTCTTTCATAGTAATTATCATTTTGTAATCATGTATTTGTATGATTTTTTAATTAATATCTTTCATTCTAATATATTAAAAATTTCATGAAGGTTGAGTCCACATGTCATTTGCTCACCATTGAGCAAATAACATTATATCATTAGAATTTATCATAATTCTTCTGTCACATAGCATGTATTCAATTAATTTGTTGAATAGATTAAAAATGAAAAATGAATAATTTGATAAAGACACAAATAAACTGTCTTTCAGGGTGCCTTTCTTAATGGCTGTAGAACTGTAACTTTTCCTGGCATAACAACTTCCATATGAGAGAGAGCACTTATCTTTTCCATTAGGAGTGTTCTTTGACCGTTCGTCCCAACTCCTTAAATTATGTCAGACACATATACATAATAGCAATATTTATTTGACACATGAAGAAAATAGATAAGGCAACTTACAACCAGAGGTTACCAGCCAAAGCCACTAGTCATCTCAGACCCACCTCAACTGGTCACTTCAGGGAATGAGGAAATCAGTTCTTTGGGACCCTTGTAAATTTGTAGCATACCAAGTTTCATTTATACAAGTTGGGAATAAGGTTCATTGCCATTCTCAAGTTTTTATTTTCTCTTT
The DNA here is from genome assembly GCF_002288905.1 of Enhydra lutris kenyoni. Taxonomy (NCBI): domain Eukaryota; kingdom Metazoa; phylum Chordata; class Mammalia; order Carnivora; family Mustelidae; genus Enhydra; species Enhydra lutris. The sequence goes on along the minus strand of NW_019154101.1, from coordinate 22,439,537 downwards.
CACAATCTTCTCTTTCTTAGGATGATAAAGGAAATAGTGACTTTTTAATTCTGGGAAAGCACTACCTTCATCCATAAGAGCACACTTATCTTTCATCTTGGCCAGGAAAAATCACACCAGCTTATAATAATAAAACATTATATGGATTTGTTTGGTTTTAACATCATAGGGAATAATAATGATGATGTCAGTGATGGCTAATATTTGTTAAGCCCTATATAGATGCCAGGTGCTGATCCACAGGCATCGAAAAATTATCTTCTTTGATCCTCAAAGTAACTATTTAAAGTAATGTTACTATTCTTATTTTAAAGATAAGGAAATTGAGGTACTATCTCCATTTTACAGATGAAGATACTGCCTGAGGTCATACATCTCTTAAAGACAGATCCTCGATTTTATCCTGACTCTAGAGGAATTCTTATCTGTGAATTTTACATAGTTAAATGCCTATGAATGAATGAAGAGAGGAGTTTTATGCATGTCCTGGTGTGTGTGTGTGTGTGTGTGTGTGTGTTTGATAGTTATATCTTTTCAGAGGAGATAAAGATCAGCCCTGAAATTCCAATCTGCACTCTCACTTCAGCAACAGACCTCCTGGATTTGGTGTTTCAAAGAAAAATACATGTCTGTCCACCCCGGCAATATAAGATTTACAGGCACAATGCCGCTTAACTTAAATCATGAAATATACATACCTTTCCCTCACCTTTTGGATGAGAGTCTGTTAACTGTCCCCCTAACAATATCCATTCTCTCCTTCTTTTGTAGTAAGAAAGGTTTCAGCTGTGAACACAACTGCCCAGTTAAAGATGACATTGCACAGCTCTCCTGAAGCTTGTTTGGGACATTTGATTAAGTTTTGGCCAAGGGTTGTTAAAGTATTTATGTGTGACATTTCTGTTGCAAGCCAGTAAAACAATGGAAATGTTTCCTCCTTTTCTCCATCTCTCTTTCATATTTTGTTTCTTACTAACTGAAAATTTAGACATGTTATTAGGAGTGGGAGCAGCCATCTTAGAACCTAACAGGAAAGCCTCATGTTGAAGAGGTGAGAATTGCAGTATAGAAGAAGCTGGAACCAATAATGACTTCATGTAAATCCTGACAAGTTACCACTGAATTGTATTTTGAGAGAGAAATAGACATTTTTTGTTTGTTTGTTTAAGCAACTGTTTTGCAGTTTGCTTCAGCAGCTCAACTGAGCTTCTTGGGGTGAATTCACAACCATTTATTATTTTGTTTCTCAGTGTAGAGAAAGACTTTTGCCTCAAACATATCAATTAATATTACAGAGAAATCATTTGGCTAAGCACAGCTGCATGGAAGTCAGTGGTTGCCTCAGAGTTTTTCCAACAATAATGACTTTTATAAGTAAAGGAGCTCTTCATGTTTGTTTGTTTGTTTTCCCCACCCAAAAAAAGGAACAGTCTTCAGAAAGAGAGTAGTCACATTTCCTTTTCTACAGCACAGACCCCCCCCCTTTTTTTTCTTGGCTACTATCAGTTCTATTAAATATCAAAAAACTTTAGTAAGCTTAGCCACAATTCTCTGTGCCTAGCCCTAGTTTTCATTCTTTACCATTACTATCTTACTTGTTTTCACTCTTTACCATTACTAGTTTACTTGTTTTCACTCTTTACCATTTGTATGTGCCTTTCACTTCTAGTTATCTAGAACATAAACTAAAGGGATCTTTGTTTTTCTTTATTTGGTTGGTCGGTTGGCTTTTTGTATTTTTAGTTTCTGGTATTGTGCTCTGAATTGTATAGGTTCTCAGTGGATGATAGTTACTGATTAATAAGATTGAATACTGGAAATTCTCTAAATATTATACCTGTCACTCAATTAAGTGTGATTGTTTTCAAAACTTTACAGAATTATGAGGACAGTGAGCTCTTTAACATAGGGTGATTTAATATTTAGAATGTACTTTAGAATTTTATTGTTTTAAAATTTCTCAGTCTCTTTTGAACATAAAGTTAAAAAACACTATTCTTAAAAATTATATTGAAATTTAATCTGTTGCAGACCTTTTTTAATGATAAAACACTTATAAGAAAAATAATTTGATCTGTAAAAATGTATTTTTAAGTCACATAACTATATAATGATGTTAATCAGTGTTTATTTTAAAATTTTTACAAATAAGCACAGGGAAAAAAATAACAGAGAGAGAAACAAATCAAGAAATAGACTCTTAATTATACAGAACAAACCTTTTATTACCAGAGGGGAGGAGGGTGGAAGATGGGTCAAATAGGTGATGGAGATTAAGAAGTCCACTTGTCCAGATAAGACCAGAGTGATGTATGGAAGTGTTGAACTACTATACTGTACATGTGAACTTAATATAATACTGCATGCTAACTAACTTGAATTAAAATTAAAAAAATAAAATTTTTATTCACTGAATAAAACTATAGACATTTTGGATAGTTACCTTATAATGAATATTGTACTTTATAAAAGGATTAGAGTAGTTTAATATATTTTGGAGACAATATAGATCTTTAGTCGCACTTCACCTATCAATTATTTTTTTAAATTCTTCAGTAAATCAGAAAACAGGGGACGGGAAAGCAGGGCAAACGAAAAAAAAAAGGAAAGGAAATTTGCAGTATAAGTCATATATAACACTTTATATATGTAAGGGGAGTGAGTTTCAACACTGCATTTCCACCCTAATATAGGCATTGAATACTTTCCTTATCAGATTATCAGTGTACTTCTGGGAAACAAGGATCCTACTCTCTGTTATAAATGAGTAAACATACTGAAAAGAGAATGCAAACACTGTGCAACTAATGTGAGGTTGAAAAAATAAATTTTTTCACAAAGATAAAAACATCACTCATTTAAACATAAAACGGACACATGAAAGATTTTATTAAACTCACTAAATGAGGGGACAAGTGAGATATTAAAACCAGTTTGAAAACACAAATACACACATGCAAAAATACAATCAGAAATGCTGAAATGAATTTTCCAGTATTCAAACCTGATTATCCTTGAGTATGTAATGTTTAGGGTTATCTTTTCTACAAGGCATAGGTCAATTGTATGCATAGTGGGAAAATTTATTTTTATTTAAGTGGAAAATAATCACTTGCATTGCTATAGCTAAATAACATTTACATTTCTATCAATTTTCTGTAAGTCAATTTAGTGCCATTCGAAGATGCATATCTCTATAGAATCCGACGATTTCTAAAAGGTCTGCTAGATGATACTCAGCTTTCCACTAGAAGGAGAGCTCTTACTCTTTTTTGCTCTATACAAGTCTTGGACAACTTTTTTCTGACAAGCTTTAACAAGATCTTTATCCATGCTGTATAGTAAAGGGTTAACTCAACAGTCTTTGGATGTTCAAATTCTGTGTAATCTAAAGAAAGGGTTAGCTTTTGACTGGCTCCTTTGGAATATCCTGCCTGATAAGAGTGTATACTTTGGAACTTGGGCTAGTCTAGATAGCTTTATTAATGATGTGGCTTATGGTCAATGCCAGTTCTTGTTTGGCTGGGGTCCTGGGACATGCTGTATTACTTTGACCTCTGAGGGGGTTCCTGAGCATTGAGTAGTTAAGGTCAGTCTTATGGATACTCCGTACCTATTTGACTGACCTCTAAATAAAATCCCTGGACACCAAGCCTCAGGTGAACTTCCTTGGTTGGCAATAATTTGTATATGCTGTCATCCACCATTGCTGGTAGAATTAAATTTCGTTCATGTGACTCCACAGAGAGAGGACAACTAGAAACTTGTCTCCTGGACTTTGCCTCTGTGTCTTTTTCCTTTGCTGATTTTAATCTCTAACATTTATCTATAATAAACTATAAGTGTAAGTATAACAGCTTTCCTGAATTCCACGAGTCTAGTAAGTCGTCAAACCTGAAGGTGGACATAAGGACCTCCATAAGTATGGATAGACTTCATTTTTACTGGGCATTCAGGCCTCATTGAAGGAGGCCCTTAAAAGATAGATGTGAGAAGCTGAGAAACTGGGTTTGCTTTTTCATGTATATGTAGTATTTATTATAATGGCTATTTGTCTGGGACTGCAATCACAGATTCCTGGAGTTGATCATAAAGGACATTGGGTAGGGTGTTTATGGAGGTCTCTGTACCTCTCCCCAACTAATTTCTAAGATGATTCTCCATTGAACTCAACTCTCTTCTTCCCAGTTGGCCTCTCAAAAGGCAGCCTTGGATTCCTCTATTCTCTTTATAAATTACCTTCAAAGCACAAATTCTGTGACTTTCTCTTTAAAAGCTGGCTTTTACTTCTCTCAGTAAGAAACAGCTTTCATAAATCAAAAGCTTTGATTTACAAAACTAATTTGTTTCCTCGTATGGCACAAAGAGCAAATTTTGGAAATAAAAAAATAGGGTATTGGATTTTTTTCATCTTCGCAATTAAAAAAAAATCCTAATTCTTTTGTAGCCAGACAGAAAATTCCTTTATGTCATGCACTGAGTCTCCCTCGTCTACAATCTACAATATGATAATCTTCCATTATTTGATTCTTATAGTCACATAAAAAAAATTTGGCAGTTGTGGGAAAAAAGTTAAAAAAAAAAACATTGTCCTCTTCCAGTAAAATCTCTTTCCAGGATTATAATCTCCCCAAGTATTGAAAAATTCTTTGTGTCTCAGACCTAAATAATGACCAAATCTCTCTCCTTGATGGGAGAAATAAACTTCATGTCCTGGCTTTAATAGTAGAAGAAATGCAGAGAGGAATCCAGTTACTGGTGAGGAATTATTTGCTTCAATTTACCACTCAGCTGTAGGACATTTTTACTTTTTCTTTTATAAAAATTAGTTTGACTCACTGGTTGGTAAAGCCAAACGTTGCTAGTGTGAAATAGCTGCCTTATTGCTCACACAAAGATTTTTAGTTTTGTGGCCAGTTTCATCCTCAATAGGCATGATGGACCATTCCCTGGCACACACAAGGGCACGCCTTTTGAGAGGCAGCATACACGTTATGCATCTCTGAGAATGCCATGCACATCCATGTAAGTGGTGCTATAAGTAGTTATATAATGGGGCAGCCTATGCTCTGAGGAGTGGCCCTGAACATATTTCAGTTGTTTGACAGCTTTGTTAGAAAGGACAACCGTGACAGCTATGTTCAAACATTTTAAGGCTGCTTTGTAGAATTAAATGGGCGATGTCTGGCTGGCTCAATCCAAAGAGTGTGTGACTTGTTCTCAGAATCATGAGTTCGAGACCCCTTCCAGTATAGAGATTAATTAAATAAATAACACTTAAAAAAAAAAAAAAGAATAAAGGGGCACCTAGGTAGCTCAGTTGGTTAAGCATCTATCTTTGGTTCAGGTTGTGATCCCAAGTCCTGGATGGAGCCCCACATCGGGCTCCCTGCTCAGAGGGGAGTCTGCTTCTCCCTCTGCCCTTCCCCCTGCTCATACTCTCTCATCTCTCAAATAAATAAATAAAATCTTTTAAAAAAAGAAATGTTTTCTGTATGATATCAGTGGTTAAGAATAGTTCTAATGGATATATCCTATAAGAGCACATATTGCTCTTAATAAAATGCAGAGCTTTTTTACAGTCAGAATGGCTCAAAAGTAGAGTAGTTTACCTTGAAATAGCTGGAATTCAATCAGTGAAAGTGTTCATATATAGTTTGGATAACTCCTTGGTAGATATACTGTACAGGGACTCAGTTTTTATAATAACATTGATAGGATAAGATGGTATTTAAGCTCCTGTCTGACACTGAAACTCAGTGGATTCAAGAGATCTTTAGAATTAGCAGCACTGTGCTTGGAGATATAAATGAAATTGAAACACATCCTGTGGCTGCCATCCGGCTATATGAAGTTGTGATTGTTATCAAGTTAAGTGTTTTATGCCTCCATACAGACAGCTGCCCTGGAAAAAAAGATGGATTCAGGGAGTCTGTATTCTTCTGCCAGATTTCTTGTAACTAAGCCTGTGGTAGTAAATTAGCTCAATCTGGGATGTCTGGGTGGCTCAGTCGGTTCAGCGTCTGCCTTCGGCTCGAAGAATCATCCCAGGGTTCTGGAATCGAATACCACATCAGACTTCTTGCTCAGTAGGAAGCCTGCTTCTCACTCTGCCTGCTGCTTCCCCTACTTGTGCTCTCTCTCTCTCTAACAAAGAAATAAATACAATCCTTTTAAAATTTAGCTTAATCCAAGGATTAAAAATCTTTAAAATAAAAAAATAAAATTAACTATAATAAATAATATAATAAAATAAATAGTGATAAAATAAAATAAAAATAATTAAAAATCTATCTACCTATCTATCTATCTAATCAGCCAGTGTGGCTTAAAGCAAGATGTCATAGTGCAGGACTGGGCTGGAAGTAATTCATACCTGGTATGCTGTCTTCACTTGATGGTTAGTCACCTGGAACTTCACATTGAGGAAGATTATTAGGCCTTATTTTGATTCAGCTGGAAATGTGCCATGGGTGACTAGTGCTGGGAAGAGAAAATGGTATAATATAGTCTAGATATTTGCCATCTCTCTCATGCGGAAAACTTGGCACTCTAGTTAGATAGAACTCATGGAATTCATTGCCTAGAGACTTCACCTGCTCAGGGTTTTGAACCTTAGCTGTGTAGGTCCAAAAACTCAAAGCATCCAGGGTCAATTAGGTTCAAGCACTGCCTCATACAATCAGAAGATTATAATGTACAAATTAGAATGCCAATGTAATAATTTTCAATTAGAACTATCACTGTCAAGTTGATTAAAATTCCTGTGTTTTTAGTCAGGGCACTCGGGCAGCTGGTGACACTGAGATAGATTAGTTAATAATACTGCTTAGGACTTAGTCTATTCATTTATAACTTTCTTTTTCCAGTGTGTTCAAATTTCACTCTAACTTTTGAACTTTCTAAGACTACTTCCTGATTCCTGCACTGACTATGGTCATACATTTATACTTAATGGCTTAGGGCCAACTTACTGTGTTGAAGGTCCAATTTCTTTGTTTTCCCAATCCATTATGGACTGGTACTTTAATAAGATGCAATATGAATGAGTTATTATTAAAAAATTAAAAAATGAAAAACATGCATAATACAAACATTTTTATTATTTAGTACAGTGGGCATAAAATAACTTCAAAATTCTTATAAAAGTTTCTAAACCTTTACTCTCAATGTCTAAACCATATTCCATAAGCAGAATACTTAATGAGTGTTCATTGCTAATGAACTTAAGGAAAATTTATAATACAGTGAAGCTTAATTTTTATGCATTGGATGAACACATTACAGTGCATTGGAGCCCATGTATAATCAATTCAATCAGTATATTTATATTCATTAAATGAGATGAAGAGAACAGATTTATTATTTTAAATGGCTATAGAAGTCTGTAGTAGCTATATTTAATATTTAGGATATAAAGCATAAGCAATTATATTAAAGTACATAAAATGTACTTGAAACCAAGTTCTTCCTAAAATAATAAGTCAGCTCCCAATGAAACATTGTTCATATAAAAAATTGTAATAGTATTTATGGTATCATTTTGAGGGTTAAAACTTGGGTAAAACACGGGGAATTTTGGTCAATGGTGGTGTCAGGAGATGTAGAATCACTGATTTGTTTCATCACCATAGGGAAATGTTACACTGATGTGTAGGATGGATATTGATTTCATAGATACACATCCCAAATCCCTTTGCTCTGATAATTGTTAACACAAAGAGACACAATGATGACTTCTGTCCTAATACCCAACATGCAAAATTTCATCACAGTTTATTGAATCTATTACATTGATTCTGCCATTAGACAAATATCAAGTTTTTAGCTAGCATCTGAAACTATGCATTTTTGTTCCTCAGCCACTAAAACTTAGTCATTTAAGTGCCACACACATCACACAAACTGATTGAAAAGTGGACATTTTCTAATTTCTAGCCTCACTACTATTTTAATTTGCTATATTGACTCTCAGGCCTCAGCCTTTCCAGCCTGTTTGTGGTTTTCATTGCTCTTCCATGTTTATACTTGAAAAATTATTTTTTTAATTTTAGAGAGAAAGAGCATGGGGGCGGTGACAGGAGCAGAGGGAGAGTGGGAGAATCTCAAGCAGACTCCCCACTGAATGTGGAGCCCAAAGTGGGGCTTGATCTCACAGCCCTGAACTCACAACCTTAACTGAAATCAAGAGTTGGATGCTTCACCGACTACCCCACTCAGGCATCCTTCATGTTTATACTTTTTAAGACTCAACAACATTCACTACAGTTTCTAGCATATTTCTGTGTTTAGGCTTGGCTTCCTGCATAACACTTCAATTTCCACCTCACAAGAAGAACCCCATATTCTTAGAGGTGAGAGAGATTATTATACCTTAATTTTTCTTAGTATAGCCATCACTTTTCTTACTACCTGATGCCCACGTTTTGCTGGGCATCTGATGATGCCCACAAGTATACTTTAAATTGGTATTTTGGCAATGGGTTAAGAGAGTCTGTATGACCTTATAAGATCATTTCCTGTCAACATTCAGATTTATACACCTCACTATGGATATCCAGGGTCAACTGGTAGAATCCAGGCCTAGTAAAACTGCTAGATTGTTGTTTCATGCTTACTCATTTCCACAGTGCATTCCAATATCATGCTTATCTACTTTTAGGCATATTCTTCATACAGTGAGAATAACTTTGCTCTCCTCTACAGGGGATGGAGACAGTCTTTTTATGGAAGACTGGCTGGCTATGTAAATGTCTGTCACAATCATAGGCCACTTCAAGCTTTATGCCTATGGTAAACTATCTAGAGATTCATTTGGAAAATTGAACTTATTACTTTAATGGTCTCTGAATGCCTTATCAACCACCAAGTCTAGGGACAGCATTGCTAATAAAATTATTTCACACTTTTATGTGTCCTTTGTGGGAATGCTTCTTCTTGGTAATTTGCACAACCCTTAAGCAAAGAAAGAATAATCACACCTGTTTATGAGGAGCAAAGACACATCTTCACCAGCAATCCCAATCTGACATGGCTCTATATACACTATTATACGATATCAATCAAACTTTGCACATGTAATTTCTTAACTCTTCTAAACCTATCTCAGATTATTTCATGAGCACCAGCCTCAAGTTCAGCAACATAAAAATGGTAAACCTAATGGTAAAGTGGGAAACTTAGTAAGTAAGAGATTCATATTAGAATAGTCCATTCTAATATGCCTTTGCTAGCTAATCTCATATATGCTTGTACATTTGCTATTAAACATACCAAATGAAAACATAACTCATGCCAAAGCTTTGGTTGACTATGCTTTCTACTACATTCACAATAATTTATTGTCATTTTACAGTAAAGCTAAGGTATGTATAATTCAACATTCACTAAGGATCCACTAAGTGTCAAAAACTGTATTACTAGTTGTGTGGATTGTGAGGATGGGTATAAATATAGTTAAGACATATCTCTAGGAACTCATGATAAATTCTAAAATATTCATAATTTCAGTGGATAGAAATTATATCCCAATAGCTGGCTGTGATAATAATAACATAGGGGCTATAATGGAGATATATGCAAACTGCTTTAGAGGACAGAGGAGAGAACTAATTCTCACCTAGATGTAGGGATCAAGAAAGACTTTGAAGAAGATGATGGATATGAGCTGAATCTTCAGGATTGATTGAACTTTGAAAGGTGGGGAGGTAAGAGGGTGAGTAAGTGGCCTGGTAGGACAGGGGAAAGCAGTGGAGAATGGAAGGAATGGGTACATCTTGAAAAAAGGGGAAAAAGAGCCTCTAAACAAGGTAAGTTTTAAACTTTCTATCGCAGATGGAGGAAAATCTATTGAACCAACTGTCTTGGCTCTTCCAGTGTGATCATAGCATTGCTTGTATGGATTGTCAAATAAGGGATGAGCTCATAAAAGGATATTAATGTGTCATTTTTATTGAGCAAAGTAGCATTACAGGAAAGGTGATTTCAAAGGCACGTGGGTCTTTCATTACAGCCTTCAGGGGCGATGTTTGATCACTGAAAACAGCCTGCTTTGTTCCAGCTTTCTCTGATGTTTGGCATTATCCTGAATACATATGCTCTGACTTGGGAAGAATCAGTCTATAAAGATTTAATAGATTTTAGATTTGCATATTCAAAATACATGTCATGGTTAAAATGAAATGAAAACTATTTTAATATCTACATCTGTATTATACATAAACATGTAGTTCAGACATATCTTAGCAAATTTTTAAGAAGCAATTACATATGTTATATTTGCTTGTCCTAAGATTATGAGAGTTGGCTATTTTAAAAATTAACCATTTTATATTTTCACTGAGGAAAAAATATATTTTAGGAGACATTATATTGGTGATAACAAAAGACAGGAACCCTTCAAGTTTCAGGGATTTGAAGTTGCTGTATGTTCTTGTCTCCTTTCATGGACATAACTTCCAAATGTTGTGTATCAGCAACCACTTTCTTTATTAAAAATGAATTAACACCATACTTGGGTAGAGAAAATTGAAAGTCACAAATAACTGTAAAATGTAAAATGTAAAATATAAAAAAAAGATAAATGTAAAAGATTAGTATTTGCATGAGGTACTTTTCCTTATGACTAAAAGAGGTGACTTTTTTTTTTTTAACCAAAAGGAGAGATTCTTGGAAAGAGACCTGGAGAGTCAAAAGCTTGTGTGGTGACTAAAATAGAATTTTCTCTTCTTAGAATTCTCTGGCCTCTATTCCTGTAAATTGATAAGTAATCTCACATAAATTCATCTTTTAATTTTTTGAATTCCAGTGGAACCTTTGAGAGAAAGATGGCATTCCAAGTCAGTCAGTTTGATATACTTTACATTTACAATTAGACGCTCACTGCGTTGAAATTGAGCCCAACAGACTTCAGCTAATATTTTATTTCATATGACAAATAAAAATCTTATCATGTCAATTCCCTACTTAAAATCTTTCATTTTACTTGTCCTCACAACATCTTTCACCTCAATGACACTGAATGCTTTTGTGTGGCATGTCCTTTCTTTTCTGGTTAGTTTTGCAACAGTCTCAAGACAGAGACTTTCAGTTATGCATTTGTAACCCAGATCACTGCTTTCATCTGGAGATCTTGTTAAAAATGCAGGTTCTGATTCAGCACGTCTGGGATCTGGCCAAGATTCTAACAAGCTTCCAGGTACTGCAGTTGACCACACTTTGGATAGCAAGCACCTAGATACATATGACCTCTTATTAAATTGGTATTAGTTCCTGGATCATGATAACTGAAAACTTAGGTTTTCTGACTTTGCATCAGACTTTGACCTTTTTGTTTATTGGTAATCTCATAAAGATGTTGTATGATCTGGACTTCTTTTTCTTCTCTAGTCTCCTTTCTTATCCTATTCTTACTTACATTTGAGACATACCGAAATACTTAAAATTTCCAGAATGTGTCAAGCTCTTTTATATCTCAGTACCTTTTCAAATACTATTTCCTCTGCCTGCCCCAACATCTTGTGTTGCTTCCTTTAAAACTCAGTTCAACTTGGCACATCTGGGTGGCATAGTCAGTTAAGTGTCTGACTCTTGGTTTCAGCTCAGGTTGTGATATCAAGGTCCTGGAATCAAGCCCTATGGCAGGCTCCATGTTCAGCATGTGGTCTACTTGAGATTCTCTCTCCCTCTCCCTCTCCCTCTGTCCCTTCCACCCCTCCCCCTCCCTGGCCATGTTCTCTCTCTTTCTCAAACAAATAAATAAATCTGAAAAAAAGAAAAAAAGAAAAGAAAAAAAAAAACCTCAGTTCAGCTGTAGTTTCCAGGAATCCTTCCCTAATCTCTCTACATTGTAATTGTTTAATTAAATGCTTCCAGGATTCTCCCACAATGCTCTGTATTTCCTATGTTATAACTTTCTTGTAATCTATTGTACAGTCTGTTTACTTGTCTCCTTGCTTCAAGATAGCACTTCTTGGGAGGAAAAGATTATACATTTTAACTCCAGTACCTACTGCTAATCACAATGCTTGACACATGGTAGGTTTCCATTAAAGTTACTGAATGAATAAGGAAGGGCAGTTGGTGTGTTGTAATATGATGCAATATTGTCTTTCATGAAGTTTAACTTGAATTGGGAGTAATAAAAACTAAAGTCATAAAAAGTTAAGTACAGGATGAGATAATACTGAAGATATAAATGTTAGTGTGTGATTAATTGCCAAATGAGGATCATAGAAAATAACTGTTCTAAGGTCATTGGAGGAAAATGTCACTATAGATTTTTGCTATGTCTTTAATACCCCAGTTGTTCCACAAAAGATTGGAGATAGCTGAAAATACCATATTTGGGAATTAATGAGAGGTATGAACACATATATAGTTAAGGGAATAGTATTAGAAAAGCAGAGAGTTATGGAAGTACATACTCAGAAATTGGGGAGCAGATATACTAGCATATTTGCAAAAATGGCCCTCATTCAATAATGGGCAGTAAGGATGGTGTGCTGGACTTCCATTTCCACTCTCTACCTTGGAGGCTGACTTTCTGTGGTGGCTTCAGTAGCTCCCTTGTCCTCTGGCTTCTGGCTTAATTTGGCCAAAGGAGGGTACCCTGGCAAAGGATCAGATAGAGGGAGAAGAGTGAGGTCAGAATATTTATTTTCTTGTGTTACCTAGAACTGGCTGTGCCTCTGTGTAAATTGCCCCTTTGTTAAAATCTCCTTAAATTATTCTAATCTGAGTGTGCCCCCTGTTCCCTGCTGACACTCTAATATAAACACGGAGTTGTTTAATGCTAGATTGGATGATAGGCTTAATAACTTTTATGATAATCATTAATGCTACAAAAATGTTTTAGGTGCTATGTATCAGGTAAGATTCTGTGAGAGGGGGGTTCAATAGAAAAGAATTCGAAAAGCAAACCAACCTGAAATCTCATACTTCTATTGTTCACATTTTTGTGTGGTAAAGAGGATATAAATTATATTAGGGGTAAGAAAAAATTGATATGTTTAAATCCCCACAGTTCTGTAATGTTTCTTTACATCAACCTTTCATTTAATGCTCAGTTGAAAAGTAATAATATATTAAAGATGTAATTTTGGAGTTGTTCTCTTTTTACTTTGGATAGATTATCCAGATTTTTGCCTTTCCTCTTTTCTGTTGCTCATTTTCTGGTTATTTCACTGCTCACTCTTCTTCCATCAGGAGATCTAAAAGGAAAATAAACGGGTGAAATCTTAGCTTTAGTATCTATGATAAGAGGTTTGTTAGGAAAGAGAGTGAAATTCTGAACTGAAATGAAGCTTTTCAGTTTATCTGGGCTGTTCTGCCCCCTAATTGCCATAAAGATACCAAGAGATATTTCCAACTTGTCAAAAATCGAGAGAGAGAATAAACAAAAAGTCTTATATTCATGACGACAAAGAGAAACAGGTTTAATAAATAGGTACAATGCTCTTAATATAAGGAAGGCCCTGGTGTATAGACTCTGTCTTTGAATCTTGGATTGTATTACAACCTTGTTTGCAATACATACTTAGATCACTGTTGACTCACATGAACCTAATTCAGTGACCCAGCAAAAATAGAGCATAAATCCCAGCAAGGGAAGATATGTTTGTAGTTTGACCTTGGAATGATGAGCTAAAGGTGCTGAGGAAACCATAAATCAAATTTACAATAACAACAAAAATAAGGTTGTTTATACTTTGCCCAGTGGATGGAGTGAAAATCTAATATTTTCTTGGTACATGCTGTACATTTTGCCAAGCTTGATTAAATGCCTGTTTAGTAGGTAGCTAGGAGAGGAACTGAATAAAAACACTTTATATGAAGCTTTAGACTACTACTTCATTATCTCTGATTTAATTCTTTTTTTAAAAGCCGTTTTAACTCTTCCTTTTTTTTTTTTTTTAAGGTTCCATTTACGAAATGTTTGGAAATGAATGCTGTTTGTCAACAGGAGAAGTGATTAAAGTTACTGGTCTCAAAATTAAGAAGATCATAGCTGAAATTTCTGAGCACATTGAGGGTTGTGAGTCTCTACAACCATTTGAGCTGCCTATGAATTTTCCAGGTGCAGTATATTGCAACCATTTCACATTTATAAAACTATGGTTATTATGCATCTATACAGTTGAAAACAAGTGGTAGCTTTCTTTTCACTCTAGGGTAGTGGATTAAAAAACTAGAATTCTTTTTTATTTTTTTAAATGCAGTGTTATATGAGTTTCAGGTGTACGGTATAGTGATTCAACTGTTAATACATTTCTCAGTGCTCATCCTGATAGGTATACTCTTAATCCCTTTCACCTGTTTCACGCAGTCACCCACCTCTACCTCCTGTCTGGTAACTATCAGTTTATTCTCTATAGTTAAGAGTCTGTTTTTGGCTTGTCTCTTTTTTCTTTGTTTCATTTGTTTTGTTTTTTTAATTCCACATATGAGTGAAATCATATGGTATTTGTCTTTCTCTGACTTTTTTCATTTAGCATTATACTTTCTAGATCCATCCATGTTATTGCAAATGGTAAGATTTCATCCTTTTTATGGCTGAATAATATTCCAATATATATACACCATATGTATACACACACACACACACACATATACACCACATCTTTTTCATCCATTCATCTATCAGTGGACACTTGAACTGATTCCATAGTTCCATAGTTTGGCTCTTGTAAATAATGCTTCAGTAAACATAGGGGTGCATGCATCTTTTTGAATTAGTATTTTTGTATTCTTTGGATAAATATCCAGTAGTGGAATTACTGGATCATATGGAAGCTCTATTTTCAATTTTTTTGAGGAAACCCAATACTGTTTTCCTCAGTGGCTACACCCATTTGCATTCTCACCAATAGTGCATGAGGGTTCATTTTTTCTCCACATCAGTGCTTTGTAAGGACTACTAGAAGGTAAATTATTTCTCCCCTTTTTAATATTCTTCATTTAGGACTTAATATTATCTGTTAACAAATACTTAATGAGTTCTAACTGTATGCATTACTTATTATGCTAGTGAGAATGAAGAAATCAAAGATATTTCATAAAGTTATATAGGACTAATATCTCTTAAATATATTTATTCTCTTTATTCCTATTGTAAGTAGAATCTGGCTCCCTGGATCACTGCTAAACTTCTGAGTATGATCTTACTGACACATCTGGTTGCTCCTCTTTGTCTAGTTAACTCTACTCACCCTTCCAAAATGAGCTCAAATACCATATCCTCTGTAATGCTTTTGCTGCTGCCCTAACCTACTCTAGGTATCTCTCTTTTATGTTCCCAATATCTTTTTCACCAATAGCATTGGGTAGTCATTAATAATTTTCTCATTTGTCTTATTCTCCAGACCAGAGGTTGGCAAATGTTTTTTATAAAGAACCAGATAGTAAATATTTTAGACTTTGCCACCAGATGATCTCTGTCACAACCATTCCACTCTGATTCTGTAACATGAAGAGAGATAAAGATGATACATAAACCAATGGATGTGGCTGTGGTCCAATAAAAATGTACCTACAATGATAGCTGGCCAGTAGAATTTGGCCTGTGGACTGTAGTTTGTTGACTTCTCCTCTAGACTAAAACTTTTTGGCAAATAAAGTATGACATATATGACTTTATACCTAGTACCAAGCATTTTTTCAGTAGTCATTTATTGAATGGATGAATGAGTGAAATGAGTGAATAAATGATTAGTGGAGGAGAAAAATCTAGGAAACACTTAAAATATTATGTGATTCATGGTGTGATTGAAATATCCTTGGTTTCCAGAGGAAAAGGGGGAGGGGGAGGAAAAGAGGAGGAGAGGAGAGGAGCAGGATGGGGGAGGAGGGGGAGGAGAGATATGCATGGGTTCCATGAGAGTCTTGATAAGGAATATCTAACTCCTGTTGGTCATGTTTCAGAACATGGATTTTGGAGTCATTACATATATTTGAATTTCAACTTTGCCATTTGTTAGTTGTATAACCTTGCCAAATTACTTACTCTCCTCTCATGTAAAATGGGAATAATAATACTATCTATCTTCTAGTATTTTGGAGAGAATTGAACATTGAAATATATTTGAAGTGTTCAGAATGGTACTTGTCACATATCAAGTGTCAGGTTTTATACTGTTATCAAGTGGAGTCAAGTTTTTCAAAGCTTTTGAAAAATGTTATACTTGAGTTCAGATTTGGAGAATGAAAATAAATTAGCTATGTGAGGAGAGGATTATTCCAAGTGTTCCAGTATTTTCTTCCTTTCTACTGGAATTTTACCTAGTTTTAAATTCTATTGACTCCTTCCTTACGTAACCCCATCCTTTATAGCAATGGTTCTCAAACATGGCTGCACACTGGAAATCACCTAGGGAGGTTTAAAATATCCTGATGCTCAGTCCACTTGCCTGTGATATTTTGATTTATTTGGTCTGGAATGAAGTCTGGTTACCAAAATATCTTGAAGTGACCAGGATGATTCTAATAAGCAGTCAAGGTTGCAGGCCATTGCTTTATGAGAAGCTTTTCCTGAGTATTCTAGTTGAATGTAACAATTCCCTTTTTGAATAACTATAGCCTTTCATGCCCTAATGATTGCATTTATTACATTTTGAATGTAATTGAAGTTATTTGTGGACTACTGCTTAACAGATTACAACATTGCTAACAACAGAATCTGAATCTCATTTACTGCTATGATCCCCACAGTGTTTAGGAGAAGATGTATATAAATATTTAGTAAGTTAAAATGACTAGAATCTTCTAGTAGAAGGAGTGTTTCTTATGAGAGTAGTGAAAACACTTAGTTTTTAATTTTTATTATTTTTTTAATTTTTATTGTGTTATGTTGGTCACCATACAGTACACCATTAGTTTTTGGTGTAGTGTTCCAAGATTTGTTGTTTACATATAACACCCAGTGCTCCATGCAATACATGTCTTCCTTAATACCTATTAGTGGGACAACCCATACCCTCACCTCCCCCTCTTTTATTTTAGAATATATATTATATATTTATTTTGGGGAATTAGCTCACATGATTATGGAAATTGGCAAATCTAAAATCTGTAAAGCCAATTTCCCACTTAGCTTTTGACTAGCACCTTAGTTTGGGGACTTACTATTTAGAATTTTTTGAGTCTTCAGTTGACATGATAAGCTTGCATCAATTGAGCAACAATTAGAAAAATTTATTTACAAAACTAATTTTAATGTATGGATCAGGACAAATGTGGAGGGGAAAAGTGATTAGTGATGATTACAGAATACTTTCTTTCAAAGAGGTCTCTGAGGTGATGATGAAAGATCGAGTATAGAAGTAATTCTTCTATGTTAGCACTAGGGAGAGAGAGAAATTAAGGCCATTAACATTTTTAAATTAATTTCAACAGAAATATCTCTTTATTTATACTGTATTTAAAACTGTCAATTTAAACTCCTAGTTAGATATTAAACTCAAAAAGTACTTTAATATATATTTTAAACATCCTTTGTTATTTGGGAATTTCCCAAATTTTCTTTTGTTATTTATTTCAACTGCATTCTAGTGTGGTCAGAAGACATACTTTATCAATTCTTTTAAATTTTTTCAGACTTGTTTTATGCTTAACACATGGCCTATCCTGGAGAATGTTCCATGTGCTCTTGAGAAGAATGAGTATTCTGCTGTTATTTGGTGGATTGTTCTACAGACGTCTGTTGGTTTATAGTGTTGTTCAAGTCTTCCTGTTCCCTGAGAATCTTCTGTCTAGATCTATCCATTATTGAAAGTTCCAACTATTATTGAAGTTTCCAGCTATTACTGTCAACTTTTGCTTCGTGTATTCTGGGACTCTGATGTTAAGTGTATATGTGCTTATAATTGTTATCTCTTCTTGATAAGGTGGCCCTTTTATTGTTCTATAGTATTCTTTGTCTCTAGTAAAATTTTTGTTTTAAGGTTTATTTTGTCTGATACTAATGTAGTTACTATAGTTCTCTTTTGGTTACTACTTGCATGGTCTATCTTTTTTTTTTTTTATTTAAATTCAGGTAGCCAACATATAGTACATCATTTAGTTTTTTACATAGTGTTCAATGATTCGTTAGTTGCGTATAACTCCCAGTGCTCATCACATCACGTGCCCTCCTTACTGCCCATCACCCAATTACCCCATCACCCCACCCACCTCCTTTTCTGCAACCTTGGTTTGTTTGCCAGAGTCAAGAGTCTCTTGTGGTTTGTCTCCCTCTCTGATTTCTTCCCATTCAGTTTTCCTTCCTACCCCCTATGATCATCTGCATGGTTTCTTACATTCCACATATGAGTGAAACCATATAATTGTCTTTTTCTGATTGACTTATTTCACTTAGCCTAAGAACCTCCAGTTCCATCCATATAGATATAAATGGTAGGTATTGATCCTTTCTGATGAGTGAGTAATATTTTATTGTATATATGAACCCATTCATTCTTCTTTACCCATTCATTTGTTGATGTTCATTCCACAGTTTGGCTACCATTGACATTGCTGCTGTGAATATTGGGGTACATGTGCTCCTACTTTTCACTATATCTGTATCTTTGGGGTAAATGCCCAGTAATGCAATTTCTGGGTACTAGGGTAGTTCTATTTTTACTTTCTTAAGGAACTTCCGTACTGTTTTCCAGAGTGGCTGTACTAGCTTGCATTCCCACCAATAGTGTAAGAAAGTCCCCCTTTCTCTGCATCCTCACCAGCATTTGTTTTTCCCTGTCTTGTTAATTTTAGCCATTCTAACTTGTGTAAGGTAGTATGTCATTGTAGTTTTGGTTTGTATTTCCCTGATGGTAAGTGATTTGGAGGATTTTTTCATGTGTCTGCTGGCCATTTGGATGTCTTCTTTGGAAAAGTGTCTGTTCATGTCTTCTGCCCATTTCTTGACTAGGTTATTTGTTTTTCGGGTGTTTGATAAGTTTTTTACAGATCTTGGGTACCAGGCCTTTATCTGATATGTCATTTACAAATATCTTCTCCCATTCTGTAGGTTGCCTTTTAGTTTTGTTGACTGTTTCCTTTGCCGTGCAGAAGCTTTTTATCTTGATGAACTCCCAATAGTTCATTTTTGCTTTTGTTTCCCTTGTCTTTAGAGATATGTCTTGCATAGAATTGCTGCGGCCAAGATCAAAAAGGTTACTGCCTATATTCCCTAGGATTTTGATAGATTCTTGTCTCACATTTACATCTTTCGTCCATTTTGAGTTTATCTTTGTGTATGGTGTAAGAAAATGGTCCACTTTCATTCTTCTGCATGTGACTACCCAATTTTCCCAGCACCCTTTATTGAGGAGACTGTCTTTTTTCCATTGGATATTCTTTCCTGCTTTGTTGAAGATTAGTTGAGCAAAAAGTTGAGGGTCAATTTTTGGGCTCTCTATTCTGTTCCATTGATCTATGTGTTTGTTTTTGCGCCAGTACTGTGCTGTCTTGATGATCACAGCTTTGTAATGTAGTTTCAAGCCTGGAATTATGATGCCTCCAGCTTTGGATTTCTTTTCCAACATTCCTTTGGTTACATGGGGTTTTTTCTGGATCCATACAAATTTTAGGATTGTTTGCTCCAGCTCTATATTTTGATAGGGATTGCACTGAACGTCTAGATTGCTCTGGGCAGCATTAACATTTTATCAACGTTTATTCTTCCAATCCATGAGAATGGAATGTTTTTCCATCTCTTTGTGTTTTCCTCAATTTCTTTCATAAGTGTTCTGTAGTTTCTAGAGTATAGCTCTTTACCTAGGTATATTCCTAGATATATTCTGGTTTTTGTTGCAAATGTAAATGGGATTGATTCCTTAATTTCTCTTAATTTCTCTGTCTCACTGTTGGTGTATAGAAATGCAACTGATTTCTGTGCATTGACTTTGTATCCTGCCACTTTACTGAATTCCTATATGAGTTCTAGCCATTTTGGGGTGGAGTCTTTTGGGTTTTCCACATAAAGTATCATTTCATCTGCTAAGAGAGTTTAGCTTCTTCTTTGCCAATTTGAATGCCTTTTATTTCTTTTTGTTGTCTGATTGCTGAGGCTAAGACTTCTAGTACTATGTTGAACAGTAGTGATGAGAGTGGG
This sequence comes from Enhydra lutris kenyoni, assembly GCF_002288905.1. NCBI lineage: Eukaryota > Metazoa > Chordata > Mammalia > Carnivora > Mustelidae > Enhydra > Enhydra lutris. Next base: position 22,419,445 of record NW_019154101.1, on the reverse strand, counting down.
CATCACTGTCATATTCCTGACCTTAAGGGAAAAGCTTTCAGTTTTTCCCCATTGATAATGATACTTGCTGTGGGCTCTTTGTTGATGGGCTTTTATGATATTGTGGTATGTTCCCTCTGTCCCTATAGTTTGAAGAGTTTTATTCAAGAAAAGTTGCTGTATTTTGTCAAATGCTTTTTCTGCATGAATTGAGAGGATCATATAGTTCTTGTCTTTTCTTTTATTAATGTGATTTATCACATTGATTGATTTGTGAATGTTGAACCACCCTTGCATCCCAGGAATAAATCCCACCTGGTCATGGTGAATAATCCTTTTAAGGTACTGTTGGATCCTATTGGCTAGTATTTTGGTGAGTATTTTAGCATCTATGTTCATCAGGGATATTGGTCTTTCATTCTCCTTTTTGATGGGGTCTTTGTCTGGTTTTGGGATCAAGGTAAGGTTGGCCTCATAGAATCAGTTTTTAAGTTTTCCTTCCATTTCTATTTTTTGCAACAGCTTCAGTAGAATAGGTATTAATTCTTCTTTAAATATTTGATAGAATTCCTCTGGGAAGATATCTGGCCTTATTTTTGGGGAGGTTTTTGATTACTGCTTCAATTTCTTTGCTGGTTATTGGTCTGTTCAGATTTTCTGTTTTAGCCTTGTTAGTTTATAAGTTTCTGGGAATGCATCCATTTCTTTCATTTGTTGGCATATAGTTGTTCATTAACTTGTTGGCATATAGTTGTACATAGTATGTTCTTACATTTGTCAGTATTTCCTTGGTATTGGTCATCATCTCTCCCCTTTCATTCATAATTTTGTTAATTTGGGTCATTTCCCCTTTCTTTTGGATAAGTCTGGACAGAGGTTTATCGATCTTATTAATTCTTTCAAAGGACCATCTTCTAGCTTTGCTGATCTCTTATACTGTTCTTCGGGTTTTTATTTTGTTGATTTCTGCTCTAATCTTTATTATTTCTCTTCCCCTCTTTGGTTTAAGTTTTATTTGCTGTTCTTTCTCTAGGTCCTTTATATGTAAGTTTAGCTTGTGTATGTGGGATTTTTCTCGTTTTTTGAGAGAGGCTTGTATTCCTATGTACTTCCCTTTTAGGACTGCCTTTGCTATATCCCAGAGGTTTTGAACAAATGTGTTCCCCTTCTCATTAGTTTCCATGAATATTTTAAGTTCTTCTTTAATTTCCATGTTGACCCATTCACTCTTTAGCAGGATGCTCTTTAACCTACTAGTGTTTGAGTTCCTTCCAAATTTCTTCTTGTGATTGAGTTCAAATTTCAAACCATCATGGTTTGAAAATATGCAGGGAATAATCTCAATCTTTTGGTATCATTTGACACCTGATTTATGACCCAATATGTGATCTATTCTGGAGAATATTTCATGTGCACTCAAAAAGAATGTGTATTCTGTTGCTTTAGGATGGTATACTCTGAATATATCCGTGAAGTCCATCTGGTCCAGTGTATCATTCAAACCCCTTGTTTCTTTGTTTATCTTCCACTTAGATGATCTGACTATTGCTGTGAATAGGGTGTTGAACTCCCCTACTATTACTATATTATTATCAATATGTTTATTTTGGTTATTAACTGGTTTATATAATTGGGTGCTCTCATGTTGGGGGCATAAATATTTACAATTATTAGATCTTGCTGGATAACCCTTTAAGCTTTATATAGTGTCCCTCTACATCTCTTAGTACAGTCTTTGGTTTAAAATATAATTTATCTTATATGAGTATTGCTACTCCAGCTTTGTTTTGAGGTCCATTAGCATGGTAAATGGTTCTCTACCCCCTCACTTTCAGGATGGAGGTGTCTTTACGTCTAAAATGGGTCTCCTGTAGGCAGCATATGGATGTTTCTTTTTTAAATCCAATCTGATATACTGTGTCTTTTGGTTGGAGCATTTAGCCCATTTACATTTAGAGCAACTATTGGAAGATAGGAATTTAGTGTCATTATATTGCCTATAAAGTCCCCGTTTCTGTAGATTTTTCTCTGTTTCTTTCTGGTCTATGTTATTCTTAGGGTTTCTTTTTGCTTATAGTAGCTCCCTTAATATTTCTTGCAGGGCTGGCTTGGTAGTCACAAATTATTTCAGTTTCTGTCTGTCCTGGAAGTTATTTATCTCTCCTTCCATTCTGAATGACAGCCTTTCTAGATAAAGTATTCTTGGCTGCATGCTCTTCTCATTTAGTACCCTGAATACATGTTGCTAGCCCTTTCTGGCCTGCCAGATTTCTGTGGATAGGTTGGATTTATTCTGATGTTCCTCCCTCCATATGTAAGGAACCCCTCTCCCTAGCTGCTCTCAGGATAGCTTCTTTTTCTCTAAGATTTGCAAGCTTCACTCTTATATGTCAGGGTATTGATCTGTTTTTACTGATTTGGGGAGGGGTCCTCTATGCCTCTTGGACATGAATGGTTGTTTCCTTCCCCGGTGGAGGGATGTTCTCAGCTAGATTTGCTCAAATATACCTTCTGGCTCTCTCTCTCTCTCTCTCTCTCTCTCTCTCCCCCCACCCTGTCAGGCACCCTAGTAATTCCAACATCAGTTTACTTCGGGGTATCATTAATTTCTCAAAGTCTTTTGTTATGGGCTATTAATTATCTTTCTCTCTTTTCCCCAACTTCCTTCCTTTCCTTCAGCCTGTCCTCTAGATCATTTACTCTCTTTTCTGCCTCATTTACCCTAGCTGTTAGAGCATCCACTTTAGACTGCATCTCATTCATAGTATTTTAAAGTTTGGCCTAATTAGATCTCATTTCCACCCTTAGAGGTTCTGTCCTGTCATTTATGCTTTTTTCAAGCCTAGCTATGAATTTTATAATTGCTTTCCTGAATTCCATCTCTGACATCTTATTTATATCCATATTGATTAGCTCTATGTCAGAGAACATTGCCTCTGGTTCTTTCTTTCTTGTGAATTCCTCCTTCTAGTCATTTTGCCCAGAGAAAGATGAGTAATTGAATGATCAGAGTCCAAAATATCAACCACACCCAAGCAAAGTGCTCCCTTGACAAATCCGAAGCAGTTGGAAGCCACCACAGAAAAGCAAACAAAACCAAACCAAAATAAAACAGAAAAGGGAGTGAGAGGAAGGAAGACTATTCTCACAGGGTGGACAAACAGGGTACCCACCACTTGTTTCTGATTGAATTTTGGTCTCTGTGTTAGAAGACACTACATCCCAAAATTTCAAAGAAAACAAAACACACACTCTCTCTCTCTCTCTCTCTATATATATATATATATATATATATATATATATATATACATATATAAAGACTAAAATAAAGCCTATCTATAAAATGTAGATGTAAAAAATAAAAGTTAAAAAGTGACTTAAAAACACAAGTTGGTAAAATAAAAATCTAGCTGACATGGGTAAAGGTAATAAAAAGAAATGGAAAATTTTCATGAGAGATAAATGAGTCATGAGAAAATACCTGGAGCTCAATATACTATTCTCCCCTGGTGCTGGAGTTTTACAGTCTTGTGGGATCCATAAAGTTGTATTCCACCTGTTCTTCCAGTCTGTCTTCTGGGGGAGGAGCTGGCTGTGCTGCTTCTCAGGTGTCTTTGCCTGAGCAGAGTTCCCCCACCCCTTGTCAGGAGGCTTCCCTCATCATAAGCTAGTCTTCTGTGTGGCTTTTGTTCCAGAGGCTTTCTGCTCTTCTTCAGAGGATCAGAGCAAAAATGGCCATTCTAGATCTCCCACTGAGAGCCAGAAGATTGCAGTCTCCCCTCTTCAATAAATCCTCTGATTTATTTAAAGTTTAAATAACTGCCAAACTGTCTTCCAAAATGGTTGCACCATTTTGCTTACCTACCAGCAATGAATGGGAGATTCTGGTGTTCCACATCCTCATCAGTATTTCGTGTGGTCAGTGTTTTGGACTTTGTCTATTCTAATACATATATACCTATGGTATCTCATTATTGTTTTCATTTTCAATTCCTAATGATATCTGATGTTGAGCATCTTTCATATGCTTATTTTCAAACTGTATACATTCTTGGGTTAAATGTCTGTTCAGGGTTTTGCCCACTTTTTAATCAGGTCATTTGTTTCCTTATTGTTGAGTTTTAAGAGTTCTTTGTATATTTTGGATATAAGTGCTTTTTCAAATATGTCTTTTGCAAATATTTTCTCCCATTCTGTATTTCATTCAGTAATAATTGCATTTTTCATTCAGTATTAATTACAGAACACAACTTTTTTTTTTTTAAATGGATCCCAGCTAATAAATTATTTCTTTCATAGATTGTGCCTTTGGTGTCAGAACTAAAAATTCATCATCAAACCCAAGGTCACCTAGACTTTCTCCTGTTATTTTCTCAAAGTTTTATAGATTTGCATTTTACATTTAGGTCTATGATCCATGTTGAATTAATTTTTGTGAAGGGTGTAAGATCTGTGTCCATATTTGTTTCTTTTCATTTGGATGTTCGGTTATTTCAGCATCATTTAAAGAAAGCCTTTCTTTTCTCCATTTTACTGCCTTTACTCCTTTGTCAAGGATCATTTGACTGATTTATGTGGGTCTGTTTCTGGGTTCTGTGTTCTGTTCTGTTGATCTGTTTATTCCTTCACCAATACCACACTATCTTGATTACTGTAGCTTTTATATTAAGTTTTGATGTTGAGTAGTGTCAGTTCTCTGATTTTATTCTTTTTCAGTATTGTATTGGCTATTCTGGGTCTTTCGTCTCTTCATATAAATTACAACATCAGTGTCAATGTCCACAAAATTACTTGCTGTGATTTTGATTGGCATTGCATTGAATCTGTAGATGCAGTTGGGAAAAACTGACATCTTAATAATATTAAGTTCTCCTATTTATGAACATGTAATATCTATTTATTTCTTTGATTTCTTTCATCATAATTTTGTAAGCTTCCTCACATAGACCTTGTACATATTTGGTTACATCTACACCTAAGTATTTCGTTTTGGGGGTGCTAATGTAGATGGTATTATGTTTTTAGTTTTAAAATCCACTTGTCCATTGCTAGTATATAAGAAAGTGATTGCTTTTGCATGTTAACGTTTTATCTTATAATCTTGCTACATTCAGTTATTAATTTGAGGAGTTTTTTGGTCAATTCTTTCAGATTTTATACATAGACAATCATATTACCTGTGAACATAGTTTTATTTTGTTATTCCCACTCAGTATACATTTTATTTCCTTGTCTTACTGCATTAGCTAGGATTTCTGGTACAATGTTGAAAAGAAGTGGAAAAAGGGGACAGCCTTGTTCCTGATCTTAGTGAGAAAACTACTTACTTAGCATGATGTATGTTATCCATAGGTTTTTGATTTTTTTTTTTTAAGATTTTCTTTATTGAGCTGAGGTACTTTGGTTTTATTCCTAATTTACTGAGAAGTTTGTTGTTATTGTTGTTTGTTTTATTCTGAGTGGATGTTGGGTTTTGTCACTTTTTCCCCTGTGTCTATTGATATGATTATATATTTTTCAGAGACCTGTTAATGTGAATGGATTACATTAGTTGTCTCTCAGATGGGATAAATCTAAGTAGCCAGCTTATGGAGAATCCCTCCCCCGCTCTGTTTATCTTTGATATCTCATAGATATCCTTGCATAATGGGATAAATCCCACTTGGTTGTGGTGTCTAACTCTTTTTATACATTTTTGGGTTTGATTTATTAATATTTTATTGAAGATTTTGCATCTACATTTATGAGAAATATGGTGTGTAGTTTTTCTTGTAATATCTTTTTCTTGTTTTGGTATTAGAGTAATGCTGGTCCATAGAATGAGAGGGAGAAGGAGAGAGAATCTCAAGCAGATGCCATGCTGAGCCTGGAGCCAATGCGGGACTCAATCTTATGACCCTGAGGTCATGACCTAAGCTGAAACCAAGAGTCTGATGCCTAACAAACTGCCACCCACACGCCCCTGTGTCTTTATATTTAAAATGGATTTCCTATAGAAAATGGATTTCCTATAGAAAATATATAACTGGGTCTTGCTATTTGATTGACTCTGATAATCTGTCTCTTGGTTGTTGTACTTAGACCATTAACATTTAAAGTGATTATTGCTTATATAGTCAACCCTTGAACAATGCAGAGTTTCCCCCACCCAGTTGAAAATCTACATATCACTTTTGACTCCCTAAAAACTTAACTATTAATAGCCTACAGTTGACTGGAAGCCTTACCAACAATATAGTTAATTAACACATTCTGTAGGTTATATGTATTATATACTGTATTCTTACAATAAAGTAAGCTACAGAAAATAAATTGTTATTAAAAATCTGTGTATAAATGGACCTGCATAGTTCAAACCCATGATGTTCACGGGTCAACTATAGTTCCGTTAATGTCCACAGTATTTGTTACTATTTGTTGCCTTTGTTCTTTGTTCTTATTTTTGTCTTCCATAATTTTCCTGCCTTTTGTGGGTTTAACTGAGCATTTTGTATGATTCCATTTTCTCTCTGTTCTTAGCATAACCATTATACTTATTACACTTAAATTAGCTTTTATTAGTGGTTGCCATAGGGTTTGCGATATACATTTACAATTAAGCCAAGTTTAGTTTCAAATAAGACCATACTCCTTCTCAGGTGTCTAAGTACTTTATCATAACAAACTATTTCTAATTCATTCCTCCTATCTCTTGTACCAATCCTGTCATTTTATTTCACTTAAACATAAACACACACAAGGGTATATTTATACCTAAGCATACATAATTAAATACATTGTTGATATTATTATTACAAACAAGCCTTTATCTGTTAGATCAATTAATAATGAACTGGGTTTTTTGAGATTTTAAATTTATTTATTTGAGAGACAGAGAGCAAGAGCACAGAGGGAGAGTGAGAGGGAGAAGTGGACTCCCCTGCCATTTGTTCCCCTGGCAACAAATTCCTAGTTGTTGTTTGTCTGAGAAAGTCTTAAATTCTCCTTTATGTTTGAAGAATTATTTCTCAGGATACAGAATTCTAAGTTGTTTTTTCTTTTTTTTCCTCTTAACACTAAATATTTCAGCCAGTCTCTTGCTTGCATGGTTTCTGAATAGTTGGATGTTAATTCTTTGTTCCTTTGTAGGTAAGGGGTTTTATTCTTCTGGCTTCTTTCATGATTTTTTCTTTATCTTTGATTTTTGCAGTTTAAATATGATATTCCTATATAGTTGGTGTTTTATGTTTGTTTTCATTTATCCAGTTTAGTGTTTCCCAAGATTCCTGGAACTGTTTTTTGTCACCTGTCATTAATTTGGGGGAAATTCTCAGGTGTTGCTTCAAGTATTTCCTCCATTCTTATTTCTCTTTCTTTTCCTTCTGGTATTCCCATTATGCTTATGTTAGACCTTTTTTTTTTTGTTGTTCCACAGTATTTGGATATTCTGTTCTGTATTTTTGGTTTTGTTTTTTCTTTTCTGTTTTGGACATTTCTATTGATATATTCTCAAGCTCAGGGATTCTTTCTTCAGCTATTTCCAGTCTATTAATGAGCCCATCAAATAAAGACATTATTTATGTCTGTTAATAATGTTTTTGAACTTCAGCATTTCATTTTGGTTCTTTTTTAGGTTTCTCTCTCTATGTTTACATTGCCCACCTTTTATGCTTTATCCACTTGGGTCCTTGCATCTTAATCATAATTGTTTTAAGTTCCTAGTTTGATTATCCCAACATCCTTGCCATAACTGAGTCTGCTTCCGATGCTTGCTCTGTCTCTTCAATTGTCTTTTTTGCCTTTGCCTTGTGATTTTTTTCTGGATAGCCAGACATGATGTATTGGATAGAAAGACACTGTTGTTAATAGGACTTTAGTAATCTAACAGTAAGTTGTAGTAGGGGGGTAAACATTCTATAGCCTTATGATTAGATATCAGTATTTTTACAGTCCTGTGCCTCTGAACCATGAACTTCTTAAGTGCTTCTCAGTCTTGTTCCCCACCCCTTGGGTGGGAAAGGGTGGTTACAGTGGGTTGAGCATTTCTCTTCTCACACGTGGAAGACTAGAGCAGGCCAGATCTGGGTATTTCCATTTCCTTAAATGGAAAGACTAGAGTGGGCTTTAGATGTACATTTTCTCTGAATGGAAGGCTAGAGTGGGTGTTAGTTATATATTTTCCTTCTTCCAGGTCAGTTAGTCCTAATAAAACATCAATAGTGCCTTTTAAGGGAAAGCCTTATTAAGAAGAATAGATTGTTCTGACTTATTCTGAAAAAAAAAATTTTTTTTTAACCTTTTCCCTAACAGAAGTATGAGGAGATTTTTCTCTCATATTTACTGTGAGAGTCTGGTCAAGACCTAGGGGTAAAACTTACAAAATTATGGGAGCTTCTTTATCACTAGGACCCTGGATTTTTTACTCTCAGACTTGTCCATTCTGAGTGTCTAGCAATTCAGCAATTATAGTTTAGATTTTCCTAGCCTGGTAATTGTTCTTATATAGGTTTGTTTGGCAAGTTATGGTTCTCTGTACTTGCCTATCTATCTTTTCAATTTTAGAGGCCCTGGTTTATCCTCTGATCTCACTTCTCTAAGAGATTTAAGAATAGTTGTTGATTTTTTAGTTTGTTTGGCTGTTTACTTTGTGTAGGACAGAGTGCCAACTTCCAAACTTTTTATATACTAGGCCAGAGCCTAGAAGCCCAATGCTCTTTTTTTTAAAAGCGTATACATTTTTAGTTATTTTTTAGTGGTTGCTTGGGGATTACAATTAACGTCTTAATTTATAACAATCTAGTCTGGATTAACTAGTTTTATTTCAATAGTGTATAAAACTTGCCTTCTTTGTAGTTCTATCCCCTATCCTATCTTTCTAAGTGTTATTATCATAAAAATTACATGTTTAAAGATTATGTGTCCATCAACATAGTTTTATGATTATTCTTTATGCAATTATCTTTTAAATTAGATAGGACAAAATATTTAAAAATAAAAAGTACATGTAAATTTTCTTTTATATTTACTTCTATAGTTCCTTTTGCAGTTACTTTTATTTCTTGACACAAAATAAAGTTATTGTCTTATGTCCTTCAGACTGAAGGATTCCCTTTAAGATTTCTTTTTTAAAAATTTTTTTTAAAGATTTTATTTATTTGACATACGGAGAGGCAGGCAGAGGGGCGGTGGTGGGGAACAGGCTCCCTGCTGAGCAGAAAGCCAGATGCAGAGCTTGATCTCAGGACTCTGAGCGGAAGGCAGAGGCTTAACCTGCTGAGCCACCCAGGTGCTCCTCCCTGTAAGATTTCTTATGTGGTATGTTTGATAGTAATAAAGCCTCTCAGTTTTTGTTACCTGTAAGTATCTGAATTTCTCCATCATTTTATTATTTATTTATTTATTTATTTGAGTGTATTTAACTCACAATGTTATATTTGTTTCAGGTGTACAACATAGTGACTCCACAATTTCATACATTGTGTTGTACTTAGTATAGCTACCTGTATCACTGGCTATATTTTTTATGCTGTGCCTTTTATTTCTGTGACTTATTCATTCTGAAACTGCAAGCCTGTATTTCCCACTCCACTTCACCCATTTTACATCCCCACCCCCCCAACACAGACACTTCCCTCTGGCAACCATCAGTTTGTTCTCTATTTACAGGTCTGAATCTGCTTTTTGCTTGTTTGTTTTTTAGATCTCACATATGAGCAATATCATATGGTTTCTGTCTTTCTTAATCTGATTTATTTCACTTAGTGTAATACCCTCTAGGTCCATACATGTTGCAAATGGCACAATCTCATATGGCTGCTGTATCTATCTATCTATCTATCTTTATACACACATACATATCACTTCTTCCTTATCCATTCATCTGTCTATGAACTCTTAGGTTGCTTCCATGTCTTGGCTATTGTAAATAATGCTGCAATGAATGTAGGGGTGCATATATCTTTTTATATTATTGTTTTCATTTTCCTTGGGTAAATAGTAGTGGAATTATTGGATCATATGGTATTCCTGTTTTTAATTTTTTGAGAAACTTTCATTTTTAAAGGATAAATTTTTGGAATAGAGAATTAGTTCACAATTCTTTTATTTCAATACATTAACTATGTCATCCCAGTGATTTCTGGCTTTCATGGTTTCAGAGTAGAGATAGGCTTTTAATCTTATTGAAAAATCCTTGTACTTGATGAATCTCTTTTCTCTTTTCTTTTGCTGTTTCCAAAATTCCCTGTTTGTCTGGTTTTCAGTAGCTTGATCAGGATGATATTAGTCTCCAAGTTTATCCTACTTGGAATGTGTTGAGCTTTTTGAATGTGTAGATTACTGTTTTTCATCAAATTTTGGAAACTTTGATCCTTATTTCTTTAAATATTTTTCCTATGCTTTTCTCTTTCTTCTCCTTCTGGAGCACACATTATTCCCATATAAATATGCTTGATGGTGTCACATACATCTTTGAGACTCTTCATTTCTCTTTATACTTTTTTATTTTTGCTTCTCAAGTTGAATAATCCCACCTGACTTATTTTAAAGATAAGTTATTTGATTTATATTCTCTATTTGGTAAACTTCATTTTCATACTTACTTTTAGTTCTTTATATGTAGTTTTCCTTATTTCTTTGAACATATTTAAAATAGTTTATTTAAATTCTTTTCTCTGGGAAATCTAATGTCTGGGCTTCCCCTTAGGAACAGTTTTTATTGACTGTTCCCTGCCACCCCCCATCCCCCTGGTGGGTGGTTCACACTTTCTTGTTCCTTTGCCTGTTTCATAATTTGTTGTTGAAAGCTGGATATTTTAAACAATATAATGCAAAAACTCTAAAAATTTAATTTTCTCCCCATCTCAGGGCTTGTTGTTATTGCAAGTTGTTGAGTAGTTTTTCTAAACTGTATCTGTAAAATCTGTATTCTTTGTCATATGGGGCCATTGAAGTCTCTGCTCAGTTTGCATAGTGGGTATGCCTTGGCACAGATTTTCTTAAACAACTGGAGCCAGGAGGTCTCCCAGTCTTTGTTGAGGGGTCAGTGTTCATTTGAAGGCATGCCTTCAACACTCAATTTGGCAGGTAAAAATTCTTACTTGCTTGCTCATGTGGAGCCTCAAAGTCAGCCGGAGTTGAGAGTTTAGGACTTTTTCAGGTCTTTCCTGAACATATAGTCTGAGGCAGGTGCATAGTCCTGCACGAGTATATGGTCTTCTAGATTACCAGGAATATATCAAAACTTTTCAATGTTCTTATGGATATCTCATTTCTCAGCTTTTCCTTTTAAACTGTTTTGGTCAGCTTATCCCCCCCCCCCCAACTGTTATACATGACTGCAGGGAGCCACAACAATTAAATAATTACCTCTTATTGTTTTTGACAAATACTATCAAATACTATCAAATATCAATACTATTTTGACAAATACTGTCTTTTCCTATTGCATGAGCTCAAAATGAGATCAAATAAAGCTAATGTTGCAAGTAGAATCTTTCAGGGAGTTACCAGACATGTCAAAAAATAACGTTTCTCTGAGAATGAACTTTGAAAGAATTCCAGCTCCTTTCTGCTCCCTCTTGTGACTGCAGCAGTGTTGGTTTTGCCATGACTGCAAGCTATTAGTTTTCAGTATGAAGTTGAAGGAGTGGGAGGAATGGAATACTGCAAGTTCAAATGTCAAAAAATTTGCTGATCTTACCAAGATTTAACTATTTTTTTCTTTAATAAGTATTCCCTAGGTTACAGCAATCCTTTGGCTAATTTCCAGAGTTCTAAAAAAATTAATTCTGGCCATTTATTTTTAACCAGTTTCTCCACTGCTTTCATAAAGGAAGAGATAATTTTCAGAGGTCCTTATTCTACCATATTTGCTGACATCATCTACCCTACTATGTTAAAGTATATTAACAGAGATCCTTAATTTCTCATTGTAATTTGAAAGTTTTGAGGAAGGTGGTCATAAACTTGGCAAAGTTGCTTATAATGATTTCTTTGCAAATAAAGATGCTCTACTGAAAAAAGATACCCAGTCTTTCATCAGTAAATATAGCTTTAGAGATGCAGCTCCAGTAAGTGGAAGCTCAAGAAACAGTCAAGAAAAGAAAGCTTTGTAGAGATTTTGTAAGGATAATTTTAGGATGCAAATGGAAGTTGATTTTTATTAAAATGTAATGGGGAACTAAACTTGCAATATATATCCCTGGTTGCATTCTTTGTTAATGTTATATTTCCATATGTCTCTATTTTGTTACTTCAAAAACTCTTCAGTATATTAAAAAATAAAAAAATAATTAAGTTCTTTATGGACATAAACATACTACTTTAGAAGTATGATTTCTTCTTTTAGAAGACAGCACTCTTGACTGAATCTTTTTCTGAGCTAGAAAATGTGCCATTTTTGCCAAGTAAAACAAAAATACATTCTGATATTTGGTTGTAAAGTACATTATCCCCATAGATTAGTAACTGATGTAATGTTTGGGTTGTAGTGAAGTTCCAAATTTCTGGATTATTTCCTGGCAGGATCCTTATGAAGCATGAATACTAACTGCCATCTCTAGATGTAATGAATTTCCTGGGAGGAAGTGTTACAAAGAAGAAATACATTTTTCTGATAATCACAGTCCGCAAGTTTACATACGTGTCTCTAAACCATGTCCAAGAAAGGTTGTGGTTGCATCTGTAAAACCACCTGCTAAAATTACATAGCCACATTGAAGTTTTCTGTTTGAGTTTTAAAATTTTATGAACTTTATTACTGTATAGGAATAATATTGCTGGAGAAAGGAAGCATGTGATAGTAAAACTTAGAGATGGAACATTCTCTACTACCCTACACACACTCAAATTAGAATCCTGATAATTGCTGAACAGTGTTCTAAAAACTTTTACATATAAAACTGTTCTAAATACTTTTATGTGTATGTATATATTATTCATAATATATATGTGTGTTTATATATAATGAATATATGTTTTATATTTTTATATATACAATATGTATTATATATAAATAGATATATACATTATACATTTATATATATATATACATATGTGTGTATATATATATATAAAATGAATTCACATTTACATATAAGAAAATAAGGAACTTGCCTAAGACCAAATAGTGGGTAAATGGTTGCAATGAATGTATGCTAGTACTGTCTAATATAATATAATATAATATAATATAATATAAAATATAATGTGAGACTATACATTCATGTCATTTAAATTCATTTATGTGGCTATTCTAGGAGTCTTCAGTTCTTCCACACATCCTGACTCCATAAAATTCCTCCTGAGTAAATGACCTGAAAGTGAGAGAAAGCCCAAGATAGAAATCTTAGTCTTCTATAACTTAATCTCAGAAATGATATACTATCACATCTGCTATATTCTTTTGATTGCCCAGAGAAATGCTGGTACACTCTAGGAGGGGACTGTACAAGGGTGTGACTACCAGCAGACAGGAATTCCTGAGGGCTATCATGGAAGCTACCTGACACAGATATTTAAATAAGTTAAAAAACAACAAAACAAAACAAAAAACAGAGAGAGCCAGAGACATATGAAATTAATTTTAATTAAATATTTTATTAAAATCTATAACTATATTATCTTTTTAACATATAATCATTATAAAAATTATTGAGATATTTTGCATTTTCCTCATGCCAAGTCTTTAAAATCCAGACATATTTCCCCCCCATAGTACATCTCAGTTCAGGCTATGCTAATTTCAAGTAGCCATGTTTCAAACGCTCAGTATAATGCCTCTAACAGTGGTGTTGTATTGGACAGTACCAATACAGATATAAACAGTATGGCTCCCGAGTCTGTGCTCTGAAGCACTTCTTGCTTAATCATAGAAGAAGAGTGAAATGGTCTTTTTGTCAACCAGCATCAGTGTTAGGATGAAGATCCACAGATCCCTTGGATATGTGGCATCCTTTCTAATTTTTCTGTTCTGTGCAGTAAACATTATAATACTAAAAGGATCTAAACTGATTGCTCTCCTAAAATAACATAAAATAGGAATTTTTAGATGACTGTTAGAAAATTCATTAAATATAAAATTTCCTTCATAGGTTTAATGTATTTAAACCATGTTTTAAAGACAGGCTTCAGGCAGTGCTTCTTACTGAAAAGAATTTCTATCAGATAAAGGGATAAAAGAATTTTATGTCAAGTGGACAGTCCATTCCTAAGTAACCTTGTAGCTGCCATGCTGATTTGCCACTCTTCCATAAATACGGTCAGTAATGAAACAGCCCAAATGAATGTAGCAGGTTAGATCTCATGGCATAACAGACAGCATTATCTTCATGTCTTAGTGTCCCATGAGCTCCATGTCTCATGGGGGTGACAATAGAGGAGGACCAGGTGGGTACTAAATGCATAGCATAGAAACACCAAGTTTAGGAAATCTCAAAAATGTGAGGGGCTGCTGGAAACCTGCCAATCTTTGCTCACTAGGAAAACATTCTTTTTATTATCCTGGAATGTAAGAAACTCTTCGTTAGGGAGAAGGAAGAAGACTTTGCTATTTAGAATGTCTCTCAGAAGAGAGAAATTCTCCATTTTGTTTATCCTGGTCAGTAAACAAATCCTCCAGCTTCTGAAGCATGTAGACATGTCATGGAGAATTAGCTCCCAGAATATCTCTATCTCTTCTGAACAGTAAGATTCTTTTAAAATCATTTTAAATATAGGGACGCCTGGGTGGCTCAGTTGGTTAAGCAGCTGCCTTTGACTCAGGTCATGATCCCAGTGTCCTGGGATCGAGTCCCACATCGGGCTCCTAGCTTGGCAGGAAGCCTGCTTCTCCCTCTGCCTCTGCCTGCCGCTCTGTCTGCCTGTGCTCGCCCGTGCTGTCTCTCTCTCTCTCTCTCTAAAAAAAAAAAAAATTAAAAAAAAATCATTTTAAATATAAATGTGAAAAATACAGAAAAGTACTAAAAATTCAGTGGCTAAAATTGGATTAATAATAGAATTTTTTCCTTAAGAAATCAATTAAGATTAAATGACTAAAACTTATGAAACCTGTTCTTTTATGCCTTATGAAAAATACATTTTTCAAAATGAATTTTCCCATTGTTTCATTTGGGAAATTGTATACTTAATTGCTAGACAACATATCACACTTTCAGTGGTCATTCATTTTTTGTTTTGTGTACCATTGAAATAATTAAATCTTTCACGTTTTTTAATGTTCAGACATCTTGTGATTGTAGGCATTTTTTTATTTGACTAAAATATCAGTTTCTTTTTAAAGATTTTATTTATTTATTTGACAGAGAGAGAGAGAGATATCAAAAGTAGGCAGAACAGCAGGCAGAGAGAGAGGGGGAAGCAGGCTCCCTGCTTAGCACAGAGCCCAATGCAGGGCTCAATCCTAGGACCCTGAGATCATGACCTGAGATGAAGGCAGAGACTTAACCCACTGAGCCATCCAGGTGCCCCTAAAATATCAGTTTCTAAAAGGACCTGATAAGAAAAGTGTTATGCAAAAAGTATTTAAAATACATTTAGCAGCTTTATAGTTGAAAAACCTTTTTATCTTCTTTTTGTGTGAAGGACTTTTGTTAAAAGAAGCAAAATATAGGGCACAAATTGCTCTTATTTTTCCATCTGGATGTTATGATGACATATGATTCAGAGAAGCCTGAAATAGGGCTCCTTGCCTTTTGGATAATTTGCTATTCAGGGACTCATGGGGTATTCTCCCAAATTTTCTGGGTCAACTTCTCTTAAGGCATCTCTTCCCTGTGCTCACTTAGGCAAAATAAATTGAGCTATGTCTTTTATACAAAATAGTTTCCTAAACAAAAAGGGATATCTTGCATATACTATGCAAGAAAGTCTGAAGTAATCTAAATACACAAAAATTCAGAATTTTACTTTAATTTTCAGTTCCTTTGTGGGGGGGTGGCTATTTTTCTTCTATTCTTTAGCATGCGATCAAATTATTTCTCTAAGTCCTTGGTCTTTGGATAACTAAAATGTATATTATCTGGAAGACAAAGAGACTTTGCAGTTCTAGGTTAAAATATTCTTTTCACTCACCTTTATACATTTTAGCATCAGACCAGAATTTTGTCATAAAGATTATTTTAAAATGGGTTTTTCTACAATTGACACTATTCTATAAGTTTTCATAGTATTACTATTTTATGTACGTCTTTTAAAAATCTGTCTCATCCCATTTTGCTCTTCCCATCCTCCTTTTCTACATGCATAATTCCTCTAAAGTTCTTTATAGTGTTATCTCCAGGGTATCACCATAGAGGGACTCTGATGAGAGGAATCAGGTTGTCCTTAAAACATTGTCTACACAGATCTTCTATTCCTTGACTCTCTTAACTGAGCACTGATAAAGCACATGACTATATTTATACAAAATTACATATTAATGATTTAGCAGGTCTGCCATTGGAACAAAAGCTTTTTTTAAATAGACATTATTTTGAAGAACAGCTTTAGGCTCATACCAATGTTGAACAGAAGGTACACAGATTTCCTATATACCCACTGCCCCCAAGTCTGCATAGTCCCCATTGTCAATACCCCATACCAGAGTAGCACACTTGTTACAATTGATAAGCCTACCTTGATACATCAGAAACACGCAAAGTTCACAGTTTACATTATGGTTCACTCTGGATGTTGTACATTTTGTGGGTTTAGACAAATGTATAATGACATATATTCATCATTACAGAAGTATCACAAAGTATTTTCACTGTCCTAGCAATCCTCTGTGCCTCTCCTAGTCATCCTTCTTCTCTGACAACCTTAGGCAACCACTGATCTTTTTACAGTTTCAAAAATGTTTTGCCTTTTCCAACATGCCATACAGTTGGAATCATGGAGTATGTAGCCCTTTTAGTAGTATGCCTTCAAGTTTCCCCCATGTCTTTTCATGGCTTAATAACGCAATTCCTTGTGGTGCTGAATAATATTGCATTGTATGGATGTACTATAGTTTATTTATCCGTGCTGCTGAAACTACAGGACATCTTGGTTACTTCTAAGTTTTGGCAAATGAATAAAGCTGCTGTATGCATCCATGTGCAAGTTTTTGTTTGAACATAAGGAACACAACTCTTTAAAGTTATAAAATATATTGATTTTTTTTTCAATTTTACAAATACTACATACATCTTGTGTATTTGAAGATTTAAAAAATGGGAGAAAATGCAGGGAAGTGAATAAAAGTTCCCTATAATCTTATCACCAGAACTTTCTAGCATTAATATTTGGTACACTTACTTCCTTTGTTTTTGAGTACATTATACACATGCATACATATAGACATATGTTCTAATATGATGGAAAATAAGCCCATTTCAGAGGACTTGCCCATATCATTATTCTTTAGAACGTAATTTTTATTTTCTGTATAAGAGTTTTTCACATGAATATACCATAATTAATAAATCCATCCCAGACATGTTCACTTCTACAATTTATGCCATTATGAGCAGCCTTTTAACTGAAGTTTTGTCTGCACTTCTGCTTATTTTAATAATTTCATGTACACGAAATTATGAGTTCAGAAATAAAAATGTCTTTAAAGGTTTTGATGTGTATTGCCAAATCACATTCTGTAAATACTCTGCCAATTTACATTCCACCAGGACCTAATGAAAGGACCAATCTAACTGCTTTTTTGAATCTACTACTTAACTATTTATTCCTTCCCCTTCTGATTTTTAAAAATTAATGGCTTTATTGAGCTATAATTTATATAGCATAAAAGTCAGCTGTTTTTAACGTATGTAATTCATTAGTTTTTAGTATCCCTATCTCAGTTTTTTTGTTCATTTGTTTTTAACAACATGAGTTTAAAAACCTTTAAAATCCCAGAAAACGGAAGGCCTGACACAGAGCGGCAGAAGGTCGCACTGTCAGCAGTGCAAATGAATGTAGCAGGGTGACAGAATAAAAAATGCATAGAAAACAAATATATACAAAACATGCACATAAACAAATATGTATTTATATATAGAAGAATATATAAACACAGTTATAACTTTTCAGTTATAACCATTTAGAATTTGTAAGGATAATCTCCTTAAAATAGCAAGGTAAAAACAGAACAACTAAGTTCATTATCTTTAGAACCTAGTGTAAGAAATATTAGAATACTTTAACTTGTGATTTACTTATTTTTAAAAAAATATTGTAAAGGCTTTCTTATTTATTAGAAATAAAAAGACATTTTAGGTGCTTGAATCAGAAAATATTTTGTGTGTGTGTGTGTGTGTGTGTGTGTGTGTTTGTATAAATTGCACATGAATTAATTTGTGAGATTAACACAATGGTAAACATAATTTCTGCATTATAGTCATAATTATTATAATCATAATTATTATTATGTTGGCTCTTATGAAACTAATTCTAAGGTTCATTTGGGAGAATGAGCAAGTGAAAATTTCCAAGAAAATATTAAAAAAAAAATAAGGATATTTATCTCGCAAATATTAAAGCCCATTATGAAGTTATAGTAAATTATACTGTATGTTACTTATAGGAAATCAAAAGCTGAAATAATGAATTAATAACAGTGGCACTAGTTATTAGAAGCATCAAAGTAATTCTTTGAATTTGACTCTAGTGACTGAACTTAAGCATTTGTTTATAGCTCTGAGATAGACTTTAATATAGAGTATTACTTTCTATTTGATGAAGTTGGTACTGCACATCTGAGGTTAGGGAAAGAGTTATTTAGTAAATTATCATAGAATCGTTATCAATTTAGAAAACAAAAAATGAAATTGGATCATTATCTTAATACCACATAGCAAAGGAAGGTTGAAGTAGATGAAAAGGTTACATTTTAAGTAAAACTTTTATTTGAAACAAGTTTCAGATTATAAATATAATGAAAAACCATAAAGAAACAATGTATTTTATTACATAAAGTGGAATTTCTGCATATCAGAAAAGTAAAAACAGTAAAAAAAAAAAAAAAGGTTAATAACAAACTGACACAATTTCCGAAAGACTAGATACACTAAAATGTAAAACAAAAAAAATCAATTAAATAGCCTAGTATAACATTAATTGGGAAACACTAATTGGACAAAGGACAGAAGAAACTCAGATGGCTTCTAACCACATATAAGTTAGTTTGGATTCAGTGTAAATTAAAACAATAATGACAACTTTTCCATGTATTTGTTAACTAAAGTTTATAATTATGATAATAAAATTGAGAAAGATACTGTCAAATGGTGACTCTCAAACCCCGCTGAAGGGTGTATAGAATGTTATAACCTTTCTGAATGTAAATTTGATATTCTGTTTTGAGAGCCATCTGCTACTCAATTGGCAAATGTTCCTTTTGTTCATGTACAAAGATAGTGATTGATGACAGAGATACACTTAAGTCTTGATCCCTGGTCTCCCAGAACTGGTAGTCTGCCTGCAAAAGGGCCTTTTATTCAGTGGTTCCACATATTAAAATAAACTCTAAGGGAATAATCATCATAGAATTATTTGTAATAGCAAAATAATGGAATCAATTTAAATGCCCAATAGTGCAGAAAAAGATAAGTATGATATATTCCTTATGACGTTTTTACAGTCATTGGAAATCATACTTCGGAAAAATATTTTAAAACATTCGATTTAATCATGGCCCAATGTTTAATGAAACAAGTGGAATCCAAATGAATGTATATGATATAGTTTCAGTGTTAAAACATTTCTGTCTCTACTTATCAAAATGTATGTCAAGGGAAACCTGGGTGACTCAGTGGGTTAAAACCTTTGCCTTTGGTTCAGGTCATGATCTCAGGGTCCTGGGATCGAGCCCTGCATCAGGCTTTCTGCTCAGCAGGGACCCTGCTTCCTCCTCTCTCTCTCTTTGCCTGCCTCTCTGCCTACTTGTGATCTCTGTCTGTCAAATAAATAAATAAAATCTTTAAAAAAATTTTTTTTAAATGTATGTCAAGATTGAAAAAAATTACCAAAATTTTAAGACTGGATGATCTCCTTGATATGTTTTAGTGCATCAATTTATTAATTTCCTTATTTATAGAGTTAGGAAATATCAGCGCTCTTTATGTCATAAAATTCTTCCAAGAAATAAATAAATGAAATGAAGTGATCATTAAGTGCATACTACAAACATTGGTCTGTAGAAACTACTCTATGATTTTAAAGTAATAATAAAAATTCTTTTTATTATTACTTTGTTATCTTTTAAAAATGTAGTGTGGCTGCTCTGTTTCCTTACACCCAGCATGGGTTCTTATTTCAGCTCTAGCTTTATGATATATATATATATATATATATATGTGTTATATATATATATATATATATACATATAGAAAAATATATATATAGTGGATTCTATATATATAATATATATTATGGATTCTCTCTATATATAAATATATATATACATTTCATAAAGCTATATATATATTTATGTATTTTTATGCATTATTATGAAAGTAACTCCTGGTTTTGGGGGCATTTAGGTTATTATTCTTAGTTTTTGACGGTGTGGTTAGTTTTCATCTTTTTCTCTCACATTCTGTGTCTCTTTGCAAAAGAAAGAGAAGTTAGGGGCTTTTATGTCTAGGCTGCTAGACGATGATATTTAAATTCCTCTTGATCGCATATAAACCATATAAAACTCTAATTCATTTATCTTCACTGACTAAAATATCAACAATAGCAAGTCCAGTCTCTCTGGTCTTTCCAGCTAGCTACCATCTGGGCCAATCTCTGAATAGCCTGAGGCTGTTCCATAGTCATTTCCTGCACCAGATTTCTTAATACTCTAAGGAAATTCATCTCAGAACTTCTCAGGAACTTTTGCTGACCAGGTACCAGGTCAGATCTTCTATATGTGATCCAGCAAGCTGCTCTCCAGAGCAAATCCAGTGAGCACAGAGGTAGGTTAATTATCTGAAGAACCCATTGCCAGTTTTCAAATTCATGTCATTCAAGTTGGCTTTTTGTTGCCTAGTAATATGGAAGCAAAAGGATGTGCCTAGGAAGAAAATGTTCCTTTTATATGCTGGAGAATTTAGGAAAAAAAAAAAAGAAGTTCCATTTTCTTTTTCGTGCAAATCAAAATCTATTTAAATCATAAGCTCTGAGTTCCATTTAAAACTTACGGTTACATCAGGAAATTATATCTTCCTAATTTGAATTTAATGTAAACTGATTTTTAATTGTTTCATATAACCATGAGTAACAGATATTTTTGAACACTGCATGGTAAAAATCAGCAAATATGTCAGACAAAGCACAACATTAAAGGAAATACCACAGCATATGTTGACAGTTATAGAAGAATTGCTGCTGTTTTCACCCTTCACACCAGAATAATTTTTTCAATATTTACCTCCCATGTGTAGAGAGGGAAACATATGGGGCTTTACATAATCGTAAGCATAAACAGGTGGCTACTTAGGTACATTTAATTTGTAGGCAACGGCAATACTGAAAAACGCAATCAGCGCCACATGGCTCCCCAACTCCTTCCACTAACATTCCATTAGCAAAATTAAGATCATTAAAATAGAGGGAGGGTATACTCCTCAGTCAGTTGGCTTCAACTACCTTTCAGGACCATGAATAAAACACACTTTCAAAAATGCCTTGGCATTTTGCTGTTTCTTTGTTCAAGGGAACTTCAGTAGCTGTGTATAATGTATACCTTATGAATAACTACAAGCAGCGCAATATTTGCATTTAAAATGTGCTTACATCTCCCTATAATCTGCTCATTATGGACGTAAAATTATGGTGATTAAATTCTAAGCAATTTATCAAAGCATGGGGTCAGACAAGCTCTTCAGAGCAAAAGCAGTCCACTCTAAGAGGTCACCTAAGGCTGATTTCCATATTCTAGCACTCTGACAAAATCTGTAGACATGATTGTTGCTAGGATTTTTTGCTCAGTCTGTGTCAGATGCTACATTGTGGATTCTATATATTTTGTCTCATCTGATTTGACCCAGATTGGAATATTTACTTTGTCCTCTTTGGCCCTGTAAATACTGATCTCTCTGACCTTCCAACCATCCCACAAAGGATTAGAATTCTAGAGTAAAGGAAAATAAAGAGAAAGAATAACTTATTATTTTGCTTTTTTGGTGTTTGCTATGTGTATGTGTGAAGTACTATGTAAGCATGTTACATGTATCAACTCCTTTAATCATCACATTGACTTTATGAGGTAGATGATATAACTTTCTCCATTATGCAGAGAAGGAAATTAATTGTGGCCCTGGGGGGTGTAAGTTTTTGAGTTTACACAGTGATGAAAGGACTAAAGCCAGAATTAAACCCAGGCTGTTGAAATGAATAATTAACATTTTTAAAAGCCACACCATTTTACTATTGGGATAGTTGTGTATTGCTTGTTCTGAAAATTCTACTGCCTAAAGTCACCCAAAGCCAGGAATAATAAATGTGCAGTATTTCTGAAGAATTTCCTAAAAAGGCCTAGTGAGAGACTTTGGGGTGGCTGAGGTCTGCGGTGGTTCTTCCCAGTCCCAATGCCTCTGTGTATCTTCCTAGAATACAAGGGGCAATGCCCTGCATAGTCCAGGGAGCTGTGCTCTTGCTAAGGTTTCTGAGAAGTTCTCACATTCTCTCACCTCCTCCTAAACTGTTACTCATCCTCGGTGCTTGGTGGAGAGAAAGCTTTATCATGAACAACTACGTATGACACATTTGTTAGTAACCCAAGATTATAACAGAGCTTTAGGCATAGACATCAAGTTATATAATTTGATTTCAAGGTCTAACATTATTAATGTAAATTGTTAACCCAAATGTATTGAATATTACATAGTCACTCCTTTCAAGGAGTTTAAGTGTTATTGGGAAAAAGACATTTTTGCTTGTTTGCTTTTACTTTTTTCTTTTTAAGATTTTATTTATTTATTTGACAGAGAGAGAGATCACAAGCAGGCAAGGAGTCAGGCAGAGAGAGGAGGAAGCAGGCTCTCTGCAGAGCAGAGAGCCCGATGCGGGGCTCGATCCTAGGACTCTGGGATCATGATCTGAGCCGAAGGTAGAGGCTTTAACCCACTGAGCCACCCAGGCGCCTCTCTTTTTTCTTTTTTTTTAATGCAAAGTTTGAACCAAAAAGGTAAAGATGAATCGAAAGCTTTTATGATTTATTCTTTTTATCTCCAGGTAAAAGAACTATTAATAGCTAATAGCTATTATAGACAAATTTGATCCTATTGTAAATGTAAAGACGTTCAAAAACAGGAATTCTACAGTCTCACTTAATCTCCTCTAACATTTAACAGATGCAGTTGCCATCTTTGATATGACTCCTGCCTTCCCAAAGACTCAGTAAATTATTAGGCCAAATTTTCTTATCATGAACTTTAACTTTCCTTAACATTTCTTGTTTCTCCTGTTCTATCAAGACTCTTCTGTCTTATTCTATGAAGATTTTTGGAGTCATTCATTTGTTGAAGAAGTTTAATAATCCTATAATTGATTCTGAGAAATCTGGAGAACTTTCTCACAATTTGGACATTATTATTATTATTATATATCTCAATACTTTGCTCCAGGATTATGATTTTTTGCCTTGATAATATATTTCATGCATCCCATTTCAGTTTCAAGTTGGTCAAAGATGCTTGAGCTAGAATTTCTCATGGAAATGTTGGAATTGGGGTAGTCTCGAAAAAGGTAGTTTTTGTAGGATATGCTGACCTAAAAAATGTCTTGGAAACATAACAAAATGATAGAAAAGCCACAGGAAGCATGAGAAACAGGAAATCTATTTAGAAACATTTAAAATAACAAGGATGTTAAGAATTTGATTGCAGGAGAGAGTGCAGTTACAGTTTTTTTTTTAATACACATATAATGTATTTTTATCCCCAGGGGTACAGGTCTGTGAATCGCCAGGTTTACACACTTCACAGCACTCGCCGTAGCACATACCCTCCCCAATGTCCATAACCCCACCCCCTTCTTCCTACCCCCCTCCTCTCAACAATCCTCTGTTTGTTTTGTGAGATTAAGAGTCATTTATGGTTTGTCTCCCTCCCAATCCCATCTTGTTTCATTTATTCTTCTCCTACCCCTTTAACCACCCCCCCATGTTGCATCTCCACTTCCTCATATCAGGGAGATCATATGATAGTTGTCTTTCTCTGATTGACTTACTTCGCTAATCATGATACCCTCTAGTTCCATCCATGTCATCGCAAATGGCAAGATTTCATTTCTTTTGATGGCTGCATAGTATTCCATTGTGTATATATACCACATCTTCTTTATCCATTCATCTGTTGATGGACATCTAGGTTCTTTCCATAGTTTGGCTATTGTAGACATTGCTGCTATAAACCTTTGGGGACACGTGCCCCTTCGGATCACTACGTTTGTATCTTTAGGGTAAATACCCAGTAGTGCAATTGCTGGGTCATAGGGTAGTTCTATTTTCAACATTTTGAGGAACCTCTATGCTGTTTTCCAGAGTGGCTGCACCAGCTTGCATTCCCACCAACAGTGTAGGAGGGTTCCCCTTTCTCCACATCCTCGCTAGCATCTGTCATTTCCTGACTTGTTAATTTTAGCCATTCTGACTGGTGTGAGGTAATATCTCATTGTGGTTTTGATTTGTATTTCCCTGATGCTGAGTTATGTGGAGCACTTTTTCATGTGTATGTTGGCCATCTGGATGTCTTCTTTGCAGAAATGTCTGTTCATGTCTTCTGCCCACTTCTTGATTAGATTATTTGTTCTTTGGGTGTTGAGTTTGCTAAGTTCTTTATAGATTTTGGACACTAGCCTTTTATCTGACATGTCATTTGCAAATATCTTCTCCCATTCTGTCAGTTGTCTTTTGGTTTTGTTAACATTCCTTTGCTGTGCAAAAGCTTTTGATCTTGATGAAATCCCAATAGTTCATTTTTGCCCTTGCTTCCCTTGCCTTTGGCGATGTTCCTAGGAAGACTTTGCTGCGGCTGGGGTCGAAGACGTTGCTGCCTGTGTTCTCTTCAAGGATTTTGATGGATTCCTTTCTCACATTGAGGTCCTTCATCCATTTTGAGTCTATTTTCGTGTGTGGTGTAAGGAAATGGTCCAATTTCATTTTTCTGCTTGTGGCCGTCCAATTTTCCCAACACCATTTATTGAAGAGGCTGTCTTTTTTCCATTGGACATTCTTTCCTGCTTTGTCGAAGATTAGTTGACCATAGAGTTGAGGGTCTATTTCTCGGCTCTCTATTCTGTTCCATTGATCTATGTGTCTGTTTTTGTGCCAGTACCATGCTGTCTTGATGATGACAGCTTTGTAATGGAGCTTGAAGTCTGCAATTGTGATGCCACCAACTTTGGCTTTCTTTTTCAATATTCCTTTGGCTATTCGAGGTCTTTTCTGGTTCCATATAAATTTTAGGATTATTTGTTCCATTTCTTTGAAAAAAATGGATGGGATTTTGATAGGAATTGCATTAAATGTGTAGATTGCTTTAGGTAGCATAGACATTTTCACAATATTTGTTCTTCCAATCCAGGAGCATGGAACATTTTCCCATTTCTTTGTGTCTTCCTCAATTTCTTTCATGAGTACTTTATAGTTTTCTGAGTATAGATTCTTAGCCTTTTTGGTTAGGTTTATTCCTAGGTATCTTATGGTTTTGGGTGCAATTGTAAATGGGATGGACTCCTTAATTTCTCTTTCTTCTGTCTTGTTGTTGATGTAGAGAAATGCGACTGATTTCATGTGCATTGATTTTATATCCTGACACTTTACTGAATTCCTGTACAAGTTCTAGCAGTTTTGGAGTGGAGTCTTTTGGGTTTTCCACATATAGCATCAGATCACCTGTGAAGAGTGATAGTTTGACTTCTTCTTTGCCAATTTGGATGCCTTTAATTTCCTTTTGTTGTCTGATTGCTGAGGCTAGGACTTCTAGTACTATGTTGAATAGCAGTGGTGATAATGGACATCCCTGCCATGTTCCTGACCTTAGCGGAAAAGCTTTCAGTTTTTCTCCATTGAGAATGATATTTGCGGTGGCTTTTTCATAGATGGCTTTGATAATATTGAGGTATGTGCCCTCTATCCCTACACTTTGAAGAGTTTTGATCAGGAAGGGATGCTGTACTTTGTCAAATGCTTTTTCAGCATCTATGGAGAGTATTATATGGTTCTTGTTCTTTCTTTTATTAATGTGTTGTATCACATTGATTGATTTGTGGATGTTGAACCAACCTTGCAGCCCTGGAATAAATCCCACTTGGTAGTGGTGAATAATCCTTTTAATGTACTGTTGAATCCTATTGGCTAGTATTTTGGCAAGAATTTTCGCATCTGTGTTCATCAAGGATATTGGTCTGTAGTTCTCTTTTTTGATGGGATCCTTGTCTGGTTTTGGGATCAAGGTGATGCTGGCCTCATAAAATGAGTTTGGAAGTTTTCCTTCCATTTCTATTTTTTGGAACAGTTTCAGGAGAATAGGAATTAGTTCTTCTTTAAATGTTTGGTAGAATTCCCCCGGGAAGCCCTCTGGCCCTGGGCTTTTGTTCGTTTGGAGATTTTTGATGACTATTTCAATGTCCTTACTGGTTATGGGTCTGTTCAGGTTTTCTATTTCTTCCTGGTTCAGTTGTGGTAGTTTATATGTCTCTAGGGATGCATCCATTTCTTCCAGATTGTCAAATTTGTTGGTGTAGAGTTGCTCATAGTATGTTCTTATATTTGTCTGTATTTCTGTGGTGTTAGTTGAGATCTCTCCTCTTTCATTCATGGTTTTATTTATTTGGGTCCTTTCTCTTTTCTTTTTGATAAGTCTGGCCAGGAGTTTATCAATCTTATGGATTCTTTCAAAGAACCAGCTCCTAGTTTCGTTGATTTGTTCTATTGTTTTTTTGGTTTCTATTTCATTGATTTCTGCTCTGATCTTTATGATTTCTCTTCTCCTGCTGGGTTTAGGGTTTCTTTCTTGTTCTTTCTCCAGCTCCTTTAGGTGTAGGGTTAGGTTGTGTACTTGAGACCTTTTTTGTTTCTTGAGAAAGGCTTGTACCGCTATAGATTTTCCTCTCAGGACTGCCTTTGTTGTGTCCCACAGATTTTGAACTGTTGTGTTTTCATTATCATTTGTTTCCATGAAGTTTTTCAATTCTTCTTTAATTTCCTGGTTGACCCATTCATTCTTTAGAAGGATGCTATTTAGTCTCCATGTATTTGGGTTCTTTCCAAATTTCCTCTTGTGATTGAGTTCTAGCTTCAGAGCATTGTGGTCTGAAAATATGCAGGGAAAGATTCCAATCTTTTGATACCAGTTGAGACCTGATTTAGGACCCAGGATGTGATCTATTCTGGAGAATGTTCCATGTGCACTAGAGAAGAATCTGTATTCTGTTGCTTTGGGGTGAAATGTTCTGAATATATCTGTGATGTCCATCGGGTCCAGTGTGTCATTTAAGGCCTTGATTTCCTTGTTGATCTTTTGCTTGGATGATTTGTCCATTTCAGTGAGGGGAGTGTTAAAGTCCCTTAATATTATTGTATTATTGTTGATGTGTTTCTTTGATTTTGTTATTAATTGGTTTATATAGTTGGCTGCTCCCACATTAGGGGCATAGATATTTAAATTTGTTAGATCTTCTTGTTGGACAGACCCTTTGAGTATGATATAGTGTCCTTCCTCATCTCTTATTATAGTCTTTGGCTTAAAAATCTAATTGATCTGATATAAGGATTGCCACCCCTGCTTTCTTCTGATGTCCATTAGCATGGTAAATTGTTTTCCACCTCCTCACTTTAAATCTGGAGGTGTCTTCAGGTTTAAGATGAGTTTCTTGTAGGCAACATATAGATGGGTTTTGTTTTTTTATCCATTCTGATACCCTGTGTCTTTTGATTGGGGCATTTAGCCCATTAACATTCAGGGTAACTATTGAGAGATATGAATTTAGTGCCATTGTATTTCCTGTAAGGTGACTGTTATTGTATATTGTCTCTGCTCCTTTCTGATCTACTACTTTTAGGGTCTCTCATTGCTTAGAGGACCCATTTCAATATTTCCTGTAGAGCTGGTTTGGTGTTTGCAAATTCTTTCAGTTTTTGTTTGTCCTGGAAGCTTTTTATCTCTCCTTCTATTTTCAATGATAGCCTAGCTGGATATAGTATTCGTGGCTGCATGTTTTTGTCGTTTCGTGCTCTGAATATATCATGCCAGCTCTTTCTGGCCTGCCAGGTCTCTGTGGATAAGTCTGCTGCCAATCTAATATTTTTACCATTGTACGTTACAGACTTCTTTTCCCGGGCTGCTTTCAGGATCTTCTCTTTGTCACTAAGACTTGTAAATTTTACTATTAGGTGACAGGGTGTGGACATATTCTTGTTGATTTTGAGGGGAATTCTCTGCACCTCCTGGATTTTGATGCTTGTTCCCTTTGCCATATTAGGAAATTCTCTCCAATAATTCTCTCCAATATACCTTCTGCTCCCCTCTCTCTTTCTTCTTCTTCTGGAATCCCAATTATTCTAATGTTGTTTCGTCTTATAGTGTCACTTATCTCTCGAATTCTCCCCTCGTGGTTCAGTAGCTGTTTGTCCCTCTTTTGCTCAGCTTCTTTATTCTCTGTCATTTGGTCTTCTATATCACTAATTCTTCTGCCTCATTTATCCTAGCAGTGAGAGCCTCCATTTTTTATTGCACCTCAGTAATAGCTCTTTTTTTTTATTTCAACTTGGTTAGATTTAAGTTCTTTTATTTCTCCAGAAAGGGCTTTTATCTCTCCAGAGAGAATTTCTCTAATATCTTCCATGCCTTTTTCCAGCCCCGCTAGAATCTTGAGAATTGTCCTTCTGAACTCTAGATCTGACATATTACCAATGTCTGTATTGATTAGGTCCCTAGCCTTTGGTACTGCCTCTTTTTCCTTTTTTTGTGGTGAATTTTTCTGACTTGTCATTTTGTCCAGATAAGAGTATATGAAGGAGCAAGTAAAATACTAAAAGGGTGGCAAAGACCCCAAGAAAATGCGCTTTAACCAAATCAGAAGAGACCCCAAATCATGGGGGGGAGAAAGGGGATAAAATGAGGTTCAGAAAAAAAAAAGCAACAATTAAAAAAGGAAAACAAATAAGGAAAAAATATAAAAAAGAAAAATATATATATATTAAATAAACTAGTTAAAAAACACTAAAAAAGAAAAGGGTAAAAGTTAAAAAAATTTAGGGGAAGAAGAAAAAAATTGAAAAAAAATTAAATTAACTGCAAGACTAAAGAATCATGGGGAGAAAGCCATGAGTTCTGTGCTTTGCTTTCTCCTCTTCTGGAATTCTGCTGCTCTCCTTGGTATTGAACCTGCACTCCTTTGTAGGTGAACTTGATAGGTGAACTTGGTCCTGGCTGGATTTCTTGTTGATCTTCTGGGGGAGGGACCTGTTGTAGTGATTCTCAAGTGTCTTTGCCCCAGGCGGAATTGCACCGCCCTTACCAGGGGCCGGGCTGAGTAATCTGCTGGGGTTTGGTTTCGGGAGCTTTTGTTCCCTGAGTGCTTTCTGTAGAGTTCAGGAGAACGGGAATGAAAATGGCGGCCTCCCAGTCTCCGGCCTGGAGGAGCCGAGAGCTCAGGGCCCCACTCCTCAGTGCGCCCTCAGAGAATAGCGCTTAATTACTGCCATCTCCCTGGCCTCTGGCCATGGTCTGAGTTCACTGAGCCTGCGACCGGTTCAAGGTAACCCCGAGCTGAGAGCTCATTCCTCAGCTCTGTCTCTGTAGCTGGCTTCCCCATTCTAATACCTGCAAGTTCTGTGACACTCAGACACCCCGATCCTTCTGTGACTCTGTGGGACCTGGGGCCATGCTGACCCCGCGTGGGCTTCATCCAGGTTTAGCCTCTGGAGCGATGTCCCTCAGCGGAACAGACTTTTAAAAGTCCATTGCCCTGCTGCTTGCCGGGAGCCGGCCTCTCCCCCCGCAGTCTATCTTCCCATCACTTTGGATTCACTTCCCCGCCTGTCCTACCTTTCAGAAAGTGGTTGATTTTCTGTTTCTAGAATTGCTGTTCTTCTTCTCTTCGATCCCACATTGGATTTGTAGGTGTTTGCAATGTTTAGATAAGCTATCTAGCTGATCTCCTGCTACCTGGTGTAGTTTCAGCCTGTTACTTCTCCACCATCTTGACTCCTCCTCTGCAGTTACAATTTTTAAAGAAGCAGAAGCACACACCCATAAAAATAAATGAGATGCACTTTGCATCATTGGCAGAGAGAAGACACATAATCAAATGTGTAGTGGTTTGATTCATCTCCGAATCTTCTTCTTCATATAGCTCAGTTAATTAGAAATTTTTGAACATGCATCTCAAATATCTATGTATTTATTCAAAATTGTGTGTGCATCTTTGACATATCTTTACCTCCAACTTAAAGGCAAATTTCTTTGTGATGATCATGGAAGTGAACCTGCATTTTGATAACTTTGAGATGTTAAAGAAGTTTCAGCCACTTTTTATATATCATTAGACTAGCGTATCCTTGTTTTACCTCATAATATGGCTGATGAAAAGTTTGAGTGAGAGAAATGTCAACTCTTTCATTTCTTTGTTGCTCCCCTGTGTTTATATTGGTTTTATTTTCAATACATGGGTTCTTTGCAGGTAATGCTTAAAGGCATTTATCAATTTTGTCTGAATTACTTTCTTTAAAAACTATGATAATGTATTCTGAAAACCCACTTAAATATGGCCGCGTGACCTGCCACACACTGGAAGTACATGAGCCTGTGTGGCAGCCCTGTCAACCCCCCACTTTGTGTAGTCCCCACACCTCCCTCAGAGGCCTCACCTGCATCTTCAGGTACCTGGCCATCTGACACATGGACAGATGAGACTAGTGCCAATCAACATCTTAAATATCAGTAAAGTTCATTTTCTTATGTTGCTTGATTTAAAAAGCTCGAAGATTTTCTGCACCCAAACGGAGGGAACCTTCTTCATTAGCTAATGAAGGGCTAGACAAACAGTTTATAATTTATAATAATAATGGAAGATTGAAATGTGTAATTGTGATTAAGCTCTTGAACTTTAGAGACATAAAAACCTACTATGTATCTTGTGAGCCATGGGGAGAAAGAGGATTTATGGCATCTTTTCAAACTTTCATGTCCTTTTATCTGTGAAATATATGTGTTTTATTTGTAACTACCTCACACTGCAATTCTGATAATTAAATATACATATACATTTCTAGCATATCTAAGCTGCATATTTTAATAATCCTATTTTTTTCATTATTAGTTTTTTTATCATAGTAAGTGTACTGTTCAATCTCCATCACCCTTTTCCCTCATTGCCCCACTGACCTCCCCTCTGCTAACAATCAGTTTGTTCTCTATAGTTTAGAGTCTGTTTTATGATATCTGTCTCTCTCTCTCTTTTTTCCTTTACTCATTTGTTTTGTTTCTTAAATTCCACATATGAATGAAATTGTATGGTATTTGTCTTTCACTGGCTGGCTTATTTTGCTTAGCCTTATACTCTCTAGCTCTATCCATGTTGCTGCAAATGGCAAGATTTCACTTTTTTAGGGCTGAATAACATATATGTGTGTGTGTGTGTGTGTGTGCATGCGTGCGTGCGCATATATGTGTGTGTGTATGTGCACACACACACACATACACACGTACATACCACACCTTCTTTATCTGCTCATCTATCAGTGGACACTTGGGCTGCTTCCATAATTTGGCTATTATAAATAGTGCTATAAACATAGAGATGCATGTAAATGCATGTAAACATAGGGATACCTTTGAATGAGTATTTTGTATTTTTGTACCCAATAGTGCAATTCCTGCATCATAAGGTAGTTCCATTTTTTATTTTTGAGGAACGTCCATATTGTCTTCCACAGTGGATGCACCAGTTTGCATTCCCATCAACAATGAAAGAAAGTTCCTCTTTCTCCACATCCTCCCAACACTTTTGTTTCTTGTGTTTTTAATTTAAGCCATTCTGCCAAGTGTGACAGCTAATTGTAGTTTTGATTTGCATTTCCCTGATGATGAGTGATGTTGAGTATCTTTTCACGTGTGTTTTGACCATCTGTATGTTTTCTTTGGAGAAGTGTCAATTCATGTCTTCTGCCTATTTTTAACTGGATTATTTGTACTTTGGTTGTTGAGTTGTTTAATTTTTTTTAATGTATTTTAAATACTAACCCTTTATCAGATATGTCATTTGCAAATATTTTTCTCCCATTCAGTAGTTTGCCTTTAAGTTATGTTGATTATTTCCTCTGCTGTGCAGAAACTTCTTATATTGATGTAATCCCAATAGTTTATTTTTGCTTTTATTTCAGGAGACATAGCTAGAAAAACATTGGTAAAGCCAATGTCAGAGACGTTACTGCCTGTACACTTGTCAAGGGCTTTTATGGTGTCAAGTCTCACTTTTAAGTCTTTAATCCATTTTGAGTTTATTTTTGTGTATGGTGAAAGAAAGTGGTCAAGTTTCATTCTTCTGCATGTTGCTGTCCAGTTTTCCCAACACCATTTGTTGAAGAGACTGTCTTTTCCCCATTGTATATTCATTCCTCTTTCGTTGAAGATTAATTGGCCATATAACTGTGGGGTTTATTTCTGGGTTTTCTATTTTGTTCCATTGATCTATGTGTCTATTTTTATGCCAGTATGATATTGTTTTAATTATTACTGCTCTGTAATATAACTTGAAGTCTGGTATTGTGATACCTACAGTTTTGCTTTTCTTTTTCAAGACTGCTTTGGCTATTTGAGGTCTTTTGTTGTTCCATACAAATTTTAGGATTGTTTGTTCTAGTTCTGTGATAAATGCACATTGGTATTTTGATAGGGATTGCATTAAATGTGTAGATTGCTTTGGGTAGTATAGACATTTTAACAATATTTGTTCTTCCAACCCATGAACATGGAACATCTTTCCATCTTTTCTGCATCATCTTGAATTTCTTTTAACAGCATTTGATAGTTTTCAGAGTATAGGTCTTTCACCTCTTTGGTTACCTTTTTTTCCTCTCAATTACAGTATTGTGATCATTTTGATGATGTATGTGTAATGTGAATAATAAAATTTACATGTCTGTATGCAGTCTTTTGAGGACTTTCTCATATGTGGCAATATATATTGCTTTTTATCCTTTCAGCTAAGCACATATAATCACCACTGTCCTGTGAATTCCCTTTTCTACCTCTTAAACATCTGGCTAGTGGGGACTCAAGGATTCCAGTGAGTCAATGCATGTAACTTTGTACACAACATAGCTGTATTACTGTGTACAACAGCAATCTGGTGCTACTGTTTTGTCCTTGGCATTCTTAGGTGTTGCCTGATTCCTCTCCTCTGTCATAGTGCAGTTGTATTATGTTCTATGAATAGTGAGATTTCAGTTAGGGGTATTGCCTATGGCTTTTATCCTGCCATCCAATGTGAAAAATGTGTACATATTTCATACTTGACTCTTACCACTTACCTCTCAACAGATCATCCACCTTAACTTTAACAAAATAAATAATGTTTTTGAGTGAATGGGGAAAAGATTTATGACTGTTACTGAATGTTACTTTTTATCTTTTGGATATTCCCGGGAAGAGGGAACCATAGGATTTGGAATTGGGGATGTGGCAATTAACAACTAGGATACATCCAAGCTTTTACAAAACAGACTGATTATTTACCCTGTGTTGGGCCATTACTTTCAGAGAATTAGTAGGCATAGTTCACTCTAAGATTCCTTATCTCAGAGATGGAGGGAATATTTTTGGTTGGAACTGGGAAAGCAAGGCAGGCTAGATATTAGTCTATGAAAATGATTGTAAAATCTTCATGATGATCTTGTGTTTTATATTTTAAAGAATATTGTGGGGGTGCTTGGCTGGCTCAGTTGGTGGAGCATGTAGCTCTTGATCTCTGAGTCATGAGTTCAGGCCCCACATTGGACAGGAAGTCTACTTAAAAAAATTTGTTTAAATAAAAATAATTTTAAAATAATGTGATATACAGTTAGAAATTTTAATTTTTAAAATTACTCCCTATTTGGGTGGGAATTGAGATTTAAAAAAGGTAGAAAAAAATCTGATGAGCGTAAATTATGCACAGTGAATCAGGAAGTTACTCTTGTTCTTACACTGGAGGCTCTGGAAAGGCTGATAAATGCAAAGGGAGAATGGGTAATGAGACCCATACACATATCTTGTGAACGAGAACAAACATGTTTTCCTGAGCAATGTCCTTGTGAGTTATGTGCAGGATGGGGAGGCAGCCTAGTATGGTGGCAAGAACATAAAACTTGGATGCCAAAGGTCTGATTTGAGATTCTAGAGCCATGGTGATGAAAATCGTGACCATTTTTATATCCTTCAGTGATAATATTTGTTATATTGTCCTTAAAAGATCATTGTCAGGATAAATGATGCATGAAAAAAAAAATTTCAATCTTGTGAATTTCCATACAAATTTCAGTTGTTACTACTACTAAATTGGCAGATCATTAAGAATTGGTTAAAATTATAATGTCTCCAAAAACTTAAGATTCAGAGATAAGATCTTAAAGACTAAATTCACTCAACAGTTAATTTTCAATAGATCAATTAATTGCATTTCCTTATAACTTTTGTTTCTCAAATGCATGTTCTTTATGAATTTCTCCTAATTTAAAAGTAATAATATCCATTTTAATAGGTGACAATCAAATTGGAAATTGCAATATATTTTCTTTCTTCTTTGTAGCTTACTTTATGAAGGTTACATATTGCCTTATTTTATAATCACCCTATGATCCCTCAGCTCCTGAATTGTTTTGGGGGAGGGGAGATGAACAGCAAATTATATTTTCTCCAGTGTAAAACTATTGTACTCTTTGTGAAAAGATGGAGGAAAAATTGATGAAATATAAAGCTGATCAAGCTTATGGTACTTTAGTTTATTGTGAAATTGAAGTTTCAATACTGCATCATACATATATATATGTGTGTGTGTATACACACACACATACATATATATGTATATATATATATATATATGAACATGCCTTAGTTTGTATAGTATCAAGTGGCTGTTCAGAAGGATAAACTCTGGATTGGTGGCAATAGTAGATGAAGAAACAAGTTAATCAGATATTGTCCTATGTCTACCACTTAGTATGTTAAACTGTATACTTAATCATCTTCTAAGGGAAAACACACAGGTTCATAGATAGATTTTTCTTGCAATAGAGACATCCAACAAGACAGCTCTGAAGTATTCGATTAACTTGAAATAAATGGTGGCCCTTAGGATTTCAGGTTTTTCTGCTTTGTAACATTTTAGGTCTGTTATTACCTTAGGTGAACGCAATTCCCAAGAAAGAATATGCTGAATTAATTTGTCTATGACTTATGTCATCAATATATCTAGAAAAGGAATAAAAGTATGTGCCTCTACCATTTATGAGATTCTAGGTAGCTTTTTAAAAAACATTTCACAAAAACTGGTCAATTTTATATACCCTGATAATGAGTATAGGCTCTTAGAAACAAATCTTTACATACAGACAAATGAGATAAAACAAAGGTATGCACATGCACATACACACATACACACAAATTCATTTATTATCAGAGTTCAAGAATATTCTCTTATTGGATTTTCCCTGATACAAGATCTAATAAAATAAGAAGCTCCCTCAAAGTTAATATTTCTTTGCTTCACTGTCTTCAAACACACCATACAGTGAGTGAACCCTAGTCAAATTTCTAAAGCTTTTCAGGACAGATTGCATATACTACTTTACTTTTTGCCAGGATTGCATCACTGGACTTTTTCAGGATGTTTATGTCTAAAAACAACCCAAATCCTTTTTTTGTTTCGGCAAAGATTAGCTACAAAAATAACTGATCATTTGTGTAGTAACCCATAATAGACATGAGACATTATAATCTGTTAATAATGATTTGATATGTAGATGAATTTAATTGGAATATATTTGTTGAGTAAACTAATAAATGATTTTTCAAGCTATATTGAATTCTAGTAAGATTGTCTCATTGTCTAATGAGTATCTAACAAGATAATCTATCTTCTTAATTCTTGCTAGTATATAATACTGTCATTCATTTACTTTTGTGTTAAGAGAGCAATTACCTACTTTTCTTCTTTGTTCTTATTTTCTCTGGAATTTATTAAAACCTCTTCAATAAAGTCATTTCTGAAAATGCTACAAAGCAGATGTGCCCATAAAATAAACATAATTGAAAGAGGAGAATTAAACATGCATGCCTCAAAAGCTATATCTTAAACAGTAAAAATTCACTGTATCAGTGATTATCCCAATAGTATTAGAAGAAAAAATTTCCAATAGTGACACTATGGCAAAGTTAGAGAAGCAATGAAAAGAATGATATACCACCAAGAGTATTCAATCAAGGGCAGCTGCCTAACCTGACATTTTTTAAAGGAGAGTTACATGGAGCACCAATATATCATGGTATGTTATAATTTATTAATGGATATTTCCCCAAGAGTTTACAATTAAATTTTCAAAATTCTACATGTTATATTCTCTTCTTGGGAGTTGCAAGGCATCTAAAGTTTCTGAGAAGTATTTAATTGGAAAAATGTGGGTTAATGCACATAACATAAAATTTGCTTTTAAAAATGTACAATTCAGTGTCATTAAGTACATTCACAAGGTTGTATAATCATCACCACTGTCTCCTTCCAGGTATATAGCTCTGTGATTGTTAATTTGACCATGAAACAGTTTTCTTCTGGAATATATTTTAATTTTGGTATGTCCAGAAAATATACTTATGGAAACAATGATCTGATCCAATCCTCTCAATTTAAACATTGAAAATAGAAAATGTGATTTTAAGAAATTAAATATCTTGCTGAAGATTACACAGGTCATTGGGATACAGTCAGTCAGTTTCTCATTCATATTTCCCACTTCCAAGAACAGGACTTTTCTATTTCAAGGTATTTTCCCCTTGTTTCCATTGGTGTTGCCTGGATCCAATGTCCCAGTAACCTACAAATAATACATTATAATTTGACCTGAAAAATTCAGGACTAAAACAAATACATTACTTTTTAAAAGCTACATTGTACTTGTTTTATAACTCTCTCACTGTGGATTTCTTATGAGAACTTTCATTGTAAGAACTCTCTTTAATTTACATAATTCTTTTGTTCTTAGGTCTTTTTAAGATTGTGGCTGATAAAACTCCATATCTTACTATGGAAGAAATAACAAGGACCATTCACATTGGATCTAGTAGACTAGGGCATCCTTGCTTCTATCATCAGAAGGATCTAAAGCTAGACAATCTCGTTGTAAAACATGGTGAGCAAATCATGCTCAACTCAGTTGAAGAGATCAGTGGAGAAATAATGGTGAACTGTGGAGTGGTAAGGAATCAGCAGAATCACTCATTTACTTTGCCTTTGTCACAAGAAGGAGAATTCTATGAGTGTGAAGATGAACATATTTATACCCTAAAGGAGATTGTTGAATGGAAGATCCCAAAGAACAGAACACGAACTGTGAAGCTTACTGGTTTTTCAAATAAGTGGGACTTAACAAATCCATTCCCTAAAGGCTTTTATGGTGCTCTGGTTCTCAAGCCTGTTTATGAGATTCAAGGTGTGATGAAATGTAAGTATCCACTGAGAATGATACTCTATGAGGGTGAGCACTGTGGGGTTTGGGAAGGAGGAAGGCTTTAGTTTGAAGAATGTGACCCTGTCCCCGACTTGTCCTTTAAGACCACTGAGAGTTAGATTCTCATCTGTAAATAAGTAAACCATGTATTTCGTGCAAAGGTCAAATTGAATATATATATATATTGTAAATTGTGTGGTGCTATTGAAATGTAAATGCAGTAATTGGCAGGTGCAGACAGGTTAAACTACTAATTCATTTCTATCACTGCCAGTTAAACATGGTCAGAAAAGAGCTACTTTTAAAGATAGAGTATATTTGGCTAGAAAGAGCCTTTCTTGTATGAAGGTCGTCAGCAAAGTGATAAGGATGCAAAGTTTCCTTAATATGTCCCCTACTGCTATTTTTGTAATAGCTTTTGTTTTCCCCCAGCTATCCACAACTGGTCATAAATCTTACTAGCTAAGAGTCCCTCTGACTCAAGGGAAAATGATGTGACAAATTAATTCACACATAAGTATATTTTAATATATAATATTTATAGGATTATTTGTATTTAAAAATAGGAATAGCTGGAGAGACCATTGTAACCCTAAAGGAATTAATACTTTGAATTTTCAAGATCATGGCACTAAGTGGGCAACCATGGAGCAAAGAGTTCTGTAGGTAGTCAGAAGTCCTGGATTCTGACTCTGGGTCAGTAACTTAATAGTTGGTGACTTTGAGTGAGCCATTTAAACTGTGACTTTGCAGAGGGGATGATGATACCTCTTTTGCCTATACCTCTTAGAATTGTTTTAAGAATGAAATAAGATTGTATTAAGGTACTGTGTATAACACTTGAGAAAAAAAAGCACTATGTAAAAATGTTTAGTCAAAGGTTATTCCTTGGATATCTCAAATTCTAATTATCTCTGCTCCTATAAATATTGTTGGTTGTTGGTCACTTACATAAATATGAAAGAACTGTTGTGAATCTTTGGGTAGGTTTTAGAACTACATGTTAAATTTTGTTACATGTAAGTGATTTAACCAGAAATTAATTAATTCATCTGAATTAAAGGTACAAGGAAGGAATTCCATTCAAGTAGTGATTATATTTTAATACTGCAAAAAATTGAGGCCACAGCATGATCATTTTTTAATATGACAAAAAATGGATGTCACAGCAAATTTTAGACCTCACATTAGTGTTTTGTTAGCTGTCCCAAGATGTGTAATTGAAATTGATAATTGAGTTTTCCTCACTTTTCATAAAAAATGTATATAGCATTTTCTCATTTTAAAATTTGTTAATTTTTAAAAACCATTGGCATCTCCTATCACACAGCTGCAAATGTAATCTCCTATCACACAGCTGCAACTCAGAACCTAAGCATGTGAATAAGGTTGCTACTGCATTTTATGAATTTAGATTAGAGATCAACAAAGGCTTCTCTGAGGAAAAGTCTTCAACTAAGACCTGGAAGATGAGTAGGAGGCAGTAAGGCAAAGAAAGAGGAGACAACATTGAAGGCAGTAATAGCAATTACTAGGAGAGCAAGTAAGCAAGATATTGGAGCTTCAGTATAGCTGGTGTGAGAAAAGAGAGGATAGGTTGAGACAAATATCAAAACATGCAACTGAGTAGTGGAATCAGTCATGGAGAGTTTTGACATACATGTTAAGGGGTCCAAAGGGCAAATTAGTAAAGGGTTTCAGTGGAAGGGACAGGACAGAGGAGTGTAAGGAGGCCATTAGGTGTATGGCAGGGTACTAAGGGGTTAGCACAATAGTGATATCAGCAGGACACTTGTTCCTAATTGGTATTTAAGAAGTACAACCAACAAGATTTGGAGGTCTGTTGGAAGGAGGAAAGAAGTCAACCTGATCCGTAGGCTGCTGACTTGATCTACTAGTTGGATGGTGATAGTTTACTAAATATAAACATTGACAAATGAATAGGACATATTAACACAACTGTTTAGATGGACTTGTGTATGGTTTCATGCTAACCAAGGCCCCAGAAGAAGGCCTTTGGTTAAGCTAGCATCCTTTCCAAAATATTTTAGTCTAATTTCCATTCTTTAATGGTATTTAAATCAAATTTTGATTTCTTTTGGATCTTTACTTTTTTAGGGATTATTTTAGACATTAGTTCTTTTTGTATAGCAATTTCAGGACAGATGCTGTTATGGTACTGCTTTGCATGTGTACTGACTGCAGAATATTCTCTGGAAATAGAGGACAGGTGTCCCAACACAAAAAGTCCATTTTTAAAAATTACTGTTGTAGGCATTTTTCTTCTAAATATAAAATGTAGACTATTTTTTTAAATCAATTGTGGTCTTGTTTTACATTATTCTATCTTATATTAAAGATTCAAACTTGCCTTGAAGTCAACAGCATATCGCTTGCTAAGTTACTTTCTGATGGCCTGGAGTTCAGGCATATTTGAAAACCC
This sequence comes from Enhydra lutris kenyoni, assembly GCF_002288905.1. Taxonomy (NCBI): domain Eukaryota; kingdom Metazoa; phylum Chordata; class Mammalia; order Carnivora; family Mustelidae; genus Enhydra; species Enhydra lutris. The sequence continues at coordinate 22,379,393 of NW_019154101.1, read as the reverse complement.
TCTTGTCTCAAGTCCTCCCTTTCTCAAGTGACAAGAAAAAGAATAGGTCTGAGGCAGGGATAGAAAATTTTAGAGAAACCTTAGGGGTAAAAGCAAGATGAAAAAGACTGAGAACTATAGGAAGCTTTGAAATATTGATTTGCTGAAAAGAGAACATAGTAAGTAAATAAAGAAAAGAAGGAATATCACATATTCTACTCCTGGTGTTAGGTTTTTAATATGTTATTGATGTGAAAATTTAGGCATCATAAAAAAGTAGCAGGGCATGTTTACATGAAATATTAGTTCCTGGAAACTCTTGGTCATAATTCCCATTACAGGCCTGAAGCCCCTCTTGACACCCACTATACATTTCATGATTTGTAAGACATTCTATCTCTTTGGAAAATAGATATAAATAACCACCCAGGACCTTTAACTACTAGTCTCATGTAAGTCATAGTAAGATCTGTTTGTGTCTTTCATTGGAAGATAAAATTCATATTAATGCGGCAAATGGAATACATAATATTTACAAATGAAAAACTGAGTCATCTATTTAAAGTTGTTACTAAAAATCAGAAATCTTGCTTGTTAAAACTTCTTAATTGTCTTATGTTTTGATGTACAGATTGATAATTACTTTTCTCCTGATGAAAATTTCAAGAATTGAAAAAGCTGCGTTTCGTTTTAGGTAAAAACGTCAATGCCTTCCAAAATTTAAGGGTACAGTTTTTGCTTAGATATATGACATATCAACTCATTTATAAACTGAAGGTTGGAATCACACAAACAGAAGGTGGTATCAGAAAAGCAGTATCTGAATTTTGAATAATAGGTGATAAATCAATAGCAAAAACAAACAAACAAACAAACATTGGTTGTTTAGTATTCTGAGATGACTTCTTAATTTTTTTAAAAGATTTTATTTGTTTATTTGACAGAGAGAGATCACAAGTAGGCAGAGAGGCAGACAGAGAGAGAGGGGGAAGCAGGCTCCCCACTAAGCAGAGAGCCCCGATGTGGGGCTCGATCCCAGGACCCTGAGATCATGATCTGAGCCGAAGGCAGAGGCTTAACCCACTGAGCCACCCAGGTGCCCCCCTGAGATGACTTCTTTCTTTCATTTTATTTTTAAAAATAATCTCAATATTTATCAAAGTCAAAAAAGTCAAATAGTGGTAAAAGGATTTATAACAAAGTGATCCCTTGACCATTCCCAAATTTTCCCCATGTTCTGCTACTTTGAGATAACTGCTTTAAATATTTTGTCTCTGTGTTCTTGTGTTTACATTTGAATTTCCAAATAAGGTAAAGGTAGTGCAATTTTTCAAGGCATTGACTTTATATAGGATTTGAAGAACACTCATCCCCTTCATGAAGACTCCACCCTAGCAACCTTATCAAATTCTAATCACCTCCCAAAGGCCCCACCTCTTAATACCATCGCACTGGGGAGTAGGGTTTCTTTTTCTTTTTTCCTGGGTGCAGGGGTGGGGGGTGGGGGGGGAGTAGGGTTTCAATATGTTTATGGGGGGGCGGGGATGAAAACATCTAATCCATGATAGGGTTGTCTTGCGACTTCCCTTTAAAACCATCTGGGTGGTCCTGTTCTTTCACTGTGATGGCAGTTTTTAGTCTGGAAACTCAGATATTTCATTTCTTAGATAATTTCTTTGATAGTGTCCTTTCAACTATTTTTTTTTCTCTTTTCTCTTTCTGTAACTTCTGATCTTTTGTTGAAGTTCCCATACTGATCTAGGACTATTTTCTTCCCTATTTTACATCTTTCTTGTCTTTGGTTTACCTTCAGGGAAAATTTCTTAACTACGTTTCCAACTGTTTTAATGAATTTTTAATTTCAGTTATCATATTTTTAATTTCCAAGAGTTATTTCTTACATCATTTTTTAAATGTTACTGTGTTCTTGTTTTAAGAATGCAATATCTTATCTCTCTGAGACTATTTTACAGTTTCTTAAAGTTTTCTGTGTTCCTTGCATTTTATCTGCCTGTTTGGGACGCCTGGGTGGCTCAGTGGGTTAAGTGTCCCACTCTTAAATTTCAGCTCAGGTCATGATCTCAGGGTTGTCAGAGCCTTGAATCAAGGTTCATGCTTGGCATAGAGCCCATTTAAGATTCTCTCTCTCCCTCCCCCTAAAAGGAAAAAAAAAGTTTTGCTCCGTGTCACTCTCATTAACTGTTTTCCTCAAATGCCTGGTGCTTGTTTGCCATTTGTTCATATTTATATGTGGGACACTATTTTTTTTTTTTTTAATTTACAAGTGAGGCATGTTTACGTAATAGCCCTTTGTTTCTGAATTTTAGGTTTCATTTTGCCAGCTTTTGTCCTCAGAGCATTCCCTAAATTCAGGCTCTGTAAGCCTTTCCTCTAGGGCTTGCTCAGTTTCATCTGAGAAGTATCTTTCTGATACCTTGTGGGCCTTCTGAAACTTCTGTAGCTGAGTGGGGAAGTTGCTGAGGGTTTCACCATTCCCCCATAGGGTTAGACTTAACTCCTTTGCTTTCAGTCCCCCTGTTACTTCCCTGATTGCCTGTGCCTAGCTTCCAGATTCTGTGACTCTGCATCAACTGCTTCCTGCAAAGAGAAAGGTCAAAGGCGTGACCACTTGTCTTCCCCAGAATAGAGTTGGAGACCTGGAGTTAACCACGCTTCAGACATTCAGATAGCCCCTTTGCCCCCTAGATTCTCATTCACAGGTCATAGGAGCCTTATATCTCCAATTTATGAGCCTTTTTGAAATCTCATGGGACAAGCTTTCCATTGTACTATGGCTTCTTAGGAACATAGGCTTTCCTTTTTCTTTTCTGCCAAATTTTTGACCATTCTGCCATTTGTGCTCTACCTTCATTCCATGTAAGGGTTGTAGATGTATTTTAGATTTACTGAATCTTATTCTCTTTTTTCCTTTCTCTTTCTTCTTTTTGCCCTTATGCTAAATTTGAGAGAAAAAAGGGTTGGAGGGGTGCCTGGGTGGCTCAGTCGTTAGGTGTCTATCTTCGGCTGGGGTCATGGTCCTGGGGTCCTGAGATCGAGCTCCACATCGGGCTCTCTGCTGGGCAGGAAGCCTGCTTCCCCTCTCCCACTCCACCTGCTTATGTTCCCTCTCTCACTGTGTCTCTCTCCATCAAACAAATAAATTAAAAATCTTAAAAAAAAAAAGAGGGGTTGGAAAGACAATTTTTCACCTATAAACTCACTACTTACTTAAACTAGTCCCAGCCCAGAACTTTTCCTGGACCTAGAATAATCTTGAGAGAACTGGTTGCTAATTTTGCTAAAAGAGAAGTACAATTTATAAACAATATTTTTATTAAAACATAATTTTCAGTAATTTATTAGCATATCAGAGTGAGTTTCTTATGTATTTATTTTTATATTCTCGATGCATGAGATAAGTAAATGTTCAATATTGAATAAATTGAATACATGAGGGGTGCCTGGGTGGCTCAGTGGGTTAAGGCCTCTGCCTTCGGCTCAGGTCATGATCTTGGGGTCCTGGTATCAAGCCCTGCATCGAGCTCTGGGCTCAGCGGGGAGCCTGCTTCCCTCTCTCTCTGCCTACTTGTGATCTCTCTTTCTCTGTCAAATAAATAAAAATCTTTAAAAAAATCGAATACATGAATTAATGAAGCAACTAAAATATCTGTTTCTGTATGCACACATACTGCATAGTACAAAGTTCCTATTTAGGTAACAAGAAAAGTTTTTGCCTCACCATATCCAGATATGATTTATTATGATAACATATTTATGAATTTAATAGCTAAGGAGAAAGAATATTCACTTCAGGGCACCAAAGTTGTATCGTTTATATTTGTATAACAGGTTCAATTTTTATTAGTGATGCTTTTCCTAATGTGCCTATGAAAATATTGTGACTTAATATGATATTTAGAACCAATGAATACTTTAGTCCACTTCCATTTCATTTTCTTCCTTTAGGCAAGTAATATTATTACTAGTAGAAATATCAAACAGCAAGCAGTATAAGGTACAATTTATGTATGTATTTATTTATTCTTATACTACCAACTGTAAATATTTATTCTTATACTTCCAACTGTAAATATTTTACCAGTGTTCTCCAGAAAAACAGAAGATATTTATCACATTATATATAATTATATTGTATAATATAAACAAAATTACATATTAATTAATTTTAAGGACTTGACATATAATTATGGGGGGGGCTAATAAGTTCAACGTTTATAGGACAGATTGGCAGGCTGTAAACTCAGGCAGAAGTTGATGCTATAATTTGAGGCAACATTTTTTCTTCTCTGAGAAACTCCAATATTTGCTCTTAAAGCCTTCAAATGATTACATGAGACTCACCTATGTTATCGAGGGTAACATCATTCACCCAAAGTCAACTGATTTAGATGTTAACCACATCTGCAAAATACCTTTGCAGAAACACCTAGAATAGTGTTTGATTAAGTAACTGGGTACTATAGCCCAGTCAAGTTGATAGATAATAACCATCACAAACATCAGTGGAGAACCTTGTTGACGTGTGTCATCCAGGATAAGAAAATGGCTAGTAACTTCTCATAGCTTTTATAAATTAAATAAAAATATGAAAGGAAAATTATTATAAATAAGCCCATAGTAAATATAAGTATATTCATTTTAAATGACTCTTAATTTCTGAGTGAAGGCCGTGATGATTTTTTTTCTGCTAGAAATGTTAGAGAGCAACCTAAAAGGCACTTTCTTTATTCATAAATACAAACAACAATAGAACCAGGGAAGAACTATCTAAGAAAATGAAATTGATGGTATAGTCTCTTAAGTTGAAATGAAGCTGAATAAATGGGAAAAAAAGATAATTCACAGAATATTCATAAAGAAAATTGAGTCCAAATGGATGAACTATAAAGAAAATTTTAATTTAAAAGCCTAGAATAAGGCAAAGTTTGGAAATTATTAGTGCATTTAATAATCACTATAAAGAGCATAATGTGATACAAAAATATAAACAAAACAATTCACTGAGCAATCACATATGAAAACACTTTTAAGAAAAATATAAGTATAATCTTGGAAAGTAAATGACAAAGAAATCAAACTTAGAGAGTGAAAATTTCCAACAAATAAAAGAATTATTATTATTAGATAATAATGTCGGAGGAACTAGCAGTTGAGAGAAACTGCAGGGCTGGAATTGACAAAACTTTTTTAAAAAAAAATATGTAGAAACAATAATCTCTTACGGCTTTTTGACTGGGCCTGAGAATTAAATTGACTTAGACAGATTAAATAGAGAAAAGCAGATAGATTTACATGTTTCATGTGAAAGAGGAACCCTCAAAAGGGAGTGAAGACTCCCAAAAAGACAAAACCTACATGCTTTTATATTGGTTTGAATGAAAGAGGCTACTGTGGAGAAGTAACTAGACGAAGTATTGTGGGGAGACTAAAAGAAGATAAGAGTTAGTTTAACAAGGTCTGTTTGGTCAGAATTCACTTGGCTTTACCTCCCTGTGGAAGGATGTTTCTTCTCTCTTGGTATAGGGAAGGCATCTTTCACGTCGGAGTTTTATCTCCTGTTTTCAGGAAGAAAAGGAGAGATTAGAATATCCTTCTTGCACCTGCTATTTTATCAAGTGCCTTTAACTCAAAATAATCTTGATGCCAAAGTGATTTATTTTGGGCTGTCATCTTCTGCCATCCTTCACTTTTAAAGGATAATTTTGCTGGAGATAGAATATTAAGTTGGTGGGTTTCTTTTCTTTAAACACTTTAATTATGCCACTTACTCTCTTGCTTGAATGCTTTCTGAAGAGAAGTACAATCTAATTTCTATCCTTCTTCTTCTACAGGTAAGATTTTATTTTCTTCTGGCTTCTTCAGGTTTTCTCCTTTTTTTTTTTTTTTAAATTTTCTATGGTTTGCATATGATATGCCTAGGTGTAGGGTTTCTGGTATTTATCATGCTTGCTGCTCTCAAGCTTCCTCAATTTTGGAAAATTCTCCACCATTATTACTTCTGATATTGTTTCTGTTCCTTTCTCTCTTGTTTTCCTTTTGGCATCACTGTGGTGTGCATGTTCTACCTTTTGTAGTTACTCCACAGTGCTTAGATACTCTGTTCCTTTTTTTTTTTTTTTTTTCATTCTTTTTCTTTTACTTTTCAGTTAGGGAATTTTCTATTGCTATATCTTGGTATATCTTTAAGTTCACTGATTTCTTTCCTTAGCCATGTCTAGTCTAGTGATGAACCCATCAAAGTCATTCTCCATATCTGTTAGTATGTTTTTTAATACCTAGCATTTCCTTTCAATTCTTTACAAAAGTTTCCATCTCTCTGCTTACATTACACCATCTTTTCTGCCATTTTCTTCCATTAGAGCTCTTAGCATATTAATCATATTCTAAATTCCCAGTCTGAAAATTCCAAAATCTCTGCGTATCTGAGTTTGGCTTTGTCTCTTCAGACAACACTGTTTTCTTTTTCTTTTAATAGACTTTGTAATTTTTTGTTTAAAGCAGACACGATGCATCAGATAAAAGAAACTGATGCAAATAAGCCTTTAATATGAGGTTTTATGTTTATCTAGCTGTTAGTCAGTGTTTACTGTTTTCTGTATATATAGATGTTAGAGGCTAAAATTTTATTGGGTGTCCTTGTTTTTTGTCTCCCTGTTGTTTTTCCCTAGAGACCAATTCTTTTTTTTTTTTTTTTAAGATTTTATTATTTATATGACAGACGGAGATCACGAGCAGGTAGAGGGGCAAGCAGAGAGAGAGGGGGGAAGCAGGCTCCCTCCTGAGCAAAGAGCTCAATGCAGGGCTCGATCCCAGGACCCTGAGATCATGACCTGAGCTGAAGGCAAAGTCTTAACCCACTGAACAACCCAGGCACCCCTTGAGACCACTTCTTAAACAGAAATATAAATGCTTCAGTTATAATCCCCTGTTATTATACAGGAGTCTTGTTGATATGGTTAGTAAGGTATAGGGGAAGAGATGCATTCTATAATCCTGTATTTAGGTCTGAGTCTTTTCATGGCACTGTGCCCTATGACCTTCACAAGTGCTTCCCAGCTTTCTTCCCTATGCCTCCTTAGATGAGATAGAATATGGCAAGTAGGGGCTGGAGGTGGGTATTTCCCTTCCCCATGTGGAAAGATAGAAGAGGTTATAATTGGTATTTCCCTTCCCCTACGTCAGTTCAACTCTGGTAAAACCCAAGTTGGTTAGGCTGTGGTAAAATAGTTTTCTTTGAGGGCAGACCTTTTTTTAAGAAAAACTGAATGCTGTGACTTTTTCTATTATTCTGCTAGAAGCATGAAGGGATTTTTCTCTGATCTTCACCCTGAGAACCTGGTGGGTCTCTTGGGAATAAACAAGAAAGTGGGGGTGGGAATCCACCTAAACATGGACTCCAGAAGTTTTATCTCTCAAACTTGTCTAGGCTTTGTCTCCAGCAAGTAGTCAATTACTCTTAAAGTGTTCTTACTAGTTGTTGAATCCAGTGGAGGCTTCTGTTGCCAATAAGCAGTAAGTGTGTATTAACATATTTCTCTCATTTTGGGAGTGATGGTTTGCCTTGTAACCTCAATTCTCTGATGGATCAAAGACGAGTTGTTGATTTTCAATGCATGTACTATTGTTCCTTATTGAATGTTCTACTAAGGCACATTCATTGTTATTATTTTTATACCTTAAAATGTCTAGATTGTTGTTCTACAGAAATTAAATAGTTAAAGTAAAAATATTTATTGCACAGAAAAAGCCATTGAATAAGATACACTACAACCTACAGGGGCATGTTTTAAATTATATATATATATATATATGTATATATATATATATATACATATATATATATATATATATAATACCTTCTATGACATATAGCAGGAGTATTAGCGGTACAAAATTATTTTCCCAAGGAAATTTTATGTGGAACTCTACTTATTTAACAGATCACATCCTTTAATGCTCAGTCAAGGATATTGTTCTGACAATAGTTTTTCATTTATTCAATTCATTTATTGAGTACCTACTATATACCAGGCACTTTTTGAGACATTGGGATATGTTGGTCAACAAAATAACCATAGATTCTTATACCACAATACCTGTAGTGCCCAAATATAATTTGGGACCTAGGTTACATTAGAGTCCCTATGTTCTGATGGATCAGTTCAGAGCCTGAGGAAAGTCCTTATGACATCTGTTCTACCAATGTTTCACTGTTCCCTCAACTTGAGAAATGGCATGAGACTATGATGCTTACCTAATGCTAGTGCTACAATTTTTAGACCTCATTAATTTCTATCCAACTTGATGAGATCTTAGAGTTTTTAAAATTACCTTCAGATTCAGGGAAACCTGTGGCAATAATCTTAAAACTTTGAGTATGTGGAGGACCTGGGTTGCTTAGTTGGTTAAGCATCTGCCTTTGGTCATAATCCCAGCATCCTGGGATCGAATCCTGCGTAGGGGAGCCTGCTTCTCCCTCTGCTGCTCCCCCTACTTGTGCTCTCTCTCTCTCCCTCCCTCTCTCTCTCTCTTTGTGTCAAATAAATAAATAAAATCTTTTTTAAAAAAGTTTGGGTATGCTAACCTTTTTACAATGAATTGATGAAGGTAAGAAGTGTTCTCTTAGCCTTCTTTCAATTTTTTTTAATGAAGCATTTTTATAGATTTTCATCCCATAGACAACCATTGATTTTTTTTGTCTTTTTTTCTGTTCTCTATTCAAGAATATAAAATAATGCTTTTTCACGTTATGCCTTCAGGAACTCTGTTATACAGCATGTGCAAATAATATAACACAACTTATAAAGTTATAGCTTCCAGATGTTGCATAAAGTTAAAGTATAAAACATAATAACATAGATAATGCTTTTAAAGAGGAAATTCTGTTTTCAAAATCTTCCAAATTATTTGTTTTCAAAAGCATGCAAGGAAGAAAGTGTATTGATAGAAATGTGGCTGGAGATATTGGGAAACAACAGTGGATTGTGAAAATGCTATAAAACATTACATGGTAGGAAACTGTCAAGAAAATATAAACCATTATACAACTCTGTTAATAGTAACTTTATTTCTAATTCAAGACCATTCTAACAATCTATGTGAGATAGTGCATGGAGAGCAGATAAATAATTTTAGGACAATATTTTAAGTGTCTCTCTAGTCTCAAACAAAGACTTCTAGGATAGTGGGTGCTTAGAAAGAATTTGAGATTTATTAGTCCTCATTGCTACATTAGGCAAAGAATACATTGGTAAGTACCCACCAGCTTACCTAAGGCTCCTGAATGGCTTCTCTGTGACCCATTCTGTGACTCCCCTTTTCTATCCAGGTTAATGGAACATCAGCAGAGAAAGAATAACTTTCACATTGGAAAAGCATGCATCTTATTGTTGACTTCCATATGTTAGTCTTAAGTACCTTATATCCCATGATCTTGCAGTGTTGTTCTGCAAGGGAATAGAATTTTGCATGAAGAATGTTTGTCTTGAGCCTTATGCAGGAAGGGTCTTATTCAAAGTACTGAAAATTTCTTTTAAGATAATTTCATATGTTATGGCTGGAGCTCAAGAGCATGACTTCGAATGATATTATAAACCTTCTGAAAAAGATATATACACACAGATATATACTTATAAATATGCACATATATTTATCTATGTGAGATAAAACTATTTTAAAAACAGGAGAATGATTAACTCTAGAATCAGGAAAATAGTTATCCTTAGGTTCTAGTTGAGGCAGATGAAATATTGACAAGCTTCATAGGGCTCTAAGGAAGGGACAAGTTAATATCTCTTTTGTAAGCTGAGCAGTGAGCTTATGGGAATTGATTTTACATATGATCTACTTCATTTTAAAATGTGAAAAAATGAAAGTCACACATAAGAAGTGTTACATCATGAATGTCTGATTTTTTTTCCAGTGGAATTTATCTATGACACCAGTAAGGATTCTAATACCATCTCAGAGCAACACTTTGACGGACAAAATGTCATAATCTTTTTTTTTTTCTTTCAGTCCGAAAGGATATAGTTCGCATCCTCCCCAGTTTAGATGTTGAAGTCAAAGACATTACTGACAGTTATGATGCCAACTGGTTTCTTCAGCTGTTATCTACACAAGATCTCTTTGAAATGACCAGTAAAGAGTTCCCCATAGTGGCTGAAGTCATAGAGGCACCTCAGGGAAACGAGCTGCCCAGAAGCACTTTACAGCCTGGGAAAACCATTGTGATCCACAAAAAGTACCAGGCATCGAGAATCTTAGCTTCAGAAATTCGAAGCAATTTTCCTAAAAGGCACTTCTTGATCCCCACTAGTTATAAAGGTAAATTCAAGCGGCGGCCTCGGGAGTTCCCAACTGCCTATGACCTTGAGATAGCAAAGAGTGAAAAGGAGCCTCTCCACGTGGTGGCCACCAAGGCCTTTCATCCCCCTCATCATGAGCTATCATCCGTATCTGTCGGGGACCAGTTTCTAGTGCATCACTCACAGACGACTGAAGTCCTTTGTGAGGGAATCAAAAAAGTGGTGAATGTTCTGGCCTGTGAAAAAATCCTCAAAAAATCCTATGAGGCAACACTGCTCCCTTTGTACATGGAAGGAGGTTTCGTAGAGGTGATTCACGATAAGAAACAGTACCAGATTTCTGAGCTCTGTGCACAGTTCCACTTGCCCTTCAACGTGAAGGTATCTGTGAGAGATCTTTCCATTGAAGAAGACATTTTGGCTGCTACACCAGGACTGCGGCTGGAGGAAGCTATCACAGACTCTTATCTACTCATAAGTGACTTTGCCAGCCCCAAGGAGTGCTGGGAAATTCCTGTCAGCCGCTTAAATATGACTGTCCAGCTAGTTAATAGTTTTTCTGGGGACACAGGATCAGTTCTAGTCAGGAGTCTGGTTGAAGAGATCACCGAAGAACAGTATTACATGATGCGAAGATATGAAGGCTCTTTTTCCCACCCCCCACCTCGCCCTCCCAAACATCCCTCAGTGGAGGAAACAAAGCTTACCCCGTTCACCTTAGCAGAAAACAGGGCTGTGGGTCTGCTTAAGTCTCCCAAGGTAAGGCTATGATTTTGTAGTTTTTCCTTTTTAGCATTTTTCTTGAGGCAGTTTATTTCAAGTCTCCTCCGAGTTTGTTTTTTGCTTACTTTTCTTTATTTCATGCCATATTTGAAATGAGCCTTTCTGATGCACAGTAGATGAATGAACATCAACAGAGCATAAGCTGTTGCAGCATTTTGTATTTTGATGCTTAACCAGTAGATGTGACAAGAAGTTTGTATTGAATTAGAAATAGCAGGGAGGACATTTGGATATGATGACCCAAACTGCCGTCTCAATGGGTCTTGGTAATTAGGAATGTTTGATAAGTTTCCTCAGAAGCAAATCTCTTTTATTTTGGAAGTGTTGTTCTTTTTTCTAGGTAGAGTTGTTTTAATACCTCATCCAGGAAATGAGCATACAATAAACTCCCTTCTTTGGGGGGGTTACCAGTAGCATGCATCTATAACACATGTCTTCATTTTGTTTTATGTGCAAAAAGATGTAAAAATATCTTGGCAGAACTGTGTGTGAGCATATGAGCATCTGCCCACATTCTGCCTATCTGAGGATTGTAATCTTCAACAGTTCTATTGAAAAACAAAATCAATAAAATTGCAGACAGTGGAGATCATAACAGAATCAACAACTCCATAACCATTGGAAAGATTTTGGGAAGGGAGGGGTCTCAGCTTCATTTCTACTTAAAGTCTTTGCTTCTTGAAAACTGCCTGCTGTGTGCCTGGAAAGCACTTGCCAGTACACCATGGAGTGTTAGGTCGTTTATCTGGCCAGCCGTGGTGCTGTGGTGTGTGGAAGGAGTGCATTCTGGCCTGGCAGATGTTGTTCGAGCAGCTTGGGGAAACAAAGCAATTAGTAAAACAAAGAGAGATGCTGTGTTTACTCTCTATACTCAGGAATGATAGCAGCCTCAGGCTTCAAGTATGTGGGTATGAAAATACTTTTAATTCTACATTTCAAAGAGTGCATTCTGAGTGTATGCTGGATAAATCTGGAAAGAATCTTCAAACTCATCTTCAGAAGAAAGATAAAAGGAGCAGAAATTTCCTTTCCAGAAAAAACAATCTTGAAGGAGTCATTTTAAATTAAAAAATTGTTCCCAAATAATGTTGATTAACAGGTTGCTATTAATGTGGAGTGTGTCTGACTTCTACTGTTTAATATATTTTTATTGCTGAATAGAATGATGTGAGAGATGGAATGCTGGTCTCATTTTTAGTTATAGGTAGAATAATTCCCCGCCTCACCCCCCCGCCGCAATACCTTCCCAAGATGTTCATGCCTAATCTTCCAGAACTTGTGACTATGTTACATTAGATGGCAAAATAGACTTGGTACATGTGCTCAAAATTAAGGACTTTGAGATGAGGAGATTATTCTGGATTAACCATAGAGGTCCCACTTAGTCACAGATCCTTAAAAGAACCTTTCCCAGTTGAAGTCAGGGTCAGAGAGAGATGTGACTGAGGAGAATGGTTACAGGGAGATAGTGTTTTAGCTTTGAAGATGAAGGAAGGGAGAATTGAGTCAGGGGATGCAGATAGTTTCTAGATGCTAGAAAATTTAAGAAAACATTCTCCCCTAAAGCCTCCAGAAAGGAACACAGCTCTAATGTGGTTTTGGAATATAGGTGAGGTATGGTGGAATGAGGTTTGGAGCTGATGACCAAGAAAGATTCAGCCAGTCTTTTGTTCCCTCATCAGCTCTGTCAACACCTTCATTTTAGCCAATGAGATTTATGTAGGATTTCTGACTTACAGAACTGTAAGATAATCAATTTGTTTTGTTTAAGGCACCAAGTTTATGTTACAGCAGCAATAGAAAGCTAATATAAGACAGAAGTTAAGCATGAGGAATAAGTAAAACCTTTGCATAGAAAAATCTATATTTAAGTTAGAACTTGTTTTGTTTTGTTTTGCAAAGTGGCTTTTCTTTTTCTTTTTCTTTTTAATGAATTTATTAGCTCATGTACCCATGGAGAACCTAAGGGTACAGCTAACTGTCCTAAGGAGAATTTTGGAAGTAGAATTTTGAATGTGGCCAAAGTGGATTTTGCTTTTCATCACAAGAGTTACTTTCACAGACTAGTTTTACTCATACAAGACACACTATGATGATGGTTCCAGCATCATATAGTCTCACCACTTGAGAAGAATATCATCTCTTTGTTTGTTTCCATTTTAAAAAGAGGGGGACTTTGGAGTACTTGCCTATTTCCTGGTTCAGTTGATTCATTGGCTGTCCCAACTTACAGTCAAGACTGGTGGGGAAGGGAATGAGGACTGGCGTCTCAAATGGTAGAGGTAAGTGTGTAGTATGTGAAGAACCGGAGATGTCCATTACAGTCAGAAAGGAAGGAGTTGAAAATCCTAAACTACTAAGAAAGCATTCATAGAAAAAAATATGGACTACAAGTTTTAAAAATGCCATTTCACAGAATGTCAGATGAAAATGATCCAAGTGTTTTATTAGGAGAGAAACTCACAAAACAATAAGTTACACCTAAGTTACTGACTTGGAGAAACCCTCAGACCCCCTCCTCAGTTTCTTCTTTATTCACACAAATGCCACAATCACAATACTTCTGACACCAGATATGTGAGTTTCCTGACACCAAACAGGTTGCTGACACCAAGTGGGTGTCCTACAACTTAACTCAATTTGAAACTACTTACTTGGAGATAGTGTCCGATGTCACATGTTAAGGGCTCAGTCCCTCAAGTCTGATCCCCACTTCAGATGTTAATTGCAAGTAGTAGGTCCTCGGGTTACCTACAACTTCTATCTGAGAAGGCTACAAATTGGAGTTCCCACAAACCCCTCCTCAGGTTCAGTGAGCTCCCTAACACGGCTCAGCGAACTCAGGAATTGGGTTTACTAGTTTATTAAAGGATGTGATAAAGAATAAAGATAAATAGTCAGAGGAAGAGATATGCAGGGCAAGGTCTGGTAGGGTCTTGAACATAGGAGCTTCTGTCCTGTATAGTTGGGATACACTACCCTCCTGGTATATGGAAGTGTTTGCTAGCCTGGAAGCTCTCCAAATCCCATACTTTGGGGATTCTTGTGGAGGCTTCCTCACATAGGGATGATCAATTATTAACTCCATTTCCAGTCCCTCTTCCCTCTCTGGAGAATTCCAGACTGGACAGTGATGGAAGGGCTGACAATTCCAAGCTTCTAATTATGGGGTGATTTTTCTGGTGAACAACCTCCATCCAGAAGCCCATCCAGAGTCACCTCATTAGAACAAAAAAATATTCCTATTATCCAGGAACTTCCAAAGGATTTAGGAACTCTGTGTCAGGAACCAAGGATAGAGACCAGTATATACATTTCCTAGTATCTCACAGTTACTAAAATAAAACTAATGCGATCTTTGACTAAATTCATATGTGTAGGATTCCAGATCAACTTAATAATCACTAATTGCTAGTTCACTGGTCAGACCATACAGGGATCCTTTTGTCTATTTCTGAATCTCACTTCTTTTTAATTTAATTTAATTTAATTTAATTTAATTTAATTAAGATTTATGTATTTTAGAGAGAGAGAGAGAGAGCACACAAGCGGGAAGGGCAAGAGAAAGAGAATCTCAAGCAGACTCCATGCTGAACATGGAGCCTGACATGGGGCTTGACCTCAGGACACTGAGACCATGACCTGAGCCAAAATCAAGAGTCAGATGCTCAACCAACTATGCCACCCAGGCACCCCTCTGAATCCCACTTTAAAGAATATCGAGTCATAGAGGTTTGTTAAATGTTGAGTTATTTGTTAAGATGTTAAAAAATCCCAAAGCCATTTTCATCTGAGAAATAGTTGAGGGAACTGTGTGATTAAACTTGAATGATACTGTTGTATACATTTAAGGAGCTACTCTGTGGCAAATAATACATTCCTTTTTTTTTTTCTCTTTTTTTAAAATATATTTTTTAAAATATATTTATTTGACAGACAGAGATCACAAGTAGGCAGAGAGGCAGGCAGAGAGAGGGGGGAAGCTGGCTCTCTGCCAAGCAGAGACCACAATGCGGGGATCGATCCCAGGACCCTGAGATCATGACCCGAGCCAAAGGCAGAGGCTTAACCCACTGAGCCACTCAGGCGCTCCCAAAGAATACATTCTTATTTTCTATCACAACATTGGCTGAGAGTGAAAGGGTAGACAATTTTGGTGTGTAATATGTGGGAATAGATTCCTTGTCCCCAAAAGGTGAAAGCAGAAGCTAAGAAACCGTAGGTCAGAGATATTATCAGGACACTTGAGCTCAGCTGAAAGTTTATCAGTCTGTTGAGAAGGGTCAATAATTCTTTGTTTATAAGTAGTTTCATCAATGCTAGTGTAGTAGATAAAAAATTATATTTTCTATGAAATCACTTTAAAATGGGAGAGAATGCTACCATTTACCTGTGCTCAGACCTACTGACCTCATTTTCAACACATTTTCCTACGATGAAGATAGAAATCTGCTTAGCAGATCATTTTTGAAATATAAACAGAAGCTCTGTCAGTTTCTGCATAATCTACTTGAAAAGTCTTGCAACCAACTATTTCTTATCATCACAGTGTCATCCGTTCATATATTTCTTTTATGTTTCTTCTCATATCTACATTAAAGCTCTTCTATCTATGTATGCTTTTACAAGTGATCGGTTAAAACACTTTTTATACTCCACAGGCAGGAAGCAGTCATTGAAAACAAGCTTCTAAGATTTTAACTTGCATATGGAATATTGCTTTAAACTCGGAGGGCTGTTCAGAGTTTAAATATTCAAACCCACTTAACTCCTTAAAATACCTTATTCTGTATGTAGATAAGAATATCGGATTCCTCATTATGTAAGTTTACTTATGCCTTCCCAGTGGGTCATTACTTTTCCGAGATCATTTCTTGCACTGTGAAACAACAGAACAGATGCATGTGCTACCTGAGAGTACAGATATCCACCACCAGTGATGAACCCTGGTGGTTCATCTAGGAAGTTTAGAAATTAAGACTGTATGAGGACAGGTTATAGAGACTAGGTTAAATAGAAAGAACTGTTTTCCAGGGTAGAATTGCAACTGCTCTTTAGCTTGAGTAATGCCTAGAATAAGGAAGGATCGACTGTAGTAGCGCTTTGAAAATTTTAATATGGATATGAGCAGGGGCAGGTGTGGCGTGTGTGGGTGGTAGATATCCCCCGAGATAACAACACATCTTGAGACATAGGAAGTTTTCCATGGAAGGACTTTATTGTTTTGAAAACGTGATAACCATTAGGGGGAATAATGGATGGGGTCTGAACAAAGGGATGAAAATGTCCTGACTGACCCCTTAACATTCTTTTTGGGCTTAGGACAGTGTAGACATAACATCTTTAAGATCTTTGCATTCTGTTTCTTCATCAGATGAGAACAGTGTCATAAAATGGCTAAATAAATGGCTGGGCTTAAAACTGTTTTCTAAATGGCAATGTTGTGGGGCAGACTCTCCTTTCCTGAGGGTTAGTTCCTATGTCAGAAGTAGTTTCAGATAGTTTGAAAGAACATGTACTCACTGCGGTTTTTGCCTGTCGTAGATATATATGGCTATGACTTCTGAGTGCCACACAGGAGAAATGTAACTTCTGTCTTCTGATGAAAGGGCCTATAACCAGATAGAAAAACAAACCTTTGGTTGAAAGATGAGATATTCTACTCCTTCAAAGATTGCACCTGGGACCAGAAATCTTGCATTTCACTAACTCTGTTTGGCCATTTAATGCCCAAGTGTGTACTTTGCTGCTGGAATTTCTAGATTTCTGTCGGGCAAGAACACCCACAGGAGACATTAAGGAGAAGAGCAAGGGAGGCAGTAATGGCAAGGTGGTGTGATTTGAGCAGAAAACAAGCCTGGTACCAGAATTAGAGAGCTGAAAAAGACAGAGGGAAGCAGTAGTTTCTGGGGGGTGCAGAGACAACACTTCACCAGCTGCTAATGGATGCTAAGACTCACTTCTTAGCACACTTCCTGTGTGACAGTGGCTGAAAAGTGTTAAAGAAACCACGCTCCTAGGGTAAATCTAGATTGTTAGAGAATAGTATTATATCCTGTGCTTTTGTTTGTGTTAACCTGATGTAGTATAAAGACATTAAGAGTGTTTGGGTTTGTAACCAACTCTACAGTTCTGAAGATTATCTACACGCAATGCATTCTCTCCATCTAACATAGAAGTTGTACGTCTGTTTCCCTGGGAATAGGGAAAAGTAATGTTTTAGCAGTCTTCAGAGACCAAAGGCAAAAAATGGTGGAACATGGACATACATAAAAAGCTGGGATTTTAAATCTGAGAAATAAGGAAGAGGGAACTTATGATCTTCCTTTAAAATGTTGACAAATTTAGCATATGTCCAGCAGATATTTGAGCTGTCCTCAAGGTTAAGGCACATACAGATTAAGACACCATGGATTTTGAGTTGCCCAAGATCTGTAGCCTAATTTAAAGACATGAGCCTGTAAACAGCCAACTATAGTAGGAGCAAGTAAAAAAAGTGGGAGGAGAAGGGAAAGGATGAATAAAGGAAGTGCTGAGTTGAAAATTAGCCAAACTCAAGTTCCAGCTGAAACCCTGCAGGTAGAACTCTGTACTCAATAGGAAGTGTGGAATAGTTATAGGTTCTTTTTGTGCTTCTGGAAGTGAGAGAGTAAATAGAACTTTTAAAGTTTTCCTCTGGTATAATATATACTATATTAATATTTATAGGTGGATAGCCAAAGAATGGCTTAAATGACTTTTAAATGAAAAAAATTAGTTAAAGTCAGGCATTAAGGAGACATGACCTGATTTTCAGGAAATGTCAACCAAAAAATGAATGTTATTCAACTAATAATAAAATACTCATTTTCTCTAGAGAGTTTATGTCCAAAGAACACTGTTTTCCTTCTATGAGGCTGAAGTGTAATCCTACTCAGAAATTCTTGAATTAACCAAACTTTTGGCCCTTTTAGAGTTTTCAACTGACAATATTCTCAGCAGGGGAGTGAGGAAAGACTGATGAAAAACATTAGTGAATATTGCTCCTTGCCTCCCTCTCCCATCTGTGGAGTCAAGAACTAAATACATCACCGCATATGTGATTACCACATTTTTAGTGTTAGTGGTTATTATTTTTTAGCCACAAAAAAAATCATTTAAAAAATTTGTTTATTTTGGGGCACCTGGGTGGCTCAGTGGTTAAGCCTCTGCCTTCGGCTCAGGTCATGATCTCAGGGTCCTGGGATCGAGCCCCGCATCGGGCTCTCTGCTCAGCAGGGAGCCTGCTTCCCCCTCTCTCTCTCTCTGCCTGCCTCTCTGACTACTTGTGATCTCTGTAAAATAAATAAATTAATTAAAAAAAATTTGTTTATTTTTCCAGTGGATTGGCAAAATGATTGAAAGAAATTTATAGTAAATCATTTCGCATTTCTGGCTTTTACAAAGATTAGGTTAGTTTTCATTTTTAAAAACATTCATAACCTGGAAATCCCTGTTTAGAAATGACCAGTTATCACTGAAGAATCAGTAATTTGAAATGCTGAGTGCACAGTATGTATAAAGTAAGGGCATGTGAATTACCCACTTCCTGTAATCCCCATAGGGATTTATTGATTCATTGAGTGTTGGCTCACTAGATATTTAAGTTCTGTTGTTTGAGGTCACTTCCTTCAATTTCATTTTTTAAATTTTCAAAAAATCTAAAGAGTAGTTGGAAAAATCTAGAGGAGGTTAGGTTAGTTCCAGCTAGCTTTGCATTTTCAAAAACTGATTTATCTGAGTTTTCCATTTCTATATCAGTTCTGAATTCATTTTAGAATAAAAACCTTACCTAGAAATAAATTGATAAGACATAGGCTATATATTTGAGCAAATACGTTTTGCTACAACTCAGTTTCTTGCAAGTGAACCATTACTTTTAATCTTTTGGTGGTGTTTCCAGGCCTATATAAATGAAAACATTTATGTTTTGTTTCCCAAACCAAATTTCCTGGGTAAATGTTAAGATAGAAAATGAGTACAAGAGTACTATGAAAGAATGCTTAAAGAGAGTCCTCCTAAAATCACTATTTTTTTAAAAAATTTGATAAGTAGAAAATTGAAGAAGAAAGATTTATCTCAATACTAGTAGTAAGTAAAAATAGAATTTGAGAGACTAGAGGTCCATAAAAACTCTAAAAATTCAGAGAAAGATATGATTCATGCTAATGCACTATTTTAGGACAGTCTTTCAGCCAGCCTATTATAGCACTAAAAAAATTTTTTATCATACTTTTCCCAGAATCTAACTTCAATATGATCATGATGTCTTGGAAAATGTCTACCTAGTGCTTAGTTTTCAATATACACTTCTAATAAAACAAGTTGCTTTTAGCTATTTTGTAAGACATGCCATTAAGATATTTACCATGAACCAATCACATAGCTAATTTAAAATCTGGTGAGGAGAGAAAAAAAATTAGAGGAAATCAAATAAGGCCATTGACTACAAAATTAGCCAAATGGAATATATCTTCAATTTGGCTATATATATGTGTGTGTGTGTGTGTGTGTGTGTGTGTGTATATCATAGACCACTAGTACTGTATAATAAGTCTATTGTTATTTATTCAAAGAATTGAAAAGTGCTGATTATAAAATTGTGGAATTAAACAATATATAAAAGCAAGAAATATCTGTTCTCCTAGTGTAAGAGAGAAGAAAGTAATTTTAACTTGTGATATTAAACTTACTTAGATCACTAAACTTTATATATCATTTGTCCTTATTGGAAATTCATTGTTGTTTCCAAGTGCTTTCCAAACCTTAACTAATGTTCAAAGATTTTATTTATTTATTTGACACAACGAGAGAGACAGAGAGAGAGGGAATACAAGCAGAAGGAGTGGGAGAGGGAGAAGCAGACTTTCTGCTGAGTAGGGAGCCCGATGCAGGGCTCGATCCCAGGACCCTGGGATCATGACCTGAGCGGAAGACAGACACTTAACCGACTGAGCCACCCAGGCACCCCCCAAACCTTAACTAAAGTTTAAAAAGTGCATGCTTACTAGTTGTGAAATAGAATAAAACACAGTTGTATGAATTGTGTAATCAAAGGATGGGAACTTTCTGCCCAAGTATTTTTCTCTTCATTGTCTCTGGTTCTAGCTTCTCCCTTGAGCTGTAATCATTTCTGTATTTTTCCATTCACACTAGACTCTTCTTGAGCCAAATTTGCTCTCACAGGGTTGAGAGGCATCCTGCATTCAATAAAATATCATAAGGTCTATGATCCAAGCTGCTCAGTGTTCTGTAATTAAACTACTTGCCCATTACTGAACTCTTCCTCTGTTCCTGGCATTATGTTAGGTGCTAACATGTATTATTATCTTATTTAATCCTTCACACGCTTCATGAAATGGATGCTGTCATTATCCCTATTTTGCAGATGAGATGAATGAGACTGAAAGGTATGTAATGTGTTCTGGTCGGCAAATTTTGTGGTCAGTCCTTAGTTCTCATATTTTTTTTTTCAATTCCAGGATAGTTAACATACAGTGCAATATTAGATTCAGGTGTACAATATGGTGATTCAACTTCCATACATCATCCAGGGCTCAATAGGATGAGAGCATTCCTGAATCCCTATCACCTGTTTCACCTATTCCCCCATCTACTCCCTCTCTGATAACCATCAGTGTGTTTTCTATGGTTAAGAGTCTGTTTCTTGGTTTCTCTCTTTCTCTCTCTTTTTTTTTCTTTTGCTCATTTGGTTTGTTTCTTAAATTCCACATATGAGTGAAATCATACAGTATTTGTCTCTCTCTGACTGGTTTATTTCACTTAGCATAATACTCTCTAGCTCCATCCATGCCATTGCAAATGACAAGATTTCATTCTTTTTTAATGGCTGAGTGATTTCATATATATGAAAGAAGGTGTGGTATATATATATATATATATATATATATATATATACACCACACCTTCTTTATCCATTTGTCTATCAGTGGATATTTGGGCTGCTTCCATAGTTTGGCTATTGTAAATAATGCTGCAGTAAACATCAGAATGTTTATGTCCCTTTGATTTAGTATTTTTGTATTTTGGGGGTAAATGCCCAGTAGTGTGGTTACTGGATCACAGGGTAGTTCCATTTTTAACTTTTTGGAGAACATCCACAATATTTTTCACAGTGACTAGACCAGTTTGCATTCTCACCAACAGTGCACAAGGGTTGCTTTTTCTCTACATCCTTGCCAACACTTTTTGTTTTCTGTATTTTTGATTGTAGCCATTCTGACAAATGTGAAATATCTCACTGTAGTTTTTATTTGCATTTCCCTGATGATAAGTGATGTTGAGCATCTTTTCATATGTCTGTTGGCCACCTGTACGTCTTTGGAAAAATATTCATGTCTTCTGCCATTTTTAATTGGATTATTTTGGGGGTGCTGAGTTGTATAAGTTCTTATAAAGGGAACATACCTCAACATAATAAAAACCATATATGAAAAATCCATAGCTAACATCATACTCAATGGGGAAAACATGAGAGCTTTTCCCCTAAGGACAGGAACAAGACAAGGATGTCCATTCTCACTCTTTTATTCAACAAACTCTGGAAGTCCTAGCCATAGCAATTAGACAATAAAAAGAAATAAAAGGCAACTGAATGGGTAAGGAAGAAGTAAAACTTTCACTACTTGCAGATAACATGATACTATGTATAGAAACCCTGAAAAACTCCACCAAAAAAATACTAGAACTGATAAAGAAATTCAGTAAAGTTGCAGGATGCAAAATCAATATGCAGAAATTTGTTACATTTCTATATACCAATAATGAAGCAGCAGAAATCAAGGAATCAATCTCATTCACATCTGTAAAAAAAAAAATAAACCAGTAAGATACTTAGGAATAAACCTAACCAAAGAGGTAAAACACTTTACCCTGAAAACTGTAAAACACTTATGAAAGAATTTGAAGACAAGACAAAGAAATGGGAAAACATTCTATGCTCATGGGTTGAAAGAACAAATATTGTTAAAATGTCTATACTACCCAAAGTAATCTGCACATTTAATGCAATCCTTGTTAAAATACCAACAACATTTTTCACAGAACTAGAATAGTTCTAAAATTTGTATGGAATCACAAATGACCTCAAATAACCAGAGCAATCTTGAAAAAGAAAAATAAAACTGAAGTTATCACAATTCCAGACTTCAAGTTATATTGCAAAACTTCAGTAATCAAAACAGTTTGGTACTGATGCAAAAGTAGACACATAGATCAATATAACAGAATAGAAAGCCTAGAAATAAACCCACAATTATATGGTCAACTGATCTTCAACAGAAGAGGAATGAATAGACAATAAGAAAATGTCTCTTCAACAAAGGGTGCCGGGGAAACTTGTCAAACACATGCAGAAGAATGAAACTAGACCACTTTCTTACACGATACACAAAAATAAACTTAATATGGATTAAAGACCTAAAAGAGAGACCTGGAACCATAAAAATCCTGAAAGAGAGCCAGGCAGTAATGCTTCTGACATTGGCTATAGCAACATTTTTCTAGAATGTCTCTTAAGGCAAGGGAAATAGAAGCAAAAGTAAACTATTGGGCCCACATCAATATAAAAAGCTTCTGCACAGTGAAAGAAATAATCAACAAAATTAAAAGGCAACCTCCTGAACAGGAGAAGATTTTGCAAATGATGTATCAAATAAAGGGTTAGTGTCCAAAGTCCTTATATTATTTGAATACAAAACAGTAAATGGCATAGTTGAACACTCCCTCCTTTTTGAAATCCATTCTTTGTTTTCTGGAACATCACGCCCTTCTGGTTTTCTTGTACTGTAGTGGTTGAATTTCCTCCTGGATTTTTTACTGTCTCTCCCTCTTGTGGTCTCCCTTAATTGTAAGTATCTTGAGTGATTTCGAGCTTAATCCTTAGTCTCTTCTCTCTGCAGGCTCACTTTTTAAGTCTCAATCCTTACTCACAAATTCCTTATTTTTTACCGATAAAAGCTCTCAGAATTAGTCACATGTATGGATTTATTAAGAAAAGCAACTGGAAGTGGACTCATATTTTTCCTTTAAAACCTACTTTAATGTGCTTAGATGTCATCTTCTAAAGAAAGTTCAGTTTTTGAGAAATGGTAGTCTGTGACATTGTGTCTGGTCTGTTGGAATTATCAGAGGTCAGAAAAGTGATCAGGGGAGGACAGATACGTCCTTTTGATGTTATTCTTGTAAATGCTGGTTTATCATGCTTAGGATTTTTTTCTTTTTTAACTGCTTCAATGGCAAAAAGATGGAGAGTACCTTAAACTATGTAAGAGATGTTAGAATTTTAGGGAAGGCCTAAGGCCATTCTTGGCATCAGCAGAAAACTTTTAGTAACAATTAAAGTTCACTGAAATAAATGTCAGGAGCTGGACTGCAAACAAGGACTAGGACCAGTAATTTTGGAATTCCACACCAAGTAGGTGATAACACAAGGTCGAGAAAGACTATTAAGACTTTTCTTCAACAAGGGAGAGATGACCTTATTAATGAAAAGAGGACTAATATGGATCACTATGTTAAAGAGCTCAGAATAATTGACACATCCTTCTTAAGCCAAGAAAAATTCAGAGTGTATTACTGCTACATAGAGAAAACTAGAACTATGTAATTGCAATAAAAGATTGAGGAGAAAGATTTTAAATCTATTGTTTGCATTTCTTTAGATATTCCTATAATTGTATATTGCATGTAAAATGTTCTTAAATTATTTATATCTGTAATTATTTTAAAATGTTAAGATAATGATTATTATTATAATTGTTTACACTTATTTTAGCTCCATAGATGCAAAGCCTTAATTGCATGCCATTTGCTATGATAAGCACTGGAGACACATTAAGAGAATGAAGCACAGTATCTAAACTCAGAAGACTTTCTGTCTAATGGATTAGACACAGGAAGATAATTTCAGTATGAAAACTGGAAGACAAGAATGCTCTTATTTGGAGAGAGCATGGATTTGGGGGACAGTTTATTATGATGTATCAAAAATTGGGATTGAGCTCAGAAAAGGATATTTAGATGTCCGGTTGAAGTAAGTGAGTTTAGGCAAGTAGAATCAATTAAATGTACAGCGATGGTTACTGTGATCCAGCCAGAAGGAGTCTCAGGTGTCTGCGATTGTGTGTAGACATAACTCTATCAGGATCCTGGAGAGGTTTATAATGGCTGTACTGTAGAGCGATATTATGAGGGTGGAAGAGCAAATAGGGCCGAATCAGGAAAAGTGTGTCATTACCAAGCTTCTTAGTTCAGGCTCATAACTAGTTTGGTTCACTTCTTAATTACTCTGTTCCAGGTGAGGAATTCAACTCCCTCAATATCAGCTTCTAGGTTCTCTGCCACACAGTGCCGTCCCAGTGTTCAGGGCTCAGTCTTCCCGTTACTAGATCTCTCCTTTGCCTGATTCAGCCATGAAGTGATTGTGTGACTATAGATCCTTCTCTCCTGGGCTAATCTCCTAGGGATTGCTAACTCTGTTCCTGGGAACTTCACCCATCATCCCTTATCTTTCAACTTTTTAGTCATTTCTTCCTTTCTTTCTATTTTGCCACGAGTTACTGTTTTTTGTTTTTTGTTTTGTTTTGTTTTGTTTTCCCTGTACTTCCACTCCTTTTTTGACAATAGACCCTAGTGCCCCATTAAGCCCACAGCTAAAACATTAGCTCCTGAAACAAGCTAGTTCCCATTTTCACCTCACCCTCCTAAAAGAAATGGTGCATTCCTCCAGCATGGAAGAGAATGAAGACCAACAAAATCAGTTGTATTCCATATTAAAAAAAAAAAAAAAAAGATTAGTCCTTCCTTAAACTGGTCTATTTTTTATGGAATCTGTACTTTCTATTAGAGGATAGAGGAAAAATGGAGGGTATTTTAGAGTTCCCAGTAGGGAAATAATAATAAAATTTCTGTTTTAGATACAAAACATTTAGAAAAGGCAAGTTTATAGAGACAGAAAACAGGTAAATGGTTGACTAGGTGGGTAGGGTTAGAGATGGACTACAAACAGGCATGAAGGAATTTTTTTGGATGATGAAGTTGTTCTACACCTGGATGGTTGCCCAACCCTTCACATTTAGTAAATTCATTGAATTGTACACTTACAATGGTGAAAACATCAGTTATACCTTAATAAATCTATTGAAATGTCATTTTGGAAAATCTAATTATAGAGTAGATAATCAATTCAGATAGAAGTAGAGAGAACATTAGAAAGCTGAACTACCAATATCAGACAGAGAGCAATGACTGCCTCTGTGACTGGAAGACAAATATTCAAGAGGTTTTAGGAGATGGTGTTTGTATGATCCACGGTTAACTAAGTGTAGGGAATAAGAAAGGCACAAAATAAGGAAAATATCTAGATTTCTGATGTAAGCATCATCACCATGGACGGTGGTGAAACTCATTAAAAAAGGAGCTCAAGACGCAGATAGAAGGTTGGTTTTTCAGGGGCAAGATAAGAGTTTCGTTTAAAGTATGCTCAGTTTAAAATGTCTGTGAGATGTCTGAGCTGAGATGTCTAGTAAGAAGTTGATGATGGTCTATAGTTGAGGAAAGAATTCCAGGCTGAATCTGGTGATTCAGGTGTCAGCAAATATAAATGGTAAATGAAGTTCTGCGAGAGGATGAGATGAAGCTGGAGAGTGTGTAGCTCACGAGGAAAAACAAGATGCACTTCTGTGAGGAAATCCAAAATATAAGAGACAAAAGAAGTCATTTAATTATAGAAAATTACAGTATATGTCTATTTTAGGGTGAGTGTAACTTTCCCTTATCCCTCAAAGTAGAGGGAAACCAGATAATACTGAACAATAAAAGGACAGCTATACCATCTTTAAAAAATTAATCATATTAATCTTTCTTCTGTGTTTCTTATCTTTATGAAGGTCACTAGCATCTATTGAGTAGCGTAAAGCAGACATCTAGAAACAGTCCTTCCTATTTTTGCCTCTTCCCACATATCAGTCATTGAATCCTATGGATTCTACTTCCTTAACATTTTTAAATATACACTGTTCTACTTCAGGTCCTCATCATTTCTCTTCTGGATTATTGAGATCATCTCCTAACTAGTCTTTTTATGTTTGGTCATATTATATTCAAATTTATTATCCACATCACTGATACAGTTAACATTATAAAAGAAAAATCTTACTGTGTGATTCTCTTGCTAAAAATTCTTTGTGACTTTCCTTTAAATTTTTTATTATCTGTCCCTTATTTGGTTCTCAAACCTTACTTCTCTCCATGCCATACCTCACATTTATACTTTACCATAGTGGATTTGCAGTTTGCAAAGACTATTCTTTCCTGAGTTCCCTATCTTTCCAAATGGCATTTTATGATTTTTGTTTGTTTTTAACAACCAGTTATTAAGGACTTACTAAATGCTAAATAACTAAATAATTCTTATTAAGTCCTTTCATTGTCCATATAAATGTTATTATCATTCCCAGGTTATAGACAAGGGACTTGAGACACAGAGAATAATTGCCCATGGAAAGAGAGCTATCAGCAAGTGTTAGAGCTAGAATTCTAAATTATCCTTTGTCCTTCATCTAAGTTACTATCTCTTTCTACCTATTCTAAGGAAATTTCCTTGGCACCCTACCTTCCATCAGCTAATTCACAGGTCCTTGTTCGGTGCCCCTAATTTGGGTTTCCATAACAGGCCTTGTGAACTGCTATCATAATATTTACCTTTAAGTGTTAGAAAGTCTCTCTTACTTATCTGTCATACCCATTAGATACTTTGTTTCTTTAAGCCTAGAGATATAGATGTAAATATAAATAAATAAATAAATTTATATATGTTATATATAATATATATAATGTAAATGTATTATAATATTTATTTTTTTATGCTTCCTTGGTATTTTATTAAAGCTTCTGGTTCAGAACAGTCACTCAATAAATATTTCTGGGAGGGAGGAACAGAAGAGGGAAGAAAGTGTTTTTTTTCTAAGTAAACTCCTTTGTGTCCATATATTAAAAAGATTCTGCAAACCTGTCACATTTGGGGGTATTTTTAAAGTACTGTTTTTTTTTTTTTTAAGATTTTATTTATTTGACAGAGAGAGATCACAAGTGGGCAGAGAGGCAAGCAGAGAGAGAGAGGAGGAAGCAGGCTCCCCGCAGAGCAGAGAGCCCATGTGGGACTCGATCCCAGGACCCCAAGATCATGACCTGAGCCGAAGGCAGAGGCTCAACCCACTGAGCCACCCAGGTGCCCCTAAACTACTGGTTTTTAATACTTCCAGGTGGAAGTATGAAATTTTTATGAAGCCAAACCTGTTAACCTTTTCATTTATGCTTATTCTTACTGCTTTTAAACTTTTTAAATTGATCCAGTACATGTCCCTCAATTCTATTTAGTTCTAATATTTTTTAAATATTTTATTTATTTATTTAATGTCTGTGAGTGGGATCAGGGGAAGAGGGAGAGAGAGAATCTTAAGCAGACTCTGTGTTGAGCATGGCTTGATGATGCGGGGCTTGATCTCAAGACTTTGAGATCATGACCTGAGATCGTGATCAAGCGTGGGATGCTTCACTGACCAAACCACCCAGGCGCTCCTGGTTCTAATTTTTTTTTAAGAATTTGATTTCATATATATACTTAATATGTATATACAGATATGCATACATACATAGATATGTGTATATAGGTGTGCATATATGTCTGGATGTGTGTGTATATATTATAATATGTATTATACACTATTGAGTTCCCACCTGACTTTTATTATGAAGGTAATTCCAAAATATTTCAATGCCATTTGTTAAGTAACTCTTTCCAATTCTTAGATATTTCCTTTAGCATATAATAAATTTCTTTATATATGTCTATTTCTGGGTTATTCATTCTGTTGCAGTAATCTTTTATTTTATTTTGAAATCAAGATTGCATTTTAAAAATAGGATCCATTATTAAGTGTTTGTGTACAGATATACTTTTTAAATGGTTTTAAGAGTAAGGCATATTAATTTGCGACGACGTGGATGGAACTAGAGGGTATCATGCTTAGCGAAATAAGTCAATCGGAGAAAGACAACTATCATATGATCTCCCTGATATGAGGGAGAGGAGATGCAACATGGGGGGTTAAGGGGGTAGGAGAAGAGTAAATGAAACAAGATGGGATTGGGAGGGAGACAAACCATAAGTGACTCTTAATCTCACAAAACAAACTGAGGGTTAACGGGGGGAGGGGGGTTGGGGGGGGGGGATTATTGGAAATTGGGGAGGGAAGTGGCTATGATAAGTGCTGTAAAGTTTGTAAACCTGCCAATTCAAAAACCTGTACCCCTGGGAAAAAAAAAAAATAAAATTTTAAAAAAAAAAAAAAAAAAAAAAAAAAAAAAAAGAGGCATATTATATTAGGAAATAGAGAAAAACAAAAGAAGAAAAAATCACCAGTAATTTTTTCACATTAATATATTTTCTATAAATATTGTATTTCCCTTCATTAACATATAGACTCAGGCACACATACATGTATGATTCTGTATTTGTATCTGTGATAAAGTGATATATGTACATACATGCATATGTATACATGTGTGTAGTCTAACAGTTTGTTACATTTGACTCTGCCCTGAAATTATTCCAGAGGCCCCAAACCTCAGAACTGAAGGTGAGCCCATGAACCTCCACAGTTTGAAGTATGTTGCTAGAATATCTATGCAAGACTTGAAAGGTGAAGGTCACACAGTCAGAGCCAAAGCGTTAGCCAGTATTGCATCTTGGAATCCAGAAACAAATGTTCTATAAGTGCTAGAGCATTTCTGCTCACCACAAGAAAGAGAAAGGTTAAGAAGTTAAAAAGTTGAGGAAAGATTTATTTTGCAGAGATTAATTATACCCTATGGAGATCTTACCCCCAAAATTATGGGTAAAGAAAGTTGATTTTTTTCTTTCTTATCTCAAATTACGTGATGAGGTCTTCAAGTGATCTCTTTGAGGGCCTTGCCATTGGGCTGTGGAAATTTGAGGAAAGTAAGAACTGACATTTGGCCCATATCTACAAAGTCTAAAGGTGAGAGGCTCTAAACTGGAGATTTTCCCCTCCGGGGTAAGTGATATTAAGAGTAAACTTTGCTTCCATCAATGTCAGAGAAAATGGGTTCTCTAGAGATAAGATGTGAACTGGAGAGAGGGGAAGGGACCTTACACAATAGATGTATTTCCTGAAGTCCAGGACCCGAGGGTGATTGTTTTAAGTAGCTAGCCTTGGGCAGAATGTTACAGTGTGTTTCCCAACTGGGATGGTTTCCAAGTAATCTACTGTAGTATCCCAGGAATGGATGGGGTCAGTTTTTAACATTTGCCATGGCCAAATTACAGAGATAAGAGGAACCCAAGACTGTTGCCTTTCTCCTTATTCTCTCTTCTTAGACCGTGCGCTGGAGCAGTAAAAAAGAAATTAGTGAATAGAGGAAGGAGATGGAAAGAGCTAATAATTAAGAAGTCAACCATACTTTCTTCTCTATTTGTAGGTTTGGAAGCCTCAAGGGAGATTAAGCTACTACAGGAAGATATTTTTAATTAAAGAAGCTCTTAGAGCTTTGCTTATTATACTAAACTGGACTGGATCTAAGTGGCTAATACATAAATGTGGATTTTTACAAACTACTTGTTCCTTAAAGTTACAGGTTTGCCTTCAGATTTTATGCAGAGTTAGAACAAGCAGCAGTTTATAGAAACTTGAAGGGATATAAAAGAATAAGAATGAAGTTGGTTCCTTCTTATATCCTATCAAGTCCAATTTGTTCAATAAATGCTTATATAAGTATGTGTGTTTGTACACCCATGTGTGCATATCTCTGTATATGAGTATGTAAGTGTGGGTAGTGCAATGCAGTTATTTCCAGACATTCTTTTGGATGTCAAGTTTTTTTAATGTTCAAATAAAATCAAATAAGCCCTAATTTCATATAATTTTTGGCATTCCAGTGCCTTCCTCCTTTACCTCCCAAAATTTATGTAAGAGGTTTATATATTCTCCTTTGGTCTCCTTTTTTCTCTTATTCTTCATTCTTTCTTTTCTGGATTTTATTATTTCATTTTATATTTTTGACATAAGAAAGCTATACATAATTAATGTACATAACTTGGTGAGTTTAGTAATAAGTAAACATCCATGAAACCATCAACACAGTCTATGCCATAAAGCTGTCCATCACCTCCAAAAGTTTCCTGCCACCCTTTATTATTGCTTTTCACTCTTACTTCATGTTTATTTTTTGCCTCAGTAGTAGTGTTCCAACCTGCATCATATTGCTCTGGACTTTAGTACCCCAAGCTATGAATTCAATTTATTCTCTTTGATTTTTCAGGGAGCCACTAACAGTGCATTTGTGGGTAAAAATGAACTTGCTGAAGATTTGGTGATAACAGCTAGGAAGAGAAAGTGAAAGTTCTAAACCCTAATAATGATTAATCCTTGACCCTTAACCCTCTCTAGGCTTTCATCTCACAGAATTAGTGCCTTTCCTTCTAGGATCACCTCATACTGGTTGTTTGCTTTTTAATAACAGCAACATTATTATTAATGCATTAAAAATGCTCGTCTCATAATTTAGTTATATCATCTTAAGCTTGGAGAGGTTGACTTGCCTTAAAATTGGACCCACTTATAATTATTCTAAATCTGTGTTTGTTTTTGATATTTAACTCCTTAATTCATGAGGAATTTATTTTGTATATTATGTATTGTATTTTGTATATTATGTATTGTATGAAAACAACTTCTTTTAAAGAGATGGTTAAACTCTTTTCTCAGTTCCATTTGTTTACTCAACTATTCTTTACTCATCTGTTCTGAAGGCAGTTTCTCATTTTCTTTAAAATTCTTTTTTTTTTTAAAGATTTTTTTTTTTTTATTTATTTATTTGACAGATAGAGATCACAAGTAGGTAGAGAGACAGGCAGAGAGAGAGGAGGAAGCAGGCTCCCCGCTGAGCAGAAAGCCCGATGCGGGGCTCGATCCCAGGACCCTGGGATCATGACCTGAGCCGAAGGCAGAGGCTTTAACCCACTGAGCCACCCAGGTGCCCCTCATTTTCTTTAAAATTCTATTTCTTTGGTTTACCTGGCTTTTCTAAAATCAGGAGCTCCCAAATAGTATTTTCTAATATGTTATAATAATGTTATACATTTTTTTCTTCTTGTCATTAATTATTTAGGTTTTCAGCTCCTCATTCTTTCAAATGGACTTTTAAGCCACTTCATTAATTTCTGTAAAAACATCTTGGGGGGTTTTGATCAGAATTTTATTAAACTTAAATATCAATTTAGGAGAATATGAATTTTTATTTTACTATCTTGGCAAATGGTTTGGTACTCCGTTTAGTCAAATCTTGTAATTAAAGCCCTGTATATCTTTATAACATTTTTAAAAAACATGGACTTTTTCATGAATTTGCGTGTCATCCTTGTGGGGGGCCATGCTCACCTCTGTATCCTTCCAATTTTAGTAGATGTGCTGCTGAAGTGAGCACTGTCTTTATAACAATCTCTGATGTATTTCTGACATTTCTTCAAATTGCCATTTCTTTACATTAAACCTCTCCCTTCAGAGTTAGGAACACTTAGGTGTGTTGTACTATCTCCTGTGTAGAATTTCTGTATTTTCACTTGAATAAAACCAGAGATTATGGGTTTTAATGTAGGGATCATCTGTTTTTGGTCGAGTCTGTAGTTCAGCAGATAATACTTGGTTAGGTACTGTTTTAGATGCTACATATACATCAATAACAAAACATCTTGGTAAATGGCTTGATACTCTATGTTACGTTGTATTCTAGTGGGAGTAAAGAATACAGAATGGCAGTGCATTATAAGTGCTATGTAAAAAAGAGTAGAGCAAGATAAGTAGCATTAAGAGTGCAAAGCAAATAGAATAACTTTAAATAGGGTGGTCATGGCGCCCCTTACTGGGAACAGGACACTTGTCCAAAGACTTGAATGGATAAAATGAGCTAGGCAGACAGAGTGGGCTAAGTACTTCTGACAGAAGAAAAGGATGGTACAAACCTGAGGCAGGCAGGGGTGTGTCTAACATATTCAAAAATCAGCT
Source organism: Enhydra lutris kenyoni (assembly GCF_002288905.1). Lineage (NCBI taxonomy): Eukaryota > Metazoa > Chordata > Mammalia > Carnivora > Mustelidae > Enhydra > Enhydra lutris. The sequence goes on along the minus strand of NW_019154101.1, from coordinate 22,347,181 downwards.
GGAAGGCCAGGATGGCTGGAATATAATGACCAAGGAGACAAAAGAGGATGAGTTCTGAAAAAAAATGGGGGAAGCAAATTGTGTAGGTCTTTGTAGGTCAAATGTAGTAATTTTGGCTTAACTTTATGAGAAAAGAAGTGATTGGAAGATTGGGTCGGGGAGTGACAATTACATTTTAAAGGACTCATTCTGCTTCTGTGCTGCTGTTAATAGGGGAGCAAGGATGGAAACAGGGAAACCAACTAGGGGGACATTGCTATACATGATGCTGCCCTGGGCAGCTACAAGGTAGCAATGGGCGTAACAAAAAATGGTTAGTTGTAGATGTATATTAGAGTACAAAGCAAAAGGTTTTTCTTTCTGGGTTGCATTTTTCTCCTCTTACTTTCAATAAAGAATCTTCATTTCATAACTCTCTGCTGCTGACCTTTTAAATTTAGCTTATCTCTACCTAGATTCTCTTATTAACAGAAGTTTCTTCTCTTGGACTTTATATAGGTATAATTCTTTTTTGATAATATTGAAAATTTAATTTTAGAGAGCTGTGGTGGAAAAAAATACTGTCTAGAAGTCAGGAGGATGTGATTATTATCCTGGCTGTGTTACTAGTTCGCCATGGGATATGGGCTAATCTTCACATTCTTCATTCTTGACTGTAAATTGAGGTTAGAGAAAATTATTGATTTTTTTTAGCTTAATTATTCTACCAATCTATGATTCAGTTTTTATACTCTGGTCAGTAAAGAGTTAAAAGTAACTGAAAAATCTTCATTTGTGACCCTTGAAATATCAGCAGATTGCTTTTCTATAGCTGAAGAATTCTTAAGAGAAGAGGAAGTCCAAAAATGAGCTTACAGTATTTTGGGGAGATGGTGGTCGTCCTAGACATTTTTGGTAAGTTTCTCTTTTGGCAGCTGAAGAGGGGCCTTTGTCTGTAATGCTTGATTTCATGGGGCCTACTTTGTCTTTATAATCCTACATTTAGTGGGAACTTGGTTCCCATTTTCTCTCTTTTTTTTTTTCAACCTTCCGTGAGAGGATTTTCCCCCAGACTGCCTCTTTTTAGAATTACCCTTTCTTATTTCAGTCCTGCATTTTAAAACTTGATTTGCTGTGGTCATATCACTGTATTATATGTACACAGGCAATATTTCCATGCGCCTTTCTATCTGTTTCATCCTAACATTTCCCTATATTTGACAGTCTTCTCCAGATTCCTTTCCAGGGCTACCAGGTCCATCCCCATGTTGCCTCCGCTGGGACATAGTGTTCATGCGCATCTTGGTCTCTGTTCTCTCTTGGAACCCACAGTACATCTGATTCGTGCCCTGGTGCTGCTTATTCTGCCCAGAAGCTGGCTCAGTCTGTTTTGAAACACATATAGCAATATTGTTTCCCCATCTCAAGGGCATTGCATTTGCAACTCTTATTTGACACTGAGAGGCCAGAATTAAGATACTAAGAGACTATGAAATGAAAGACAGAAATAGCTTGTTCTTGCAAATGGAAAGAAATTCACCCCCATTTTGCTGAAAGCACAAGACCTTTCTAATCAAACATTTGACATCATGACCAGGCTGGAGAAAAAGTGTACCTGTTCAGCTATAATTGGTTCTGCTCACAGAAGTGGATTTCTCATTGTCTGTGCAGCTACAGGAAATATGGTTAATAAAAGCGCATGTCAGCCCGACTGAAGCCGTTCTATAGAGCCCTGCCAGGCCACTCTGCAAAACTGGTATTTCCTATTATGAAAACTAAATCTCAAATCATAGTTAAAAGGTAATCAGTCTTCAAGAGAGTGGTCTGTAGGGGTAAGCAGTCATTCAGATTTGATTGGCAACATAGGCTTTTCAGGAAATAGTTCAAAATGAGAAGCATTTGGAGAAAGCCAGAAACTCAGTCCAAAATGATGATTCTCAGAATTTTCTAGCACTTGGGTTATTGGTATATATACCCACACACATGTTTTAAGTTGTGCTTTCCTAGGAACTATGATAATAATACACCGTGGCTTTGTGTACTTCACCTCATTTAGCTCCTGTAACACGCCCTTGTGATATAGGGATCACTGTCACCATTTTCTAGCTGAAGAGACTTGCCCAAAATTCCTAGAGTGCAGCCAGTGTAGGCGGGAGAGCCCAGGCACTCCTTATGGTCCTGTGGTGTCTCCCAGAAAGGTGATGTATGATCATCTCTAGCAACTTTTCTGCACTGCTGCTCCTTGCTTTATATCCGTGTTTATTGTTTTCATCACGGACAAAGCAGAGCAACAGTACTTTCCTCATCAGGTAGTTGTAAAGACAGAATCCAAAGAAATAACACATATTGTAAAACAAACAAACAAACAAACAAAAAAACAAAAAAGAAAAACCCTATCAAAAGGGAATTAATGTGACCTCACCTGAAAGCTCAATTTTGTATGCAAATTTCATGATTTGAAATAAAATCACTTCCTCTAGTTGAAAGGCATTGTGAATAGGTACATTAGTAGCATAAGTTTCGAAGCGAGCACATTTTTCTTTTCATACAAAAATGGTGTTGCTGACACATTGTTGGGGGAGACAGGTGTTGTATGCCATTTTCCTAGTTGGATCTGCACTGAATCTATAGTTCTTTGTGCTAACCAGGTAAACAAAGACTGTGCTATGCCAGTATACCTGTATGAATATAGGCATCACTACTAACTTTTTGTTTGAACTTTATAAAATTAGTGTCGCTCTACTTCTGCTTTGTCTTCCTCTGAGACAGAGCAGAACTATGTCTCTAGATATTCCTAACTTCACTCAGGAGAATTTTCCATTTTGGCAAGTAATCAAGCAATCTTGACAACAGTTTCCTTGAATTACTTAGGATTTCATTTCTTTCTTTTGCTACTTTGCAAATATTAATATTGATGTACACAGCTTAGCTCCTTTGTTAGACCTGGGATAGTCTGTGCTTCAGATACCATGTCTTTCATGAGTGTATGACTGTCCTGAAAAGAAGCTTAATAAGTCTTTGTCTGGGGCTGAGCAAGAGAACACATTTTCATGACAATTAAAAAACCTCCCAGGGGAAACCAGTTGGATTACATACAGAATTTATCCAGTTTCAGTGCAGAGCTAAATAACTCTAGGACATTTCTAGGCTACATGCCAATCATACTGAATTTATCAAATCATCCATCAATTAGTTGGAATATGTAGATATAACAAAATAAAAGAAACAAAAAACAGCTGTTACTCGAGATGGTCAGACCATGAAAGCTATTCTAGGCCATTTGAAAGGGCTCTGATTTTTTTCTATGACTAAGATGGGGAGCCATCAAAAGTGGGGGCAGAGATGTGGCATGGTATGATTTATGCTTTAAAAGAATCACTATGGGGGCTCTCATAGTGAGAGGTTGCTCTCTCTCCAGACCTCTCCTTTTCTGCCTAAGGGCTTAACCAAACTCTATCATTTCTAGTTACTGATGAACCACCCAGATGGATGGCTCAGGTGGTTAAGTGTCTGCCTTCAGCTCAGGTCATGATCCTGGGATCCTGGGATGGAGCCCCTTGTCAGGCTCCCTGCTCAGTGGGGAGTCTGCTTCTCCCTCTGCCTCTCCCCCTGCTCACTCACTCTCTCTCTCAAATAAATAAATAAAATCTCCAAAAAAAATCACAATGGCTGTGAGAGGGTCCTAAATGATTAACATTAGTAATGCTCAGGACACTGAAGTTTTATTTCTAAAGTGTGACCTAGATATTAGAGATATTTTGTTTTGATTCTGAGATTTATTTGAAAATGCCTTTGCTATATCAAAGTAAATAAAGTCAAGTTTATTTTTCTAATGTTTTGCCGTATTCTGGACAAGTGGGCAGAAGGTAATAAGGATCAAGTAAAATAACCTGGTCTGAACAGAATTTGTAAGATATAAAAATGTATTGCCTATTCAGTAATAACAAGAAAGAATCTCTGAAGAATGATTGTTTTTGTTGTGGGTTTCAAAAAAAGATTTAGGGATAAAAATGTAAAAAAAAAAAAAACCAACCTTATTTTCAAATGAGAACTACAGTCTGAAAATATATTTTAGTATCAAGTTACTGCCAGTAAGTGATTAACTCTAAAAGTTCAGGTAGCTTAGAGTAAGACAATAATTATGAATATCATTGATTTCTTTAATCAAAATGTCAATAACGGTGAAGAAAGCATTTTATTTTTTTCCCATTTACATTAGCCTACCAAACTTTTCATTATTCAGTAATAGTAAGTTGTAAAATAAATCAATAAAGGTCACTAGACTGTTTAGCTTCAATCCCTAGATCTGATTGTTGGAAGGCCAGTCTCTGTGAATGCTTTCATGTTTCTTCATGGTCTAAACATTCTGAGGAATGACCACTGGCAAATTTGGTTAAAGGATGATCGAATAGCAAACATGCTCTGGAAGATAGTTATATTCCTTCAGAGAGATTCAGAGACTTCTCTCTCCTGTAATATTTGCTTATATCTCAGAATAAAAGCCTCTCCCTCTCCAGATGGGAGGATGGGGCAGTGTGCCTGTCAAGCTCTGAGTGTGATACTTTTGTGAGTCTGTGGTACAGTCCTTCTGTTTGTGCAAAATCCTCAGTTTTCCCCCAAATAATTAGCCAATTATATCAATGCCATTTATTTAGAATGCATTTAGTAGTGATGCCTTTTATAGCCTCACCAGTGCTAAGATGCTCTGTGATAATAAACTGTGTTCTGATTTAGAAACTTTGTGTTTGGGGCGCCTATGTGGCTCAGTGGGTTAAGCCTCTGCCTTCCTCTCAGGTCATGATCTCAGGGTCCTGGGATCGAGGCCTGCATCAGGCTCTCTGCTCAGAAGGGAGGTCTGCTTCCCCCACCCCCGTCTGCCTACCTCTCTGCCTACTTGTGATCTCTCTCTCTCTCTGTGTGTCAAATAAATAAATGAATTTTTTTTTTTTTTAAAGAAGCTTTGTGTTTCCTGTCAGGATATCTATCTATCTATCTGTCTGTCTGCCTATCTATCTATCATCAATCATCATCTATCCTCCATCTACCTATCTACCTGACACTGTGGCAGACTGACTTCTTATCTTAGGAACATTGTCTCAGACTCTTAAATTTCAGAATGAACACTGATGCCTTTCCTTTATGAGGCTTATGCCATGTTGATGTTTGCACTGATGAGGAATGAGATTCATTTTGTGTTAGTTGTCATGATATTCTGTATGTCATTTGTTCTCTCTGATACATTCAAAAAAGAGATCCCAGAAATAGTATGTGTATAAATATGGAGTTCTTCACACACACATGTTTGCAGGACTGTTGAGATGAATAGGGAAAATAATTTCCTTCGCAGGAGTAATAGGTTTGAATTTCGTTGAAACATACTATTATAATGATGATGTCATATGAAAACCATGGTGACTGCAGCAGTGCACACCATGGATTGGTGATTTCTGGGGCTTTTTATCTGCATGAATAGATATGCAAGATTTTTGCTTTCTGGCTAAAGGAAGTAGGTGTGGTTTGGAGGGAGTATGTATTCATGCAAGGGTGCTGGAGAGAGTCAGAGATAAATAAAACAAGAAAGTTGAGGGTATTTAGAATATGGAGACTTAACCTGTATCTTAAACTGTATCACAGTTTTAGGAAGATGCAATGTTAAATGATTGCAGCTGGTTTTTTTCAATAATTGTCTAGTGATAGGGCCATTCCCAGACTGGGTGGAGTTAAGCTATAAAAGGAGCTTTTCCAGGGAGCTTCCAGATTGGTGTAACAGTGACAATAATCTAAGAATAAGGTTTTCAAAAAATTTTCTTTACCGTGGTAGGAACATCTAACAAGAGATCTACTCTCTTAACAAATCAAGGGTATAATACAGTATTATTGAATACAGGTACAATGTTGCATGGGTGATCCCTAGAACTTATTCATCTTCCTTAACTGACACTTCATAGCCATTGATTAATAGTTTTATTTTCCCCTCCTTCCAGCCTCTGGCAACCATGATTCCACTCTTTGATCGTATGAATTTGAGTATTTTAGTTACTGCTTATAAGTAGAATCATGCAGTATTTGTCTTTTTATGACTGGCTTATTTCATTTAGTATCATGTACCCAGGATTCAACTACGTTTTTGCATATTGCAGAATTTTCTTCTCCTTTAAGGCTGAACGGTATTCCGTTATACGCATATACCACATTTTCTTTGTCCGTTCCCCTGCCAATGGGTATTCAGCTCATTTTCACATCTTGACTATTGTGAATAGTGCTGCAATGGATATGAGAATGCATTTATCTCTTTGAGATCCTGATTTCAATTCTATTATATTGAATATTCCCGGAAGCCTTTTGAAACAATAACCAATGGCCAAGCTGTTTAAGACATTATGATTATACTAACTGTTCAGATAAACAGGATGAAAACCATAGTAAAACAGGATAATTTTGCCTTTTGTTACCTCAGAAAAATAAGCCTGTTTATGCATGTCCCTTTTTTTTTTTTTTTTGAAGATTTTATTTATTTGAGAGAGAGAGCACAAGTGGAGGGACAGAAAGGGAGGAGCAGAGGGAGAGGGAGAAGCAGGGTCCCCACTAAGCAGGAAACCCAATGCAGGATCTCAATCCCAGGACCTGAGATCATGACCTGAGCCAAAGGCAGACACTTAACCAACTGAGCCACCCGGGAGCCACTATACATTTTTTTTTCAGATTTTATTTATTTATTTGACACAGAGGGAAAAAGAGATCACAAGTAGGCAGAGCAGCAGGCAGAGAGAGAGGGGGAAGCAGGCTCCCCACTGAGCAGAGAGTCTGATGCGGGTTTTGATCCCAGGACCCTGAGATCATGACCTGAGCTGAAGGCAGAAGCTTAACCCACTGAGCCACCCAGGCACCCCCTCCTTGTACTTTTGTTATGCCCCAGTAATGGGTCCATGATTAAAGGAGTGAGACTGATATAAAGCAAAGGTCAAGCAAAGCTTTATTTCGCCCCAAGCATCAAGAATCTAACCGAACGTTCGGGGACGCACCTCTTACAAGAGAGGGAGACCCTTCCCTGTTTCACAGACTAGCTTTTAAGGGAAAAGGCCATGCGGTTGGGCCTGGCCACGCACAGGTGACTAATGAGATTGTAACACACACAGGAAACTCCACAATGATGCTAGGTGACCAACTGAATTAAAACTTACTCTAGTAGACATTTGAACCAGCCTATTACACCTTGATTAGGATTGGCGCCAAAAAGGCTCCCAAAGGGGGGGCCCATACTCCTTGGTAACCAGGGAGACAGTATGCATCCCCCCCACTGATCGGAGGTCTCCATCTGGCCTGACCCACCCTTGTATCTGGGCTTTGTTACCTGGAGCTGGTTTCCGGGACTTGTATTTAAGTGAATCCCCTGGGGGAAGGGGAGCAGGGACAGTTTAACTTTAATGAAAGCCTCTTGCTAAATAGGTCCTTACACTTTTTTTTAACATGGTTTATAAAATAGCACTTTTTGAGAGGACTGCCTCAGGGACTAACTATAAAATTTATAATATTTTATGAAATACCTAGAATTATCAGTTACTGATGTTTTTAATAAAATGTTATAAATTTTTATGACAAAGATGCTTCCTTACAACATTCCCTATTAAGGGAGAGTGGATAGGGCTCTTTCAGTGCCTTAAATATCAGCAAATTTCAGCCTATCAGAGAAAGCACATGAGAATTCCATGAGTAAGTTTAATGTACAGTCATAATGGCCAGTTCAGAAAACTTAACAACTGTAATTAATTATGAAAAGTAATTAGTTATTTGCCTATTGTTCTATAAATTATTATTTACCTATTTTTTGCCTATTCTATAAATTATTATTAAGCATAATAGTAGCATCTGGGTGGTCAGTTAGGTATCTGATTCTTGATCTCAGCTCAGGTCTTGTTCTCAGGGTCATAAGTTCAAGTCCCACACTGGGCTCCATGCTGGGCATGAAGCCTACTTAAAAAAAAATAATAATAAATATAATATATACATTATATATATGTATATATAAAGCACAATATTCCTAATGATCCTTTCATTAAAGATATTCTTTTCTTTTGGGCTATATTTATTAGTATTTTAAAGGCTCTGATTTTTGAAAAATGCTTATATTGGTTCAGCAATTTTTCTTCATCTTTAATACTCAAATGAGATATTTTAACTATCACATTTTAAAAATCTTTTCATATATTAAAGATAACACCAAATCAGATCTAAAAGAGAGAAGTATACTAGATACAAAACTTTCTAAGATGTTTCATTCTGAAAAAATAATTTATAATGTATAATATATATATTGATCTATACATTTAACTCAATCCCAATAAAAATTAAGCTGAGTTCATAAAAATAGAAATTCATTCCAATACTACTAATAAATCCACAGTAATCAAAACATTGTAACACTAGAATAAGGCTAAGCCTAAAATCAATGCTGCATGAAAGAGCAGAGAAATACACACATAAATAGTCAACTGATTTTCAACAAATTTGCCAACATAATTTAATGGAAATAGATAATCTTTTTATCAAAGGTATTGAAATAACTGGTATTTATGGAGCAACTTGATATCAACTGGGAAAAAGGAATGTACCTCCACCTTAAACTTTACACTATACACAAAAAATAACTTAAAATAACTTAATAACTTAAGATGAGTCATAAGCCCAAATCAAAAATCCTAAGTTACATAATTTTTAGAAGCAAAAATAAAATATTTATAATTTGGGAAGGCAAAGATTATTAAAAAATAGGAAACGACAAGAATCAACAATTTTTAAAAAGTTAAGTTGAATGCCATCAGATGTAAAAAATCTTCTCTTCTCAAGATACTCTATTAAAGATGAAAAGAAAAGCCCTAGTCTGAAAGAAAATATTATATACATGTATCTAAAAAACATGTGTATTTGTTATACATTAAAAAAGATCTTATAACTCAACAATGAGAGGACAACACGACTGAAAAAAAAAAAGAAAGAAAAATAAATTTGACCAGTTTACAAAGGAAGTTCAAAATGGTTCATAAATGTTTGGGGAAAAAAACAAAAAACAAAAAACTGCTCTACACTTAAAATCATCTTTGTTAGTAATTAAATCACGAGTCACCAAATAGCTAATGTTAAAAAGACTAACTGGAACTCTCATACAATGCTTATGGGAATTAAATGATACAACTTAAAAAAAAAAAACAAACACATGACCGATTTTTTAAAAAGATTGATATATTTATTTTAGCAAGAAGAGCAAGAAAGAGCATGGGGGAAGGACACAGGAGAAGGGAGAGAAGAGAGAGAGAGAGAATCTCAAGCAGACGTTCTGCTGAGCACAGAGCCTAATGTGGGACATGATCCCACAACTCTGAGATCATGACCTGAGCCAAAGCCAAGAGTTGGATACTCAACTGATTGAGCCACCCAGGCACCCCTAGATGACAAATTTTTAAAAGAAGTTCTGTATAAATCTTCTGTAAGACTTTGCTATTCAACTTGAAGGAACTTAGCAAGGAAGAATGAAAGTATATATCCTCACAAAGACATGTACAGAAATATTTATATATTCTGTATTTATTGTAACTCCAAACAAGAAACAACCTGATATTCTTTCACAGATGAATTGATAAACATACTGTTATATAGCCATATAATGGAATATTACTCAGCAATGAAAAGGAATACAAAGGCATGAGTCAATCCCAAAAGCATGCAGCTGAGCCAGACAAGTCAGAGAGCAAACAGTAAATGATTCTCTTTTTATAAAATCTAGAAAGGCAAAATTGATTTATAGTAACAGAGAGAGAAGATCATTTGTTCCATGGGTGGGAGGCATTCACTGCAAATGGGTATGAAATAATTTGGCATGGGAGATAATAGAAAATATAATTTTTTAATTTAGGAAAAATTACCAAAGCCAGAATGGTACCAGTAAAGTATTGTGGCCTCTAGTTCAAGATGAGACCAAAAGTGTGACTGGAAGTTTCTTGAGGCTTCAGAAAATTGTAAAAGAATGTCTCGTTTTTTCTCTCAGTAGAAATTACATCTAAGGCTCTTAAAACATATTCACCCTCTCCGCTGTGAGCCTGTGTATCCTCACTACTGACCCAAAGTAAAGATCCCACTCAGAAAACACATGACTGTCACTTTTGTCTAGTGAACTTCATTATAGTTTATACATAACAAATCCACAGCTTTTAAAAGAATTATAACCATTGGGACAGAAAGGAACAGAGCATTTAAAACAAAAAGGCTTTTGAGCCCCAAACTTCTTCCTGGCAGGAACAAGCTGAGAACACTACTCAGCAGCAAACATGAGCTATTTCTTTCTTTTTTCCTTTTTTAAAAGTTTTTTTTATTTATTTGGGGAGAGGGGAGAGCATGCAAGCACAGTGGGAGATTTAGAGGGACAAGAAGGTTCCTCTGTAAGCAGAGAGCCTGGTGTGGGACTTCACACCGGGACCCTGAGATCAAAGGCCTAAGACCCAAAGGCAGACACTTAACCGACTAAACCACCCAGGCACCCATGAGCTATTTCTTAAGAAAAGAAAATGACTGAGAGTGTAGTGTCAAGACTCCAGATCACAGGATCAGCAGCCAAGAAGGACCATCCAGAAAACATATTTGGGTCCAAAGCAACAGACCCCTGCCTTCTGAGCGAAGTGAAATGGTGACTGTGCTTGGCTAGATCACAGTAATTTTTTAGGTCAGTGGCTTTCAGAGCAGCAACCAATGTTACTCCCATTTTTCCTCTTCTTTTTGAGTGGAAACATCTCTTGTGGTTCTCCTGAGCCTCTCTCCCCATTGTAGGTTGGGTATGTGGAGGCCACATAGCCTGTTTCCTTACTTCCTTGTCTTCTGATCAAGAGGTGGTCCCCCACAAGTAACCTCAACTACACAAGAACCTGATATCATGTGATCCTGGACTTAAAGTGTAATCCAGAGGTTGAAATGAGGTGAATCTTTGAGGGTTTAGGGAGTCTGGTAAGTGTATGTTGGCAGTGGAAAAAGAGATGGGTATTATCTTTGGCCAGAGGATGAATTGTGGTAGTTATTCTCCAAAGATGGCCTCTGTCGTAATTTTATTAGATTAACATTTTTTAAGTTAAACACTAGGGTGTCAGATGGTCAGCTGAGGTTCAACAAAAGACCACAAGAGAATTGAAATAGAGAAGTCTTTGAGAAAATACATAGCAAGCCAGGAGAGACCACACAGGAGGTCAAAGCAAGGTGCAGCAAAGAGATCTGGGAGGACTGGGGCACATGCCTTAATTAGTGTCCCTGGGTGGAGGGCTTTGGGGTTCCCAGGTTAAGTTTAAATTGCTCAATTTAAACCAAAGAAGAGTGAGGTTTTGTTAAGCTTTGCAGGAGTCTAACCTAAGGAGTTTATGAGGGAAAGGCCCTGGGAGAGAGTGGAGACGATTTTTTCATGCAGCCCCTTGCAGGAAGTCATACCTGGAACTTAATGCTATCCTGTTGGAGAGACCACCAGGATGTCCAACATCCCAGCAGAGCCTGACTTTCTCTACCCAAGTTCTTTGCCTGTAGTGAGCCATCTTGGACATTGCAGACCAGATAATATGATAGGGAACTGGGCCTGTTGATTCGCAGAATGGTGGAGATAATAAAATGCTGTTTTAAACCACTACATTTTGAGATTATTTGTTATGCAGCAGTAGATAGCTAAGACATGTATACAAGTCATGAATTGTGATTAAACATGTAAGATTTTATAGAATAAAATGAATAAATTGGCTATTGTAGTAGTCTTACTTTGAACTTGAGTTAATCTTAAACCTTTTATTCTGGCATATAATTATATAACCACTAATAGTAGAGTCTTCTATAGTTGTTGCTATGTTGATTATTATTCCTTACATTGTTTGGCTTCAAAAAAAGTTGCCTTTTACAATGTTAAGTGACAGTTTAAGCCATTTATAGATCTTGGCAAGGAAGAAGATACCAGATGTCCTGTGTGTGATGGAACTATCCATAATCTTCTTGTTCTCAATAAAAAATCTTTTAAAATTCTTTATGGAAGTGTAAATTTGTAGCTGCTTATCAGTCAGGAGAAAGCAGGTAATTTTTTTTATAATAAATAAGAATTTTAAGATCTCTCTGCATATTTTTAACTGTTTTCTGTATAATGGTAGAAAATGGGGGTAAAGAGGCTCATACACATTCTAAAAATGTAAATTCTTCTTTTGGATATTTCTAGTGTACAACTTGCCGTACTAGTAGTCACACTGAATTATATCCAGAGTATGTGTGATGATCAGAAACAGTGATCCTTGATGGAAACATTCTAAGTCTTGAGGCTCCCACATTAGCTTAATTATGTGAGACTATTAAAACAAGCTATATTCTTTGCCTTGTTCCCCAAGGAAGTGCATTTTAGGTCAAAGTTCTGTTCTCTTACCAGCAGAATCTTGGAATTACCTCTAGCTTCTTAATTATTTTTTTCTCCTCAAAATCATGCTATAAGTAACTTCAAGACTTTAGGTATATCATTTGAATTAGCATATCTTTATATGAAGACAGACTTTGAATTCTGGAACTTATCCAGTGTTATCAACTTGACTTAGTATAACTTCATTTGTCTGTTAAGTAGTTCATGACTGGCAGAGCCAAGAGGAGTCTAATAAGTGCATTTTACTTCTTATAGGATAAGAGTTCCTTGAGGACTGAGTTTTCCTACCCTTTTAGTGAACCACCTAAGCAAAAAGATTGGACCTCTAAATCATTCACCAAAACTGCTTACACTTTTAGACTTCTCTGGGACTACAAACATCAAAATCACATTAGAATTCAAAGGTATGGCTATTGTTTTCAGAAAAAAAGCCACAGAAATTAAAATCTATTGAAAAGAATACTTATTAAAAGAAGGGTATAATCTATGGAATGGAAGATATTCGAGTGATTCTGGCTATACAGAAATGAAACCATCACATCCAAGCTTTCTTTCTTTCTTTTTTTTTTTTTCCCTAAAAAATGACTCCAAGAATTTAATCTTTAACCAATTAAATTTTTAATAAAATACTTTATTAGCTCAAATATATGGGCTCTCCCTTAAAAATCCTCCATGAACAAATGAACAATACTCCTTGAAAAAAATGGGCAAATTACAGGAGTAGAAAATTTACAGAAATAAAAAGGACCAATAAATACATAAAGCAGTTGTTAATCTCAATAAAGATAAAAATTATTCAAATTTTAAAATAAACTTTAATTCATCAAGGACAAAATAAAAAAAGAAAGATAAAAAATTAATCATATTGTATGAAGAAATAGCTTCTCTTCTGCTCCTTATGAATAATTTTTTGACCTACCAATTCCACTTACCACTATCTGTCTTAGAAAATCCCCCCATGGGTACATTCATAAGAACAATCATTGTTGCATTGTTCCAAATAATGAACATATGGAAGCAATATAGATATCTATTAATAGAAGAATGATTATATAATCTAAAAATATCCATACTATGCATTTTGAAATAATGAGACAGATGTAGATGTAATGAAAAGTGTCCAGGATGTATTATTAAGTGAAGAAATAAAATTGTAGAATGAAATACACAGTATTTTCCATTTATTAAAAAAAAAATCACAAAACAAAACTACTTATTTTCATATGATCTTTCTTGTATTCTGATACATATATATGACGTGATACACACATTATTCTGAAGGTAGTGACCCTGGAGAGGGGGGAGGGAGAAATGGTGAAGTAAAGGCTATGAATATATTCATTCTGTAATTATGCAGAAATAAAAAGAATGGGAAAAAATCCAAAGTGCAACTTAAAAAAATCCCATTTTTGGTTTTAAACCATGCTTAGGTGAACCATAATTAAACTATGCTTAGATGAACCATAAATAATTAAACACTTCTGCAGTTCCAAATTTCAATGTGAGGTTAGTAATTACTATAGAATATAAAGGTAGTTTGTAAGGTCCTTTATCTAATGGAGCAGAAATAAAATCTTCTTAAGCCAAGGAAATAAGCATGATTGGCAGTAGAGAGCAAAGCCTGAGCGTATGGGCTTAGTGACATTGAACATGTTGCTCACTTCTGTGCCACTCTTCCTTTACTTATAAAATAGGGAGATGATATATACCTTATAAGTTCCTGGGGGAGATCAAAGAAGATATTGTAGGAAAACATTTCATACACTGCCAAGCACGTAAGTCCTCAGATATTGGCACGTGTTTTCATTTATTCACAATAAATATAACTAACTTAGAAATTTAAATGACTGATTAGAACAAAGTGAAAAAAGCTCAGGAGCACTAATTCTAATGATTTCCCCAACTTAATGGGAACCTTAAAAATGGTAGTTTTATTTCAGTCTATTTCTTTCCTTATTAAACCTTTTATTTGAAGTATAGCTTTAAGAAATCAAATGATTCTTCCAAGTATAATTAATGTTTCCATCTTCCTGCAGAGCCATAAGTTGACTAAAATTTAGAGAGTCACTTAGGAAAAAAAAGTCAGTAAAGTGAATTGGAAATGAATGTTGTTTTCTAATGATGTATTTGAAACACTGTAATATTTGCATTTTAGATTCAACTTAACTTTGTGTTCTGTAAGGTGAAAAGATGCTTCAGGGTTGGCTATGTGGTAAGCAAGCAAGATTGATTATGTGCCATTGGAAGCTAAGATCAGGACTGCCAAAACAATTAGAACCCGCTAGTAGAAAGCAAAGCCAATACAATGAATACAAAGTGATACTTTTACATTGGGCATTGAGGTATATCCAGACAACTTTGCAGAAATGATGAGCAACTTGGGAGCTTTTGTTTAGCAACATTTTAATATTTTTGAAACTGTTCAATTTCTGATCTGAATAATTGTCTGAATGCATAAATAATTCAGCTGATATTGTGTTGTAATTTTAATACCCTGAATTTTAAAAATATAATTAACACTGTTTGTAGATCTCTTTTACACTTTGCTTTTATTCTTTTACAAAAGAAAGTTCCCTTGTCTTTTTCTTTTTGGAGGAAAAGGCATACATATTTTAAAAGGAAGTGGTAATTAGCATCCCTATTCTATTGTTTTCATTGGAAAGTATGGTTTCTTTTTAGGTAAGCCAACTCTCCCTTCAGATTACAAAACTGATGATGAAGCAAAAATATTCACACTTTGAAGTCAGAAGGAACAGCTTGCTGGGTTGACAGAGGCAAGTGGAGGGAAATGTGCCTGGAGTTGTTAACGAATCCAGAAACACAGCATGGCATTTAAGTTAGTTAGAAGGGATGGAAAATGAATCCCTGGAATACAAATAATGTTAGCTAACATTTATTTCACTCTGCAAATGCACTTCTCTAATTAAATGAAAGGAACATAGTATTCTACCAATTTATAATCTGTATGAATGGAAAAATCATTAAATACCTAGGCGCAGAACTAAACAGGGGGAATTGTGTTTGTGTGCATTTAGTGCTATAGTTCAGAGAAAGAGATGGTAAGAGGAAAGCGGGAGATGTATCTGTGAACATTTGGAGGTTCTATCATAAGCCATTAATAAAGAACTCATCAATTGTTATATTGAAGCTGTTGAAGAACATATTTTACATATTTACTTACCTGAGAAGGAAGTTCTCTTATTTCTAGAAGTAGAATAGAAAAAGGGCTAAATATGTGTCTAATAACCAACTATTTTTTTTATCAATAGAATCATTAAACATTTTTTAAAACAAAGACAAATATTGATTCATGGCTTATGTTGCATTCAATAAATCTGTTGGTGATTGCATCAGACAAACATTAAAGCTACATGGCATGTGTGAAATTCACTTAGGGGATTCCTGGTGGGCATCACAAAGACATAAGCAGTTATTAAAAAGGCTAAAACTCAGAAAGATAATGGGCTCATTGGATGAGGATTAAGAGTTTATTAGAATTCTTATATTAACCGACCATGGAGAGAGAAAATGAAAGAGTGATTTCAGATATGTCCCACAAATTGAAAGTCATGTGAGCAGGTGTCTGAATTTTGGGTACTAAATTTTGATCTATTTGCTTCTACATTAGCCACTCAATAAAACCTTGCTCTAGATCGCATAAATAAGGTTTAATAATAATTACATACCTTTCCAAGGAATGCTATAATAGTTAACTAGCATTAAAATATACCACAATACAATTCAATTTCAATTAAATTTCTTGAATTTGAATGTAAATCCTTTACATTTGGTCTTACGAATTTCTTTTCATTATTTTGCAAACAATCTTTAAGCACAATAACATGTAATAATTTGTAATTTACCACAACTGAAATTGAATCTCATGCTTTGAAGTTGGTTGGGGTTAGCGTCCCATCCCATTTTTTCTAGCTGGCAAACTATGTCAACTTGGGCTTAATTGTTCTCTCTTCATCATCTTCTAAATAGTTACACTCATGACATGATGGAAACTTTGTTGCTTTGTGAAATAGTTTCCAGAAAATAACTGGATGATAATGTTGGCCAGCAGTATAAGAGACCTAAGAATAACAGTTCTTATCTCTCAAACAGCTTTGTACTTGATTTTGGCCTTGTGTTTGTAGAACCGTTAAGTGTCTGAAGAGATCCACTTACATATTTTTTTCCCCTGCATTTTGGATTGTTAAGGAACAAATTATGTGCCATCATAGTACTCTTGACTTTGAGAATTCTTGAAAGTCTCAGGGGGTATCCCTTAAGAGTGGGAGACCCTTAAGGGTCTCCTATAACAGGATTAGATTTATCAGACACTTGTAGTTTACATGAAGCTTTAAAATTCACAGTTAAGGAGGTTTCCCTAGTGGTGGCCCATACAAAAGGAGATGTCAGAACAAAACATAGTATAAACTCCTATTGCAGTTGGGGGTTCTGATTTTGTGATAATGAGGAAGACAGAAAGCAAAACAAACAATAACCCTTATACTAGTCTCTTCAGGAAAAATAGACTTAGAACAACTTCTGGAAATTTTAAATGAAAGGTGAGAAAATATAGATACTCACAGATGGAGTGAGAGAATGCAGAGTAAAACAAATGCACAAATCTGTTACTGAATCACATTGTAATTACCAGTGATTACCACTGCCTCCAGTTAAGGCCAACATGCAATACCCTTCCTTGGGGCTTGTCCTAGATCTTAACCAAGTGCAATACTTTAGGAAATAGGGTCTTAAAAAGTCAAGATAAGGGAAAGTGTCAATGGATTAGTCCCATTTAGTCCTTCTCTGAGACTATGCTCTCTCTCTCTTTACTTAATAATTAGTTTACTTTATGTTTTAATCTTGTCGATCACAGGATTCTTCTGCAAGCATACATTCCCTAACCACCTTTACTTTTCAATATTTTAACATTTCTTTACTATTAACTCTATCTCAAAACTAAAGGAAAGGTACTGAAATAAAAGAGTCCCAAGTTTACAAACTTTAAATACAAAATAATAATAATAATAATATTATTATTATTATTATTATTGGCAAATGACCATGGAAAAATATACAGGAAATGCCTGTGGTCCTGATTTAGTCTTTACCTCATAGGAGTTTTATGAGTATTAAATGGGATGGAGTATGTACTATATCGGGTACTTAGTAAGCACTCAGTAAATGTTATCAATAATTAAGGCCTCTGTCAGTCAATCTTAGGATACAGATTATGTTGCACACTTCCCTGTGTCTTTCCCTGTGATAAGATATGCTTGTGCTCTCATTTATCTATTTCTAAATTTAATCTAAATTGAACCAGCATTTAAGAATGTGTAAAATTGGTCTATCATGTCTCCTCTCAGAATTACCCATTCATTAGTGCTATAATATAAACCACAAACATTAGTCATATATGCAATTTTAAGTTTCCTAGTAACCATATTAAAAAAAAACAAAAACAGGGGCACCTGGGTGGCTCAGTGGATTAAAGCCTCTGCCTTCGGCTCAGGTCATGATCCCAGGGTCCTGGGATCGAGCCCCGCATCGGGCTCTCTGCTCGACAGGGAGCTTGCTTCCTCCTCCTCTCTCTCTCTGCCTGCCTCTCTGCCTACTTGTGATCTCTATCTGTCAAATAAAATAAAAAATAAAATCTTAAAAAAAAAAAAAGGTGAAATTGTGGCGCCTGGGTGGCTCAGCGGGTTAAAGCCTCTGCCTTCAGCTCAGGTCATGATCCCAGGGTCCTGGGATCGAGCCCCACATCGGGCTCTCTGCTCAGCGGGGAGCCTGCTTCCTCCTCTCTCTCTGCCTGCCTCTCTGCCTACTTGTGATCTCTGTCTGTCAAATAAATAAATAAAAATCTTAAAAAAAAAAAGTTTAAAAAAGGTGAAATTAACTTGATTTATATGCTTTAGTCTGTTATTTATAAAATATAAGTAATTTCATTTATTTATATGTAATCAATATAAAATTACTAGTGAGATCATTTACATTCTTTTAAGTTAAAAACTTCTTTAATTAAAAAAATGTAGTGTTTATCTTATACTTACATCTCAGCTCATACTGGCAATCAAGCATTCAGTAGCCACATGCAGCTAGTAGTTATATACTGGATAATGCAGACCTAAATAAAGAGAGAATGAGCTAAGTAAAGGAAGCCCTCTCTAATTCTGTAATTATAATTTATTATGAATAAATAAATATAACATAAATAGGCATAATATTATCATAATGTATTATTTGCAATTATTTAAGTTTAATATAAATTTATTATTTAATATATTAAATGTTTTTAGTTTAGGAAATTCCTAGATTCTGACACTATAACCAATTTCTGTATGTAACACATAGATATTTATAAAGGAATATCTAATATGCCTTTTGTCCTTTAGTACATTTCTTTTGAGACTTGTTGGCATCTCTAGCATTGAATTCTTTTGTTAGTTAGGTATTTTATAAGTCCTTAAAATGTACGTAGAACTACACCAACTACCTAAGTATCCAAATTAAAGTATACAATTTAGATTAAACATTCTTGTAAAATTTTATTATGATTCTGATGTTACTTAACCAATAAAGAACCATTTTTTCCATGAAACGATTTAATAATTCTTTCTTTCTAATGCAAATGATTTGTCCATTCATTCTTCTATACACGCTAAACTTGTTTCAAGTCATATAATTGTTTATATATTTGCCTTCTTGTAAGAGATATTTTACTTTATTGAGCCTTAACATTATACATTAAGTAACTTTTCACATTACTTTTACGGGAAACGACATTCCTGTCTTGTCATGTCTTGTCTTTTCTTTTCATTCAGTAGATATCTGCTGAATGCCTACTAGGCATTAGGGCTATTTATTTATTGTAGTGGTATGTATTTAGGATATATTTATTCTGAGGTAATATTTTTCATTATCACACAGTGCTTTCATAAATTGTTTTACCAATAGGAGCTATGTTTCTCTAGCAAATTGTTTATTTTTGACTTATGATTAATATAAACGTAAGAAATTATTATGTGTCCCTCTTTTAGTATACTAGAAAGTTCAGAATCCATTTTACAATCCAACTCTATCAATTGTAAAGGACCTGTGATTTGATATTTATATACTCCCTCTTTTTTGACTACATCTTATTTTTCTTATATTCTCAATCCTTCATTTATTAGACATTACATTGGTTTTATGTATAATTGTTATATATATGTATATGATTCAAATCTCTTTTGTAATGAAGCTGTGTAAGTATATATGTATACTTATACATATTTGTGGTATATTTTTATCTTAATATATATATAAATATAAAATAAGTATATAAAAATAAAATATATAAAAATATATAATGTACATAAATATATAAATAAAATATATAATATTTGTGGTGTATCCATATCTGCATCTTTATATATATAAAATAAATATATAAAAATAAAATAAAATATATAAAATAAAATATATGATATACAAATATATAAATAAAATATATAAAATAAAAATATATATAAAATAAATCATATTATTGTCAAAATATTTCCTGCCCTTCTCTATCAGATCCTTCTCTATCAGGTTATTTCTGAAGGAAGATAATAGTCTCAGCCCCACTATCAGGCTTGTCCATGTGTCTTGACTTAGCTGATGAAATGTGACACAGGTGACATATGCCACTTCCAAACAAAAGCTTTGAGAGCCTGTGTTTGGTTCCACCACTGTTCTCTCTGCCAAGAAACTGGTAATTTTTTGATGGTAGCCACTTCTTTAACTTGGTCCCAGAACCCACTTAGAGCTAAATCCTGAAAAACGAGAGTAGGAAACAAACCTATATTATTGCAAAGTATTAAAGATTGGTGATTCTTGATATCACAATTAATTTAAGCAAATACAGTTGATACTAATATATATATACATGCATATATGTGTTTATATCTGCACATGTGTGTATATTTATGTAAATCTATGTAATGAGTAAATTGATGTTGCTTTAAATAAAAAGTACCCAAACATATTTGTGCCTTTAGAGATTATCACATTTTTAGTACATTTTTGTACTAAATTAAACAGGGTTGAAATAAAATTAGGTTGAAATAAAATTAAAATAAAAATTAGGCAATTTTTTAAAAAGACAATGATGATAGAGCTTTCCTTTAAAAAAAAAAAAAGGAGGGGGACATCATTTCAGGACATACCATTGTTACCTATCATGAATCTTTTTTTTATACTTAGATGAGTTAGTGTTGGATATTGATAGCTAAAGCATCACATGTAAGATGAGAATATTCCTTATTTTCTACTATTTCTTTGTGGAGAATGCTTGCACAACCCACAATTTAAAGTTATAGTACATTGATACCAAAGGTTAAAAAAAAAGACTTTAAAAAGTGGTATCTTGTTATACTCTATGGTTCCTTCCAGCTTTCTGTAGGATGACGGGAAAAAATGTATATTTTGAATCAAAACATAAAATGTTAAACATTGTATTGGAAACCTCATAATTCTTGCTCCTCAACATCTCCATTGGTTTCTCAGTATAAACCCAAAACTTGCTCAGACTGAGATGCCAAACTAACCAGTTCCCTGTAACATTTAATTTGAAAAGTATTTGGGTCATCTTTATTTAGGGAGTCATTGCCTATCATGTGCTATAACCTCAAATTGTGTTGTCTGAGTCTAACAGGTAATGGTAATGCTAATGCCAGATAAAAATTTGGAGCATCATGTGTACCTGGGAGAGATGTTCTGTAGATGCTGACAGTTTTTAAGGAAAGATAACCTTCCATACCAGCAACCAGGATTTTAAGGAAGCCTTTGAAAAGAACAGATGTGATGGCGTTTTAGGATAATCCTTAGCCTGATTTTTTGGGCAGATTCTCCAATTAGTTGCAATAATTTCTGGAAACATGACCCTACATACATATTTTATTAAGAAATTATGAATATTTCCTAAACTGTCAACAGATAACTTACAAAGAATTCACTAATTTGAACAGTTGTTACCATTCACAATTCTTTCCTCATCTATTCTTATGGTCTCTAGTGCTGTTCTTCCCCAATCCCTAAAGCTGCATCCTAAATCCCAAAGCCCATTGCTCTCTTCCATCTTCTTAATACAACTCTCTCTCGTTTTTTAAACCTTTGTCCTGAGTTCCAGGGTTACTTCATGATTCAGTTAAGGCAGTTTCCCTGACAAACCATTATTGGTCTGGAGATGAGCACATGATGCGAGGTTGTCCAGGGGGACTGAAGGGAGGACGTTATGTTCCTTAGTTGAGGGAGAGATTTCCCTGTCTTCCAGTGGATGTGAACTAAGAAGCATTTTGCTGAGTTGCTACTTGTAGTTGTCCTGTGTCCATGGAGGAAGTGGTTGATGGACAAAACTGACACGCTAAAAATGACAGAGTGGAGAGACAGTAATAAGATGGATCTATGACAGTATCACTGGACCACAGCCTCCTGAGTTTCAACTTCATACACATTTCACCATAAGAATTATGGGTTAAATATCAGTTTAAAAATATTTGTACTAAAGTTCAACTACATTAAAGCCATGGCTGTGAAGAAGTCCTAAACCCTCAGCATATGCTTGAGAATGCTTTTATGGAAAAATTCTCCAAATCACTTTATTCAAGTGTGGGAATACAATCCCTTCACAAGTTGGTGACTGCTTATATAAAGCACTTAATTTGCATAGTGTTTAAGTAATTTAAACATTTGTAAAGCACTTAAATGATGTGAAAGGAATATTAAGCAGCTACTTTATAATATTTTAACTTTTGCATAATTTTTAACCACTAATTAAAAATTATATGAGTAATTTTCCAGTCAGTCTTAGAATGAACAAGTTTTTCCTGTCTTCAATCAGGTAAAAAGATCTAGTTTGGTCACATCTTGGGCCGCTGTTTGGAAATCCAAATTGAAACGTTTGTTGGAAGAACAGCTCTTATATTAATGATGTATCAACATCCTGGTTTAGAATTTGTGATCAGGCTTTAATGAAATTGTGCCTGTAATTAATTAGTTGTTTTGTGTTTTCCTTTTCACAGTAACCATACAAAATACTGTATGAGGTATATATAAACACAGATAAACAGAATTAGTGCTTGAAATGTGTATGTGAAGGGATACTTTCCATGTAGGCCAAGGCTTTGACAGAAAATTATGCCTGTCTCAAAAGAATGATAGTTATACTAAAATATGTCTTTGTTTTTCTCCCACTTGAGAAAAAAATTGTTTTTTCAACTGCAGGTGATCAAAACATGCTATTAGTTAGAAAAAAACAACTGTAATTTTTCCTCTTCCTTGTGAGGACAGCTTTCTTATCACAACCTGGGTCCAATAAAGTTTGTGGGAGACCTAGACAGAACATGGTTAATATCATTTAATAACAGTGATTATAATGAGAACACTGATACTTTGTTTATGTAGAACATTTCTGATAAGTGTTTTCAAGTGCTCTAGGAAACCGTGCCCCTCATTTGTAAAGAAATGAATAGAGGTTATGAATGGCTTTTTATTAGTGCCCCCAGAAAATATCAAGCAAAGTGCTTTTTTATTAATCCCTTGATCTACTAAAAATTCCAGATCTATCTATGTGTTCTGCAAAACTCAGGACATGGTATTATTGTGGTCAGTGGAGCTGGTTGCAATTCTCCATGATGTATGATGCTCTAATAAACTTCCAGTTCAGCTGTATGTGCAGGGGATGAGGCCTATTTTATGGCTTAAACTTCATGTTCAATCTAGGAAGGTCCAGGAACACTTAACCCTGTGGTCTGGTAATGCTTTGTCGGGGTCTTACAAAATACGATTACTTAATTGGAGTCTTAACCTCTTTTCACAAATTCTCTTAAAAAGTCTCTGGTCCTATCACAGCATCTATTTCAGACTCACCTGTAAGTTTCCTGCTTCATTAGAGATGCCACTTCCCATGAAGGCAAAGGGAACTTGTGGCAAAAATCCTAAGAGAGAATGGAGAATGTGATAAAGCCTTTTCTGTGAATATGAATCATTCTTTTCTGTTTCAAATCTTCTTTCAAAATAAGCTGCGGATGTGCAATGCTTCATATCCAGCTTCATGAAGACTTTTCTTCCCCATTAACTTGACACAGACGGCATCAATCCTAGGGTCTGAATAAATATCAAATTCAGTTGTTTGGCTTATAGTCAGTTTACAATCACCATACATTTTTATGCGCTTATCATATTTGAACAAGGGAGACTTAGAGAAGTTATACACACTGTGAGGGGCATAGACTGAATAATTATGTGCTTCTCCAGATAAAGGAAGTATAGGTTTCACACTGCAGTGAGCTCTAGATTCAACAAGGCATCAGAGCTGGATCAGTTTTACATATGAGGAAATTTTTGCCAATGGCAATATTCTGACATATGAAATTGTTATAGAGGCCATACTCAAAGAATCATGGAATATTAAACTCATTGAGACTTTGGAGTCCATCATATCCCACTTCTTCATATACAGATATGCTATTAGCTCCTAATACATTGTCTAGCCTAGAATCAATAAGAAATTAGGACTGGAACTGAGAATGGACATTTAATCTCCTAGCTTTCAGTCCAAGGCTGCTTTTCACTGTGAAATAATCTGAAGAACGAGTCTCAAATTTTAATTCAGTAAAGGATATAAATATCATATATTATAATTGGTTAACATGAAAACTAAGTGTATGAGAAATTGTGACTCTCCCAAGACTATATAGTAGTAGTAACAGAACTGAAATTAATATCCTTGTTTCCTTCTTTATACTGAGGTATAACTGACAAAAATGTTATATGAGTTTCAGGTGTACAATATAATGATTTCACATTTGCATGTACTGTAACACAATCATGACAATAAATCTGGTTAACATACATCTGAACATACATAGCTACAGTACAGTATAGTATAGTATAGTATAACTATAGTTATAGTTTTATATATATATACTGTATATATACAGTATACAGTATAACTATACTGTATGCGTGTATGCTGTAACTATACATAATTACACATTTTTTCTTGTGATGAGATTTTTAAAATTTATTCTCTTAGCCACTTTCAAATATGCAACACAGTATTATTATAGTTATGTGTTTTATAACTGGAAGTTTGTACTTTTGACTCCCTTCACCCATTTCACCCACTCTCCAGCCCCCATGCTGGCAACCACCAATTTGTTCTCTGTATCTATGAGCTTAGTATTGGTTTTTTATTTTTTAGATTCCGCATATATGAGGAAAATATTTTGAAAAAGAGATAAACAAACATGAACATAAAATTGCCTATAATTCATTACTTAGTTAATTACCTTAATAATTTTGATAAATCTCCTTTCAGTTTCTTTAGTCTCTGCTCAATCTGACTTGTAATTAGCTCTTTTCAATTAATTTAATATCAAGCCAACATTTCCCATGTATAATATTATGTTTTAGGGATATACAATAATTTACATAATCAGTCTTATGTTGTTGCTCATTTATTATTTCCCATTTTTTACTTTTGAAGAGAATATTTTAATAAGCAGTGTATCTTTTTAAATTCCTAAGCACATCTTTGATTTGTTACTTGATATATATGACTAGAAGTGGCATTTCTAGATCCTGTTCCCAAATTTGTGACTGATTGATAATATCTATCAGTCAAATTAAATTTTAAAAATACTATCAATGGAATACTAATTGCACATCTGCCTTGTGCAAAGCACTGTGATAGGTGCCATGAGAATACAGTGGGGAGTAAGGCCTGTGTGGCCGACTGCTGATTGTTTTCTAATTGTTCTTCTGCACTTGCCCCTCAGTAACCTAGAATCCTGGGCTTTTAGGGTATGGCTGCCAGTTTAAAAAGTGTATTTCCCAGCTTTTCCTAGCAGCTAGGTCGGTTATGTGGCAAAGTGATGACTGGTCAGACAGAAGCAGGAAATGGTATTCATAAATGCCAAGAAGTGTCTCTAAAATGGGGGTCGTGGCTCCTGGAGTGACAGTGATGACTTAGAGCTTCAACTGTGAGTGGGCCTTGAAGAGAAAGCAAGAGTTTGAGGGTGTTAAATGAGGGAGTGTGAGAAGGAAAGAGAGAGACAGAGACATCTGCAAGCCTGACACTGTTCAGTTCATATCAACCCTGGTCAGTCTACTACCTCTGTTGTATTTTTCTATGAAAAAGAAATATAGTCTCTCCATTGAGCCACTAATATTTTGGGTTTTCTCTCACTGGTAACCAAACCTAATAATTTTTCATAGAATATTACCTGTTGGAAATAGAAGAGGGTAAAAGAATAACTTGGGAAGAAATAAAGAAATAGCTGGATAGAAACTGAACTTGAAACAAGTAATTTCAATGTTCTAAGTATGGGTATTAACTTTAGGCATTTTATACTTCCAAATCTATTCTAGTAGTTTGAATAATCTTTGACCATTCTACCCATGTTTGTAAATACAGGAGAATTGACCTAGACAAAATGTTAAAAACTTTTGACTTTAAGTAACATAGTTGAATATGTTGAATTAGAATTGGGATCCAAATATATAGGGTAAATTACTAATCTATTATGTTCACATCAACAGGTCAGTACTTATAATTTGATACCGTAATGCAAACACATTCTATAATATTACCTGCACTATTATTTGCCTTTTTTCCATATGAATTATAGCATGAAGAGATTTATAAGTATTATAGATCCCCTTGTTAAATGACTTTCAATAAATATCTTATGGATTCACTATAGTTTCCCCAGTTACTCTGCATTACTTGGGATTTTAATTGTCTTTTGAATGATTATTTCTAATTTTTCTGTATAAAACATTTTATGTTTAAGATTAGTTACTTAGGCGTATTTCCCACAAGTAGAATTATCAGTCAACAGTACACTAATATTTAAAGACCTTGATACATATCTCCAAATTGCTTTTATTTTTTTTAATTTTTATTTTATTTTATTTATTTGACAGACAGAGATCACAAGTAGGCAGAGAGGCAGGCAGAGAGAGGAAGAAGCAGGCTTCCCGCTAAGCAGAGAGCCCGATGCAGGGCTTGATCCCAGGACCCTGAGATCATGACCTGAGCCGAAGGCAGAGGCTTTAACCCACTGAGCCACCCAGGTGCCCTCCAAATTGCTTTTAATAAGGTTAGGGAATAATTTAAGCTGTCCCTAGTTAGAATGTGTAAGAGTGCTGTTTTGGTCACTTTGGCTGATTTCTTTGTGAAGTTAAGGAGTGGTTTCTGTTTAAATATCTCTAAAGCTCAGGAGCTATCCTTACGTAAGTGTTTTATTTCTTTATTTTTTTCTTTCCTTCTCCTATTTGTCAGTTATACATTTGATACAGTATGGTCTGGGATAACATGAAGATAATAAAGGGATTTGGGAAATTGAAGGAGGGAGAGTGAGCAAGAGGAGAGACTACTAATGACAGATTTTCTTTCCACTGAAATTTCTGAAAGATCAATCCCTCTTTAACTTCCTGAGGTAAGTCCAGATGATTCTGGCAAACCCAATAAAGATATTTGCAGCTTCTGTAACTTATTGGAGAATAATTGCCTGGAGCAAGCAATGAAAAATCCAGTGTTTTAGGGGCAACTCTAGTCATTGTACCTGTATCAGATATTGGAAGGTTGGTCAATTTCAATGATGTAATAAAAGTTTTATTTCAAAATCTCAGTTATTTGTCTTTACTATCTACCTTTATTTTTTTCTGGGCCAAAAGCAATTTTCAAAGGGTAACATATTAGATTGTTGGAAGTAAAACTAGTGAGCTGTTGTTCTTTTACCTAAGGGAACACCTGTAGGCATAATACAGAAATGACTAAAATAATATTGCAAAACATGGATTTGTTTTTCACTATTTATACATTGTTTTCAATAGAACTTTTTCTAAATACAAGAGTTGCTTTTGTGATATATTATGTACCTGGGAAATTTGGGCTAAGATTTATGAAAGGAATTGATTTAATCATCATCCTCATCATCACATATGTCAAGTAGCCTGGGGCACAATAAGATAGATGTCTTGAGTTTTGTTTGAATTCAGCATCTGCCCACAAAGCTAATACCATAGCAACTAAGAAACACAAGTATACCTTTCCTTAAGAGACTCTAGCTTAAGAAATCTTTTATACTCCATCCCCATTACATTTAAGGACTGAATAGCTGATCCTCTGAACAAAATAGTTCTGCTCTACTCTTTTTCCAGATATCTCATTCTTTAACTCCTCTTAACCACCAAGCATATTTCTAACATGAACTTCCTTCATTCCATTCACGTCCACAAATTTCTAAATGCCAAGCTGACTTTCTCATTTAATTTGGCTTTGGGTGGGAG
Organism: Enhydra lutris kenyoni; assembly: GCF_002288905.1. NCBI lineage: Eukaryota > Metazoa > Chordata > Mammalia > Carnivora > Mustelidae > Enhydra > Enhydra lutris. The sequence goes on along the minus strand of NW_019154101.1, from coordinate 22,319,472 downwards.
AAAAAATGAGGGTGATGACATTTTCTCTAGCTTAGACTTCGTATCTGGAATGTTTGGTGCTCTGAAGATCAGCAGCCATGTGATAAACTTGAAATTAAAAGGCTGTAAAGTAAAACTGTCTTCAGAACTAAGATCTCATTATTTTATTAACATATAATGTATTATTAGCCTCAAGGGTACAGGTCTGTGAATCATCAGGTTTACACACTTCACAGCACTCAGCATAGCACATACCTTCCCCAATGTCCATAACCCAACCACCCTCCCCCTCCCTCTCCCGCACTCCCGCTCTGCCCCTGGCAACCCTCAGTTTGTTTTGTGAGCTTAAGAGTCTCTTATGGTTTGTCTCCCTCCCAATCCCATCTTGTTTCATTCATTCCTTTCCTAACCCCCAAACCCCCCCACGTTGCCTCTCAACTTCCTCATATCAAGGAGATCATGTGCTAATTGTCTTTCTCTGATTGACTTCTTCTGCTAAGCATAATACCTCTAGTTCCATCCACGTTGTCACAAACGGCAAGATTTCATTTCTTTTGATGGCTGCATAGTATTCCATTGTATATATATACCACATCTTCTTTATCCATTCATCTGTTGATGGACATCTAGGTTCTTTCCATAGTTTGACTGTTGTAGACATCGCTGCTATAAACATTTGGGTGCACGTGCCCTTTCGGATCACTACATTTGTATCTTTAGGGTAAATACCCAGTAGTGTGTTTGCTGAGTCATAGGGCAGCTCTATTTTCAACTTTTTGAGGAACCTCTATGCTGTTTTCCAGAGTGGTTGCACCAGCTTGCATTCCCACCAACAGTGTAGGAGGGTTCCCCTTTCTCTGCATCCTTGCCAGCATCTGTCGTTTCCTGACTTGTTAATTTTATCCATTCTGACTGGTGTGAGGTGGTATCTCATTGTGGTTTTGATTTGTATTTCCCTGATGCCGAGTGATACGGAGCACTTTTCCCCATGTCTGTTGGCCATCTGGATGTCTCATTATTCATTCTGGAGAAGATAGTAGCCTACAGGTGCTTCTTGCCTGTAGCCCTCTCTGGACCATGCATAAGCATGCAGACCTTCCTCAAGAAAATGGCCCAATTTCTCTTTCTCTCACCTTTCATATCTTATGTATTATCTTTAAAATAATTCATTCTCTTATATGGTAGCCTTTTTCATAAATCAGCTTTGTAAAACTCAGGGAGAAATATTCTTCATTGTGATAAAATACACGCAGTATAAATTTACCATTTTGATCTATTTTTGGTGTAAAATTCAATGGCAGTAAGTGGATTCACATTGCTGTACAACCATCACCACCATCCATCTCTGGAACTTTTATATCTTCCCAAACTGAAACTTTGTATCCATTACACAGTGGCTCCCTATTTCCCCAACTTCCCAGACCTGGAACTCACCATCTACTTTCTGTCTATATGAATTTGACGACTCCAGGTACCTCATATAAGTGGAATTACACAATATTTTTGGGTCCGTTTGAGTCTGGCTTATTTCACTCAGCAGACTGTCTTCAAGGCTCATTGATGCTGCAACATGTGTCATAATTGTATTCCTTTTTAAGATCGAACATTTTTCCACTGGATGGATATTCCACATTTTGTTTATCCCTTCATCTGTTGATAGACACTTACGTTACTTCCACTTTTTACTATTTTCAATAACGCTGCTATGAATATTGGTGTATAAATATCTATTTGAGTTCCTGATTTTAGTTCTTTTGAATGTATATCCAGAAGTTGCATTGTTCGTTCAAATGGTAATTCTGTTATTTCTTTAGGAAGTGCCATACTGTTTTCCATAATGATCTGTATCTTTTCCCTCTTCCCTCCATAAAGTAATGTGTCTGTCCTGCAAAGAACTTCTGTAAATTGTTTTCCATTAATTTTTCTGTGGCAATCATTTTTGGGGTAATTTTTCACTGGTGTTATTATTGTTTGTTTGGGGATTAAGTGTCACCTGACAGAAAGTATCTGATTTCCAATGATTTCTTCTTCTCTTATCTAGCCTGACCAGCCTCATGTAAACTTGACCCATTATCTTGGCCAGCCAGTAGCTGTTATTCCCATTTTGCAGATTAGGAAATAGATCAGATCAGCATATCTGTTATGAGAATTAGCTGGTATAGTAAAGGATTAACTGGAAAGCAGAGGAAACATAAGTGACTTCATAAGTCACTTAGGGAATTGGAGAAGCTGGTTATAAGAGTTTCTGAATTCCTAGCTGACCACTTTCTGTTATGTCTCCAAATTTTTTTACGCTTCAAGCCTTAAGGAATCAGTCCTTACTTGGTTTATCCTCCTCATTCACTTTATTTCCATCTTTATTTTATTATGGGATAAAATGTGTGTCGTATCTGGGAGAGTATTCATCTATGATTGTAAATCAGTAGTACTGTAAATGGAGTTTGATAAGCAACAGCAAACAATGCTATTCAAGGATCTGGTTTCAAGATCAGAAGAAATCCAAAAGGAAATAAAAATGCTACTTTTATGTTTAAATGAGGTGAAGGTCATTATACCCTTAAAAGTACTGAAAACACACCTGAAGACTTATTGGCAAAGTTTAAGGAAAATGGTGATCTTGCCTAAATGTTTAGAATTTGTGTCTGTATACTGTTATCTTTTGCTCTTTCTGTGTCTATTAACTACATGTTTTTGAGAAATAGAGAAGTTGGATAGTAGGTTTCCAGGTTTATAACTGAATTTTCTACAGAGCTACAGTATTTGCAGGGCTTTACTGGTTTCTCATAGATGGTATCTATAAAATTTAAGTACTTTTCAGGTATGGACAAACAAACATGCAAATGATGAGGGAAGAAAGGTGGAAACATTTTCAAACATGATTATAAGAGAAAAAATATTAAAAGGTTTTTGATTTTTAGTCTGAACACTTGCTGGAAATATAATATATGTACACATGCACACACACACACGCAAAGTAAAATACCCCCTAAGTTCCTATTTCCTTTCTCTTAAAAAATACTGTAGTAAATGGTTTATAATTTGTATATTGGAGTCCTAGTAACTCATAAATGCTCTCTGGGGGAATAATGCTATGTCCATCACAGACTGCTTCAATAAATAGGTCATCCGCTTCTCCACAGCCTTTTGTAACTACATACTTGTTTAATTTTCAGATAGCAAAAGAAAAAAAAAAGGAAAAAAATGGTCAAGTTGTTTATAATCTCATGTATGTTTGTAGCAACTCAGCAAAATGGGGTTGGCCTTTACGGTCACCATTTTTTATGACATTGGGAGGTTTTAGACCAATTAAGAGACACTTTTAAAAGAATCAATTGGGGGGCGCCTGGGTGGCTCAGTGGGTTAAGCTGCTGCCTTCGGCTCAGGTCATGATCTCGGAGTCCTGGGATCGAGCCCCGCATCGGGCTCTCTGCTCTCTAGGGGAGCCTGCTTCCTCCTCTCTCTCTGCCTGTTTGTGATCTCTCTGTCAAATAAATAAATAAAATCTAAAAAAAAAAAAAAAAAAGAATCAGTTGGATTGGCTATGCAACTGAGTTTAATTAAAATCACCTAATTAATCACTTTTGTTCTATCTTTTTAATCACTGGGCTCTACGAAGAGTTTAAACTTTATATCCAATAGAGATTTTAGTAATGTTCAAGTCCACTACAGGTTTCCAGACCAGTAGTATTTGTCTGAGAAGATACTGTCATTAACCAGGGTGACAAACTGGTGACTTCAATCATGGAGTCAGTCACAAATGCCGTCCTTACTTTTTCTTCTATTATCTTTTTGAACCCTGTTTCATGTTTGAGTTTCCAGCACCTAATTATATGGGTATTTTTAAGTGATTTTAGATGTCTGCTGTGATAAAAAAAACTCCCACCTGCCTGGGGTGGGGAGAAATAAATGAGTTTCTTATTGCCAATGCTCTGTTATTTTCATACTTCTTCCCCTGGAGGAATCGGGGTGAATTTCTCTCTTAGGGTCCAGGGAGCCCTTCTCCAGTGGTTCCTCCTGCAACCCTATCCTTACATGTGCATGCTTCCAGAGATGACCCCAGAAAAAATCAGTATGGGCACTAGCTGTTCAGAACGTGCCTTGAACCGAGGCTGGTCTGCTCTGTATGAATGTGAGCCCTTCAGTGAAAGCTAGCAAAAACCCCTTGTGTTTTTAACTATTAGGATAATGGAATCTCAGAGTATAAGAATATTAGCAAAGTGGCAGACAGATTGCAGATTCATGTAAAACCTTATTTTGGTTCTTGTGTTTGGAACAATTTGTGAGGCCTATGCCGCTAAGGTCGCCTAAGCCCAGGCATTTCACATGGCACTTCTGCCTTCCCACGGGATGGTTCTTCCTTTGTTCCGAACCCTTCAAGGTAGCTGGAAGTAATTTTTATTTATTTTTACCCCCCAGTTTGCTCACTCTTGCTCTCTCAATGCTTTTATTCCTGGGAAATGAAAATTAATTTTTCATCTTGGACTTCTTAGGCACCTTTTGAATCAGCTTCCAAATGATTCTTTCTGGACTCTATGCATTTGAGGTCTCCATCCCCAGATGTTCACAGCACTGGCCTGCCACTGTGCAAGGCCAGAGGGCCTTGAGCAGGTCTGTCTCCCAATTAACCTTTTATCTCCAGGGTCTTCTCTACTTTTGTCTTAGGCATCCCTTTGTTCTCTAGGAAATGTCAGTTTATTTAAAGCTCCCTTCACATTAGCAATCCACTCTACGTAAAGGTTCCATATCAGAGGTATAGAAACATCTGGGTTTAGGTCTCGAAGAAAATACTATATTGGTGATAGGTAGCCTGAACCCAGTTTTGACTTTGTATCCTCCCAGTCTCAATTATTTACTCTCAGGTTGTGGTATGTTACATGTGGTCCCTAAAAAGTAGCCTACACTTTAATCACCTGAAAATCTGACTATCACGTTATTAAACGGGCAAAGAATGAATATCTCCTTCTCTGGCAATGAGGTGATTAAAGTAAGGATTTTGAGAGGAGGATTTTATCCTGGCTGAACTGGTGGACCCTACACACCATTATGCATCTCTTACAAGAGAGGAGGTGAAGGGATCTAGACACGCAAAACCATAGAGGAAAAGACAATGAGAAGACGGAGGCAGAGTTTGGAGTCATGTGGCCAGGGGCCAAGGGATGCGATAGAATGTCAACAACCAGAAGAAGCTGGAAGAGGCAAAAAGGGTTTCTCCCCCAGAGCTTCTGGAGGACACCCAGCCTTGCTGATACCTTGTGATTTTAAGCATCTGACCTCCAGAAGTCCAGAAACTCTTCCAGAGAAGAGATTTCTGCTGCTGTAAGCCACCCAGCTGGTAGTAGTTTGCCGCAGCGGTCCCAGGGAACTAATACAACACACACATATTTCAGAGCTCTCCAGGGAAAAATGAATAGGCATGTATTTCTCAGGTGTTCTGGAATTTTACAGAAATAGCAGAGTCAAAAAACTAGCCATGAGTTACTTAATTGATTAATGAAGTCATCATATATATATATCAAGGACTCACTAGAAATTTCAAAGGTAAGCAAGCAGAAGAATAGCCAGGATCATACTATCTAGCAGGATGGACTTGAAAATAAGAAACTCACAACCTACTCAGGAAATTACAGAGCAAAATCAGAGAAGGGGAACCATGAAATGGAGCTGTGGACTCATCTTAAAGGTCACAGGAAGCAGTCTGGAATTAATCCTTTGGGCTACAGGATAGAGTTATAGGGGAATTTTAAATACATTTTAAATATAGAGACATTTTTTAAAAAACTCTAATTTTATAAGAAAAGCCTATGACTTTTCACTTTTGAAATGAACTCTTTTTTTTCAACTACCCTGAATAATACTACAGCTTCTCCTTGTTGAATTATTTACCTGAGTAATTTTGTCCCAAATTCCCCATCCATAGAAAATTTCCCTTTTCTATACATAATTGTATCCACATACACTACATTATTTGGCAACTGGATTGCAGAACTGTTCTCTGTGAATGGCTGTGAATTTAGTTCTGGGTAATGAGTACTTTTTTTTTTTTTTTAACCAGAAGTTATACTGAATTCTAATACTTGCATTATATTATGCATATGAAATATGAAAAATAGATCTCGAGATCTGCAGCATACTGCATTGTGTGGAGTTGGGTTGAGAGGAGAGAATGAGAGAATGAGAATCTAGGGCAGGGTAGAATTTACCCCTAGTTTTTCTCACTAGCTTGTACATTTCTCTATTAGGTGTAAGTAGTGCAGGTGAAGAAAGATAATTTTTCCTCTCCCCTTCTGAGTTCTTGGTTGAGACCCATACAATAAAAGACAAATTAACAAGAGGAAAACAGAAGTTTACCCACATGTAGACCTCATGTTATACAAGGGAGATACCTAGGGAAACCGAGTAACACAGGTAGCTTTAAATTCAGTTTTAAATACCATCTTTTTTTTTTTTAATTTATTTATTTGACAGAGGGAGAGAGATCACAAGTAGAGCAGCAGGCAGAGAGAGAGGGGGAAGCAGGCTCCCCGCTGAGCAGAGAGCCCAATGCGGGGCTTGATCCCAAGACCCTGAGATCATGACCTGAGCCGAAGGCAGAGGCTTAACCCACTGAGCCACCCAGGCGCCCCTTAAATACCATCTTAATGGCCAAAAGGGTTAGGTGATTCAGGCTTCTTGGGGGAGAATGATTTTCAAAAATAACTTTTAGGGAAAGTGAATGGGCCTTTACAAAAATATGTGGGAGGTGTGGCAATTTGTGACAAAGTTTGTCTGGGTGTGATGTCACCTTCTAGTCTCTTCTGTGGTAAAAGTCAGTCTTCTGGTCGATGGAGGATCTGTCTCTAGGAAGATAAAGGGAGCTCAGAGATAGTCTCTCCTTGCAATTTGCTTTCTTTTTTTAAGTGCCTACAGCTCAAGGTAATCAATATCCCAAAGTGGCATCTTTTGGGGTGGCCTATCCTGAACTCCTGCAGTTGTCCTATTTGGAGATGACATTTTCTGCTGCCCTCCAGTAGATAAAAGCCAAGGTAATAAGGACAGAGTCCCACCTCCGATGTGCCTCCCTGAATCACCATCATGTTCTCCCTGCCTGAGAAGTGTCCCAGAGCCTCACCTTTTGCCCTGTGCAGGCGCCCTGTGAGAATGTTCCTAGCCTGCTCCCTATCTAAGGTACAGATAGCATCTAGCCTTGTGTGAATTCCTGTATTGAGAAAGTAGTACACGAATACTGATCTGTGTCAAAGATATGAATTCGTTAGAAATACAAATTAAAAATACAAAAGTGGAAAATGCATCAGGTTTCTCTCTAGGAATATAGGGAGTAGATGAATTCTCAATTGCTTGTAATTCCTGAATGCAAATGTCACTGATCATTGAGATAAGCCTTTTATTCCAGAATTAGTTTATGATATATTTGTGCACTTCTAGTTAGAGAGTAAAATTCTCAAACCTAACACATTAGTCAAAATGTCTCAAGGACATATGTAAAAAAAAAAAAAAAAAAAAAAAAAAGGTAAAATTGAATGTATTTACATAGCTCCTTGCCAAGAAAATGAAAATGTTTTAAGTAAATACTCTAGGAGCTGAGATTAGATGAGAATACTTGAGATATGGGTGGCATTTGAATACTTCTTCCTTGGCTCTGGTTTAAGAAATACAATACTCTGAAACATTCACTAGTGCATTTACCAGCCTCTCGGGGTGCTGAGCATCAAGAAAAAAGTGCCAACTGAGATCCTGAGAAGCTCAACTTAAGCCTCAAGTTTATGTAAATAGTCTTTGTCCCGAAGATAATATGTATGACTTAAAAAAAATAAATAAATAAAAACCTCTGCCCATGGAAGTCTCTTTTCAAATAAGAGACATTTAATCCTGGAGCCACGGAGTCCTGGCAGATTTCCCATATTCAAACCGAGTACTTAGATAAAATCTCACTGCTTTGTCAGCAGTGAATAGCTACGTTCTGGAGGCAGCTTCAAAGGTCTGGGGAAGACTGCCATCTGGTGGGAACACGCAGTTACTGCTAAAATGCAGTCAAAAGCTCCCCCCTTGCTTTGTCAAGAATTCGTTGACCGCCTATCCTTTAACGCAAAAAGAAATGACATTTTAAATCAAACACCACCTGAGTCAAGCTTTAATTAATAACTATAGGCTTATCATTGTTCTCTTGTTTTTGTTCTGTTGGTTTACCTTTTCTCTAACATCGGGGAAAAAGACGGAACGGACAGATATTTTGCTTTTATCCTATCCGGTTATTCAGTTTTCCTTACTCATCACTTTCTAGTTTTCAGAAACTGAGATAAACCCTGTAATTACAGTAAGGGCAACGTAATACACAACTCTGACAACTTTGGGAGGTTAAGAATACGGAGAAATGAATAAAATGGCAGGAAAGAAAAAGAATCTGGACATAGGTCTGAAAACAAGGAGCCTTTAGCCTCGACTCTAGTCTGGTTTGCATTTGAGAATATTGTTTAATCCTTTAGCACTTGAGTTGCATTTCTGAGCTTTGACTGTTATAGCTTGCCTGTCAGCTGAGTTTTAATTCAGCAGATGATAATGACAGATTGCACACAGAACTTGTGTAGAGGTTTTAATGTATTTAGGGTGCTTATATGATCCCGAGGCTAGATTTTAGTGTTATAAAGATATCGACAAATGCTCGGCTCTTAAATATCCCTGATCATCAATGTACTGTCTACTGAATTTCTCTCTTTTCAAAGTAACGTTGGAGTGAGTTGAAACACTTCTGTCAAATTTTAAGTGGTATGTATATATGCATTCGATGTGTGCGTGTGTGTGAACGACACTTCACAGTCAGTATTTTCTAAGTATGAATTTAAAATCTCTCTGCTCGAGAAAGAGAATTATCATATGATCTCTCTGATATGAGGAATTTGAGAGGCAGGGCAGGGGGGTTCCTGGGAGGTAAGGAGGGAAAAATGAAACAAGATGGGGTCGGGGAGGGAGACAAACTATAAGAGACTCTTAATCTCAGGAAACAAACTGAGGGTTGCTGGGGGTTGTGGGGGAAAAGGATAGGGTGGCTGAGTTATGGACATTGGGAAGGGTATGTGCTGTGGTGAGTGCTGTGAATTGTGTAAGACTGATGATTCACAGGAGCGCCTGGGTGGCTCAGTGGGTTAAGGCCTCTGCTTTCGGCTCAGGTCATGATCCCAGGGTCCTGGGATCAAGCCCCGCATCAGGCTCTCTGCTCACAGCCTGCTTCCCCCTCTCTCTCTGCCTGCCTCTCTGCCTACTTGTGATCTGTCTGTCAAATAAATAAATAAAATCTTTTAAAAAAAAAAAAGGGGCGCCTGGGTGGCTTGGTGGGTTAAGCCTCTGCCTTCAGCTCAGGTCATGATCTCAGGGTCCTGGGATCGAGCCCCGCATCAGGCTCTCTGCTCAGAGCCTGCTTCCCCCTCTCTCTCTGCCTGCCTCTCTGCCTACTTGTGATCTGTCTGCCAAATAAATTAAAAAAAAAAAAAAATCTTAAAAAAAAAAAAAGACTGATGATTCACAGACCTGTACTCCTGAAGCAAATAATACATTGTATGTTAATAAATAATAAAAATAAGTAAATAAAATCTCTGCTCAATATACAAATAACATAATAAAATTAATTTCTTCTCAATACATGCACTACTACTAAAATATCAAGAGATAGGTCTAAATTTTTCATTCTTTATAGAGTGAGAAATTCAGGTATAGATGAGAAAAGACACCTGGGCCCAAATATTCTTCTTTTCTCTCTTTATTCCCTGTAGTTAACCAAAAGCAAATGCCACGTTAAATGGTGAGTTTGGTCACAGGGGAGGATCTGGTCTGTGTTATTGTCCACTAGCAAATCCCTCCAGGCCTTTCAGCCTTGCTGCTACCTTTGCAACCCTACTCCCTAACCCCATGCCCTCCTCCAACTTGTGCACTCTTGTCTAGACCACAACTTTTTGTGTAGCTTCAGAAGAAGTTGAGTCAAGTCTCTGAAATGTTCCTCTGAGAGTGTAAGGGATCCAGCAATGTCATACTAGCCAAGTCAGTGCTAACCCAACTCCAAATTTAGGCAGATGAGATGATTTAAGGAACTATTGCCTATTCTCTGCCGTACAGTATATTTTTTGTGTGTCCTCACATTGTACATAAGTCTGCTACTGTCTTGATCTCAAGTCAGATCAAGCTATTTTTTTACTTTTTATCCTGGAAAATTTCAAGTACATATAAAGGTAGAGAGACTAGCATAATGAACCTCCAGACACCCATCATCCAGCTTCATCAACTATAAACTCAAGATTAATTTTGTTCTACCTATATCCCTCACTATTCAGCCCCACTGCCTATTTTGGGGAAAAGACAAAAGCAGACATCATTTCATTTAATTTTATCAGCAGATAATTCATTGGATACCTCTGAAACATAGGTGATTCTTAAAACAAACAATATATCATACCTGAAAGCATTAGCAATAGTTCCTTAAGTATATCAGATCTTGTGTTAGAAATAAGATATGCCTGGTTGTCTCATAAAAATGTTTTCTTACAGTTTGAATCAGGATCTAAGAAGGTACACACATTGCAATCGAATGAAACCTTTTAAGTCTCTTTGAACGTATAGAATTCTTCCCATCTTTTTTTCCAAATTGGTTGAAGAAACTGGCTTCCTCCTATAGAGTTTCCCAAAACATGATTCTGCTGATCGTGATTGCCAGTGAGGAGGGGTGGAAATGGTTTTTCTTTTGTGAGTTTTTTAGAGCAACTTGCGTAGAAACTGGACTGTTATGTTTTAGTGCACTTTGCTGTTTTCCAAACACCTCTATTCCTCAGTTTCTATAATCTGTAATCATATTACACATATGATTTTTGTCTCTCAGTTTCTTCATATGCTGTATATTCTAGAAATATATATTCTTTATGTCATATATTCTGGAGTTCTGCCTGTGAGTTGCTTCCCACTGAGATGTCCTTCTGACTTGTTTTCCTGTAAATTAATAATTAAATTTTGAAATTAATAGGTTGAGATTTGAATTTCTGGGAAAACTACTCCATAATGAGTGCTGTGTTTTTTCTATCAAGAGATACATAACATCTGGTGCTTTTTGTTGCTATTGCTGTTGTTTGTTTGTGTTTTTTTAATAAAATTACCAGTTGTTAATGATCACTGTTATCTAAAAATATAGAGCAATTCTGGCCACTGGATCTTATTTTTGTTTCCAGAGAGTAAGTATCTGAGAATGGGAGCCTGACTGGGCCCCCTTCATTTGAGAGCATTGCACTATGCTGTAGATTAAATGAGTGTGGTCAAGTTGTTTGGAAATTGTATTCTCTACTTCAAGCAAAATTGAATCTGACAAAATGGACAAGTGTTCTTAAAAAATACTTAAAAAAAAAAACCATCAGTCAAAGATTATACTATTAAAGACGCCATTAAGAGAGTGGAAAGACAGGCTACAGAGGGGGAAGCTTATTTGCAAAACAGGTAAAGGATACTAAAAAAGACTTGTATTCAGATACGTAAAGAACTCTTACCAACTAGTGACAAAAATACGGACAGCCCAATAATGAAAATGGGCAAAATACTTGAACAGTACTTCACAAAATTGGTATTTCACGATGACCAATAAAACCCCGAAGCTATCTAATCTTGTCATCTGGGAAATGTAAATGGAAACCATGATGAGGTAATACTATAGAATCATAGCATGATGAAGTAAAAAGTTGGACAGTACCAAATCGAAGCAAGATTGTAGAGAAACGAAGTTTGTGTATTCCCGGTGAGAATATATTCTGGCAAACCATTTTGTGGAATCTACTAAAGACGGACATACATACCCACTTTCACCCAACAATTAAATGCCTACAAAAAAAAAAAAAAATGCCACAGAAGCTTATGCATATGTGAAAAAAATGTTTACGTATGTGTACAAAAGCACACGTGTAGAAATATTCATAGCAGCATTTTTTATTATAGCTATAAAGTAGAAAAAAATCTCAAATGTTCTTCTGTAGTAGAGCAGATAAATAAATTTTGGTGTATTCATACAATGGACTACTCTGACGTTAGAGATAAAAAGAAAGAATCCAGGCACAGAAAAGAATAGACTCTATGATTTAGAGCATATAAAACTTCCAAACAAGAGAGAAATCTAATCTATGACATTAGAAGTCAGGATACTAGTTAGCTTTGGGGAAGAGGGGTTGGAAATGTACGGGTTAAGGCATGATGGAGCTGCTGGGACCTACCAATATTCTACTTCTAGATCTCAGTAGTACTTACACAGATGTATTCAGTGTGTATAAAGTCATTGTGCTGTCATTATTCATGCTTTTTCTAAAAGTATTACATACTTCGAAAGATAAATTTATTAAAATATTATAATATGAACAAAAGTGATATGATATGAACAGTGATAAAAAAGAAAAGTAGAATTGATAATTCTCACACTTCACATATTTCTCCACCAGCCACATTAAGAGGAAAAAATTATAAGAAAACAAACTAATCATACCCATCAAGATGTTAGCCCAAAATCTGAAAATTTCAAGATAATTGAAATGAAGATTTACAAATATCCTCAGTGACAATGAATTTCACCATAGTTTATATTGTGTAATGTGTTGTTAGCAGCTGGAAATTGAAGCCTTCATGGTTAACAATATATTTTCAAACTAAGCAAAAAGAACATGAAGACAATTGTTTACAGTTTTTCAGTGCTGTTTATAATTCTGTTTTAACCAATCCAGTACCTCATTACATTCAAACCTCACTAAAATTAATGTTCAACTCTTTTGAGATTTTAAATAGAGACAAAGAAAAAAAACACAGTTCATATTATCAAGTATACCAGTCCTCCCTTAAAATAGCTAAAATAATACAAAGAGGCAATATGGTGAAAAAAAACCCATTTCTTTTCCTGAAAATACTCTTGGAAGGTGCTTGGGAAAGAAATGCTGAAGAATTCAATGAGCTCATGTAAGTAACAGGCACAAAATAGTACCTGGAATTTGGTAAGCACAAAATAACTGTTAGCTTTCACAATTATTTGTATGAACAAATGACTCAGTAAGGGAGATTTTCTGCAAAGTTGCGTGAGAGCTCGGTTTTTCCCCAACGTCTGTGTTTATTGTATCTGCTAGATTATGCTTCAATAATAAAATCCATGAGGTATTTTTTTTTTAATGCATGGGAAATCCACTGTTCTATCCCTTAATGACCTCTTGAGCAGAAGCATTGCCTTATGGATGAACTGAGTCAGCACAACTGCGGTTAGAGCAATGGCGCTGCCTAGACTTCTAAAGGTGATTCTAAAGGGAGATTAACGACATGACTCCACCTCTGAAATGTATTCCCAGTGTCATTATAGACAAGTTCCTACAGCAAAGAAATTGTAACCAGAAGTTTACAAAGTTCTGGACAATGTTTTAAATAGGAGGTTGATTTATAGAAACAAAAGTATAAAGTATAGTAGGACCCTCAGATACTTTGTGAGATGAGGAGTAACTGTGGCACACTTTTGTACCATTTAAAGATTTGCTGATTGTCTTGTGACAGATCATTTTTCTCCAAATTAAAGATGTGCTAATAGTAAACTTCATTTTGCACAAAGGTGACTATTCAAATTTGTCTACCTTATCCATGGGGGCCCGTCTGCAGTCTGGCATCTAGAGGAATGCCCACAAAGGTGCTGGAGCTGACCCTTCGGAGCAAAAACAGCTGTAACAAAAGAATCAATAACAAAAGAATCAATTATCCTATCTAAAATATTTCAGAAATGGATTGTTTTCAAATATTTCTGATGTTCTGTGCTTCCATAGCTAAAAACAATGTAACTTCTCATTTTGCAAACTTTAAAAACTTGCAAACAGAATTTCTAACCACTTACAAAATCTTCCACAGGATTTCAGTGTGTGTGTGTGTGTGTTTATCTTTTTAAAAATGTATTTGGCAGAGAAAGAGAGAGAGAGAGCACAAGCAGGGGGAGCAGCAGGCAGGCAAGAGGGAGAAGCAGGCTCCCCGCAGAGCAAGCATCCCAGTGTGGGGCTTGATCCCAGGACCCTGGGATCATGACTTGAACTGAAGGCGGACGCTTAACCGACTGAGCCACCCAGGGGCCCCTTCAGTGCATTTTAAATCCCATAGTTAGAAGCAGCTGGATGGCTCAGTCGGTTAAGTAGCTGACTTTTGATTTCTGCTCAGAACATGATCTCAGGGTCCTGTAATGGAGCCCCACATCAAGCTGTGCCCTCATCTGGGGAGTCTGCTGGTGGACTGTCTCTTCTCCTCCCCTCTGCCCCTTCCCCTGCTCAAGCGCACACTCCCTCTCTTTCAAATAAATAGTGAATTAAAAAATCCAATAGTTATGGACGCCTGGGTGGCTCAATCAGTTAAGCATCTGCCTTTGGCTCAGGTCATGATCTCAGAGTCCTGGTATTGAGTCCTACATGGGGCTCCTTGCTCAGGAGGAGACGCCTTCTCCTTCTGCCTGTCGCTCTTCCTACTTGTTCTTGCTCTCTCTCTCTTCCTGACAAATTTTTAAAAATCCTTTGAAAAATCCAATGGTTAAATATTAATGAATTGATCTTCACTTTGACATCAGGGAAGATAGGAATTTACCAGCTAATTTCAACAATATCTTTGCAAAATTAGTAGGCATCATTGAAAAGATGTATCATGACTTACAGCAACTAACAATGTACTTTTCTCATTTGGATCCGTGTACCTTTGTGAAGTATCATTTTTAGCAGTGACAGCCATGATAACCCAGTATATCCATCCACTGAATTATGAAACAAACCACTGAATTGCTGTATCACAAAGTGTTAAATCAAGATTTAAAAAATAACGAAAATGATTCAACCATGTTTCTCAATACTAGTAATAAATAGTTTTGCTTAAAATGTTTTTACTTCAACTTTAATCAACTATTATTTTAAAATGTCTACTTTGAATTTGTTTTATAATGCGCATGATATATTATCAGTAATGTAAATATACCTAATTATATATGTTAGTAGAGTACACACATACATAATTTTATGTATATATACATGTGTGGCATTTATGTCTTATGCTTCAAGTTTTATTAGTCACATGCAATCAAAGTAGTTCAGAGATCACTGATTTAGAGGTTGGCAGGAAAGAGAAAAGATGGCAAAACAGATGAGTGAATAAGGATCCAAGAGATAAAAGGAAGATGAGAAAACAGTGTTACTGGAGATTGAGGGGAAATTTTTTTTTTTTTTCAGATGATGAGATGGTTATCAGAGTGATGTTCAGCAGAAAGCTCAGGAACTGTGAGATCTGAGAAAAGGCCATGGGATTTATGACTGATGGCTAAAAAGTTATTGGTGAAAATATTTTCAGTCAAGTGGTAAGAACAGAAACCAGATTGCGCTCTGTAAATACCCAGATATTAAGTGAGTGGGAGGGAAAGAAAAAGACCAGGAAGAATAGATTACTCTTACTAAAGCTTGGCAGAAAATGAATGAGGCAGTGGAGAGCAGGGTCAGAGAGTACAATGCAAGTGGGCAGAGTAATTGATAAAAGTCAAAGGGGGAGTGGGGGGCAGTGTCGCAGTCAAAGGAGGAGGCTCTGACTTTAGAAAGAGGACAGTACCCTTTGTAAGAAAGATGAGAGATCAAGTGCATTTCTACGACGAGACAGGGACAGCTGTGGGAATTGATTTCAGATGGCCACAATCTAAATCAATTACATGATTAAAGAACTTCCTAAGATTGCGGGATGCCAGGCGGTGACTGCGAGCTTGCTAAAAGAGGGAAAAAAAATTGAAATATTGTCTCTGGACTCCTCACAAGGAACTCAAAGAGAGATCCTCAGATAACTGAGAAAACTTGAGGACCTAGATATCACCTGGCAACATAAGAGTTAGATGAATCATACTCATCAAAATCATTTCTAACTCAAATAATAATATAGCAGTGTTTTACATCAGGTTGCCAGGAGAGATACCTTCCAAAGACTTACATGGAAGCCTGTGTATTCATACCCAGAAGGCTAAAATGATTTCAAATGTAATTTTTTAAGAAATGAATTTAGAATACTTTTCCTAGACACAGAACTATTATATGGTACACTGCCGTTCCCATCTGCCATCTGCAGCAAGTGTTGCTCTGCTGGACACTTTTCAAATGCTATTCATATGTCTACTGATTAAACACTAATTGCACGAAAAACTAATCTAAACAAAAAATATGTCACATACTTTATTCTACTGTAATTTCTGTTTCTCTAATTCAGACCAAGATTAATTTTCCTGCCCTTTGCCCACAGATTGCCCCCAGGGCATCTAAGAGTTATGATTTTCCAATTAAAATAGGAGCTACGAAAGTTCGAACAATAGTTACAGGAATTAGTAATTTTACAGTTTACAGGAAGACAAAATAAAGAGAAAGAAGAAAATTTATTTATATACAGAATTATTCCAGTGTCCATGAATCATTGTTAGTGAGCTGACCTTGGTATTTTGTAGGGAATGCCCTGATCATAGCAGCTCTGATACAGCAAACCCTTTGGCATACTTGTCCATTATCTGGAGTGACGTTCCTAACGTCTTTGAGGGCTTGAGGGCAACCGGATCTCTCATTTATCTCCTTAAGATTAATAAATGTACAGATTAGCTGTCTCTTCTGGCCTCATTTTCAAATAAAGATATATTGGTTAAGCCTTGCTTCAAGTGTCCATTTCATTTATGGCTAAATTTATAGAAGATCAGAATAGCAAGAGGCAGATTGAATTGAGCTTGACAAAAGGGTGTGAAGAGGAAGAATAGATTACTCTTACTAAAGCTTGGCAGAAAATGAATGAGGCAGTGGAGAGCAGGGTCAGAGAGTACAATGCAAGTGGGCAGAGTAATTGATAAAAGTCAAAGGGGGAGTGGGGGGCAGTGTACCCTGAGTACTCTGAAGGAAAATTCTTAAACTTGTTTAAATCAAACACAGTGTGTGATTATATTGAGTTCTTCCTGCTCTCATGAGCTAGGATTTGCTTTTTCCCAAGAGGGTGGTCAAATCAACATCAAATCAGGATGCTGGGACTTCTATAAGTCAATCTATCTAATTCCCTGTTTATAGCAGGGAAGATAGAAAAAGAAGCAACTGAAATATATGCATACTAATAATATCTTTCCTTAATACATGATATGTTCTAGAAAGATGTCTTTGAAAATGAAGGTTTAAAGGAGTCTTAACAATGAATTATTTCTTTCCCAGAGAACATGGTACAATCTTTGATATGTGATGCCTGATGATAGTTCCAGTTCTCTAGTAGTTCCAGCAGGGAGGGATTTGTTTTCTTGGATCTGGTCTCAGTAAAGTCAGCAGGTAGAAGAAGTTCTTGAAGGGCTGAGATGGAAAGCTGTCATTTTTTTTTTTTTCCCAATCAGAGCAAGTAGGGAAGCAGATACAGGCATTCTGCCCCACCCCCCCATAGGCCAATTGCCTCTTCTCTGATCCAAGGGAAAGAGCAGGGCAGATAGAAGACCCCAAATCTTCAATGTCCTGAACTTCTGGTGGTACTTGCAGCAGGGGAGAAAGGGATCTGTCCCACTTGTTCACTACAATTGGGCCGAGAGTGTCTAAACATGATCTGTTATTACTGAGGTCCCCAGTTAGCTGCCAGTTCAGAGTCCAGCCAGCATGGTCCCATTTGAAGAAGGTGTGTTTGGTGAAGCAGGGTAGGGGAAGCCCTTGCTGAAGAGGGTAAGGGATACTAGCAAAGAGTCTCACATGGGAGGGCCACAGCCTGGAACTCTGGGACGGGCAGAAGAGGTGACAGTGGGCTTTTGATGCACTGATGAAATGAAGCCTGCCAACCACAGAACTGGGCAAACCCCCTAAGGCTACAAGGGACAGGAAAGGTGCCAAAGATGGTTTGCTGGGATTGGGAGGAACAAGCTCAAAAGGACTCTCTTGCAGTTGGTATAAAGAACATATTCGGGGCACCTGGGTGGCTCAGTGGGTTAAAGCCTCTGCCTTCGGCTCAGGTCATGATCCCAGAGTCCTGGGATCAAGCCCCTGAATTGGGCCCTCTGCTCAGCAGGGAGCCTGCCGCCCACCTTTCTGCCTGCCTCTCTGCCTACTTGTGATCTCTGTCAAATAAATAAAATCTTTTTTTTTTTAAAAAAAGAACATATTCTGCATAAAAGACAGTTTATTAGTATAGATGGATGATTTTATGAAACCTCACGTTATTGTTTGAGAGGACTGTTTATATGGATGATCAACTTCAAATTATTTTTCAGTTTAGATTCTTGCTTGTTTAAATATTTTCCTCAGAAAAACCAAACATTTGCCTCCATTTAATTGGGTCTTTATAATGCACCATGAGAAATTTATTAGTTTTTTTAAACCCCTTAATAATCTTCTGAATTATTTATGGTGATTCAACCATATAACAAACAAAAGAGAAAACACACATACACATTAAAAGACAGATGCATAGAGGATTACATGTTCTCCTGGAATGATAATTTGAATATTCAAACCTGTGTTTCTTATGATTGGATTTGGAACTTCATTTATTTATTTTAATGTATAGTTTCTGAATTACTGTTACCACTGTTCTTAAGTATAATTTAATTCTGAGGAAGAAAAGTTACTTAAGGAGAAATTTCCTCCCAAATATCACTTGAAATGTCTTCTCACATATCCTTTGAATTCACTTTTCTGAAGTGAAAAAGTACAGGCTGTGGAAAGGAGCAGTTGTTTATATAAGGAGAGAAGAGGACGCTTTTTTTAGTTTGTTAGGAGAGTGATTGATTTTTTTTTTTTTTTTAACCAAGTAAATAGTAAAGTACGTTATCTGGGATACTTTGTGTTGTGTAAAATGTGAATGACGGTTAGTCCCTGGGTCAAGACAGGCCCTGTGTGACTTTCTAAAAAAAATGAGTTTAGCCCTCAGGGAGAAAGGACACAAACGAATGTAATCACAAACCTGGAATCTCAATGAATTGTTTGGAAAAGGATGATTGTTTTCCCAACAACATGGCCATAGGTAAGAGATGAAAGATGAAAGATGGATTTGAAAAAAGAAAATATTTTGGGGGGTAATATTTATTTGTTCCTTTCTCCTTCATAAGAAAAATATTCAGCGTCTTATAATTGGATCATTGCTTTCAACAGGAACCCTAAAAGCAATATACAAACTACAAGCTAAGAATAACATGAAAAATAATTCAATAGTCATTTTATATTAGCAGGCAGGATTATAACAACTCATTTCCAATGATAAGTTAAGTCAAAATTACACAAAACAAACAGGGTTTATTTTTGAACTACACCTATAGAATGGTCAGAAAGACTTGATGTGTGCCAGTTCAAATTTATCTCTATTCCTCTCTATTCTCTGCACACATTTTATTTTTCTTGTTTTCCTCTGGACTTAATCTTCAGGTTGAAGGCTTGACATCATTGAAGTAGTATCTGGCAGAGTTTTATTTCTTCCATTATTGTCAGGTCACAATTTCTTCCCTAGGGAATATAGAGCCAATGCGTATACATACTAAGTTCTCAATTTCTCTAATATAACCATTCTTTGATTTATAATTTTCACAGATAGTAACCAATCTAACTTGAGCCACAGAGATAGATGGGATACCGTATAGTGTTTGCAAGGATTGCAACAGGGAATTTATTTAAAACCACAAAATTTGCAATGTGTGTTTTTTTAACAGATCAAACAAGTTAAAATATGTGTTCCTTTCAAATACATACTAAGTGTTACTGTTAAAAGTGACTGCATATCACTTCTAACATAGGAACATGTGACGATGTTGTATCCATTGATAGACTAGCCAAAGAAAAAGTCATAAAAATTAAGTCTATATTTATTCAAGCATTTCTCCATTAATTTAGTATGTAGTTATTTAATACTTACTATATTTAAAACACTGAGCTAGGGGTGCCTGGGTGGCTCCGTCAGTTAAGGGTCTGCCTTCAACACAGGTCCTGATCCTGGGGTCCTGGGATCAAGTCCCACAGGTGCTCCCTGCTCAGCGAGGAGTCTGCTTCTTCCTCCCCCTCTGTCCACCCCCCTACTTGTGCTCTCTTTCTCTTTTCAATAAATAAATAAATTAAAAAAAATTTTTTAAAGCCCTGTGATAAGGACTGAGAACAATGAATAGGACAAGCATAGTCCTTATTCTGAGTGAGTTTATATTTTAACCAGAGAGATAGACATTAAACACTAAACCGGGTATTATTTAATTATATTGTGAAAACTGCATCACGGTACTACAAGGTACTCAAAGACTAGAGAACAAAGGTGCTGGCTAAATGCTACATGGTGAGGGAAAACCTGCAGGAATTTGAGACATACTTAGTAAAATTAAGGAGGAAGACTTTGTGAAGAATGTTCTAGGCAAACAGAAAAGCTGAGCCTTAAGATAAGAAAGAAGAGTGGTGTAATGGTAGAGTTAAAAGACATTAGAATCAGAAACTAGAGTGCTGATCATGGCACACAGGCCTAGAGTCATCTCATTTAATAAATCTCTCCTTACCCCTGGAGTCATAAACACATAGACAGTAAGTTAAGCCATGTGATCATCAGAATTATCCAGGATGGTACAAAGAAAACTGGATCAATAACAAAACTTTGAGAAAGTCTTAACAGTCAATTGTTCAGGTCAAGAAGGTCAAACCAAAAAAGGGACTAAGAACGAATAGTGAGAGAGGTAGGAGGGACATCAAAGCCAAGGAAAGGGAGTGACTAGACATGTCAAATGTTGCTGAGGGGTAAAGCAACATAAAGTCTGACACTCTACTGGCCAGATGAAAGTTTTCAAACTGGGATGGATATTGTGTAGAGAACAAAGGAAAATGAACCTAGAAGGCTGGTGGGTATAGAGAAAGCAAAGGGATCAGTGGAGCTCGGATTCTGGTGAGGCCCAAGAACTATCCTAGTGGAAAAAGCAGTATTGGAGATGGGAGCTTGGCTGGACTACAGACAATAAAGAATAGGAGATTAGGTGAGAGAGAGAGGAACACCCTTAGTCATTTTGGATGTGGAAAAGGTTATGACAGATTTCAGGTCTGATTCTGGGGATGAAAGTCTAAGGTAGAGAAGTGAAAAGTTCATTTTTAATAAAGAGATCCAGTCAGGATATTGAGTAGAATGTCTGTGTAGATGTCAACATCAACCAGGATCTTGGGGCTAGAAGGGAAAACTATGATCTAGTCTTTTTATGAAGGATGGATTGTGACTAGAGATTAGTAGATAGTTGGTTCCAGCAAGAGGGGAGATGGTGCATAACTAGCTGGCAGGAATATCAAAGAAGCAAGGACATTTAGCAAGGAGGGAAAGAAACAATGGACAGTACAATGGGCAAGAATATCACCAACCTAAGAGTATCTAGGGTGTGGAGGAATAAGCAGCCATCTTTGTTTGCAGGAGAAATACTGTCTTCAATGGAGAATGGAATTTTAGTCAATGTAGGGAGGTAGAGACAATGTTCTGAGACAAAGCTGAATATGCAGTGAAAATTGCAAACTACAGAGAAAAGTTCTGAAGGCACTGTGGAGGAATCCAAGGGATAAGAAAGAAGAGAGAGAAAGAGGAAGGGATTGATGATTAATGGAAGGCGATTGGGCAGTGAAGAATGGAGCATCGTGGGGAAAATCAGTATCTGTGAATGGTTTGGAGAACCAGGGAACTGGAGGGAGGGACTGACTATAAGTAGACAAGGTTGAGAGAATATGACAGGGTCATTAGCTTAAGAAACATCTACCTCCCATTACATTAGGACTAGGGAACAGGAGCCCATCTGTACCGAGTAAAGGTAAGGAGAGAGTGGAAAGAGAGTGGAAAACTTGACACGGCTTGACTAGATAGAGGAGACCCCATTGTGGGGGTGCCTCTAGAAAAATGGGGTTCTTAATTATTGAAACGCTAATGTGTTCATAAAATGCCCAATCTGCCAGAGGTTTGCACCCAGATGCACCAGGCCTGTGTAGTACTTGACCCATTATGATCTATCAGCCTTGATCTGCTCAGCCTACAGATTTCAGGTTTAAGAACTTTATTGAAATTCTGTGTTTCTTCTTTGAAGTCTGGGGTATATTACAATACACGAAATTCTCATGACCTTACATTTTCCCCTCAATGTTTTAATATTATCAATTGAAATTGATAATTGTTTTAATCCTGTCAATTGAATTTTAATATTACCGATTGAAATTGCTATGAAAAAGCAAGAAGCTACATTTCTTGTTTAATCTAGTTTATTGCTCAGGACTGAAAAACTATGATTTAATACTCATCTAATCATTTGAAATAATAATATACTTTCCAAAGGCATCTCATATCAAAATCAGGACAGTACTTAAATGCTGGTTGAATCTGCTTCTTTTCAAAGCTATGTGCTAAGACAAACTATGTGTCAGACCTGACAATAAATTTAAAAGTTCAAACTGAATGATGGACTTACATTTTTGTGGGCTGTGGATGAATCAAATATAAGCAGGTGTAGTGGTTTTGTTTTGATCAATGCTGATATTCAAATTCTGATCTTTTGAGTTGCCCTCTGTAGTATTACCTGGATCCCAACTTTTGTTATTAAAGACGGAATTTGAGGTTTATCTACAAATGACTTACCACACTCTTATCTTTTAAAGATTTTATTTATTTATTTGTGTGTATGTGTGAAAGAGAGGTAGCACAAGCAGAGGGAGTGGTAGGCAGAGAGAGAAGCAGGATCCCTGCTGATCAGGGAGCCCGATGTGGTACTAGATCCCAAGACCCTGGGATCATGGTCTGAGCCAAAGGCAGACACTTCACTGACTGAGGCACCCATGAGTCCCACACACTTTAGCTTAATTCTCCACTTAAATAATTTAAGAAACTATGTTTAAACCATTTAAAGTCTGAGACTATGTCATATTTACATATCACATTTTATATATTACATTTGTTTTCTCATACCCAGTATCTGGGATTCTATAGATAAATGGCTCTTGGAGATATCAAGAGCTCTTGGAGATATTATTTATCATTTATCTATTGCCACACAATGCTGCATACTCACCAGAAAAACTTAATTCATATAGCTAAAACCACATTATTTAGTCCTTGAAGATGTGGGGTTCAGCTGACCTTACTTAGTTTCAACTGACCTAGGCTGGGTTAACCCAGATATCTGGGGTTCCATTGGCTATTGACCGTCTCAGCTCTGAGGACTAGGGTAAACTGACTTTACTCTTTGTCCTGCCAAACTTCCAGCAATCTAGTCTAGGCATGACATAGTAAAAGGACAAGAGTGATCAAAGTCAATTGTGCAAGTATCTTTCAAGTCTCTGTCTATGTCCATGTGCCAATATCTTATTAATCCAGAACAAGTCACATGTATGAGTCAAAAGTCAGAGTAGGAGGACATGGCAAAATTACATGGAAAGGCCATGGATACGGAGAGAGGTGAAGAATCAGGGCCGTCAGTGCAACCAGTCCACTGCACAGAATGGGTAAATGAATAAATGGATTGTAGAGTGGCATGAAGAGCACTAGATTCCCAAAGGTTGGGAGACTTATCCCTGAGGCTCGGCACCATTCATTCTGTTTATTTGGGCCAGTTATTTAATTATGGTGGGCCATAATTTCCTTATTGGCCCTTTCGAAACTTTAAAAGCCTTTCCATCAAGCTTCTAGTGAAGCTTTTAATAAATTTAATGCTACACATGGTCTGTAGGAGGAACTTAAGGAAAATGTTCATCATCCTTCCTTTAGTGAACCAAAATGGTTAATGTGGATGGCCAAAGTTGACTGGCTAACTTTGACTGCAGAATACTATGTAGCCATATTTAAACTGAAAAAATTCTAATCTGAATTTGGATATGAAGCAAAGTGCCAAAAGTTCCATTTCCTACTTAGGTCTTTGTTTTTGCTCCTATCTGATGATTCTTTTGAAGCATACAATATGATAGAATAACATCAAACACTATGACATCTCTTATATGGGAGATGTGTTTTAAGGTCCATTGATGTTGTGTGTTAATAATTCATTGTTAGGATGAATTATTATTCTTAAACTGACTGGAGGAGCTTTGTCAAGTTTGAATAATGCTGATACAAATGTGGGTTAATTTAAACTAGATGTTATGATTTGGTTTATAAAAAGTCTACAGATAATGCAGAAATGAAACCTGCTCTTCATTATACAATATGTAATTATGTGATATATAATGAAATGCTGGATAATTTAACTATAATAATAAAAACCGAGTGAAAATGTTTTAAATGAAAAATATCTTCTAAGTTTCACAAGAAGAAAATGATATACTCAAATAGGATTTGAAGATGATTTTCTGAGTCTGAGATGACTTATTCTGGTCACTTAGATCATCTCAAAAATTCCGTGCCTAGATTACCAAAATACATTGATGGAAGTGTAATTTGTAAGTCACTTTGACATATAGAATGTTCTGATTCAGATATACAAACATAACTTGCCATGTGATAAATGTTTATCCTTGTCATATCTCTGGGAAGCATTTATTTTGGACTGATAATTTACTTGTGAAATCAGTCACTCTGGCCTGTGTCATTTCAGAGTCTCCATGTAGACATATCCAAGAAACTGCGCTCAAATCAAGCTGGCCGGGATTCAAAAGTACCAGTTGGTTGTCAAAGTGATTTGGCAGAATTGGAGAAAGAGAGAAGCAAGAGTGGGGCAGCTCAACTAGCAGCGCCCAGTGTAACCACAGGTCGGTGAAGCCACATGTTACTGGTTTTTATTGTTTTCATGCCACAAGCTTAATTTACAGATTCTAATTTCCACTTTGCTTGGAATATAAGGCTCTGTCAACGTGACTGCCTCAACTGCAAATCTCACTGAAATATTTTAGGGGTGTCTGGGTGCCCGCCCAACTCTTGATTTCAGCTCACGTCGTGATCTTGGGGTGTTAAGATCCAGCCCAGGGGTGGGCTCTGCATTCACTGGGGAATCTACTTCAAGATTCTTTCTCTCTCTGCCCCCCACCCTGTTGTGTGCACTCTCTCTCTCTCTTGAATAAATAAACAAATCTTTAAAAAAAGAAATGTAGTTTTTTAGGAAAGATTTTATTTGTTTATTTGACAGAGATCACAAGTAGGCAGAGAGGCAGGCAGAGAGAGAGGAGGAAGGAGGCTCCCTGCTGAGCAGGGTCCTAGGATCATGACCTGAGCCGAAGGTAGAGACTCTAACCCACTGAGTCACTCAGGCGCCCAAGAAATGTAGTTTTAAGTGCAGTATAATATTAAACACAATGATAAGTCTGTTCATTTTTCCTTTTTATTAGAGTTTTCTCATTTATGGTTTTCATGGCCAAGAAGTGTTTAATATTGCTTGTATTATCATGACAGTAATGTTTTTAAATTTTTGGTAGAATTAACAAAAGGATTAATGGGTTGAGAAAAGGTTACAGTAATTGAGATGTCTTTAACTTAAAGATGTGTCAGATAAATAACCTAATGTAGATTTGAATTACAATAGTTTTGTTTCTAGAGATGATGATCTGATATTTTTTATCTCTACTAAAAGCAAAACAAGAGTAAATGGACTTCCGGAATAGTTGACAGCGTTTAGACTAACTTCTATATTGTAGAAATCTGGGATGAGTTAGCAAGGGAAATGAGAATTTTCTTTCTTGGATATATTTTAGACACACCAAAGCAGCTCCATTTCTATCACACTTTATCTTTGAAACTTCACATTTCGTTTGTAGGAAAATGGAAATTGTAATTATTCTTAAGCATATGGTTTGTTCCTTTCCCCTCCTTATTTGGTTTTTTAGCTAGCACTTTTTTTTTCCCCCCCTCCAAGGGCATGTAAAAGTCAAAATACTAGATATAAAGTCTCTGAAGTGTTTCTGCTCAAACTCTGTCTGTACAATCTGGGTTCTTTCATGTAGTTAGCTTACTGGCTTTTGACACTTGTATAAAAATATCCCATAGAGCTTTTCTTATTGCCTTTTCATTGACTCTTGTCGAGTGATAAAAATGAAATCCTGGGAAGGGCTTTGAAAACCACGCATATTGCAATTCCTGCAAATTTCAAATACTAATCAAGCATGACTATAAAGAAACAAGTACTGCAGTGAATATTGCTATAGCGTGTTGAGTCTCAAGCCATTATTAATTCATTGAAAACTTTTTTTTTCCCCTTAAGATTATGGATCCTAAAAAGCACCAGATAGTGAAATTCCTGAGATCAAAGTTTTTGTTTCAATCATGGGAAACTTATCTGATCCCTGTGTGTGCATCTTCCCGGGCTGGTGTGGGACAGCCCCAGCTTTGCCCCCTGGATGGATAGTGCTGGGGGTGTTCCAGACCAGGGCAGCACCTGCTGGAACATGTTGCCTGTAAGTGGTGGCTTAAGAAAAAAAAAGACTTGGAATTACAGTAGTGGTTTTTTTTTAAAGATTTTATTTATTTGTTTGTTTGTTTGTTTAATTTGAGAGAGAGAGAGAGAGAGAGCACAAGCAGAGGAAGCAGTCGAGGGAGAGGAAGAAG
The DNA here is from genome assembly GCF_002288905.1 of Enhydra lutris kenyoni. Lineage (NCBI taxonomy): Eukaryota > Metazoa > Chordata > Mammalia > Carnivora > Mustelidae > Enhydra > Enhydra lutris. The sequence continues at coordinate 22,293,012 of NW_019154101.1, read as the reverse complement.
AAGGCACCCTGCTGAGCAGAGAGTCCAATGCAGGACTCGATTCCAGAATGCTGGCATCATGCCCTGACCCGAAGGCAGATGCTTAACCAACTGAGCCACCCAGGCACTCCTATAGTAGTGGTTTTAAGCAAGTGAGACTCCTAACTTTATTTAAGAAGAGTAAAATGACATTTCCCTATTTAAGTTAATTTCGACATGCATTTATTTAGAAATTATTTATCGTGTTCATTTGGGAAATAGCTTCAAAAATACAGAAGTCAGGTGTAACAAAAATAAAATTTTTCAAACTTTCTTTTTGTCTTGTACAATACAATATATGTGTCTTTATTTGGCAAAAAGAAAAAAGAAAAAAAGACTCCTTGGATCTCTATTTAACATTTACCATGTTCCCTAGTTCGCCAATCTCAGAATATCCAGTAGCTACCGTGGAGTTCAGGAGGAGCAAATGATACCCTTTCTGAACTTTCCCCTTTTTCATCCTTAGACATAAGTCAGTTCTTTCCTAAATTCTTTTTGGGCGAGAAGGGCAATTTTAGAGTCTTTGTAGTACATCCCGGACAAAAACCAAAAATCTTATGAAGACCAGGGTGCTGTTTCTCCAGGTTTGCTCCTTCTGGACAACCAGATCTTACTCTTCCAGTTAGATGACATAGAACCAATTCAAATATGTATCTAATAATTATACCAAAGGAAATTCTTTATTTTGGAATTGAACAGAAATAACTAGAAGATTTGCTGTGAATGTTGCAAGCACACCATGCGAGGAGAGTTTGCTCTACTGCAGCCTGGAGGGCAATAAATTGCACCTCAGGATCACTGCCATCAGGCCCGGCTCCTCTTCCCTAAGTAACTGATGAAAAGGCTTCACCTGATCTCCTGCATGACCTTCTTCTGTGGATCCTTGATTCACTCTGGTTGCTTGGCAGCTTGGCAATGCCCACATCTTATTTTAGGAACCTTGTTATTAAGTCTGTACATTGTTTTGTCCATAAATTACTAAAAGAACAGTCCTCTGAAAGTAGGATGATTAAGTGGCTAACCTTTGGAGTCTGAACTCAGACTGCTGGGTTTAAATCTTGGCTTCCACTTGCGAGCTGTATACCATGAGCAATTTGTTAATGTCTCTGTCTCTTTATTTCTGAAATCGGGTTAATAACCCTACTACACCATTGGCTATTTTGAAGACTACATTAGAGGAAATAGGTTAGAGTTTGTATAGGACATCATAGACTCCAGTTGAAGTGTAGGTGTTAGAACTAACTTCTGCATTTTTATGAGCTGGTTGCTAAGAAGAACTTGGCTTCCGGACGGTATCTTCTGTACAGTGCTGGCTGTGCCCACGTGCTGTGGTTCTTGTGGTTCCTCTTTTCTGCCGGCACCTTTTCCCCTTGAAAATTGTATCCTCCGGGAACTCCATGGCCCCTCTGAATTCCGTGGTCATGGACGGCAAGTGGAAATCTTCTTTGAAGATGAGTCACTGACTCCTCTGAGTCCAAGAAATAGTGTAATTTTGCAGAGGCCTGGAAGTCCTGACCTTCCCTAATGGACAACTTCCCCACCTTCCCCCAGCCGCAGTAGCTCAGGAAGAGCACAGGACTCCACTGGTTATTATTTTTGGTAGACAACATGTGTCTTGAAGACCCAATGTTTGTTTTCAGCGACTTGTTTCATGCCTCATTCCCTGGTTGGGACATTTATTGGGAAATGATCTCAGAAACAACACATAAAGCAGAGGGACAAAAACAGGTCTGAGCAGAGGGGGAAGCTGAGTCATCATACAGTCATGACAAAGACCTTTGCTGATCCCACCGGAAGCACTGGAGCTGGTGTGGCTCTTCGGAGTTGTGCTGTGTTGAGATGAGGGGGCCAGACCTTTATAGCCCCTGCATCACTCAATCACTGGATACTGCAACTTCTGAGAAGGCCTGTGGGTGAGGTGGCTTCCTTCAGTTGAGGGCAAAGTCTCATGGTATCAGAATATGACCAGCAAGCTGTAAAGAGGATCTGATTATTATGTAGGTCACTCATGAATTGCAGAGATCGCTTCTGGTGGTCGGACTGACTGAACAGGGGTTTCTTCCTTCTGTGTCTCTTAGAAACTGCACTCTGCCAGAAAAGTTAGTCATTTAAATATGCTTATTTGTTTTTGCCCTACATAAATGTTCTCCACTGAACAAATTTTATACTCTATCCTGAACAAAGTTATCTAATGAAATTTCCTTTCTTTTGAAACTTCAGATATGTCCTTCAAATTATTCCTCCATCTTTAGATTAAATTCATGCCATGACCTGTCCTCCATAAATTCAACTTGTCAAGTAGTGAGAAGAGCCTTAGGCCAGAAAACAAAAAGCAGATACCCTAAGGTCTAGTCCCTGCTCTGCCACAGTTAGATGTTTTGCCCTTCATAGACCATTTCATTTTCCTAAGTTATACTTTCTTCACCCAAATAGGAAGCATACCAAGTAATCTTTGTGCCCTGTCAGTTCTGAATGCATGGGATTCTGTGGTCTATTCTGATAACCATCGAGCAATACAACTGTTGGTCATCCTTAAGCAAGATTCACATAGAAGTAATTCACCACAGGTAGGAAGCTACATATTGTGGTACATTAAATAAGGGAGAGAAGACAAGCTCCATGGAAAAATTCATCACTGAGGTCAAAGTAGAAGCTACAAATGAAGAATGGATCCACAGGAAAATAAAGAATTTTAAAGATTTTATTTATTTATTTGAGAGAGAGAGAGTGAGCAGGGAGAGGGAGAAAGAGACAGAATCTTTAGTAGAATCCCAGCTGAGCACAGAGCCTGCCTTGGGGCTCCATCCCATGATCCTGAGATCATGACCTGAGCTGAAATCATGAGTCAGATGCTTAACCCACTGAACCACCCAGATGCCCCCCAAAATTTTTATACTGGGTTTAACTTAACCTTAATATTTAATCTAAACTTCAGATTTTACTTATATTATGAGAAATAAAACATGAGGTGGTTCTGTATGAGAATGACCTTGAGAATTAGACAAGACCAGTGTTCTGTCTTAAAGACCTTGACTGATGAATGACAGAATACAGGCCATCAAGAGACAGGTACTTTAGATATCATAAAACATATTACTGTTTCACAATCTTAATAAAAGCACACTTCACTAATTCAGCATTATTGTAAATAGTGTGTAATTCCAAGCACAATAATTACTTTTACTCCAAAGACTAGAAAGTCTGTTACATAAAATGTTGGATAATTTCAAATTGGTAATCAAAAAATCTGGTATATTATTCATCCTTCTATTTAACAACAGTGCAGATTTTTCATAATACAAACAAAACAACGACACGGTAGAATTTCTTTCCCGTTTCTAGGGAATACTGTCTTAGCTTGGAAGTACTGACAGCCCAAAGTAAAATGTTGTAAGATTGCTCTTCATTTTAGAGCAACTTACTTCTCTCTTCTCAGAAGGTTTAAATGTAAAGAATAGGGGCGCTTGGGTGGCTCAGTGGGTTAAAGCCTCTGCCTTCGGCTCGGGTCATGATCCCAGAGTCCTGGGATCGAGCCCCGCATCGGGCTCTCTGCTCAGCAGGGAGCCTGCTTCCCTTCCTCTCTCTCTGCCTGTCTCTCTGCTTGTCTCTCTGCCTACTTGTGATCTCTGTCAAATAAATAAATAAAATTTAAAAAAAAATGTAAAGAATATGCTGGAAGGAGAACCCATAGTCATTTCATTCTTCAACAATCTTGAAAAATCATTTCCTATTAGGCAGTTGTGTGAGTACTGACAGCCTTGCCCCTCTTCTTCCCTAGAGATTAATTTATTTCCTGCAGTGCTTGTTCTTCATGAAAAATCTGACTCGTCAGCCTTCCCCAATAGGAGATCTCATCAGCAGAATGTTAATTATAAAAGTAAAATCATATACCATATTGAAAGGGAAAAAAAACACTTCTCTAAGCAAACAATCTTTTTCATGTCATTTCATTTCTTCTCTTTTCTTTTCTTTTCACTCCACTCTATCCTCAATCTGTGGCTGGACAGGAACATCAATCACTGCGGAAACATTCTGCAGGATAGTGAAGTAAAGAGGGAAATATGCAGGCTTTGCAATCAGGCAGACCTAAGACTGAACTCTTATTTTGAAGAGTGTCACATTTTCTTGTGATTTTCTTTATCTGTAAAATGAGAATAAAAATGCCTGCCTCACATGAAATTGTGAATGTGAGTGGCAGAGTAGACACAAAAAATTTATTATTATTGTTATCGTAGACTCAATCAACAGCTTTTGGTTAGCACTGTACTGATTGCTGTGGCATCATATTAACCGTGTCTCATGTGGGTTTACCACAGAATCTATCAGAGATTTGAAGAAATATAGCTTCCAGCTGTCAGGAGTCAGGAGTATTAGACCAGGATGGACTATTGAGCAGCCTGTTTGAAGTCCTGTCTTCCTCTCCACTTCCTTTTTCTGTTCACTCCACTCGTATAGTTTTCATAATGCTCACTAAATGCTTAGAAACCTATTATTTTTTTCACCAGTAAATTCTTGAGATAACCCAAAGGCTGTTTGCTAGTAGTTTTGTATCTCCCTATTAGGACTTGACACTGCACTTGAGTTATATTTTCGAAAATTATTTTCTCTGAAATAAATATTGTCAATTTCTATTTGATTCCGTTTCAGAAATGAAACATGGGTGAATTAAATCTTGAGACAAAGAAGAGAATAGAATGACAGCAAAGGAGGGATGAAGTTGAGAAATACTAAATGAAAAATCAAGGTCAACTTTTTAAACCCAAAATGATCACTATTTTCGTACTATGATTATGGTTAAGAGATCTGTTTAAGTAAATTAATTTTTTCTTGTTTCCCTGTATTTTCTTATGATTTGAGTGTGACACTAGAGAGAAAGAGCAATCAAAGCATTAGATGATCAAGCAAAAAAAAGAGATGTTATGGTACAAATTCATATACTACCTAAGACCTAAACCACAAGGTTGCTTACAAGCAGAGATAAGCTTCATGTGTGGTGTGCAAATTGTGATAGGTGGTATTCTTTCATAGGGCAAAATCCTACTGTTCTCCTGACCAATGACAGTACCTTAACCTGTGTACAACAGGGAACTGGATACATATGGTGACCTCTGTCTTTGACTTTTATGGAATCATGCACAAATCATTGATTGATCCTTTTTAATGATAAATGCATTTTTTTCTTTTATAGTATGTTTTTTTATAATTTTTTAATTTTTTTATTAATATGTAATGTATTATTAGCCCCAGGGGTACAGGTCTGTGAATCGCCACGTTTATACACTTCACAGTGCTCACCATAGCACATATCTTCCCCAATGTCCATAACCCCACCACCCTCTCCCTACCCGCCTCCCCCCCACCCCCCTGCAACCCTCAGTTTGTTTTGTGAGATTGAGAGTCTCTTATGGTTTGTCTCCCTCCCAATCCCATCTTGTTTCATTTATTCTTTTCCAGCCCCCACATCCCCCACGTTGCCTCTCAACTTCCTCATATCAGGGTGATCATATGATAATTGTCTCTCTCTGATTGACTTATTTTGTTAAACATAATACCCTCTAGTTCCTTCCACATCGTCGCAAATGGCAAGATTTCATTTTGATAAATGCATTTTAAAACTACAGTTTACTTCTAAAAAATAAGTTTTTGAGTCTCTCCCCAATTCCTTAATTATTTTCATAATTAACTTTCAGTTCCTTTTTCTTTACTTCTAACCTTTTTTCTTGTTGACAGATGAGGATCTTGCTTTTATCCATTATTCCAAACCAATTCTGTTTCTCATTTTATTACAGAAATCTTTGTTCTGACCAATGAACAAAGCAAAAGAAAAAAGAACAGATGACAATAACTCTCAAAACTTATTGCAGTGATTCTCTAAGTTCTTGTGTATAAAAAAAAGTCACTTAATGAGCATGTTAAAAATACATATTCTTGGAATCTGCTCTCTAGAGAAAAATGGGCAAACTAGCAGTGGGAGAGTCTGTCCCATTGCCTGTTTTTGTATGTCCATGAGATAAGAACTTTTGTTTTTTCATTTTTAAGTGTTTGAAAGATTTAAAAAAAAAGTATTTTCTGGCACATGAAAATTACATGAAAGTCAAATTTCATTATCTATATAAGGTTGACTTGCAACAAAAGCCACACACATTCATTTAATGTTGCCTATGGCTGCTTTTATACTGTATCAGCAGAATTGAGTGATTTTGACAGAAACCATATGTAAAGCCCAAGATATTTACTATTGGACCCTTTAGAATAAAAGTTTTCCAACCTCTGCTCTTAACAGTCTGATTCAGTAGTTCCCAGGTAGAAACTAGGAATCTCTTTTGACCTGTCTTTTGCAAGACTGTGAGGCAGGGAGTCTTTGGATCACACTTGGAAAAACAACGAGGTAGAAGAATTATGAAAAACTCTCTCTTCCCACTTATCACACCCACTCTCTCAGCAAATCCTATTGGTTTTATCCTCAAGCAATATCTAGAATATGACTTTTTTTTTTTTTTTTACCATGTTTACTGTTGTCAACCAAATCTAAGTCATCATTATTTCTTGTTTGGATTCTTGTATCACAAACTTCCTTCCTAGTCAGTCTGCTTCTGCCCTTGTCTCATACCATCCATTCTCGATACAGTAGCCAGAGGGAATATGTGAAAACCTTAGATCATATAACACCTTTCTACCAAACCCTCCAATGATCTCTCTACTTCTCCCCCTTTCTCACTACCTACCTACATCAGCCCCCAGCTGTTTCTCCAAAACTAGAGGTATGCTCCATTCACAACACCTACCCAGACTGTTTTCTTCAAGTGGTGTAATCTTCCTCCAGAGAGTAACATGACTTCCAGCTTCATCTTCTGTAGTTCTTTCCTTAGCCACTGCCTTCTTAGTGATCCTTTCTACAGAGACTTTACTTAAAATTCTAACCTTCTTGTCTGGGGCTGCCTGTCTCCCATATGCCATCCAACATACTGTACATTTTACTTCTTTACTTTACACCTTTTCCACATGAAAGTACCATGGAGGCAGGGATTTGTATCAATTTGCTGTATCCTCAGGTTCTAAAAGAGTGTCTGCCTTGTTGTAGGTTCTTGGTAAATATTTCTTGACTAGAGAAATGAGACCCAGACTCCCATTTTGAACTTGGCAGATAATGTGTGAGAACCATCAAACATTTCTTGTGTGCAGAAACAGTTGCCAGGAGTATAAATATAAGACTGGCCTCCAGAAAATGGTGCTATATGATGAGAGGAAGAATAAAGCAGATATTTCAATCTCAACCAATGACTTAAATACAAAAGATCTTAAGAGAAAGCAAGGAGAGGATTGGTACTGTTGTGAGAGTGGGTAGGTACATGGGTGAAAATCCAGTTGAAAAGGTTCAGAAGAGATTCCAGAAAACCGCATTTTGCAGCTGAGTTGCCCCCTACAAGAAACAGATGTGCTTTACTTCAGGTTCTACTGTTCATCATCAGCTAGAGCAATTTGAGGAGACTGGATCCCAAAGTTCCTGAAAAGGAAAGTGAGCAGGGTCTGACTAGCGGTGGTTCAAATTCACTCTTTAGGAAGCATTGGCTCTAAAAGAGAATGTAAAGCAATTTTAGATATACTTGAACTTGATTTTTGTAAAGTAAGAGGAAATAGAGACTTTTCTTTCACCTTAATCTTCTCATTCAAAAAATTCATCTGATGTTACGTATATAAAGCTTTATTTTGTGGATTGAATAGTAGGCTATTCTTACAAAGATGCAGATTTTAACACCAGAGGATACTTTTTAGAGAGAAAAACAAAACTAAACTGCATTGTTTATCTGTCCTTTTGTGGATGAAGTGTTTGGCTTGATCTCAAAGGAGTGTACTCAATTCCACACCCCTCAGTTAATTTGATCATTTAAGTAAATGTGAATTCAAAAGCAATCAGTGAATATTCAGCTCAATGTGAGAAACATCACCTCCATGTTAGGTTTTTCACATTTCCAAAAGGAAGAGTTGATGAATGCTGAAAGAGTTGAAGCTTTTAAATCAATTAGAATTTTAAAATCTAAATTATTGTCAGGAAAATCAGTTCCTGCACGCATTGAGATTCTTACAATTTAACACAATAAAGAACTCAGTTTCTATTCAATGTAAAATCCATTCTGTCAACCTGAATCGGCCACAAGAACACAAGTGTTATTTGGGGGCCTTCTTACACTGGATGGAAGATTGGGCTAGATCAAGCAAGGAAAGGCAACTTGTAAGGTCCCTTCCAAAACAAAGATTATTTAAATCCTATTATTTTATATTGAGATAATCTGATTATTCTGATTCCCTCACCTCCTCTGTTTTTCTGCTTAACTATGTCCTATCTTAAATCAGTTTATTGACAAGGGAGAGTGAGACTAATAACTGTCAAGATGACAGATTGAACTTTCAGACTTCAGGCTTATTATAGTTTTATGTGAATATGAGATGATAATAGCAGGTAATATTTCTGTAGCACTTTACGTTGTGCAAAGCACTTGCAGGACCATTATTTCGTTTGATATTTCCTCAACTCTGTGATTCACTTATTACTATCACAATTCATTCCCTGATAGAGAAATGGAATTCAGACATTCCACCAGACATACAGCCTGTAGGTCTTAGAATTAGGAATCAGACCTAGTTCTTCAGATTCCCCTTCTCTGTCTTACAATATCTTGATTTTATTTGCCCTCCTCCCCTTCCCCAAGAAAAGCAATACTGTAGGAGAAATAATGTTGTTATCCCTTTTTTACAGAGAAAGTCACAAAGATTGTAGGTGATAGAAGTGGGAATTAAATCTGGGCATACTGCCTAAAAAGCCTGTGTTCTTTCATCTATAATGTATACTCGATGGTGGGAAGTTTTATTACTATTTGTGATGTGAGGAGGACCTAAAAATCTAAAGGTAGCAGCTGGGGCTAGCAGATAATGAGAGAGAATAAAATCAAGAAGACCATGGAATCCAGGCTTTCTCTCTTTAGGCCACTGACTACCCACATCCCACCATGTACTCCCAACCCCAGCCCTAGTTAACACTGGGAAGTGTTGACACAAGAACATAAATTGAGATTTCCAGGGAAATTAACATGGTGTATGGAGAAATTCCACTTTTTTCTGCTTTGACATCTCTTTTCTTCTTCCCCAGTTAGTCTATGAGCTTCTCAGAGGTCACAAAGCTATATTTTGTCTTTATATTTCACACCTATAATTAAAAATAGCTAACAGTTGGGGAGACAACTTAAAATTCTTAGTGTTAAATGTAAAATTCTTTACATCAGTTGGTTCATTTCATCTTTGTCATAACCCTGTAAAATAGGAATTATTATCCCTTACCCCTTCTTCATTTTAAAGATGAGGAAATGAGGTGCATAAAGGCTAGGTAACTTCTTTAAGATTATAAAGCTAGTATATAGCAGAAAAGGAAGAAAGAACGAAGGAAGAAAGGAAGGAATGGAGGGAGAGAGGAAGGAAGGGAGGAATGAAAGAAGGGGGGTGGTGGGAGAGGAAAGGAGGGGAGAGAGAAAAAGAGAGAGGGAGGAATAGAAAGAAGGAAAAAACAAAAGGAAGAAGAGAGAGACGGAGAGAGGAAAAAAGGAAGGAAGAAATGGAGGGGAAAAGAGGAAGAAAAGGAAGGAGGGAAGGAAGGGAGGAAGTCATAGGCAAATGAAAGCTCAGAGTCAAGAGCCTCAGAGTGTTCCTCTTCAGGGTCATGTGACTAACACTTAACAGATCACTAGTACAATGGAAGTATGGGAAAGCAAGAGAGGACTGGTCTTCTGTACCTCTTGACCATTAGAGTGTATGCTGTTAGAATTTTTTTAAACCACCCATCCCCCATGTTCCACAAAGCCATAATGGAAAGGAATGAAGTGTCTTGCTTGAACACACAGAATTCCTATCTGCAGTGTAGCTTGCTTTCCTTGAGGGTTTGATATGATGTTATTGTACATTAATGTCAAGTCTGAATATGCTCATGAGAGGGTAGGTCACTCTGCTTATGCTTGAGACCCGTTCAGTTTAACATTTATCATTACTCTTTTCCTCCTCTGCAGTCTTTAGAACTCCACTAGGTTTGGGCTCCATTCTGTAGGCATCGTGGCACAGCCAAGGTGATGGGTCTGCAATCAGACACTTTTAGAGCACAATCAAGCTTCAGTCTTTTATTTGCTGTGTGATTGCTGGGCAGGTCTCTTCAATGCAGATTTGGTTTTTTACCTTACGCTACCTGCATACTGGAGTTTTTATAAAGATTAACTAAAATGTAAAGAAAAGCACTATGTAACCAGAGAAACACTTTGCAAACTTAAGGTATTATGTCCAACCTCATAGAAATTTCTGCCTTGAGTTTACATTTCTTCCTTGTTTAGTTTAGTTTACTTCAGTTTTGTTTTTGTGTGTTTGCCTCCTCTTAATGTGCTCCCAATTATTTTTCAAAAAACATACATGTCTGTGAGTGTACTATAAATAGTATTTAAAAGCACATAGTTTCTTTCTTGGCTACTTCCAATACATATTTCTGATGAACCCCTCTTATTTTTCTTTATTTACAGAAATCTTCAAAAGTAAAAAACATCAAAAATAATGAGATGCCACTGAAGCCAGCTGGGCAGTGAACATAAATGTTGCAATGGAAAAGTAACTCAGCCTTCAAGTGAAGACAACTATTCCCCAACAGACCTCAGAAGAAACTGGCCACTGCAAAGGAAAAAAAAAAAACCTCAAAAGTTTTAACAGATAATACTTAAAGAGAAACCTATGATATGGGATTCACATAGTCTATTCTGTGGTGTCCAAATCTGTATATATTGCTGTATTGTTACTTAGGACATATTTATTTAATGTGCATACTTTTTTGCAGTTCTTATTGTTCCTTCCACTCACGAGGCAATTGAAAATTAATTTTATCTTTCAGTTTCTGAGTAAAAACCAGTTGAAAATAGGATGAAAGCTCACCAAATATTTTCAGTTTTTCAGGATTTGTTTTGCCATTTTTCTAGAATTATCATCATTTGTGCTAAAAATAACTTTAAAAAGTAATTATATCTGAGAGTGATTTGAGATACCTAAGTATCTTATCTGATCTCCTTGGAGCTGTGAAAATTAGTTTGATTTCACATTTTCAGTTTGTTTGTAAATAAGTGTTTGAGGCTTAACAGCCAAAACTATCATGAGTCATGGGAATTCTCTATAACTTTCTCCCCTGACTCCTAACAACCAGAGTTCAGTATCATTTTCATACTGATACTGAACTCTGGTTGTATCATTGAAAATATGATAATATGCTCTATTTTTAATGTACTGTATACTAGATAACACTTTAGATGGATGCTTGTTAAGAGTATAAGAAAACAATCGCATCTATGTATTCTTATGTATTAAGTTAGAGGGACAATATTATTTTGCCTCTAGCAAAGTGAAGAGACAGAGAAATGATCTTGTTAGTTACACAGGAATTTAATGGCAAGCTTTGGGCTTTGTTCATAGGTCATACTCCATACAAAAACTGTTGGTTAATCCCCTATTTCATAATTATTTTATATTAGATAGAAAACTTTTTCATTGGTTTAGTACCAAAGAATTTTGGAAGACAACAAATCATGAAACATCTTTTCAACAGGAAAAAACAAAAACAAAAACAAAAACGCAGTAAGAGATCTTTCACACAATGTTTATATTCTGATTACAGCCTACTTCCCCTTACCTGTTTTTCTTTTTAAGTAGAAATGAATTCTGATTTCCAATACCCTAGAGATCATTTAGTGACTTGATGTGATGTTATAGTTTGTTATTTATAACTTCTGAATTTTCTGAGATGGTTTTGCCTTTACTTATTTTTCTGGTTTGTGCCCATAAGAACAAGAACTTTTCAAAGCTTGCGTCCCCACATTTAAATTCCACAGAGAATCCTTTCTCAATTGAGCAATGTTGGCAAACTCCTAAAACTCATAGGCCAATTTTCTGTTTTTCAAAAAACAGTGAATAATTAGTGGTTTTCATTTGGTATATGAGAACAATAAAACTATTACTTTTAGTAAATTCAGTCCTTTGATAGGAAAATCAAGAGAATGCATGCCTTAGGTTTGGTCATTAACCACCTGGGTCTTTCTAGGGGACATCATCTATAAACATCTCTAACTTAATACAAATCCTTTTAGGTACTTCGCTTCCAGGGCTATTGCTATTGAAAAGTGTTAATCAATGTCAAGTTCATCTGTGGAAGATTTTGGAAGGTTGAAAATAAATTTTCTAACTTTCTTTTGTGTGTATGTGTGTGTGTGTGTCCTTTATCATGTTTAACTGTGGAATGACTCATCCTATAAAAACTGAGTTAAAATTCTTTAACTGGAATTGAATTCAGCTTTTCACACTAAGAAGAAGGCCTCCTGTGTTAAAGAAGCCACAAGCAGGGACCCAGAATTTGCCCTTCTGCCACAAGCAGGGACCCAGAATGCTGGACACAATGACCAAAGTTCACAGTAGGGTCAGGCTGTGTAGATAGATGCCAAAACTCCCAATTATTAGTATTGCTCTCCTCTTAATAGAATCAGGCAAGCAACTTTATGAAGGGCATGAAAGGGAGTGAGAAATGAACTAAAGGTAAATTTTTTTTTGAGATGTGTTTGGCTCTTATAATCAGGACTTTAATATAAAAAGTGTTTGTTTTAAGATCAAGGTCAACATTAATGAGACTTCTGGATGTTTATCCAAAGGCTCAAGATACATGTACTTCTAAAGGGAAGAGGATATATGAAATTTGTGGGAATATCTCCCAAGAAGCTGGAATACTAACAACTGAATCTGATAGAATGAAAGTATAAAAATACTTCCACAATTTTACCACTTCTACTGCTTCCACCTGTACTAACCCCATAGCAGGTCTCCTATTCTCGCTGCCAATCGGTCTATTCTTAATGAAGTAGCCAGCACGATCTCATTAAAACACATATTAAAAAAAACACATATTATTTCACACCAGATTGCTTCCCACCTCACTCAAGAGTAAAAGCCCAGATTCCTAAAATGATCTACAAAGTCCCACACGATTTATTACTGTCACTTCTCTGGCCTCTTCTCAGTCAATGATCTCAAGCCATGCTAGCCTCTCCACTGCTCATCCAACACACCATGACAGTCTGGCTTCAAGGCCGTCGCATTTGCTTTCTCTCTGTGAGAAATGCTTTTTGCCCAGATATCCACACACCTCAGTCCCTTGGGTACTGTACAAATGCCTGCCCAGAAGATACTTCTTCAAATTATAGTCTCAACCCCACTTGGTTCTTCCTATCTCTTTCCACACTTTATTTGACTTTCCTCCCTAAGGATTGTTCCTATCTAACATGTTATATATCTTCAAATCTTTGAGGGGAGCACTGATTTCTGCCAATACATGTGGGATATGATTTGTTCTATGTTCACAATATTGGTCAGAAGAAAGTGAAGAAGGGGTTCAAAGGATTCATCTCAGCTTTTTCTACTAGAATAGCTCTTGCTCCACAGACCAAGGGACCATTGCTGTGGTTCCAAGAGCCACTATGTATGTCTATTTTGATTATAACTTGAGAAATGAGGGAATGACCACTGGTAGCGTCTATGGAACCAGTAAGCTTACCATGAAATAGACTTTGCCCAGAAGACTCCATCTATTACTTGATCTACTTTATGAAAGGATAAACTCAAGCACTCTGTGCATGGCTGTTATTCTTATTTATTTCATACTCTGTCATTAAGGTACTGAAGCCATGCTAAAGAGTAGGAGCTAGCTACATACCCCTTTAGATGACCAGAAAGATACTTGTACTGAGGGGCTCTAGCCTCTCTGGCTTCCCTATTCTAATGTGACTGACACTCTTATCACCTTCTTGTCATTTCTTAGAAGAGTACAAATGATTGGGCACATGAGATGCCACACCTGCATGTCTGAAGCTTCCAGAGTTATCCTTCTCACGTAGTGCTCCTATCTGCTTTCTCCCCTTTATTAAAGCTGAATAAACTTGATGCTGGGTGAACCTATGGTGTCTCATATATTTGATGGGCAAGTTGAAAGAGAGATTCAGTGGTGTTTTCCTTGCAAGAATACAAAGGAAACAAAAAATATATAATAATTTTTTTAAAAGTTAGACACAACAGAAGAGAAAGCTAATGAGATGACAGACCTTAAGTTATGCAGAATGATTCAAAGAAGGAGAACAGAAAATATAAAAGAGATGTTAAAAGATGTTGAGATGAGTTCAGGAAGGCATTGCATTTATGTAATTAAATTAAGAGAGTGGTATAAGGCTGACGTGAAGCAATATTCAGAGATGATATGTGAGAATTTTCTAGAATTGATAAATGATTGTAATTCTCAGATATTAAAAGTATAGCATATCTCAAGAAAGATAAAAAAGTAATTTCCCAACACATCATATTATAGTGAAATTTGAAAAGATGAGTACAAAGATAAGGCTAGGGCAATAATTGGGAAAACAGTAGACTTTTCTAAGGTCAAAACAGTAGCTAAAAGCCAGGGTTCTAGGGGAAAAACTCTCAAGAAATGTGAACCAAATTAAGTAATTTTTAAAAATAAGTATGAAGACTTCCACAGGTAATCAAAACCAGGATTTGCAGTGACTTGAATTCTCAGTACTAGACTACACTCAGTACTAGAGTACACCCTAAGAAAGAAAATAAATCCAGATTTAAAGATCTGAGAATCAAGAAGGAATGGTTATGTTAAAAGAGAATTTACAGAATGGGAGACAATTTTTTGCATATATACATTCAACATAAAAATTATATCCAGAACATAAAAATAACTCCTACGAACCATTAAGTAAAAGGCAGACAACCTAATTTTAAGAGAAGTTAAAGGACTTAAGCAGGCATTTCATGTACAAGGATATCCAAATGGATAATGAGCATATGTAAATGTGTTCAAAATCATAGCAGTCTTTAGGAAAATGCAAATTAAAGCCACAATGACATGCACCATTACAAATCCACCAGATGGCTAAAATTTAAAGAAAAAAAATGAAAAGAATAAGTTCTGAAGAAAGTGTGGAGCTATCAGAACTCACACATATTGCTGGTAGGAGTTTAATGTGATACATTTACTTTGGCAAACTGCAGTATCTACTAAAAATAAGCATATACCTACCTCTGACCCAGAATTTCCACTCATAGGTGTAAATCCAACAAAACTGAATGCATTAGGCTACCAATAAGACATGTACAAAGATGTTTGTCTCAGCCTTACTCATAACAGCTCCAAAATGGGAATAATCCATGCCCATGAGCTGTAGACCAGACAATTCCTGGAAAATGAGGCAGCAACAATTTGAGTGCTATGATACACACAACAATGTGAATATATTTCAAAGCCACAGTGTTGAATAGTAGAAGTCATATCTGCTGGGGGCACCTGGGTGGCTCAGTCAGTTAGGTGTCCGACTCTAGATCTCGGCTCAGGTCATGTCTTCAAGGTTGTGAAATCAAGCCCTGCATGGGCACATTGGGCTCTGTGTTGGGCATGGAGCCTGCTTAAGATTCTCTCTTTCTGCCTCTCCCTCTGCTCTTCCCCCACCCTCTAAAAATATATGCTCTCTGATTCCATTTATATTAATTTTAAAAACAGGCAATACCAATTTATGTTACTAGAAGGAAGTATACTGTTTGCAGCATTGGGGTTGGTATGACTGGGAAGAGATACAATAGAGCTTTCTGGGGGCACAGGAAATGTTAATATATCTTAATCTCTGTTCTGGTTACACGAGCATACACATAGATATAAAGTCATTGAGCTTTACATGTAACAGTTGTGTGCTTTGTTGCATGTATATGATAAAGCAAGAGAATGATAAGAATAAGTTTCAGAACAGTACTTACCCCTAGGGTGAAATTTGAGGAGGGATTGGGATGGGAACCTAAGGGACTTCGTGTATATTGGTAATGTTCTATTTCTTATGCTTGTGTGTGTGTGTCTGTGTATGTTTTTTATTCTTGTATGTATTTATATGATATGTATATTATATCATGTTATATTTAGGTTTTTGTATATATGAAATATTTCATAATAAATATAAGAAAAATGATATAAGTAAAACATTGCTATTTGATGTGGCTAACAGAGGAAGTAGATATTTAGCAAACCTCCCTCAAAGTGCACATTATAATCCCCTGCAAGCACTTTATTTTATTGTATGCAATGGTAGGCACATACTTTTGCTCTGCCTTTGCTCTACTACTCTGTTAGTAGGCATATACTTTTATCTTGCTGGAATGCATTTTTCCCTTGGGATAATCTCATAAATATTTTCATATATTTATCCCACATACTAATAAAAGATAAGAAACACATTTTCTTCAGCATGTTTCTTAAGATGCCCCCAAATCTTTTTGTTAAAAATAAATGCCTTCTACAATGTATGCCAAATTCTTATCTTATACAGTATTCAAAAGTAAAAGCTAAACTCTTTAGTCAGTGTTATCAAAGTATTTAACAAATAATGGTATTTATACATTTTTAGACATAACCCTGATATTTAATTGAATTCTTTTTATTTCTTTTTGTACAATATGAAGAAACCTCAAGCTTGGGCTGCGTACTTAAAATGAATATTAAGATACATGAGGAATTCTTATTTCTAAGTTAGAGGTTGATAGTGAAATAGTGGCAAAACTGTTTTAGGTGGTCATATCCTTGACTAGACTCATAGTATGCCATTGGGGGAGAATGGCCAAATCTTTTCTCATCACTCATTACATGGAAATAATTCCCTGATAATAATTTCATCTGGATTACTGGTTCATATATTTAAAGTATTAAAAAGTAAAAGCTATCCATATATTTTTTTCTCATTTAGATCCTAAAAGTCTAAAATATTAATTCACTTTATCAGAGTCTGTTACAAATATGTTTCATTTATGAGAGTGAGAATTAGACCATATATTTTGTTTTATGTTACTTTTGGTGATTTTTGTCATTGTAGAATGTTTTGAGTAACTGAGTTATTTTATTTTGATATATGTATGCAAAGATGTACTCAAAATACTACTACATCCTATTCTCACAACAAAGTATAGGGAAAGGAAATTTTGAACATGGGTTTAGAAAGTTTGGGAACAACTTGATAACCCAGGACTAATAACCCACAAGCCATGGAAATTAAAGGTGAAGTTAGACTTCAAATAAATCTATATATACAGGACTGTTAAAGTGGGGAATAAATAAAACTGCTAACAAGGTGCTTTCAAATTCCATATGGATACTAATACTGGGCATTTGGGCATAGGAAACTAGAATTAGTAGGGAATCTGGGGAATTCTCCAAATCACAAGTTTTTCTTATATTTTAAAATGATAATTTATCCATATGCTTGAAAATAATAATAAATGCCCATAATAATAAATAGGAAATCATTTTGTGTGACAGAATTTTAGTTTCAAAGGTTTTTAGTTAAAAAATAAAGAGATGATAATAAATGCTTGATTTATTATTCTTAAGAGACAATATATTGTGATAAAATGTAAAAACGCTTACTTGAAATAGATATTTGATTATTAGAAAAAAAGTTAAAGAAGGGAACATTAATGAAATAAATGTTAAATAAAAATCATTAAAATTAAATGATAATAAAACAATTATTTATTGTTTAACATTAATTATTCTTATAATCAAATTTTACAACACAAAAGGCAGCAACTGTCCTCATCCATAATCTTGATCTTTGTTCTGAGACAAATATTCCAGGCATAGAAAATGTTGCATTAATGTTGGTTGAATTATTAAGATGAATTTTTAGGGTACATGTTGTTTTCTATACACTCATTTCAATAGTGAAAAGATTTTGTCACCTTGATTTTGATATTGCTTAGGCCGTATTAGATTTAGATCAGTTTCTGATTTCATGTTGGGGTATTCAACAACATTCCTGTCTTCTTTTTGCACTTCTTCTGTTAAAGTAGCTACAAAGAACTATAGCTTAGAGCAAATATTTAATCACTGGAAATGCCAAGCAACATTACTAAGATACTGTAACCTTCCAACCTCTGGGTGAGGTTAACAGTACTCCACAGAATCATATGCCCAAACTGACAACTAGCAGTTTTAATGCTTCTGAAACTTCATATTTTTTAACTTATTCATCAATTTATATAAAGTGAACTATGCATATAAACTTGTTAATTTTAATTTTATTTGCAAGAATACCTCACCATTAACCACAATCAGGGCCACAAACACCCAATTACCATCTGGCAACAGCAACAAGAAAGCATGAATGATTAGATTTGGCTCCTTGTCTCCTACCTGCTCCTGTTCTGATTCATAGATATGTCCGCCTTAAAGTTTGACTCAGTGATGTCAAAACATAGGCTTAAACATAAATTATGAGGAGCAAAGGAGAAGGCCTATGTTTTCCCCTGATTTCTGCAAGTATAAAACTTACCGATACTTATTTTAAAATACTATTTCAAATGTTTTGCTTAGTAAATTCATTTTAGTATACCAACCATTTATGTCATTTCTGGAGAGCATATTTAAACCAATCATAAATGGGAATTTTAGTAAAATTTTAAATTTTATTTTAAATTGAATAGTATGCCCAGAATTATAATCTATATTTTAAATTATCCTAATTTATTTTCTCTAAAGTAATTGGAAACTTCCCCACTGGAAAAAAGGAAGCTCAGTTTTTATTTTTAAGTGTTTCTGTGACCAGTTAGGTTCCTATTCTAACAGCTGGCAGCTCTATTAATTACGTTTAATGATAAAATTACACTGATCTATTTAGTCATTCAATAAGATAAAAAGCTTAATAATCTTTCAGATTTCATTAACTACTTTTAATGATAAAATTATATGGATCTATTAGCCACATAATTAAGCTAAAAAGTCTAAAAATCTTATAGATTTCATTAGTTATTTTTAGAAATTTTCTGGATAGTAAGAATGGCATGGAACTTAAAATATATTGTATGAATAATTAATTCTTGCCTTATAATACAAAAGATCAGAACAAATTCTTGGGAAAATGTTAAACCAAATATATTTTATTTTATGTATCATATCATTATTTTTAATGTCCAGCATTTATAATATGAGGGCCAGAGCTTTCTCCCCAACTCAAGTTTATACATTTTCAATTGGCTTCTAAAGCCAATAGCAATACTTCTTGTCTAATTTGGTTTCTGGGAAGACTTCTTCAGGTCTTCAGTGGTCAACTAGTCAAATGGAATTACATTCTTCATCTTCTCCAGCTCTTTTTTATATTCCTCAATTCTGGCCTTTGAGAAAGACAAAAGGTCAGCACAACTGTTCACATCTTCTTTTTCTTCAGCATCCATCTCAACAGTATATTTACCCTTGGCACGGGAACCTTCAGGGCATTAAACTTCTTCTCAAAGTCATCTACCAACCCAGCATTTGCCACATTGGCCTTCTAGTAAGCCCAGTCGATAGCAGGTGGTTTCTCGAGATAGTAGCCAATTTGGAGGTAGGTGTCTCTTTCCAGGATTTCGGGGAGTCAAAAATGGCCTTCTGGTTTCAGCATATGATCTCTCCGAAAGTTACCCGGTCAATGAATTTTAAAGATTATTTATTTATTTATTTATTTATTTATTTATTTATTTATTTGACAGAGAGAGATCACAAGTAGACAGAGAGGCAGGCTGAGAGAGAGAGGGAAGCAGGCTCCCTGCTGAGCAGAGAGCCCGATGTGGGACTCGATCCCAGGACCCCGAGATCATGACCTGAGCCGAAGGCAGTGGCTTAACCCACTGAGCCACCCAGGCGCCCCCGGTCAATGAATTTTAGAACAAGTTTTCGCCCAGCCGTCTTGAGATCCTTCACTGATGGCCCACAGTCCACAGCAGCAAGGAATGGCTAAACCAAATTTACTTCAGTTAATTTATATCACCATTAAACAAGTATAAAACAACAATTTTAAAATATATGCAAAGTCAATGACAGTAAAAGACAAAGAAAAATGAAGTATATTTATATATTTACTTTTACAACAGCTTTGTTGAGATATAATTGACAGAGAATAACCTGTACATATTTACAATGGAAAGTCTGAATAATTTGGACATATATGTAAACCCTAAAACCACCATCTCTATCAACATAATGAACATATCTATAATGCCAAGAAATTTCTTCATGTACTTTTGATTTGGTCTTCTTACTTTTCTCGGTCACTTCTTTCTGACTGCTTTCTGTCCTCTTTCTATCACTATGAATCAGTTTGCATTTTTCCAGACTTTTTATAAGTGGAATCACAGAGTCTATACTTTTTTCTTTTACTTCTGTGCCAGTGTAATTGTTTTGAGAGTCATACATGCTATATTGCCTATATAAATTTTTTAACCTTTGTCTTGCTGTGTTCCACTGTGTGGATATACCACAAGTTGTTTATTCGTTCACAGGTTGATGGACATTTTTATTATTTCCAGTTTTTGGCTATTACAAATAAAGCTACTAGGAACAACTGTCTACAAGTTCTTCTATTATATATGCTTCTATTTCTGATGGGTAAATATCTAGGAATGACATGTCTGGGTCATACAGTAGGTATATATTTAACTTTTTACGAAACTCTCAAAATGTTTCCCAAAATTATCCTATGTTCATGTGAATCAGCTGCATATGAGATTTCCAGTTGTTCCCCATCTTTGGTGTGCTTAATCCTCTGTGTGTGTGTGTGTGTGTGTGTGTGTGTGTGTCTTGCACTGTGCCACTATGCATAATTTTCAGCTACCGTGGTTTAGTTAAATAATACCAAATAATAACACTCCCCTAATAACACAGTTCAAAATTTAGTATCACAGTCAATGAGCTAAGTTTACAAAGTGCAAACAGGGATGCTAGTTCTTCATTCCACAAATCTCTATGTAAAGAACACATGTACATATTGATCAGTGGCTAATCACGTCATTTCTTTTGAAATATGTTGGTGGCTGCTCACTCACGGCACCTCTGTCATTCCTTGTGTTCACACAGGACAGCCACGCATGTAATTGTGCTGCTCCCTGGTCTCCCAGTGATAAGCTCAACTGACATCTAGAAAATTAGATAGTTCAAAATGGGTGTCAAAGACGCCAACGAAAATGAGAATGCAGCAAATAAATGAAAGGCAATGACACTGGCAGTAAAATTTGTCAGACGTGAATGCAGTTGGAAGCGAAGCTGACTATGGGAATGTTGACTTGGCTGCCTTGGAGACTCTAGGTATGCAGCCTGAGCAACCTGGTGATGGCCAACTGAGCAGCATAAAGGAAGAGGAAGATGGGGAGGTGGCGACTGCACAAACCTGCACATTAGAGGAGCTCTCTGGCATATTTCACCGCATTGCAAGGATGCAACGCTGGAAGCTATTCAAACTTAGAAAGGAAAATGACAATTCACCAAGGTATGCTCACTCTGCATTGTCAGAGACATGGGGAGAAGGAGGCAAGGACTGGCCACATTCTTCTTGGTATGTCTTACAAAGAAATAGGACACCTTAATTCTCAATGTTCCCAATGCTTTCACTTACAGTGTACTAGACAAATATGAGTTTTACTATTGTTTTTCATTTCCTTACACATTTTTAACTGACAGTAAGCTGTTTTCATGTTTAGGCAAAATTTGTAAAGATCATGGAACAATTTTAAAAATTCTCATCGACAGTTAAGCTCACTATGCAACATAAGCTTGTACATTTTTATGGTTCCTTGCCACTGTGTAAAGCAATGATTGAGGGTCTAAATTATAGAGGTATTATTGTTTCACCTTGGCAATAAACACACTACAGTTTCAACATAACAAAGGGACAGTGTTTCAACTATATTAAATAGAAATATATCTATTATATAAAATAGAAAGTGTTGCCAAAGTAGGAAATGGATGATTAGTAACTCCAATCAGGGAACAATGTCGTGGAAAGACAACGTCTCAGGTTAGACGTGGAAAGAGAACGTGTCAGGTTAGACCAGCTAATGTGTTAAGAGTTGTTAAGTTAACGTTAACTTAAGGCATTAAGTTAATTTAAGAAGTTAAGAGCTTCTTCTCACTGCATCAAACTCTCCTGCATCTCAGTGGTGATGTCAATTTCTCATTATTCTAAAGCCATGAAGAGTCATTACCCACGATGTAGTATTACCTTCTAATTATGTTTCAAGGCCATATACTTCTTTCAGTTTCTTTCTTGCCTTCCCATGTTACTTCTCTTCTGTTCCATCTCAATCAGGTTAGTGCACTGCAGACTTCAAACATCTCTGTAAGTTCTGCAAGACGTTCTTCAAGCAGACGTCATCATTCCTGCCTCTTCTCAACCACTATATATAGCACATAGGGTACAATGTGTCTTCAGGGTTGTGCATACTTGTGAATATTTTCAGTAATTTCCCGGTTTTCAGGTCTTTGTATCTGCCGTGTCACATTGTAGATACACAATACAAGGTTGGTTTTTTTTTTTTAAATAGATGAATCTCTAATGCTGTATAAATTCAATACACTATGTTGCCTTTAACTTAGATTTGTATCTTAAGCTTTCTCTAGTCTCCTGAATGCTTAACCCAATAGTTGAATGAAAGTGTGAAATGAAGAAATTTGTTCATTGATGAATACAAGTCAGACTTGAGCAGTGGGGCAGCCTGCAAGACAACATGTGACCCAGGAGCTATTTTTCTAAGACTGGTGAAAAAATGAGAGAACTAAAAATTATTGATATTGTATTTAGAGCGTTTTGCCCAGAGTTTACTTTTAGGGTACATATGTGAAAATTTGATAAGCACTGAAAGCATTTTTTTTTCTTTGAGTGTTAGTGAAGCTTTATTGAAATTAGATTTAAAAAAAAGATTTAAGGCCAAATCAATGTCAAAGATAAAATGGTTATATGTTATAATAAAAAAATTAGACTATAAATTTAACACATTAACAGAAATTTAACAACTGTAAGTACTTACCCTCTATATCTTAGGTTTAAAATAGATAAAGCTAAAAATTTCACAAGAAATTTAAAAAATAGGCAATTCTACAATTATAATGGGTGATTTTTAATATACCAATCTCTACCATGGAACAAGCTGATTTTTAAAAAAGTTTTAAATAACTTAATCAAGTCGACATATAGAGAATACATTCTATGTAAAATTGTCTATATACTGGTCATAAGGCAATCTTTTAAAGGGTTGAAATAACACAGACTATGTTAATTGTACTAACATCAAATAGAATTACATTATGATCCAGCAATTGCACTACTAGCAATCTACCTGAAGAATACAAAAATACTAATTCAAAGGGTGACATGCACCTAGATGTTTATAGCAGCATTATCTACAACAGCATTGATTTTGAAGTCAGAGTGAACTGAATTCAGAGCCACCTTTGTCACTTACCCGTTGTATGATCACAGGAACGGAAGTCCATTTCTTTCCTTATAAAATGGGGTGGGTGGCACAGCTGTTGACATCTGTCTCCAGAAGTGTCATGGAGATTTAGAGATGGCTGATGTGCACGAGGAACTACCCAGCGTCTGGCACTTGAAATGTACATGGTCAACATTAGTCTCTTTCTTCATTTCCCCTCTGTTTTTAGCTTGCAATCCTGCATCTGTTTTCAGTATCAATAATAAATATTACTGATATTTGAAAGAAATAATCTTTTAAAGCATTTGAATTCTGTTAATAGTAATCATCCATTTCGTAGTAATTTTTAATTGGTATTCATTTTTTATTTGTATATCGACCATGAAAAATATAAAATACTTTGTTGCCAAGTAATTATCAGCTATTATTATTTCTTTGTATGCATATGAGCCCTTCCTGCCAGATTATGTGTATTCAACGTTTGAAACCTGCTGTTCCTATTGTCTGATTTCAAACAGTTGAGTAAAATAAACAATGGTTCAAAATCCATGCATGCCATTTTAATCAGTTAAAATAAGGGACAATCTGTAGCAGGAGTCTTAAAATATTAGTTTACCTCTTAGGGCTAAGGTTGGCAAAAGTAAGTCCAGTCTCCCGTGTTTAGCAAAGTTACCACCCTTCTCATGACAAGTAACACTCTCGCATTTCAATGTATTAAATACAAAGCTCATATACCCAAAGCTGTAAATAATAGTATAGGTATTGTATATCTATACTATATAAGTGTATTAAAGCCAACTTCTTAGATTGCAGTTGTTTCCTATTATTTTATTATTTCTTTTTTTTTAAAAATTATTTATTTATTTTACAGGGGAAGGGCAAAGGGAGTGAGAGAGAGATAGAGAATCTCAAGCAGACTCCCCGCTGAGCAAGGAGCATGACACAGGTCTTGATCTCATGACCCCAAGATCATGACCTGAGCTGAAATCAAGAGTTGGACGTTTAACTGAATGAGCCACCCAGATGGCCCTATTTTATTTTTTTAATTTTAAAATAAAATGTAAAATACATAATTTAACTATAAATATAATATCTTAAGAATTAAATAACATTAGAGGGGACACCTGGGTGACTAAGTCATTAAAGCGTCTCCCTTCAGCTCAGGTCATGATCTCAGGGTCCTGGGATTGAGTCCAGTGCTGGGTTTCCCACTCAATGGGGGGAGGGGTCTACTTCTCCTTCTTCCCCTCCCCACTGCTTGTATGGTCTCTCTCTCTCTCTCAAACCAATAAATAAAATCTTTTTTGAAAAAAAGAATTAAATAACATTATTATTTTTCAGACAGCATGTACTATTTTATTGAAGTCCTGGAAAGCTTTCAATACAGAAGTGAACAATCTGGCAAGGGGCAGATGGCAGACATGCTGGCCCTTGAGAACAGAAGTACCAGAGAAATCACGTCATCAACAGCTTAATTTTTTAATTTTACTTAATTCACAATACCTGCTAAAATTTTGTCATATGACTGAATTCTAAGCAACAGGGGAGAAATGAAGAGCGGGGTTGATTATAGGAATGACCACTAGGTGTTGCTAGTCATCTAGTTCATAAATCCAAGAGGCCCTATTATTCTAAAGCTTGCTTCTCCCTTTTAGGCGCCCATACTTCACTTTTTTTCTTAAAGTGTAGTTGGCATATGATGTTATTTTAGTTTCAGGTGTGCAGCATAGTGATTTGACAATTCTATACCTTATGTTTCTTCACTAATGTTTTCTAGACACGATACCTAATCTGACACTTTCAGTAAAATCACAACGTATAAAAAGATAAAACTTGTAACATCTCAAAGTTAAAAAAAAAAACTTTGAACTCTCCACTAAATCTCTTTTTTTTCCCACTCAGTCTTTTAAGATTATATTTTAAAAGGTAAGAGTTTGTACCATCCAAGTCTGAAATATAGTTATGATATCTAAAAAGTGATTCTTAATATAAATTTTAACGTATAACCTCCACCTTTCATACCCATATTAATTTGGATATTTTTGCCATGAGGATTACAAATGATTCAGTTCTTTTAACTTAGTTCAACAGGGTACATTTATTCTGGAACTATGCTAAATGAGTACAGTTCAAACTTTCAATTATAGTGTGCTTCTGTTTCTTCCTTTGCTACATAACCCAGGAGCTGGGGAAGGCCTGGTACAGAACACTAGGATTTGGAAAAAGGATTTTTGGTTATGTCTGAGATCTACAGAACTTGATGGACAAAATTCTGGTAAAAAAAAATATATAATGATTACTTCCATTGTTCGGGCAGGGTTTTGTGTTTAACTTTTCTGTTCGAAAGGAATCGAGGCAGCAAAAGTAATGAGCCCCAGGAAAGGAATAGAAAGGCTACATGTTACCTCCAGGTCAGTCAAAGAGCATGTTCCAGGAGACATGCTCCCTGCACCCCATGGAGAGAGCAGTATGATTTCAGGAGAGCCTTAAGGGTGCCCGGGAACTGTTCTTGCAGACATCGGATGACATTTCTAGAGGAAATCACGCTTCCTTCTTTAAAATGATATATCACAATGATTTATATCTATGATTAAACTTCTAATTTGTTACTCATGCATGCCATACAATGTAAAATGTATAAAAGAATCTGGAGAACATGTAGAATCAAGTGTTTTGTGGAGAAAATGTAAATCAGACAACACTGTCTTTTAAGGTAGCAAAGCCACTATGAAGGAGTATTTAAGTCCGGTAACAAGAATCTGTTGTGATAGGTCCTTTAGAAAAGATTTTGTATCAATATATAGGAATGAGTGTTTCAGTCCACAAAGATGGGCCAGCTTCTTGCTTATTCTGTTTCATAATATTTGAATATAAAAAATGTAGAAATAAATGCAAACTGATTGACTTTTCTGAATCTCACCTCCCCTAATTTTTGAGTAGGAAAATGAGATAGTACCTGCCATCAAATCAAGGATATGAGTTCACTCAGTGGAATGATGATTTTGGAAGATGTTGGTGATTTAAGCTTCCTTCTTTGGAAACATGAAATGAGATTATTAAAACTTTAAATCTCTAAAGATTTTCTCGTCAAATGTTTAATTTTTACTTATTTTTCTCATAGAGTAATGCTCAGTATAATGGAATAAAACCAATGTTTAGAGCCTTGACTAAATAATGCTGAAAACATAGAGTTAAAAAACAAAGAAGCTGAAGCAAAATTTCTGCTAGAATCTGGTAATCTTTCAAGTGGAGTTGCTTTGCTAAAATCAAGAATGTGAAGCACCATTGAGTAGAACTTGAATTCCTTCTTAAACAGTTTTCAAGTGGCAATCCACCCCAAAGCTAGCTTTTCCAATCCAAAAGACAGGATTTCTTCAAGGGAAATCTTAAGTAAAAAAAATAAATATTAAGGTGAGTGAATAGTGTTGCAACTATGTAAATCCTTACGTGGGTCCACTTGACTGACCAGACACGCAGCAGGAGCTTTCCTTGTAAATTGTTTTATGTGATATTATTTCTGCCATTAATTTCCATTAGATGAAATCCTATTCATCCTTTAAGACTGGGGATATATGACATCTTTCAGGAGACTTCCTTGTGCCCCCCCAGAGCTGACCTTATCACTTCCTTTTCCTCCATACTTCTCACTCCATAGGGACTATATATTTACCTGTTTATTTTTTCCTGTAGGGGAAAATAATACTTTTCCTCTACTCTTTCAAATTCTCTACTTGCAACCCCTGTAATAAAAGACAGGAAAACAAAAGAAAAAGCACGTGAATTTTTTTTTAAAAGATTTATTTATTTATTTTAGAGAGAGAGTGATGGAGAGTGCAAGGAGGGGGAGGGGTGAAGAGAGAGGGAGAAGAAGAAACTATTCAACAGACTCCTTGCTGAGCCCAGAGCCCAATGTAGGGCTCAATCCCACGACCCTGAGACGATGACCTGAACTAAAACCGAGAGTCCAACGCTCAACTGACTGAGCCACCCAGGTGCCTCAACAAGCTTATTTAATATAAGTTTTACGTGACATGAGAACCTTCATAAGGGAATGAAAATCCAAAGAAATAGTTAAGCCTGAGTGTTTTTATGCTAGGTTTGATGAAGACTGGAAAGACATAATAAGACAAATGTATGAGGTAAATATACTAAACTGAGGGAAATTTCTTAAAGGGATGTTCAGATGCCTCTCTTTCCCTGTCTTCAGAGATAAAGATGTTCCTCTCCTCTTCATATAGAAAGGGTACCTCTCTTCTGAGGGTTGTGTGACCTGCTTTGGGGGGAGAGTCAGAAAGTCCTTCCTGCCATAGCCACTTCTCTAATTCATTTACCCTGAAATATGCCACATTCTAAGGTGCTATATTTTGGGGTAATGTGTCCTGAACCTCACCATTCCATGTAGTGAACAAGGATTCAATTCTCATTGTTCTCCACATCTTCAAGTCTCTAACCAGCCAGCACTGTATCCCTTACACAGCAGTTGCTTAATTCCTGCTTCTTAATATTAAATAAACAATAACATAGCCCAGATGACAGTGTTTGTTCTCCCTTTAGAATTTGATGCTAATAGCAACATTCTCTGCCTCCCTCTAGGAGGGGTTTGGTAAGCCTCAGGGCTCCCCCTTTCCCTTTTAATAGGCTTTATTTTTAGAACAGTTTTAAGTTCACAGCAAAATGGCTTGGAAAGTACAGAGAGTTCCCATATACTGCTGAACCCCATAAGAGGACAGCCTCCTCTGTTACCAACACCCTGTACCAGAGTGGTATCTTTGTTATTATAATCAAATAACCTACACTAATAGATCATTATCACTCAAAATCCAATTGGGACCAAAAGGGTGACAGTTGATGAACCTATACTGACACATAATTATCACCCAGAAATTATAGTTTACATTAGGGTTAAATCTTGGTGTTGGACATTTTATGAATTATGACAAATGTAAGTGACCATTATAGTACTGTATAGTTTAACTGCCCTAAAAATTCTCTATGCTCCACCTATCCATCCTGCCTTCTACCTTAACCCCTGGTGTTCTACATTTAGATCCATTTTGAGTTAATTTTTGTCAAGGGTGCAAGATTTGTATCTAGATTCATTTCTGTGTATGTGAATTCCAGTTATTTCAGCACTATTTGTTTAAAAAGGCAATCTTTTCTTTTTTTCCATTGTATTGCCTTTGCTCCTTTGTCAAAGATCAGTTGCCTTTATTTCCACAGTTCTTTCCGGGTTCTCTATTCTGTCCCATTGGTTTGTCTATTCTTTCAGCAATACCACACTGTCTTAATTACTGTAGCTTTGTAGTAAGTCTTGAAGCCAGATAATGTCAGTCCTCCAACTGTGTTCTTCAATACTGTGTTGGTCAATGCTTTTTTCAATCTACCACTGCTGCTGATCAAATACAGGAGAGTGGAAAAGTGAGTCTATAAGTATATTTAGTAAGGAAAGCACAGTCTTCATAAAAATATATTGAGACATGGAATAAATCACAGGGTCGCTGGCAACACAGTAAAGAGGAAGAGATGAAGATGACAGATATGATCAAGACTCAGAGGACACAAAAGCACCTTTGAAATTCAGCCGAAGTCTTCCTAAAGCCACAATTGGATGATAAAGGAGATGGTCAGTGATTTGAAGAAATTGGATAGAGAATCATAAACGAAATAGATATAAACATGACTTCAGTATTTTGTTCTAACTTAAAATTGTCCATGTGTCAGCCAACATTCAGTTCCTAGTCAAAGCCTTCCCATGGCTTGGTTAGTTAGAATTCAACTTTGTCCTTTTCTTAACCACACAATGCCTTATGTTTTCCTGTATAAGTTTCTGCAAGTGGGGTAAAATTTAGGATCCTTCAAAAGTATTCTGAGTGCAGAATCCTTCTAGAATCCAACTCCCTAAACTTATAGTTTATTTTTAATATGACAGCATTTTTTTGAAATTTTCTTCTGTTGACTTTCCTGAGTAGGGCAAAACAAAATGAAAACCAAACCAAACCAAACCAAAACAAACAAACAAACAAACAAAAAAACCCACAAATAAAACTCCCACACATTTCATCACCTATGTATAAAATATTTGATTACATTAAATAAATTATTCCCATAACAAATACAACTGGCATTAAAAATAGGTTCAAGGGGCTGCCTTGGTGTCTCAGTCAGTTGAGTGTCCGACTCTTGGTTTCAGTTCCTGTCATGATCTCAAGGTCATGTGATCCAGCCCTGCATCCCCCTTTGTGCTCAGAGGGGAGTATGCTTGGGCATCTCTCTCTCTGTCTCTCCCTCAACCTCCTCAAATATAAATAAGTAAATCTTTAAAAAAAAAATAGTTTCAAGGAAGTCACTTGAAATATCAGAATTGCAAAGATAGAAACTTTTTTTGTTGTTGTTTTGGCACAATATCCTTCCCTGGCAACTTCCACAATAATTCAATGTAAATACATTTGTTTGCTAGCTTTAATCAACTAGGGCAAATTAATGACTGGTGGTTATGATTACGTAACTTTTGCTCTGTAGCTTGAGGACAGCTGGATGTGGATTTCAGCCCCCATGAACCGGGCACAGTAAATCTCAGCCTCACAGCCAGCCAGGTCAGAGACCCCCTAGACTCACAAAGCTGCTTATCTCTCTGTAGTGTCTTTCACTCAAATAAGTCATCCTCAATTTTGTGCTTGTGCCTGTATTTGTCATTCTTTTATTCCTTTTGGTAAATATTTCCATTTTAACTTCTATTAATTTATAATATAATATTTTAAATTAACACTTTTATAATTTTGTGTTTTAGTATTATAAACTATTAATTTCTATTATGGCTTTAATCTTGTTTTTTATGAATTTATTTTACCATTTAAAGACGTTATGTAATCACTTGGCTCATTTATAAACAACAGCCTGGATCAGTATTCTTCAAACATATATCCAGGCATGTCTGTTTTCTTTGTTTCTTTTGATTTAATCCAGGTTATGGCCTAGAGGAATGTATAATTTCTCTTCCAAATCTGGATACTTTGTAAGTGAAAAGTTGCCAGGCAAGCTCCCTGTTAGGCAAGCTAGGATGTATGGATACACTATTTCTCATGCCTTTCTATCTCACTTTAGGGAGTTGATGGCCTGCTCCAGATTAAGTCATTTATCAATACCTAATTTAATAGCACACACATTTCCAGTGTTATATGCTAACAAGCAGTTTTGTATTGTGTTTATATGTTGTATGTTAGAGAGTGATTTTCTAGGTAAATTCATCTGGCTCTTGTGCATTGCCTCATTTGTCATATCACAGTGTTAGTTTTTATTCAAGAGTGTTCTGATCATATTATTATTCAGTGATCAAAAATATTCAGATATGCAGACACTTGCTTTTTAAGAGCAGAAATTGGTGATAAATGGACTTCTAAAAAATGTCCTTGTAGTTTCTTGCTTTTAGAGGGAAAGTATGACTGCTTTTTCATACATTATTTTCTGCCTATTTTAATTTTTGAATGTTATATAGTATTTCCTGCATTTTGCCTCCTCAACAATTATTATATAGGTAAATGAGAAAATTTAATGATATTTATGCAGAAAAATTTAAGAACGAAGTTTTTTTTTTTTTAAAGATTTTATTTATTTATTTGACAGACAGAGATCACAAGTAGGCAGAGAGGCAGGCAGAGAGAGAGAGGAGGAAGCAGGCTCCCTGCGGAGCAGAGAGCCCAATGCGGGGCTTGATCCCAGGACCCTGGAATCATGACCTGAGCCAAAGGCAGAGGCTTTAATCCACTGAGCCACCTAGGCTCCCCTGAAGGTGTGTTTTTATATCAAGTTGAAATGATGATTTAGAGTAATATAGGAATCCAGTATTACTCATCATTAAAAATGTTGCCGGCAACTTCCAGGGACAAACTATATGCAGTCCATTGGTTCCTAATAGGTCATCAAATTCCTAGAAGATGCCTGTGAATGCTAAACCAAGCAGGAGAATCTGATTAATTTGTGCAACAGTAAAATCCCTCTCACTGAAAATTGTACACATATAATTTTACAAAGTTATAAATGAGGGAAGAACACCATTTGTGGTTGTCACGTACATATAAAATCTTTTATGTTTAAAACACAGGTAATGGGAGGGGGAGACAAGATGGCAGGGAAGTAGGAGGAGGCGCCATTTCAACCTGTACCCTAGAGTGAGCAGATTACCTACCAAAGAACTCTGATCACCCATGAAATCAGCCTGAGATCAGAATTATACAAGTCTGGATCTCTACGGGGGCAGAAGACACCAGTGGGCAGGTAAAGCAGAGTGGGAACATCGGACTGATATCGGAAGATAAACAAAAGGGGGAGGGAGGCACCAGAGGTGACCGATTGGAAAGTAATACCCCAATACGAGAGTGCCCTGTGACTGGGGACCAGCATTAATTTGGAGTCTGGTTGAAAGCACTCAAAAAGAGCAAAGGATCACAGGGGGAAATTGTGGGAATCGGGGCGGTTAGGGACAGGGGTTTAAGTCCCTGGACCCAGGACAGCCTCCCCTGGTGCTGAGCCAGAGAGAGTGCGGCGGAGAAACCAGGTCTTGGTCCTTGAGCTGCCAGCGCGCCCGAGAACACGTGGGGTCTGGCTCCTGTGAGGGACTGGAATTCTCGCCAGAAGGCAGAATGCTGCGCTGTGCTATCAGAGCCTGAGATGTGCGTGCCCCACACACTCCCCTGAGAGAGGTGGATGAAGGCCCAGCCCAGTGCTCTTAGAACCCTGCCGTGCTATCAGAGCCTGAGACGTGCGCGCCCCACAACCTCCCCTGGGAGAGGTGCGTGCAGGCCCCAGCCCGGCGCTCTCAGACCCAGAAAGACCAGGCACTCCCAGCCCGGGCCAGCAGGAAAATCTCAGTGTGTGATCGCTGCTTGGAACCTCTCTGGCAAATGGAGCTGCCCAAACAGCCGTCGCTGCCGTGGTTTTGGGTAAAAACAGGAGATCCTGCATCCCCAGGGACCTCGACTCAGAACCTGGCTCTGCAGCTTTGCAGCACCCACTAGGGAGCAGACTGAGGCTTCTCTTGGAGAGGGAGGTCGGGGTGCAGTTTGCTTTCCTCTAAACCTCCAAAAACCATCAAAAGCGGTCAAGGCAAGAGAAAAAAACAAAAAACAAAAAACGAACAAACAAACATAAAAACCTCCAGAGAACAAAAGCCTGAAAAACGGTTTCCTCAGAGCCCACCCCCTTGAGGGGGGGCGGGAGGACTTAACTCAGGGAACATCATTGACTGAAAACCCACGTGGCAGGCCCCGTCCCCCAGAAAACCAAACAGGAAAGAAA
Source organism: Enhydra lutris kenyoni (assembly GCF_002288905.1). Classification (NCBI taxonomy): domain Eukaryota; kingdom Metazoa; phylum Chordata; class Mammalia; order Carnivora; family Mustelidae; genus Enhydra; species Enhydra lutris. The sequence goes on along the minus strand of NW_019154101.1, from coordinate 22,260,372 downwards.
AAAAAAAAAAAGACGACAAGAGAACAACCGCCACTACTTCATAGATACAACTTTTATTTTTAACTCATTGCCACTATTCTGGTTCATTTTTTTTTTTAATATAGATAATTTTTTAACCTATTTAACACCACAGTGAGATGTCCAGTACATCAAATTCCATAATAACCTTCTAATCTGAACTTTTTGATACATACACCCATGTTTTTCTTTTGCTTTTCTATTTTTAAATTTTTTTTTAAATTTTAGTTTAGTTTAGTCTAGTTTATTCCTTTTTTATTTTTATTTTCTAATATTCATATAGAGTTAAACTTCAAGGTAACCCCCTTTCCCCAATCAATGCTACCTTTATAGGTAAACCAATTTTTAATCCCCCTTTATCTCAGGAAAGTTGAGTCCTTTAACAAAGATATCAAGATACATTCAGGAAGAATCAAAATAACATTCCTTGCCCACACTGAGAATTTATAACCACTCTCCCATCTTTTTCTTCCGCCAGTGTTTCTGTGTATTTGTGTTTGTCCTGATAGTATATAAACATTATACTTGGGGTTCTTTTTGACGAGGTTCTTCCTTTTTTTTTTTTTGCTTATATATATATATATATATTTTTTTTTTTCTCTCTCTTGTCATATACTTTTATCAGTCTTTTTGTTTGTCTGTTTTTGTTTATACACTTCATAAATCTTACCTTGGGGCCCATTTGGGTTGAGCCTTCTCTTTTATCTTACCTTTTATCCTGTCTCTCTCTCTCTCTTTTTTCTTTTTCTTTTCTTTTTTTTCTCATTTGGGTGGGGAATCCTGATTGCTCAGAAGCGTTCCAGGGTGCACCTTGATTGCGCCACACTTGATACATCCAGCTACATCCGTTTAGTCATCTCTCACCAAAATGACTAGGAGGAGGAATGCCCAACAGAAGAAAAATACAGACGATGGGCCTTCTACAACAGAGCTAATGGCTATCGACATAGACAATATGTCGGAAAGGGAATTCAGGCTAACAATTATCCAGGCAATAGCTAGGTTGGAGAAAGCCATGGATGACCAAATGGAATTGATTAGGGCAGAACTGAAAGCCACCAGAGATGATGTTCACAATGTTAGGGCAGAACTGAAGCCACCAGGGATGATGTTCAAAATGCTCTCAATGAGTTCCAATCTAATCTAAAGTCTCTAAAAGCTAGGGTAACTGAGACAGAAGATAGAATTAGTATCTGGAGGACAAACAGAGAGAAAGGATCAGGAGGAAGCCTGGAACAAACAGCTTAGAAGCCACGAAAACAGAATCAGGGAAATAAATGATGCCATGAAATGTTCCAATGTCAGAATTATTGGAATCCCTGAAGGAGAGGAGAAAGAAAGAAGTCTAGAAGATATAGTGGAACAAGTTGTCCATGAAAATTTTCCTAATCTCATGAATGGAACCAGTGTTCATGTACTAGAGGCAGAACGGTTTCCCCCCAAGATTATAGATTCTTGAAAGTCCTCGGGACACCTAATAGTAAGAATAAAGAATTATAATTATAGGCAGACCCTCTTGAAAGCAGCCAGGACAAAGAAGCTCCTTACGTACAGAGGAAAGCCCATAAGAATAACGTCAGACCTATCCACAGAGACCTGGCTAGCCAGAAAGGGCTGGCAAGATATATTCAGGGCACTAAATAAGAAGAACATGTAGCCAAGAATATTTTATCCAGCAGGACTGACATTCAAAATGGATGGAGAGATAAAGAGTTTCCAAGACTGGCAAGGCTTAAAAGACTATGCAACCACCAAGCCGACACTGCAGAAAATATTAAGGGGGGTTCTATAAAAGAGAAAAAATCCTAAAAATATCATTGAACAGAAATATAGAGACAATCTACAGAAAAAAAGACTTCAAAGGTAAACACGATGTCAATAAAAACGTATCTATCAATAATCACTCTCAATGTGAATGGCCTAAATGCACCCATAAAATGACATAGGGTTGCAGATTGGATAAAACGACAAGACCCATCCATATGTTGTCTACAAGAGACCCATTTTGAACCTAAAGATACACCCAGACTGAAAGTGAAGGGATAGAGAAGCATCTTTCATGCCAGTGGGCCTCAAAAGAAGGCCGGGGTAGCGATTCTCATATCAGATAAATTAGATTTTAAACTAAAGACTGTAGTCAGAGATACAGAAGGACACTACATAATTCTTAAAGGGACTATCCACCAAGATGATCTAACAATTGTAAGTATCTATGCCCCCAATATGGGAGCAGCCAATTACATAAGAAAACTATTAATCAAGATAAAAAGTCATATTGATATGAACACATTAATAATAGGAGATCTTAACACGCCTCTCTCCGTAATAGACAGATCATCGAAGCAGAAAATCAATAAAGAAACAAGAGCATTGAATGACACATTGGACCAGATGGACCTCATAGATATATACAGAACATTCCACCCTAAAACAACAGAATACTCATTCTTCTCAAGTGCACATGGAACCTTCTCCAGAATAGACCACATACTGGGTCACAAATCAGGACTCAACCGATACCAAAAGACTGACATTATTCCCTGCATATTCTCAGATCACAATGCTTTGAAACTGGAGTTCAATCACAAGGAAAAGTTTAGAAGGAACTCAAACACCTGGAAGCTAAAGACCACCTTGCTTAAGAATGCTTGGATCAACCAGGAGATTAAAGAAGAACTTAAACAATTCATGGAAACCAATGAGAATGAAAACACTTTGGTCCAAAACCCATGGGATACAGCAAAGGCGGTCCTAAGGGGGAAATACATAGCCATCCAAGCCTCCCTCAAAAAAATGGAAAAATCCAGAATACACCAGCTGTCTCTACACCTTAAAAAGCTGGAGAACCAACAAAAAATCAAACCAACTCCACACATAAGAGGGAAATAATCAAGATTAGAGCAGAGATCAATGAGGTAGAAACCAGAGATACAGTAAAACATATCAATGAAACTAGAAGCTGGTTTTTTGAAAGAATCAATAAGATTGATAAACCATTGGCCACACTAATCCAAAAGAAAAGAGAGAAAGCCCAGATTAATAAAATTATGAATGAAAAGGGAGAGATCACAACTAACACCAAGGAAACAGAAACGATCATCAGAAGTTATTATCAACAGTTATATGCCAATAAGCTAAGCAACCTAGATGAAATGGATGCATTCTTAGAAAACTATAAACTCGCAAAATTGAACCAGGAAGAAATTGACAACCTGAATAGACCGATGTCTAGTAACAAGATTGAAGCAGTGATCAAAAACCTCCCAAAAAACAAGAGCCCAGGACCTGACGGATTCCCTGGGGAATTCTACCAAACTTTCAAAGAAGAAATAACACCTATTCTCCTGAAGCTGTTTCAAAAATTGAAGCAGAAGGAAAACTTCCAGACTCTTTTTATGAAGCCAGCATTACCCTGATCCCCAAACCAGGCAAAGACCCTACCAAAAAGGAGAATTTCAGACCAATATCACTGGTGAATATGGATGCTAAGATTCTCAACAAGATCCTAGCAAACAGGATCCAACAGTACATTAAAAAGATTATCCACCATGACCAGGTGGGATTCATCCCTGGGTTACAAGGATGGTTCAACATTCGCAAATCAATCAATGTGATAGAACAAATCAATAAGAGAAGAGAGAAGAACCACATGGTCCTCTCAATTGATGCAGAAAAAACATTTGACAAAATCCAGCAACCGTTCCTGATTAAAACGCTTCAAAGTATAGGGATAGAGGGAACATTCCTGAACTTCATAAAATCTATCTATGAAAGGCCACAGCAAATATCATCCTCAATGGGAAAAAGCTTGCAGCCTTCCCATTGAGATCAGGAACACGACAAGGATGCCCACTCTCACCACTCTTGTTCAACATAGTATTAGAAGTCCTAGCAACAGCAATCAGACAACAAAGAGAAATAAAAGGTATCCAAGTTGGCAATGAAGAAGTCAAACTCTCTCTCTTCGCAGATGATATGATTCTTTATATGAAAAACCCAAAAGACTCCACCCCCAAACTACTAGAACTCATACAGCAATTCAATAATGTGACAGGATACAAAGTCAATGTACAGAAATCAGTGGCTTTCTTATACACTAACAATGAAAATACAGAAAGGGAATTTAGAGAATCGATTCCATTTACTATAGCACCAAGAACCATAAGATACCTGGGAATAAACCTAACCAAAGAGGTAAAGGATCTGTACTTGAGGAACTACAGAACACTCATGAAAGAAATTGAAGAAGACACAAAAAGATGGAAGACCATTCTATGCTCTTGGATCAGAAGAATAAATGTTAAAATGTCTATACTGCCTAGAACAATCTATACTTTTAATGCCATTCCGGTCAAAATTCCATCAGTATTTTTCAAAGAGCTAGAGCAAATAATCCTAAAATTTGTATGGAATCAGAAGAGACCCCAAATTGCTAAGGAAATGAAAAACAAAGATAAAACTGGTGGCATCACGTTACCTGATTTCAAGCTTTACTACAAAGCTGTGATCACCAAGACAGCATGGTACTGGCATAAAAACAGACACATAGACCAGTGGAACAGAGTAGAGAGCCCAGATATGGACCCTCAACTCTGTAGTCAAATAATCTTCGACAAAACAGGAAAAAATATACAGTGGAAAAAAGACAGTCTCTTCAATAAATGGTGTTGGGAAAACTGGACAGCTATATGTAGAAGAATGAAACTTGACCATTCTCTTACATCGTACACAAAGATAAACTCGAAATGGATAAACGACCTCAACGTGAGACAGGAATCCATCAGAATCCTAGAGGAGAACATAGACAGTAACCTCTTTGATATCAGCCACAGCAACTTCTTTCAAGATATGTCTCCAAAGGCAAAGGAAACAAAAGCCAAAATGAACTTTTGGGACTTCATCAAGATCAAAAGCTTCTGCACAGCAAAGGAAACAGTCAACAAAACAAAGAGGCAACCCACGGAATGGGAGAAGATATTTGCAAATGACAGTACAGACAAAAGGTTGATATCCAGGATCTATAAAGAACTCCTCAAACTCAACACACACAAAACAGACAATTATATCAAAAAATGGGCAGAAGATATGAACAGACACTTCTCCAATGAAGACATACAAATGGCTATCAGACACATGAAAAAATGTTCATCATCACTAGCCATCAGGGAGATTCAAATTAAAACCACATTGAGATACCACCTTACACCAGTTAGAATGGCCAAAATTAGCATGACAGGAAACAACGTGTATTGGAGAGTATGTGGAGAAATGGGAACCCTCTTACAGTGTTGGTGGGAATGCAAGTTGGTGCAGCCACTTTGGAGAACAGTGTGGAGATTCCTCAAGAAATTAAAAATAGAGCTTCCCTATGACCCTGCAATTGCACTACTGGGTATTTACCCCAAAGATACAGATATAGTGAAAAGAAGGGCCATCTGTACCCTATTTTTATAGCAGCAATGGCCACAGTCGCCAAACTGTGGAAAGAACCAAGATGCCCTTCAACGGACGAATGGATAAGGAAGATGTGGTCCATATACACTATGGAGCATTATGCCTCTATCAGAAAGGATGAATACCCAACTTTTGTAGCAACATGGACGGGACTGGAAGAGATTATGCTGAGTGAAATAAGTCAAGCAGAGAGAGTTGATTATCATATGGTTTCACTTATTTGTGGAGCATAACAAATAACATGGAGGACATGGGGAGATGGAGAGGAGAAGGGTGTTGAGGGAAATTGGAAGGGGAGGTGAACCATGAGAGACTATGGACTCTGAAAAACAATCTGAGGATCTTGAAGGGGCGGGGGGGTGGGAGGTTGGGGGAAGAAGGTGGTGGGTATTAGGGAGGGCACGTATTGCATGGAGCACTGGGTGTGGTGCAAAAACAATGAATACTGTTACGCTGAAAATAAATTTTAAAAAATGAATAAAATCTTAAAAAAATAACACAGGAAATCATTTCAGTGGTATTAAATATTTGTCTGGGGGGCACCTGGGTGGCTCAGTGGGTTAAAGCCTCTGCCTTAGGCTCAGGTCATGATCCCAGGGTCCTGGGATCGAGCCCCACATCTCATCATTGGGAATCTCTGCTCAGCAGGGAGTCTGCTTCCTCCTCTCTCTCTGCCTGCCTCTCTGCCTACTTGTGATCTCACTCTCTGTCAAATAAATAAATAAAATCTTAAAAAATAATAAATATGTATCTGGAAGAATGAACTGAAATGCTTTCAAAGTGGATCAGTTTTCATGATGGATAGAACCAGATTTTGGGGGACATGATTGTGTTTTTTTCTGCTAGAAGGATAGTACTTGTCAGAACTGAGGAAAAAATATAGCATTTAATCTAAGATTATACCCCCAAAACATGGCTATAAAAAAGCATAATGAACATGTTTTCATAATCAAATTTAGACCTTGTCTGCTTTCTACTTTTGGCCAACAAATGTTTCAGTTTTAAGTACCACAAATTGTTTCTGATCAACTCTTCAAAAACCAAGTTCACCATCATATCCACACAGAGAATTAGCCTTGCTGGATTTTAAATTTCAATTAAACTAAACACCCCTTTCTCCATCCTTCAAGAGGTGTAGCTATATGTTTAATTTGTGAAGAAAGGAATGGGTGAGTATGTGACAATACTTTGTTGAAAATAATTAATAATGATATATCACACCATAGTAATGATATTACTACTATAATTACTACAATAACAATAATATACAAAAATAATTTATATTTTCATTATGGGAATCTCAATTCTTAGAAAAATGTCAAGTGCAATACACCAAATATCTTCCTCATTTTTAAATATAATTGTTCTCTTAAGTTCAAAAGTAGTTAAAATGCATTTTTAAATTGCTATTGGGAAGAATGAACAGCAGCTGATTTTTGTTACAGTTTTGTTGTTTATACTTACAGTTGACCCTTGTACAGCATAGGGATTAGGGGTGCCAACCCCTTGCATGGTTAAAAATCCACATATAACTAGACTCCTTAAAAACTTGATTACTAATTGTCTACTGTTGACCAGGAGCATTGCTGAGAAAATAAACAGTAAGTTAACACATATTTTGTATATTCTATGTAACAAATACTGTGTTCTCAAAGTAAACTAGAGAAAGAAAATGTTATTTAGAAAATCCTAAGGAAGAGAAAATACATTTACTGTTCTGCATTTATCGATGCCATAAGTTTACATCATCTGTTTATAAGTCAAATCACCTGTTAGTTATTTACAACAGAATTGTCTATGATACAAAACACTGTAGATGTCATATGTATTACTAATACTAAATATAAAAAGCAGAAGATAGCATGACAAAGAAATTTAAGTTTATTGACAGGTAAATGATTCATACATTGATAATGAAGAAGAAGCAATATTATTGCTTGATGGTAGCATTGTGTAATTGATACAATTTCTTCATGGAAGTCTAGCTTGTACACTAGTGAATGAATCATTATGGCATATACTATTATAGCCATATTCATAATACAATATTGGAAACATTGTTACACTTTTTAAAAAACCTATGACCATAGGCTGATATACAGTTTTTCCAGTTATAAGAGAGAGGGGCATACTGTACAACAATATAATTCTTTAAAACCAAAGGTATAAAACAGTAAGAACACTAATACATTATTAATTTTATATTAAATATCACTCACCTTTTACCTCTGTAAGGATAGGCTGTGCACTTCCATACAAGCCTCACACATGGTGTTCTACATGATGAATACTGTGATGAAAATCATGATGACACAAAAATATCCCATAGAGTTCTTGCCATACAGTTATTAGATTTTCACACAAAGACTGTCACACTCACAACAGGTAAGTTTATGAACAGAAAAGTTTATTTACAGGTATGGCAAGATGATTATTTAAGAGGAAGTGGCTCATCATCATAAAGATCTTCATCGCCTTCATCTTTGCACTGAGTGGGTTGAGGAGAAGGTGGAAGTGGAAGAGCAAGGAGGGGTTGATCTTGCTGTCCTAGGGATGGCAGAGCAGGAAGAGATGAGGAGGAGGAAGGGGAGGCAGGAGAGACAGGCACACTCAGTATAACTTTATATAATAAATCATAATCTTTGTCTGACTTTTTTCTTTTTCATTTCTTTAAAAACGTTTCTAGATGATACCAGTCCCTTCTTCCATTGTCTTCTTTAGTTTCAGTGTCCATATCATAGAAGAGTCCATGTCATAAAAGAAGACAAAAGCAGTCCTAAGCAATCAGAAACTTTCTACCAGTTTGTCTAATGTAAATTTGTTTTCTAGCACTAGTTCTTTGTCTCCTTCCTCATCATCTGGCACTGGTTTGGAAGCACTCATCTCCAGGTTGTCTTCTGGTAATTACTTTGATGTGGGGTTTATTAGCTCTTGAATGTCTCCAAGATCCATATCTTGAAACTCTTTACTAACCCACTCTTTTCTTTTTCCATATCCATATTCTCTTTCATAATATTCTTGATTGACTCCATTATAAATCCTGTGAGGTCAAGCACAACATCTGGACACAGTTTTATCCAGCAATAATTTCTTGTTGGTGGTTGATGGTTTTCATGATTTTTTTCTTATAACAATACTGGCATCTTCAATAGTATGATCCTTCCAGACTTCCATGATATTCTCTCCATTGGGGTTCTCTTCCATAACATGGGCAATCCTTTCCATAAAGTACTGTGTATAATGAGGTCCTCATGACCCCGTGATCTACAGGCTGAACTGGAGACATTATGTTTGGAGACAAGTAGACTGCTTTGACATCCTTGGTGTTGAACTCATAAGGTTCTGAGTAGTGAGAGGCATTGTTCAATATCAAAAGGCCTTTAAAAGACAGTCCCTGCAGTTGCACTACTGGATATTTACCCCAAAGATACAGATGTAGTGAAAAGAAGGTCCATATGAATCCCAATGTTCATAGCAGCAATGGCCACAATTGCCAAACTGTGGAAAGAGCCAAGATGCCCTTCAACAGAAGAATTGGATAAAGAAGATATGGTCCATATATACAATGGAATATTACACCTCCATCAGAAAGGATGAATACCCAACTTTTGTATCAACATGGATGGGACTGGAGGAGATTATGCTGAGTGAAATAAGTCAAGCAGAGAAAGTCAATTATCGTGTGGTTTCACTTACTTGTGGAGCATAAGGAATAACATGGAGGACATTAGAAGGAAAGGAAAAGTGAATTGGGGGAAATCGGAGCAGTAGATGAACCATAAGAGACTGTGGACCCTGAGAAACAAACTGAGGGTTTGGGAAGGGAGAGGGGTGGGGGGATGGGTGAGTCTGATGGTGTCTATTAAGGAGGGCATGTATTGCAAGGAGCACTGGGTGTGGTGCATAAACAATGAATCTTGGAACACTGAAAAAATAAAATAAAATTTTAAAAAATTTTTAAAACTTGCAGAAATATGAGCAAGCCCATCAAGGTCACTAACACTCAGCTTTTTGACTTATGAGATGTAATAATAAATAATTTTATATACAAAATTTTACATATATATATGTATATATATATATACAATACAATATATATATACATACTTTCAAGGCTCAGGGGTTAGCAACTTTATATATAAGGGCAGTCCTGATCATAAGCCCAACTACATTTCCACAAAGCCATAGAGGTAGCCTATCCCTTCCTGCCTTAAATCCTCATGCTCACTTCTTTTCCTTACTAACAAATACCCTTTGTGGCTTTTTTTTCAATATAGGGCACTTTTTTGTCTATATTAAAAAGCTCTTCAGGCAGATATCCTTTCTCTTCAATTATTTTTTTCCCACCTCTTTCTCAATGATTTCCTTAATAAAACCTGGAAACTGTGTGCTGCCTCTTGATGGGCAGAAGCTGCTTCTCTTGTTATTGTGACATTTTTTTAAAGCCAAGCCTCTTTCTAAAATTATCAAACCATCCTTTTCTGGAATTAAATTTTCCAGCTTTAGATTCTTCACCTTCCTTTTGCTAAAAGTGTCATATAATAACTTTGCAAATCAAATTGCAATCTATAGGTATCCCTTTCTTATAGCAATCCTGTACCCATATAAAAATTGAATTTTCAATGTGAAATAAAAAGATATTTCACCAAAAGTGCAAGCTTTTCATTCCTGCTGGTGTAGCTTTGTACCTATAGTTATGATTTAATACTGCATTTTCACATTTGTTTACATATCTCTCTCCTGGGAAGGGTATCATGTACAGCCTGTAAGTATTTGTGTAAATTTTGATAAATTTTAACTTTTTATAATAGATCTGTGTATTTTTTATGGGAGCAAATGGTAAAATAGACTAGTGTCTACATAAATTTTATGCATTCATAACATACTTTTAAAAAATTTTTGTCATTATTTCTAAGCTATGTAGTTCATCTGTGAGAATTTTAAAATTGTTGCATATCTCTAAAAAATTTTCCAACATATTTATTGAAAAAACATTCATATCTAAGTGGACCTGCACAGTTCAGACCATGTTGTTCAAAGGTTAACTATAGTTCGTTTCTTTTTATTACTGCATACATAGTGTTCTATGGCAGAGATGTGCCACTTGTTTTTATTTATCCACTAAAGCTATTTGGGTTTTTAGCTATTATGACTTCGGGCTATTACAAATAAAGTTGCTATGAATATGTGTGTACAACTTTCTGTGTTAAAATAAATGATCATTTTCCTGGTATGTGTACCTAAGAATTTAATTGCTGAGTCATATGTCTATGGTAAGTTCATCTTTAGTTATATTATTTTTTGAAAAGTTTATTATTTCATTTGTGAATAGCAAAAGTAAACCCACTACATGTTAACATAACTCATTTTTATTTTTTTAATTTAAATTCAATTAACCAACATCATTAGTTTTTGGTCTAGTGTTCAATGATTCATTAGTTGCGAATAACATCAAGAGCTCATCACATCATGTGCCCTCCTTAATGCCCATCACCCAGCTACCCCAACTCTTACCCACCTCCCTTTCTACAACCCTCAGTTTGCTTCCCAGAGTCAAGGGCTGCCAAACGATTTCCCAAAATGGTTGCTCATTTTACATTTCCAACAGCAACATATGTAAGGTACAATTTCCTATATCATTACTAGCATTTGTGTTACTGCTATTTTTTTTTACTTTAACCATTATAATGGACGTTTAGTGATACCTCATTGTGGTTTTACTTTTCAGTGTCTTCAATGGTTAACGATGTTAACAGTCTTTTAATGTCTTTATTTGACAGCTGTCACTCTTCTTCAGGAACATTTCTGTTCATGTCTTTTGCCCATTTTTAATGGGATTATTTGTTGTTGAGTTTTGAGAATTTTTTTAATATATTCTCAATACAAGTCCTTTGTTGGATATGTGCTTTGCAAATGTTTTCTCTCAGTCTGTAGATTATCTTTCCATCCTCAGAGCAGAATCTTTCACAGAAGTGCTTTTTTTATTTTTATTTTTTTAGTCCAATTGATCAATTTCCTTCTATGGCTTAACTTTTTACCATCTTAATTGAATCTTCCACAATTTTTTTATTTTTAGTAAATCCAATTTTTCAATTTCCTTTTATGGATTTTTACTTTTAAATGCTTTTGGAGTCAAATCTAAGAACTCTTTGCCTAGTTCTAGGTCTCAAAGATTTTATTCTATGTTTGTTCTAGAAGTTTTATAGTTTTATATTTATGTCCTTGATCTACATTGAGTTAATTTTTGTATATGGTATGTAGATCAGATTGAGGTTCATTTGTTTGCCTATGGATGTCCAAATGCTTTAGCACTATTTATTCAAAAAGCTCTCCCTTCACCATTAAGTTCCTTTTGCAACTTTGTGAAAATTATTTGCACATATTTGTGCTGATTTATTTCATGTTTTCCTATTCTGTTCCATTGATCCATATTTCTATTCCTCTAATAGCACCACACTGACCTGATTACTTTGGCTATGTGGTAAGCCAGGAAGAACTATTTTTCCCACTTATTCTAGTTCAAAAGAGTTTTTAGTTATTTTAGGGCTTTTCCTTTCCATATAAGTTTTGGAATAAGATTGTTTACATCTCAAAAGAAACTTACTGAGATGTTGGTAGAAATTGTGTTTAACCTATAGATAAATTTAGAGAAAACTAACATCTTTACTATATTGAGTTTTCCAAACAGTGAATATGGTATATCTTTACAAGTATTGAGGTCATTTTTTTTTAAGTTTCTTTCATTATGCATGTTTATTTTAGATGTAAACCTAAGTATTTCATTTTCCTTGGAGTGATTGTAAATGGCACTTTACAGAAATTAGTTTACATTTCTTAGTGTATAGAAATGCATTTGGTTTGTGCTTGTTCATTTTCTGTCCTGGGTGATTTTCCCATTGTCCTTGTGTTATTGATTTTTAGCTTAATTTCATTGTGGTCAGAGAACACACTCTGTTTTAAAAATTCTTTTAAGTTTGTTAAGTTAATTTTATTGTCCAGGCAATGATCTATTTTTGTGGCACTTGAAAGGAATTTTTACTCTACTCCTACTGGGTGGAGTGTCTATAAATGTCCCTTAGGGCCTGAAGGATCTTTATGATAGCTGTTGTAAAATTCTTGGCAGATAATTTCAACATCTGATTCATCTCAGTATTGGCATCTGTTGAGTGTAGTTTCTCATTAAAATGGTGCTTTTTCTGGTTCTTACTCTGTCCAATGATTTTGATTGTATACTAGACATTGTGATTATCATGTTAGGATACTCTTAATCCTATATAAATCATTTTAGCAGGAAATCACCCTGTTTAGGCTTAGCATATGGATTCCAGTCTACTTTTGTGGACTTAATTCCAATGACAGTTTAGCTTTCTCAAGTTTTACAAAGTTCTTCTGGTCTGTTGTGTTCTGATGCTGTTGGGCTCCCACTCAAACTCTACTGGTCCCATCTACAGGAACAGAAGTCACTTCCTTGAGGCACCTAATGTCACTGAGGGACATACAGATAATGCAGGTGTGAAGGTCATAGGGACACAGAGGGGTTTCATGTCACAGGCCTATTGGGGGATGGGACCACCCACTCATGCCTTGTTTGTGGAGTGGGAGCTGGAATGACCTGGAATCTTCTCTTGCCACTGCTCCTGCTCCTACCTGTACATTAGACTGCCTGGAGGTGTTCAGGTTGTGAAATGGGAGGCTGGGTTTCCACTAGGTCTCTTTTGAGTTTCCCCTTTCCTAGTGCTTGGCCAGAGAGAGCATCTTTTCTTGTTGTTCTTGTGTTTCCTGTTGGCAGTTCCAGGTTGTAGGTCTCCCCCTGTGTGGGGGTTACATAGGAGATAAGTGAAAACCTATGGAACTCACCACAATGTCATTTCTAAAATCCTGAAGTCTCTAGTCAGTTTACATTGTACTATTCATCTTTCAGGCCCCCCCTCTTTTTTTTTTTTAACAATCTTTAGAGTAATTTCTAAGCATTTTATTAGATATAGAGGGGCGGGGAAATGTGTTTGTGTTCCAGAACCACAAGTTCCTATGCACTCATCTTTTGAATGAGCAATCCCTCTTTTGGGAACTTACTTGAAATTTTTACCTCTTTTGAAATGGAAGGTAAAACAATATACATCCAATGTTATTCACCATGCTATTATTTGTGTTTGAAAAATATTAAGAAAAAATCTGAATGGCCATATATGGGATATTGGCTGGATAAAGTACAGAATGTCCATGCAGAGGAGTGCTAAGTATTAGCAAACAAAACAAAACTTTTTTTTTTTAAGATTTTATTTATTTATTTGACACACAGAGAGAGAACAAGTAGGCAGAGAGGCAGGCAGAGAGAGAGCGGGAAGCAGATGCCCCGCCAAGCAGAGAGCCTGATGCGGGGCTCAATCCCAGGACCCTGAGATCATGACCTGAGCGGAAGTCAGAGGCTTCACCCACTGAGCCACCCAGGTGCCCCCAAAACAAAGCTTTTATATCAGTTGAGCAAAATCTATATGAGGACATAATTTCTCAGAAAAAAATTAAGTGAAAAAAATCAGGGTGCTGAAGAGTATGTATAGTATTCTACATTTTGTAGAAAAAATAAGGGGAAAGTAAGAGGTAAGTATATAAATACAGAGGTAGGTAAATAGACATATCTTTTTTACAAAAAGATAAAACCCCCTCAGAATGGTTAAACCAGAAACTCTGTAGTTTGTAAATAGGTTGGAAAGAGATAGGGAAAGGAAAAGGAATGAAACTTTAAGTCTATCTTGCTATACTATTTTGGTGTTTAAAATATTAACAATTTACATGAAAAATAAAATTAAATCAGAGATGGAGGAAAAAACCATGAGAAACTCTTAACAATGAGAAACAAACAGGGTTGCTGGAGGGGAGGTGGGCTGGGGGATGGGTAACTGAACTCTACATTTGAAACTAATGATATACTATATGTTGGCTAATTGAATTTAAATTAAAAAAGGAAATAAAATCAAATTAATTTGGATTGAAAAGCAAAATTGAGTGATAAAATAAACAAACCTAAAAGCATATAACACATACACACATATGCACACACAAATACACTTGCACACACCTGTGATGGAAGACTGTACCCCTTCAAGCAGGTTAATTACAGTTTTATACTATCTCTATTCAATTTTGCAAGAGAGATATAACCAAAGTGAAGGAATCCTAGTTTGTGCCTGGTATCTGTGATAGAGTAAACCATCTCATGTCCTGGAAAATTATGGTGATGTCCTTAAATAATTCTTTGGCCACTTTTGTTTCAGTGTCAGCGTGAATCTATATCACTATGTCATCCCTTTATACAAAACACCAACTTCAGATAAATTTGAAGACATTTCACCAGAAAGAATGATAGGAGACATATTGGATTTGATAAAGACTATGTAGTTGAAAATATTTATTAGGTACTTATTAATAGTCAACCAGGAAAAAATATTGGCAACTAAATGAACTTTCAACTGATTTCACTGCCAAGTCATATTAAAATTCTGCATAAATAAGAAGTGGTTAACAATGAGTAGCCAAACTTTTCTCAGCCTGTGTCTTTACCCAGTGCGAGGACCACCAATAGACATCGTTTCATTTTAAGACTTGTGAAACTGGCATGTATCAGGAGAACTAATAATCCTGGAGGGCAACAAAAAATTTAGACATAGCTTTTCTGTCCAGAACAATTTCTTTGGAATAGAAAATTAAGAGTTACTGAGTTTTTTCTTTCTTTTGTTACTGGTCTACTTATAATATATCCAGAATACGTTCTTATATGCTAATGGCAAGTGCAATCAAATACATTGGAGGAAGGCCTGTTTGTGTACATAGCAATATGGGTGTCATGAAAGATTTGTGGAAGAGCAGAAATTTGAACTAGTACCCTACCAAACTCCAACTTATGCCTAAAACTCAACTGAACACATACAAATAAGTTCTCCCTCACACCATGCACATCACTGTATTCTTCTTACCATAGTGCATTTTCATCCGCCTCTGGAACATTTCTTACCAGAGTTGAACAAGTTACATGCAAAGAGAAGCTATGTGTATAAAATAAAGCTATTGTGTATAAATAAAAATAAAGCAGTGTGTGTGTCCAAGAATTATTTCATGTACATATGTGTATAATTGTGTTCTATTATTTTGTGTATATGCAGTTTTTGACATGAATCAGGATACCTCTGAATCAGAAGACAGAATATTTATTATTCATAGAATTCAGTATAAGAGTTCCAACTCATATACCATCTCATCTTTAAAATCTTCTCTCTCCTTTTTTTTTTTTTGAAGATTTTATTTATTTATTTGACAGAGAAAGAGCAGTGGAGTAGGAGGGAGAAGCAGGCTTCCCAATGCAGGGCACAATTCCAGGAGCCAGGATTCTGATGGGAGCTGAAGGCAGATGCTTAATGACTGAGCCACCTAGGCACCCCTAAAATCTTCTCTTATCTGGTGATCCCATTGCTATCTAAAAATTACAGATATCACTCCCTTTTCTGAACTTCCATAATTCTTTGCTCATAACTTTCTCAAGATATTTTTTCCCGAAAAAAAAAAAAAACATGAACTGATTCCTTTAAAATTCTCATTCTCCTTAATATATTGCACTTATCTGATGTTCAGTAAATGGATAGTCAAAGAATAAATGAAAAAATAAAGCAACATCCCTCTTCCAGAAGAAATAAAAGGCATTAAATCTAGATTCATAGTTGTTTAAAATGACATCCTGAATTCTTAGGATTAGTAATGCCAATATTGCCTAAAAGACTAAGATAATATTATTAAATGTATCATAATTGAAAAAAACATTTTTTGGACCTAATAAATGATGCATAACCATTTTTACTCCACTGTCAGGATTCTTAGACATTAAGATGTTTCCTCCTCCTTTGCAGTCTTCCAGCATTGCATATGCACTTAGTTCTCTTCTGTTAGAACACAAATTGTAAGAACTTATCAATGGAATATTACTTAGCCACAGAAAAGAAGGGGATCTGTGATCTGTGACAACATAGATAAACCTGGAGGACGTTATGCTAAGTGAAATAAACTAGACACATGAAAGACAAATATTACATGACCCCACTCACATGTGAAATCTAAAAAAGTTGAACTCACATAAGCTGAGTAGAACGGTGGTTGCCAGGGACTGGAGGGTGGAGGAAGTGGGGAGATGTTGGTCAAAGGGCACAAACTTTCAGTTATAAGATGAATAAGTTCTGGGGATCTAATGTACAATATGGCAAGTATAGTCAACAGTACGTTTTATATTTGAAGTCTGCTAAGAGAATAGATCTTTAGTCAACACACACACAAAACAGTAACTACGGGAGGTGATGGATGGCTATTAGCTCAATTGTAGTAATCATTTTATAATATGTATATGTATCAAGGTATCACATTATATATCTTAAATATATACAAATTTTGTCAATTATACTTCAATAAAACTTGAAAAAAGTCAAATTTAAGGTAAAGTTCATCTATCACAAATCAAACGACCTTCTTTTTTGAGACATTACATTTTTAAAGACATGGGGAAAAAAAGTGTAACCACCAGTTGACCCATGAGCTGGATTCAGAGCCTCAGCAGCCCCTCACCCCACCTCTGTCCCTCTGTCCTTGGAATATGGGTTACACTTGCCTTTTCCACTCCCAGAGACTATTCCAAGGATGTTGTCATGAGAATGGGATGTAGGTGTTGAAAACACCAACATGATAAATGTGACTAAATCCTGTTAAGGCCACTTCATAAATTTTAAGATTTGGGAGGTGGATGCAGGGATACATTTATCTTGCTGCTGTCCAAAACAAGCCTCCTATATAAGTTTCCACTGCTTAGGAAAGCTGCTATCTACCAACCTTGAGTGGCCTGCCTCTTTCTTCCATCTCTCCCTGTTCTCCTCATGTTTCAGATACGGGGGAAGTTCCTGAGAAGGTTGTGAACCAACAACATCTCAAAGACAGTCATCTCTACTACCTTGTTCATCATGGCAGACCAGTGCTGATATAGCACCAAGAGTAAAAGTCACCGCTCTATAAACACCTGTCAAATTAGGTGTGAGGCTTAGGAATTATTTTCTAACAAAAATTTCTTACAAACTGATCTATTATCAGTTAAACTTATTTCAAGGGATCCAATCAATCTTGCAGGACACTGTTACTTCCTACTTAGGACTTAGGGAAGCAGGAACTGGCAGGTGGGTTAGACTAGAGGTGATGGTTGGAGCTGTTGGAGAAGATTTCATCCTTGTTGGTTCTTCATTTGCATCCTTCTCAGTGTCTAGAAGGTACCCTGGTTCAGAAGCTCTTTATTTCTGCTCTCTCACATGGTACTGTGGTTTCCCCTCTAGAGTCCATGGCTTTGGCCACCTCTGCTCAGCATCACTTTTTCACATGGGACTGAGCAAGATGGTGACTTGGGCCCCAGTATCCAAAAGGGCTATAAAGAGTTCAGTCCCTCCCCGCCTTTGGTGTTCTTCAGTTCTGTGAAGAACTGAAGGGTCTTTGGTTCTGTGAGGGACAAGAAGACTTTGTCTCCACCTCTAATTCTTGGAGCAGCTGAGGTCAGTGCAGAGAGGAAGCAAAGGATTAGTGGGATGGAGGGAATGGGCCTCCAAACCAGCAAGATGTCATATTTACCTTCAAGGTGGAGCGAAGTATCACACTTATGGTTTTCAGCCCGCTTAAAGCTCTCCATTTAGCTTTTTCAACTACTTAATCTGTTTCCCTATCTGGAAAGAAAGTATAACCCCAAACCAACAAAAACAAAAACAAACAATGCCTCCATAGACTTATGACTTTAGCCCATACAAATCCCTATACCCACTCTAGGGACTCCCTCGTCTGTTCTCCAGCCTGAGGAGGAGCACAGACAATAAACTTCTAATGTTTTCCTTCTGCATAAAATCAATTTCAGTATCTATAAATGTTCTCTTGCCCCACTTGGAAAGAAAAACCAAAACTCTCACTTAGGCTACTTGTTTTAACCACCTTCAACCACTTTCTTCCATTAAGGGGGAAAAAAGTAGAGTTTCAGATATTGCCCAGTTGACCATGTGGTTTGGTTAATATGTCCATGTACCCATCAGCTCTATGTCCCTTACAGAATCTCTTCCTTATATCCAAGAATTATTTCATATGTATATTTGTGTATTTTGTTATTTCATGTACATACAATTTTTGACAGGAAACAAGGTGCCTCTGGATCAGAAAACAGACATTCATAACTCATAGAACATCTTGGTGCCAGCTCCTCATGCCCTAATTTCCACAGGGTGTTGCAACAAGGACCAGGTGTTCACCTCAGTGTGCAGTGAGGTTGCACCACAAGAAACAATGTTGAGATTATAAGACTTGGAACTGACATAGAGATTAAAAGACTTGGAACTGACTGGCGTATCAGCCTGTCATTCTCTATGCTACTAATGGATGCAACAGGGAGAAAGAGAAGCCCCACCTTCACATTGAAAGGAAGGGCAGAGGCTGAGTTTAAAGAAGGTAAAATTCTTCTATTACATATTCAAATTCCTTACATTCACTAAAGATTAATTTTCTTAACAGTAATCCTTTGTTCAACTTCTCAAAGACAAGCATCTCTCCAACTTTATCATGGCCGACCAGTGGTGATGGAGCACCAGGAGAAAGGACACTGCTCAATAAATATCCACTGAATGAAGTCTGAGGCTTGCAATTATTTATTTGATAAAGAATTCCCTGGCAACTCACTGTGATTGTAGTAAAAACACAGCACCTGCATATAGAGAAGGGCTGGGTCTGCATGAGTCCATGGCCTGCATATTCCCAATGACGGCTCATGATCAGATTATAGTACAGCGGTTCTGAACTGATGTCTGTGCATCACTCCTGAATCCTCTTAGCCTCTCTGAGGACTGTAGCTACTGCTGCCAGGATAGTTCCACACCGAGTTCTGACCTGCTTCACGCAGGCAGTGTGCAGCTTAACTGCAGTATCTACTTTTATTTTGTATCTACTGCCCTGGGCTTCTGCACCACTGTTGCTGCCTGAGACACTTGCAAGAATCCACTTACCTCACAGGTCTGTGTAACCAGAATTACGGGAGCGTTTCTACTTGTGAGTCACCTTTGACCAGGGAATGATAAGAACAAATGCTTCGCTGGGGTGCCCGGTGGCTCAGTTGGCTAAGCATCTGACTTTGACTTGGGTCATGATCTCAGGGTCCTGGAATCCAGCCCTGACTTGGGCTCTGCAGTTGGCAAGGAGTCTGGTTGTCTCCCACCTGCTGCTCCTTCCTTCTCTCTCTCTCTCTCTCTCTCTCTCTCTCAAATGAATAAAAATCCTTAAAAAAAAAAGAGAGAGAGAAAGAAAAGAAAAGAAAAAAGAACAAAAGCTTCTCAATTCCATCCTCAAGGCCAGTGTTCCTCATTAGTTTCTAGAAAACATTAAGCACCTCATACCCTTAGTGGAGACTAAGTGATAGTCTCTCCTTGTATTTACTTTTCCTCCTTTCTGTTTTCTTTTTCCTCCCTCTTGTACTTTTGCCCTATAGCTACAAACCAATGGCCCACACATAAATCTTTGGCTCAGATTCTGCTAACATGGAATTTGGGTTGACATCCCTGACATACAAGTATGGACTTACACATGGACTAAAATTTCAAGGAGAGCTGATAAAGTCCCAAATATCACTAAAAAGTCTTAAAAATTCTATCAAAAACTGTTTAGTTAACCAGTGGCTGAAATACCACTAATTAGAGATTAAATTGGATAAAAACAGCTGTCCTTTAAAATTCAAGTAACTCTGGGAAGGACATACAACTTATTATTATGACTAATATTAAAAACAGACAAAAAGATAGAATCAAAAATAAGTCTTACTAAAAAATTTCTGCTAGGGGCACCTGTGTAGCTCAGTGGGTTAAAGCCTCTGCCTTCAGCTCAGGTCATGATCCCCAGGGTCCTGGGATCAAGCCCCACATCGGGCTCTCTGCTCAGCAGGGAGCCTGCTTCCCCCTCTCTCTCTGCCTGCCTCTTTGCCTAGTTGCGATCTCTCTTGGTCAAATAAATAAATAAAGTCTTTAAAAAAAATTTCAAATCTTCTTTAAAAAAAATTTCTGCTAAAAATTACTAAAAATCTAGAGACTGATATATAATCAACAATTTTTACTTGGGAGATGATTAACAAGGGAGGTATCCTAATCTGTTTGGTAAGGCATTTGTTTACCTCCACCTTCTTACTGCCATGGAAGGGAATTCTAAGTGTTGATGAATCAAGGTGTGGAAAAACAATATAGCTTCCTCCTCTATTTCCCAATAAAGACCTTGCTATAATGTCAATCTCCAGGCTAAACACCATGGCTTTCAATCTTTCCTGGGTCTGTGTAATAACTGGTTGTATTTTTGCTTCTTTAACAGAAGCATCTAATATCTCTGATGTGTATCCCCCTCTGTGGAAAGAAAGTCCTGGTCAGTTCAGTGACTACAAGACAGAAAATGGAAAGTACATCATTAACTTCTGGCATTACCCCCAATAGACTGGGGTCATATAAAATCCTCCTGAACAAGATGGCCAAGAATTTTGCAAAATTTTCACCAGAAAATGAACAAAATATTTTATGGGGACTGCCTGTACATCATGGATAGCACTATTATACAGGTAAGAAAGTCTCTTTTTCATCACAATGACCCTTTAAGTGTGAATTGATTAGGAAGTAGTACATGCACATTTAGCATCATGTTTTTGAAAATTGATTTTTTCTCTAACTTTCCTATGACTTTTCCAGCATTTGCATAATATCTTGCTTAATTTCTAGCAAGTATTTATGGAATACCTCTTGCCTGCCTAGTTCTAAGCACTGAAGAGTACATACAGGAACAAAACAGTTAAGGTAGGAAGAGACTGTAGGTCTGGTCTGTGATGATATTCTAAGCTAGCGTTAAAACCAAGCTTGTGAGAGAATCTTTGGACGTCCAATATAATTTCCATTTAAACATAAAGTCCACGGGAAACAATAACCAATTCCCCCAAAGGGTGCACACATCTATTCCTAGGAAAGTTTTCAGCCCTGGGTCCAGTAATGAGTGAATAGTGAAGTAGAATATTGGATATGGTACTTTCAAAATTTCATTTTCATTTTAGAATACAATATATGAGATTCTGCTGTTTCTTAAGTGGCTAATTTCACTTAGTATTTAATTGAGCTGAACTCTGTAATAGGACTGGAGAAAACCAAAACAGCAATACAGGTTATGAAATTAGCCCATAAAAGTATTTCACCAACAGTATGTTAAGTCTCAAAGATGAGGTAAGGACTGTAAATACAAGAGTAGCTCAGGAAGGAGAGTGACAACTATGGGCTGAGAATATCATGGGAAGAAAGTAATGCCCAAGAGCTTGATGGGCACATTGTTAGAAAAAAGTGCTGGAATACAAATTACAAAGATGGCAATGATAGCAGGTTGAACCAGAAGACTACCAGATTGGCAGGAGAACTGGAATGTGAAAGAGTAGTGGGTGGTAAATTTAAGATTGATGAGGACCGGTTAAAGAGCCTTTAAAGTCAGACTGGGCAGTTTTAATTGGGCTCTTAAGCATATGATTTAGTTTAGTAATAAGCATCTAATGCTTACAAAATACTTAAACACTTTAAGTGCCTCTGGGTTGCTTAGCAGAGGTTTTAAAAACTATATAGTTTTATTTATAAGCAATAAACATACATTAAATGGCACATTTAAAAATGCATTTTGGGGGAAGTTTGATATATATCCATAGCCTTGAACCTATCAGCACAGATAGTGGACATATAAGTCATTCTAAAAATTTCTTTTCCCCTTTGTATTCTCACCTTCAAGAACTTCCCTAGTCTGGTCTCTCCCAGCCCTCCCCGCTGCTATAACTCCTCATGCCCCTCACTCCTCAACTTCATTGGTAACCACTGATCTGCTTTTTATCACTGCAGTTTAGACAGCATTATCTAGAATTTCCATATAGACAGTTGAGTGCTCTTTTTTAAGTCTGTTTTATTTCAGTTGTCACGATTATTTTGAGATTCATCTGTCTAGTTGCATATGTCAGTATTTTTCATTTTTATTGGTTAGCCAAAATTTTAATTAGAATAATGTTTGAATTGGGAAGAGAATACTGGGAGTCTGAAGCAGGATAAGGCAGTGACACCAAAGAGAAAAATAGATGAAAAAGGGAAGACTATGGCAAGCATGCAAGAAATTGGTAGTAGGATATCATTGCTTGCCATCGAAGCACTCACAGCATGGTTAAGAAGGCATTAAGGAGGGCACCTGATGTGATGAGCACTGGGTGTTATATGCAACTAATGAATTGTTGAACATTGTGTCATAAACTAATGATGCATTATATGTTGGCTCATGGAATTTAAATTAAAAAAAGAAAAAGAAAAAAAAGGAGAGTTAGAAATGATATAGCCATAAGACAAGAAAGAGCTGAAACATTAGGTACTAGGATAAAGTGAATATTGTGAGTTAGGGTAATCTGGGAATAGAGTAAGATTTGAAGTAAATCTTGGAAAAAAGAACCTTGAAGAGCTTTAAAAAAAAAAAGCAATCCATGAAGAAAGAAATAGAATGAACTAAAGGACAGAGTTTAGAGTTAGCGTGGTATATGTGAGAAAAAGACAAAAAGAGAGGGAAATGTTGGGAGGATGGGATATACATAATGTATGCTACAGAAGTAATATAATTGAAAAAATACAGTAAATTTACAGCAAAAAATAGATTTGAATAGTAACAAATATAACATTAATTTTGCTCTGGAAAAAATGGGGATGACAGAAAACAGTTTTAGTCAAGTTTATTGAGAATGATGTATTTTTTTGCCATGGGAAGACAAAGAAAAAAGTTCCTCAGAAGATAAAACAGCCGTAAGCAGGCCCAGCTTAACTGTAAAGAAGGCGAGAGTGCTGAAGATGTCAAGAACAGTAGTGGAACTCTGAACAGGAAATTCAGGGTGCAATCTTCCTTCACTGTCAAGGTCAAGGGCTCAGTCCCAGGCATGTGCAGTTGGAGGTGATGTGGAGTCTCTAATTAAGGAGGACTGTGGAGGAGAAGACAGAGAAGTTAACAACATAAGGAAATCCTTAGATTATCATCATGGGCAAACATCCTCAAAGATGGAGTAGTTTAAAAAGGACAGAGAGTCTTAGAAACAGATTTCAAAACTCCCAGATGAGGCAAAACCCAAGAACCAGGAGAGGTAGGTTTCACATATTTGGATATTATTCCAGTTCAGAAGAGGAATAACAATTTTGAGAAATTTCCATGCATTAACAGAAATTACCCAGGTTTTTCCTCTTGCCCACTGAAGGGTAAGCAGGTCAAGAAGAGCCAAATGAGAAACCAGAATGAGAAAGTAAAAGAGAAACAAAACAGGTTCATGGGAAACAGAACCGGTGAAAAGAAAAGATCTAGTGAACACAGGGGAGGAACAAGAAAGAAGAATAAATGAACATTGCAGGAAAAGAGCACTGGGAGAAAAGAAGGGGAGGTACCCAGTAGCTGGGCAAAAGAGAAGCTGGAGTGGCAAATGAAGAGCCAAAACAGTGTGAGGGTGAAGCCAGAGATAACAGAAGGTTAGCAGGAGTAAAGAGAATAAGCCAGTATGAAAATGGTGGAAACAGGGAAAGAGATGGGTTTAAAGTCAGAGATCGTTGAAGGGAGTTGCAAGGAGTGTATGCAGAAGGTGCACAAAACTCAAGCGTGAATGCAACAGAATGGGATGTTTTGAAAGTAGGAGATGAGAGAGAATGACAAAGAGAAAAGAGATAAAAATACAATAATGGCTAATGTTTATGGAAGCACATACTCTCTGAGCTGAGCATTTTTTGTGCCTTTCATTTAATAACCCCAAACCTCTATGAAGTTATTATTGCTAGTTTCTCAGTAAGTACATGAGAAAACTGAGGCTTGCAGAAGTTATTTATTTAGGGTCAACAAGTAGGTAGGTAAGCAATGAAAAAGGATTTGATTTTAAGCAAATAGAGCCTGGATTTTGCTTATTATACATGAATAGTCACTCCCTAATATTGAAGATAAAGAGTAGTTAGCAAATGTAAGACACAGATGCAGAGGCTAAAAAAAATAGGGCCTATGAGAGAGAATAGAGCATTGTACAGACATCAAGGAAAAGGAAAAAATATGAATGGCAGATGGAAAGCAGAAAGTCATCAAGCGAAGGAAAGACAGTGATGGGAAGGCTGATACAATTCTTTATTCCTGTAAACATATTATGTCTAGTTACGTATTGTATCTACAACTTAGAAAGGTGCCTAGTAAACTCAACTCTGGGTTTCCTCTCTTTTAGGCAGATTAGCTGATCCTACCCAAAGTACAGACTGTGGCCATAAGTCTGGGGCTCATCTGTGTATCTCTGTGGACAGTTGGTGGGCTAGTGAGTTCAATGTGACAGTCAAACCTCAGATCGATGACCTTTCCACAAAAAAATCAATTTAACCTAGGATCCCAATTAAAGAAACAAAAACCAAAACCAGAATCCTTGCAAAAAACATCTGTTTGACCCAAATCTGGATGTTTTGAAAATGAGTCTTAAGTATTTTTTAAATTTACCAATTAGTTTATCCAATTATAAAAATATCAATTAGGGAAAATCAGTAACCTCAAAACTTGATTTAAATACATAAGACAGAAATAAGAATTTGTTATGTTATCAGATAAAACCTGTTAACAAGAGAAATATCTAGATTAAATATTAGGATATTATAAAGCTACATCAGATTTTCAGATTTAAAATAAAAACTTAGAGAAGTATAGAATTCTGCTACTAATTTTTTGGTTTCAAGTTTTTATTTAAACTCTAGTTAGTTAATTCTGTTACTAATTTCTAAATTTTTCACTTACTATGCCTTAGAATTTAATTAATATTTTTAAATTCCAGCACAATTATTATCTGTGATTTAAAATAATAAATCTATAAGATATATCAATTTTGCTTTATGAAAATATGGTTTTTAGGAGAAGCATATTCAAATTGCATAAAATACTAGGGGAAATTTCTGATAAAATTTCCAAAGTTCCCAAAATTACCACTTAAGTTTTACAACATTTCTAGATCTTTAGGCTTACTTTTATGATAGATTCCTTTACTTTGAAAAAGACTCTTTTGTGTGTTAACAATATTAATAACTTTTTTTTATACAGACCTTAATTATTATGTCTCTGCAATGCCCTTCCTTGCTGCAGTTGATTCTGGAATAATGGGGATATCATCAGACAAGGTCACCTTTCTGCCACCATGGAAAGATCAGATGAATTTTTGTTACAATGTTTCTAACTGCCATTCATCATTTCCAGAAGCAATGAAAAAGTGGAATGAATTTTACTAGGGTTTTTTTTTTTAGTGTTTTTTTTAAGATCTTATTTATTTATTTTGACAGAGAGATAGAGAGAGAGCACA
This sequence comes from Enhydra lutris kenyoni, assembly GCF_002288905.1. Taxonomy (NCBI): domain Eukaryota; kingdom Metazoa; phylum Chordata; class Mammalia; order Carnivora; family Mustelidae; genus Enhydra; species Enhydra lutris. Next base: position 22,234,475 of record NW_019154101.1, on the reverse strand, counting down.
AGTAGGAAGAGCACCAGAGAGAGGGAGAGGGAGAAGCAGGGTCTCTATAGAGCAGAGAGCCTGAAGCAGGGCTTGATCGCATGACCCTGGAATCATAACCTGAGCCGAAGGCAGACACTTAACTGACTGAGCCTCCCAGGTGACCCTAGTGTTTTAATTATACCCTTCAAGGGTAGCCAGATAATTTTTGAATAGCATTTAATGTAGCTTTTTTTTTTAAAAAAAATACATTAAACAATTGTTCTTAATGAAAAAAGTTGCTAATATGAAATTATTGTGGTTACAACAGTATTAGTATGAGTGGATTGCTGCATGACATCATACCTCATTAATATCCTCATTACCAATACTGTATCAAGGTCATGCTATCTACTATTCTCATACCAAATAAATTATATACACACATGTGAGCCCAGAGAAATTATGACTTAATAGTGCATGAAGTGTCCTAACTCATGATAATTTCAGGTCAACTGAGCAATAACTGGTCTAGAAATACAATTGTGTAATAGGTTTAGTGAATTTGATCAGCTTATTTCAACTGTCTTGATAAAAAAAAATCACATATGAGTTGACTGAATTAGCATTTAACAGTCAGAATCGAATATTGATGTCCAAAGTAATGTGCCATGAGTGAAAGAGTACATGACTAAAGATGGGTTTCCCTTTAGTTCTCTTCAGTTCCCTTTAGTTTTGTTCATTAAATTGCGTATGATTAGATAAAACACTCTTACACTTGACACTTGGTGGGAAGTTCATTGCATGGCAAGAGAAAACCAAATGCGTAAAATACTAAAGGTGTGATTCTGAGCAGTGTGAAATCCTGAACATTTCTAAAAACACATGGTTTATTCCTTTCATATGGATTCAGTATCACTAGTAATTAAAATGCTTGATATTAATGTCTTTAGGGAGTGTTCAGTATTAAATCTTTCATACCTGAACTCTTAGGAAAAAAAATGTTTTCCCCTTACTTAGAATTTTGAAAAATTATATTTGTACATAGAATTGATTTTCGAGAAGACAGACTGTTATAATTGCCTGAATAGCAGTAACATTTTTTGTCTTTGGCAGCATGTAAAGTCACATTCTAGTAGCTTTGACGACCTGTTGGAGTACTTATGGGCTGCACATGTCTCATCTTTAGAGGTTGCTCATAAAAATTTTCAAAATAGGTAAGAATGGATCTGAAGTTATTTTGTTTAGGAGCACCTGGGGGGCTCAGTTGGTTAAGCATCTGACTCTTGATTTCTGGTCAAGTCATGATCTCAGGGTCATGAGATTGAGCCTCATGTTGGGCCCCACACTGAGCCTGGAGCCTGCTTGAGATTCTCTCTCTGTCTCCCTCAGCTTCTCCCTGCCTGCTCACACTCTATCTCTCTAAAAAAGGAAAGAAAAGAAAAGAAAAAGAAAAACAAAGATAAGAAAGGAAAAGAATGTTATTTTAATATGGTAACAATCTTTCCATCTTACACTATCTTTTTCATCAAAGGCTTTTTAAGTTTACCTATTCACCAATATGTCAAACATGAGGACATATTATGATAAAGAGAAAAGTGATGGGAAAATGTTTTATTGGATAAAGTTCAAAACCATGTTACAAGCAACAGGGGAATATATGAAGAAAAGTATGCTTGTACCACAAAACAGCAATAAAACAAAATGAATTCAGAAGTTCAAGATTTTTTTTTAAGGTTGTTTTAACACAAACTGATGTCTGTAAACAAAAAGGATGTGATGGCAAACAAATATAGGATCTCTGCCTCACTTTGATAAGAAAATATAGCTTAGTTAGCATGTATTTATAGGGGAATATCCAAGAAGGATCTTGGTTACCATACCAGATGGCTAAAATGTCCCCATTTTATAGCAAATGAGATTGAATAAGACAGCATGACTTGGTATGGAAGTGAATGACACTGTATTGGGGATGGTATCTGCCACCCAGAGTGAGACATGCTGTAGAAGAAACTAAAGAATGGGTGACTTGTTTAAAGTACACAACAAATATAGGCACTCATGTATGAGGACTTCTTGTTGACCAAGTACTGTTACCTTTCCCATTGACCGCAAATCCTATGAAGTTAAACAAATCACAGAATCAGGAAACTTACATTGCTTCAGATATTTTATTTCTTAATAGTGCTTCAAAGGCTGATTTTTATATTGGTCAACAGAAGAGCTCATCCTCTTGGCATGTCTGTGGGGTGAATTAGGATTGTAGCCTTCATAGTATCTTTTTGCCATGACTCAACGGCTTGATTATGATCACTACCAAGGAGAGGGGAGATTATCAGCCAGTGAAATAAACAGGAGTTGTCAACATCATAATTGGAATTGAGATCAGGTCATTGTATAGAAAGTAGTTTATAAATTATTATTTTTTGTATACTTCCCCAAAGACACACAAAACTAAATTCCTCTGGGAAATAGCATTTTTCATAGCAACTCTCAAAGCATGAGATCAGCTTTCTGTGTCTGAAATAAAACAACAAAGCAATATTTATTACAATTCTAGGAAGGGAAAGTTATATTGTCATGCATAGAATCGCTGAGCAGAGCACTCTTCTCATTTTTAGATGGGTTATTAGGAGATGCAGAGTTCAGAGACTGGTAGATTTTTAGCCATTTAAGTGGGTTGAGTCATCAGTATAAGAGGTCTACTCAGGTGAGACAGTTGTCAATTGGCATTAGAGATATATTTATGTAAGGAGTCCATTCCTGATTGGCTGAATTTCAGATATGAGGGCATCTCACGTATTAGATGCTTGCCAACACTGGTCACTGAAGCAAGTTTTTGTTGATAAATTCAAGGAAGTCTAAAAATGGTTTTGTGGCTTCTTGTTACTATGTCTACGGAGAATTTGTCTTTTTCTAGGACCCACAAACATGAGCAAAACTGAGGGCATACCCAGGCAAGAGCTGAGAGGACCCCAATGTCTCACCTCCGACCACCTCGAGGGCCTGGACAAATAGGAAGTAAAGGCTTGGGCAGAGTTGTAAAAGGCCTTAGCACTGACGGCATACCCCAATACATACACAGAGCTCCTCAGCAAAGGGTGGAAGACTTGAGTTCAGGGAATTTAAGAAAATCTTTAACCTAATCATTAGTGGACCATTAAGGTTCTGAACAGGGACTTCTGTGATGACTCACTACAGAGAACACAGAGTGAATAATAGAATTTTTCTAGGCAAGTCAATAAACAAATAATGACAAGAAAACCAAACAACAGTGAACCCTGGTAAGGGTGGGAATCTGATTTTTAGAGTTTCCACTTTATAGTGTCTGAACTATTCAGTGTTCAAAAAAAAAAAAAAAAGGAGAGCGAGATGTGCAGAGATGTGCAAAGCATGGGGAAAATAGTGCATACATGCACCGTTCCCCACCACATACACACACTTACACAGAGATAATCAGCCATTTGGAATTGTTCCTCTGAGTTCAGATGATGGACAAAATTTTTGAATCACTTCTTATGAGCATGTGTAAAAAAATATAAAAGAAACTGTGTCTAAAGAATTTAAGGAAAGTGTGAATTGACATCAATGGTTTACTAAGTAGAAATTATGAATAAAGAGGTAGAATTTATAGAAAAAATAGAAATTCTGCAGTTGAAAATTATAATAGCAAAAATGAAAAATTCACTTGAGGAATTCAAAAGCAGGCTTAAGCTGGCAAGAGAAAAAATCCATAAACTTGAATATAGGTAAATTGAAATTATCCAGTGTGAGGAACAAAAAGAAAAAAGGATGAAGAAAAATAGAGCTTCACAGACCTGCAGGAGAGTGGAAATGGAACTGTATTGCAGCAAAATTTATGTAAATGGTTAGAATATGTTACTATTAATATGAACTACATTGTTTTAAGATAGATAGTAATTGTAATCTCACCAGCAAAGAGGAAGAGTTAAGAAATTAAAATGTAGATATATTAGAGAAAGTTGATAGAAAAGAAAGCATGGGGAAAAACATTTATACTGGAAAATATCCATTTAGCACAAAAGAAGGCAGTAATGAAGAAAAAGAGGACAAAGACATAAAACATAAGAACTGAAACAAATTGGCAATATTACTTGGATAGCAAAATGAAAGACATTACACAAAAAATACATGCCAACATTTCTTGTGAATATAGTAGACACAAAAATCCTCAATGTAATGCTAGTAAACAGAATCCAGCCACGTATAAAAAGAATAAACCATGGCCATATAGGATTTATTCTAAGAATACTAATTTGGTTTAGTATCTGATAACCAAATAATACACCATATTAATAGAATAGGGGACACAAATCACAAAATTATCACAATAGATGTAGAAAAAGCATTTGACAACACTCTTTTATGATAAAAAAAAACATTAAAAAAAGGACTAGTAATAGAAGAAAAGTTTCTCAGCTTGTTAAAGGGCCTCTAGAAAAACCTACAGTTAACTTCATATTGTGAAAGACTAAATGCTTTCTCCTTGAAGTGACAAACAAGACAAGGTTGCCCATTCTTACATCTATTCAAGATTTCACTGGAGGTTTGAGCCAAGAAAATTAGGCAGTAAAAAGAAATGAAAGTAATTTAGGTAGAAAGAGAAGAAATAATACTTTCTCTCTAAGAAATCTACTAGAAATATTATAATTAATATATGAGGTCTTCAAACTAGCTGGATACAAGGTCAACATCCAAAAATTAATTGTATTTCTATGTACTAGCATAAAAAAAATCCCAAAATGAAACTAAGAAAACAAATGCATTTACAACATTATCAGGAAAAATAAAATATATAGAAATCAAGTTAGCACAAGAACTATAGAACTTGGATACACTGAAAAATATAAGGTATTTTTGAAAGAAGTGAAAGAACTATTTAAAGGAAAATCTTCTTGTGTTCACAGATTGGAAGACTTAATATTGTTTAAATGGCAACTAAACTTACTCACAGATTCAATGCAATCTCTGTTAATCTCTTACTACAAAAGTACAGTAATCAAGTGTTGATACATGATAATAGATATATGGATCAATAGAACAGAATTGGGGTCCAGAAACAAAAGCTGTTTTCAACAATAGTGTAAGACAACTTGATGGGTAAAGAATAATTTTTTCAACAAATGGTGCTGGGGGAACTGGCAATCAACATACAATGAAAGAAGTTTGTCTCCTAAATCAACAGAATTGACTCAAAATGAATTATAGACCTAAATGTAAGAGCTAAGCCTATAGATTTCAGTCTAAAGCTTTTGGTCTTTGGGTTAGTCATTTTCTTCTAAGATGAGACACTAAAAGCACATGGGACAAAAGATAAAAATAGATAAAATACATTTCTTAAAAGTTTAATAGTTTTGGTGCTGTGAATGATACCATCAAGAAAATTAAAGACAATATACAGAATGGGAAAAAATATTTGCAAATCATATATCTGTAAGAGTTTTACATCTGAAATATATTTTAAATATTTCATAATTCAATTTTAAAAGACAAATAATCCAATTTTTAAAAATGGGAAATTGATTTGAGGAGGTATTTCTCCAGTAAGTACACACAGAGATGCTAAAAATCATTAGGCACTAGGGAAATAAAATTCAAAACCATAAGATACCACTTTACAAACACTATATTAGCTGAAATCTAAAAGATAAATAATAACAAGTGTGAGAGGGTGTAGAGTATTTAGAATTGCTTGTGGGTATGGAAAATGGTGCAACCACTTTGGAAACTAGTTAAATAATTCCTCAAAATATTATCTGAGTGTTATTTATGACTCAGCAATTCCACTCTGAGACAAATATTGGAGAGAACTGAAAATCTTATGTCTTCATCTGTTTTTATGTCCTGTTGGCTCTCCCACAAAGTACACAATGTCTAGTTGTACTGTTATTAAAATTGTGTGACCCTTAACTTAATATCCTTACGTATTCATATTTTCTCCTTCTTAAATTTGAGAGTTGGCTGCAATTTGATAAGAGCATGGACAGCCAACCAATTTTTCTATAATCAAGGACAGTTGGTTATTTCATCCTCTATACTCCTATAGCTCTGTATGAACCATGTATATACAGGTATGTTTTTTTCACAGATAGTAACTGGGGGATATGTACCAGTTACTTTCTGAATTCTGAATCCATAATACCTAGAACCTGATGTATGTATTACTTAGAGTAATTCCAGGGGAAATGTAACAAACCATATAACTTCCATAATAAGACTTGAAGGACATAGGCAAAATGAACAAGAAACAGCATGTAAAATGGTTCAAAAGGAATAAGCATGGTTCAAAATAGTAAGTTGTTTACATGGTCAGAAGATTGCTAGAACAGGTGATACAGATTATATATCTATATTATGTATATAGATATATACAGATAGATACAGATTATATAGATATAGATATATATCTGTAGAGAATAATTATGTGTTTGTATATGTATATCTATCTATATATATACACATACATACAGTTGTGTATGGGTGGCTCAGTTGGTTAAGTGTCTGACTCTTGATTTGAACTCAGGTCATGATCTCAGCCTAGTGAGATCAAGACCCACACTGGGCTCCAAGCAGGGTGAGGAGCTTGCTTAAGATTCTCTCTCTCAAAAAAAAAAAAAAAATTCTCTCTCTCCCTCTCCCTCTGTCCCTACCCTCCCTAACTTGTGCTCTCTCTAAATTAAATTAATTAATTAATGAAATTAACAAATAAATAAATTAAATAGATAAAATTATTCACTAAAAATTTGAAATTAAAATTTTTTTCTCAGTAAGAAGAAAAAGCAGGGACATAAATTGTTGCAACTACCATGGAAAACAGTGTAGAGATTCCTCAAAAAATTAAAAATAGAACTACCATATGATCCAGCAATTCCATAAGTAGGTATTTTTTTGAAGAAAATGAAAACACTAATCTAAAACGATATACATGTTCATTGTGGTAGTATTTACAATAGCTAGACTATGAAAACTGTCTAAGTATCCATCAATGCATGAATAGATAAAAATATGTAATACTATCATATATATTACAATGGTATCATATATTATAATGGCATATATATAGAGAGAGAGGTGCTGGGTGAAATGGGTGAGGGGGGTCAAAATGTGTAAATTTCCAGGTATGTGTAGTTCATAGGGATATAATATATAGCACAGTCATTATTGTTATATTACTGTACTGCATATTTAGAGTGAATCTTAATCTCATCACAAGAAAAAAATTTTATAACTATGTTTGGTAACAAATGTTAATTAGACTTGTGGGGATCATTTCACAATATAGACAAAAATCATGTGTCTGATAGCCATTTGTCTGTTTTCATTGGAGAAGTGTCTATTCATGTCTTCTGCCCATTTTTTGACATGATTATCTGTTTTCTGTGTGTTGAGTTTGAGAAGTTCTTTATAGATCCTGGATATCAGCCTTTTGTCTGTACTGTCATTTGCAAATATCTTCTCCCATTCCGTGGGTTGCCTCTTTGTTTTGTTGACTGTTTCCTTTGCTGTGCAGAAGCTTTTGATCTTGATGAAGTCCCAAAAATTCATTTTCGCTTTTGTTTCCTTTGCCTTTGGAGACATATCTTGAAAGAAGTTGCTGTGGCTGATATTGAAGAGGTTACTGCCTATGTTGTCCTCTAGGATTCTGATGGATTCCTGCCTCACATTGAGGTCTTTTATCCATTTCAAGTTTATCTTTGTGTATGGTGTAAGAGAATGGTCGAGTTTCATTCTTCTACATATAGCTGTACAATTTTCCCAGCACCATTATCGAAGAGACTGTCTTTTTTCCACTGTATATTTTTTCCTGCTTTGTCGAAGATTATTTGACCATAGAGTTGAGAGTCCATATCTGGGATCTCTACTCTGTTCCACTGGTCTATGTGTCTGTTTTTATGCCAGTACCATGCTGTCTTGGTGATCACAGCTTTGTAGTAAAGCTTGAAATCAGGCAATGTGATGTCACCAGTTTCGTTTTTCTTTTTCAACATTTCCTTAGCAATTCAGGGTCTCTTCTGATTCCATATAAATTTTAGGATTGTTTGCTCCAGCTCTTTGATCAGAATGACATTAAAAGTAGAGATTGCTCTAGGCAATATAGACATTTTAACAATGTTTATTCTTCTGATCCATGAGCATGGAATTGTCTTCCATCTTTTTCTGTCTTCTTCGATTCCTTTCATGAGTGTTTTGTAGTTCCTCAAGTACAGATCCTTTACCTCTTTGGTTAGGTTTATTCCCAGGTATCTTATGGTTCTTGGTGCTATAGTAAATGGAATTGATTCTCTAATTTCCCTTTCTGTGTTTTCATTGTTAGTGTATAAGAAAGCAACTGATTTCTGTCATTGATTTTGTATCCTGTCAAATTACTGAATTGCTGTATGAGTTCTAGTAGCATTACATTGTATACCTGAAAAAAAAAGAAAGAAAAGTTAGCTTTCTAGTATACATGACCAGAAAAAAAATACCAAGCTACCTAAAAAGCAAGAAAAATTCTGTTACTTCATTTTTAATGATTGCCTGAAATGAAGATAATATGTTATATGTTCTTCAAGAGATACCAATTTCAGCAGAAATTTTCCCAATTTTCACTGACTTTTATCTTTGAATTTTATTTATTTACTTACTTTAGAGAGAGTGTGAGGGAAAGAGAGAGAGGGAAAAGAAGAATTCCAAGCAGACTGCTTGCTGAGTGTCCCATGACGCTGAGATCATACCTGAGTTTAAATCAAGAGTGGGAGGCTCAATGGATTGAGCCACCTAGGTGCCCCATCTTTACATTTTAAAATAATGAGACTTGGTCACATTTCAGAGTTTATGTAAGTAATATAGATGCTTTATGAAAAGGGAAAAATATGATTAAAAACACTTTTGTTTTGAGATGGTAATTCCAAATTTAAAATCCTAATAACATCTCTTCAAATTTTAAAATCTAGACGGTAAAATCAACACCAAGTTTCTATGCTCTATACTTTAAAAAGTAGAATAATGTCATTTTGAACAAATTATCTATTTTGAAAATTGAGTTCATAAAATTCTGAGTAGACTAATTCAAAATTCATACTTTCCCCACTTGTCTATTAGGTTAAAATATTATTCTAAACAAGAAGCTGATTTTGTAAGAAGCTGGGCTTTATTTGTGGATTATTTAGCTCCACCACGCTTTCCTCAACCTTAATTAGAACATATGAATTCCAGAAGGAGCTGCCAAGATGCATGCTTGTTAGTGGAGATAAAGTCCCCTTCATCAGTGATTTTAGTGGCTTTCAGAACACAATCCAGTTTGCCCTAAATCTTCTCCACAAAGTGCATAAGTATACAGGTAAGAGAAACAGAGAACTTTTTTGTGTGTGTGAATTCTTTAGGTTGTGTTGCTTTCATACATATTGAAATGAAATACCATTAGAATCATAAATCATTACAACAGATTATGTAAAGAAGAATATGTTGACTTCCTAAGATATCTGTTTCAAAGTTTTAACATTAATCCTTGTGGGTTTATGATTGGCTTCATTTAATGAGCATGTATTACAGGCCCTCCCTTATTTAGCATGTCCTCTCCTCTGGGACTCTTACACAAAGCTGATCAATATCACCACATACTAATTTGACAAGGAGACAATGGAAATCTCTATTTCTTCCTTGGATAAATTTTGCTATTTTATCTTATTTTTGTTTTTAAAAGAGAAAGATACTAAACAAATATGACACTTGCCATGACTAACAGAACTATGAAATAAGTTGTGTTTTATGAACTTCCCTCATCCTCATCATTTATGATTGTAGACATAAAGAAAATAACTTGACCCCTCCTCCAAATTCTAGTTATGAAGAAGGTATATTTGTTCAAAATTTCAAAATCCTAGGTTTACCAATAGTGGAAAACATAGAAGAAATTACATAAAGGTAAATTTGAAAATTACTTTGTCATTCAATTTCCAAAATACCATTTATCCCTATTTTACTGAGGAAAAAAAATTGTGTGTGTGTGTGTGTGTGTGTGTGTGTGTCTGTATGTTCCATTTGTATTCCCTAAAGCAGAAATCAGAAAAAGATAGGAGGCAAAAAAAAAAAATGAATGCATTATATTTTAAATGTAAAACTTGTATGTGTATTACTTAGGGTAACACTCACTGTTTTAATAAACAAATCTTCAAATTGTAATTGGAAAACTCAAAGGATTCTCTTTCTTGCTCACATAATGATGATGTAGGATGTTAACTCAATTGGTAGGAGGCTTTCTTCCATGGTAATTCAGAGACCTAGGATCTTTCCATCTCTGTCTCCATCCTCCTTCACAGCTTCACTATATCCTCCTTATAAAGTAATTCTAAGAAATTAGCTTAAGAGGGCCCCTCTTTGAAAAGCCTAGACTAGAAGTGACAAACTTATCTGTATTTCACATAACTTTGGTAAGAATGATAATACAGCCCAACTACATGCTGCATAGGAGGGACTTGGGAAAGTTAATTCTTGCCTGAGCCCCACTGTTAGCAGAATCATAAAATGTATTGATTGCCAGTCATCTTTGCCGCATTGTCAGATATAGAAAGTACAATGTAGGCTCAGATGATATGAACAAACTCTACTGGCCTAGTAGGTAGAAGGAGGCACAGAATGGATGGTTAAAATTAATCATATTTTAAAGATTGTGCACAACAGATTTCTAGATTTTTTAAAAATTCCTGTTTTACTACAATTAGCTTTGGATTTGTTAAGGAGTTCTGAATTGATTCTATGGGCTACAATAAAAAAAAAAAGACAAGTTAGAATGTAGTTGAATTAGCTACCTTGTTTCCTATCTTCCTTTACTAATTGCATGCACTCATTGATACTCAGAATTCAGAAACAGTGCTTTAAGCCTTAGCAGATATTTTTAATTAATTCAAGTATAGAAAAAATAGGATACCATTAATAAAAATAGTTCTACAGTTGAACATGTTTGATGTATAGTCAGTAAACATACACTGAACCAACTTTTTAGTATAACATTCAGCTACGTTTTTGAGGTCAGAACATTTCAGCTTTTGCTTGACACTGGAAACTGGACTGCATTTCCTTTTATTTTAGTTGTTGTGCCCTGATATTTTTAAGTCTTCACATGTCCATATTTTGGCATTTAAAAAAATATTTATTTTCCACAACCAGACTTGTGAAAAGCCATGCAGGGAGAGTTTAGTCTGCAAAACAGACCACTCGTATGGCTGCTCTGCCTCACTGCTGGTGTAGAACAACAGGTAAATGAGTGATTCTTGAGACTTGAGATTTTTGACATGTAAGCTCCAAGCACTGGTCTGCCACCAATCAGGGACCTCCATAGGGAGCCAAGAGCTCAGGGATGAGCCAAGAGTCCAGGGATATTAATGGAAATAGTTGCACATAAAATAAAGCAAAGGGAAACAAACATGCTCTTCCTATCAGAGAATCAATAGAAGAAAAACGTCAGTAGCTCCAGGCTCATGACTTCTGTGTATTTCTTTTTTTGCTCATCAATTTATCAATCCATTCTGATACATCTGTCTTACTGAAAATTCATAACATTACTAAACATCTTTTCTCCATTTCTTAGTATTTCATTTTTACTATAATTTCACTTATACTTATTTAATAATGTGTCCAATATATGCCTGTTATTAAAAATTAAAACACTGCAGAGTTATTAAATGCATGTAAAATTTATCCTCTTGCCATCATCTTTTAACTTCCATATCTTAATTCCTTGCCTGATTCTAATTGTTTAAATTTTAGGCCTATTCCTACCAAAAAACATTTACATGAGGTAGTGAATAGATAAAAAATAAAAAAATAATTGGATTAAAAACTGTGCTGTTTATATAAATGAGATTATATGTATGGCACTGCTCTGTGCTATAAATTTTTCAGTAGCTGTATGTATTTGAGATATTAGCTAGTCAGCAAATATTGACACACATTAGTCTCTAAATAATATATAACTTTCCATTGAGTGGACTGATATTCTTTTGGTTTTAGGTAGTGCAAAAGTGAAATTCACTGTGTACTTTAGTTTAATTTGTTGGGATAGTGACAGATTATATTACTAGGAATGAATTCATGGATCAGGTGTTGCCAAGTGGCAATTAAACAGTGTGCTATGGATTACATTCTTGTCAAAACAAGAATAAAAACAAAACAACGCAAATTATTTATTTAAAGTTCATATTTCTTCAAGAGACCAAAAAATGAATATTAACAAACTTTCTAATTTTCAAGAATCTGATACAAGAAAAATGACACCTCAATCACTGCTGTATCCATTATTTTCTTTAGTTACTTCTGCATGAGTTTGAATATGAAGGCAAAATTTAAAAGACATAATTTTAAAGAGCAAAATATTGTTTTATTTAAGAATTTATATGAAAACACGCTAATTTTATACTAATTATACTGAGTTTTGTTTTTAGATAGTTTCAACATTGGTGATCAAAATTAAAATTTTACCTAAAACTGTTACATATCTTTACTATTTTTCTAGGAACAATATCTTTAACTTTATGGAAAACTTTAATGAAGTCAACAGTTGCAAGGAAACTGTTTCTAGAGATTTTGGAATTTATCCTTCACTCTTTTAATTAAATGCTCTGGAAATTATATAAAATAAAAATCTACAATGATAATTTCTCAAAGAACAGTATTCTCAAAATTTAGTCCTTGCATGTTTGCATAATTCTGTCATTGTCTATGTCTATATTTTAAAGTTTGGATTAATATGTTGCCATTAATTTGCTTAATTAATAATTAGTAGATAAATATCAACAAATAAAATGTATACTTTTTAATGTAGATTCAGTTGAATAACTGATAAATGCTGATTAAATTAATAAAGGTCATAAAACCTGATTGGAATTTTGGATTTTATTCTATCTAAATCAGTTTTGTGAAATTCAGAGGAATAGATTTTCATGGTCAATAGGCAAGAAGCAGAAGATTTTAAATAAAATTTGGATGATGAATTTAGATGTCTAAAACATTTAAAAATGAACTATTTGTTTAGAGTGTATTACCTGATCCATCAATACCTTGGGAGGTTGTTATTTTTCTCAAAGTTAGAAAAATTATGTTATTCTCATATCTCACTCTTTCTTTCTCTCTCTCTCTTTTCTTTTTAGTTCATACTTATTATGGAGCACTTTAGGGTCACAGAGGGTAAATTTTTCTCCCCCACCCTGCCTTTTTTTTCAAATTTATCTCCTTTAAGAGGCAACAATGTGTCCTGACAGGAAGGTGGTTTTCCTCCTGCTTGTCCTCTTGGTGACTTTCCTTCCATAGCTTTTATGCAGCTTACTGACAGGTTGTACATAGGGTTCCAACCACAGGCAAAATGTATCCACTAACAAACTATTTGGTAAAACAAAATGAATAAATTGAGCCAACAGGTAGATAGTATGGTAAAATAATCAGCACTGTTATCAGAAAGACTTGAGTTTACATCTAAGCTCTGCCATTTTTCAACCAATGTCAACTGGTTAATCCCAAGCAATTTATCAGATTCTCCTGTACCTCAATACACTTATTGAATAAATGAAAATTATGGGAAAGAAATGAAGATGAATGAAGAGTCCACAAGATTTTTGTTCTAAAAATTGGCTAGTTTGGGACGTCTGGGTGGCTCAGTAGGTTAAGCATCTGCCTTTGGCTCGGGTCATGATCTCTGGGTCCAGAGATCGAGCCCCACATTGGGCTTCCTGCTCAATAGGGAGTCTGTCTCTCTCTCTCTCTTTCTCTCTCTCTCCTTCTGCTCCTCCCCACTGCTCGTTCTCTCTCTGTCTCTCAAATAAATAAATAAAAACTTTTAAAAATGGCTAGTTTTTAAAATTAATTATTTTTATTAACATATAATATATTATTTGCCCCAGGGGTACAGGTCTGTGAATCGTCAGGCTTACACATTTTACAGCACTCATCATATCACATACCCTTCCCAATATCCATAACCCAACCACCCTCTCCCTACCCCCCACCCTCCAGAAACCCTCAGTTTGTTTTGTGAGATTAAGAGTCTCTTATGGTTTGTCTCCCTCCCGATCCATCTTGTTTCATTTTTTCCTTCCCTACCCCCATACACCCCACCTTGCTTCTCAAATTCCTCATATCAGAGAGATCATATGATAATTGTCTTTCTCTAATTGACTTATTTTGCTCAGCATAATACCCTCTAGTTAAAAATTGGCTAGTTTAATAACCAAAAGGCAATGAGCTTCCAGTCTAAAACCTACGATACAGTAATTGTGATACAAAATATAGGTTTGATGAATAGGACATCAATAAGATAACTTGAATCAAAACTACAGAAAGCCCAAAGCATGAAACATACATATAACAAACTACAACTCTACCATTCCTAGAAATCATATTCATTTGCTAATAACTTTTAATCATTTGTATTAGTTCCCTTTTGCTATTGTAACAAATTGCCATAAACTTGGAGGCTCCAATATAACAGATTTATTATATTACAGTTCTGGAGATCACAAATCAAAAATGGATTTCACCATACAAAACTCAAGGGGTTGATAAAGCCTTGTTTTTTCTGGAAGCACCAGGGGAGAATTAAGTCTTCTGACTTCAGCAGCTTCTAGAGGCAGCCCTCACTCTTCAGCTCATGGCTCTTCTTTCATCTTCAAACCAGTAGAGCAGCATCTTCAAATTTCTCTTTGATTCTGATCTTCCTGCCTCCCTTCTTTAACTTATAAGGATCATCATGATTATAATGAGCTCCCCCAAATTATCCAGGATATCCTCCCATCCCAAGATCCTAATTTAATCACATCTGCAAAATCTCTTTTGTCATCTAAATTAACATCTTCATGTGTTCAGGAGTTCACACACGGACATCTTTTGGGGGCCATTATTTTGATACCACATTATTCATAATACTATCACTGTACTATATGCATTCAAAGAGGGTTACAGAAGGAAGGTGGGTGGTGAAATGGGGTAACCAGATGGTGGGTATTAAGAAAGGCACGTGTTGGGTTGAGCACTGGATGTTATATGCAACTAATGAATCACTGAACACTACATCATAAGCTTATGATGTACTATATGCTGGCTAATTGAACATAATGAAAATAAAAAGATAGATGTAAGAAAATGATTCTTTCCTTGCTATACACAGACTGCTTCCCTTTCTCCATCTGTACATGACTTATCATTTCTGACTAAAGCTCTAGAGTCTACATCAGTTTACAAGTTATAGCTATGAGCCCATATTCTTGTCAATGTACAGACTCCCTTGAGATAGATTTCATCTGGTGGAATGTACTTCCTGTACTGATTCTCCTGTTAGTTATGCACACTAGCTCCAATGAGCTGTGGACAAAGGCTAATATAGTCACAGAGTAAAATCATCCATTTTATGTAGAGAGTGAGTGAGTTGTTTTTGCAAAAGAGCATATGCACTCAACAGTTATGACCAGACTATTCATAGATGGCCACCCACACCTGAGGTTCAGGTCAAATACTGAAAAATTTACAGGAAATATATACAGAATATATTTGAAAGACGTATCTGTATCTATATATTTTCCTAAACATCTATGAAAGAGGACTTCAAAAATGCAAGATTTTTTGTGGTCTCATATTTGCATTATTGCTTTAAGAAAATTAAACTTTTAAGTAGAAAATTTTAGAGACTGGAATTTATGCCACATTAATCTCCTGATTATCTTATTTTCTTATATTACCTTTATCTTTATCTTATGTTTATACCTTATGTAATTGGGTCTTGATTTTTCTATCCAAACAGTGTCTTTAACTTTTATGACTAAGCCATTGACTACTATACATCAGTTACTATAATTTTTAAATTAAAACTACCCATAGCTAAGAAGTATGTCCCTTTGTTATCACACTTGTCTCTTGCTACCTTTCTTTTTTGCAGAGAGTATTTTTTCTATTATTTCATTTTATCTCTACTATTTGCTTATTGCTATTCAAGCCACTTTAAAAATACAAATTATTTAAAAATAACAATCTGTTGTGTTTAGGAGGGTAGCATACAACTTTAGTCTGCCATCAGATATTGTGTCACTTTGTGTGTGGTACTAGAATATTCCCATTTCATCCTCTTCTTTGCACTATTGATACAAATTTTACTTATACATAGGGGATAAACAAGTTGCCATAATTTTTCTTTAAATAGCAATTGTCTTTTAGAGAAATTACTAGTGAATACACACATTTTATATTTGCTTTGCTTTTTATCATATCTAGCAGTGTTTTGTGGGGTTTTTTGTTTTTTACTTTCTGTATAGTATTAAATTCCTTCTGTCTGAAGAGCTTCCTTTACCATCTTCTGTAATGCAGTACCTCAGGCGATCGCTTTCATTTTGTTGGTGGTAGTGGTAATGGTAATAGTAGCATGATAGTCATGTTGGCTTTCATTTGTTTCATTAAAAATCTTTATTTCTCAATTTTTAAGTGCATATATTTCACATTATAGTCTGGTGACTTGATGGTTTCTGATAGGATGTCTGTTGGAATCCTTACATTTATTCTTCTTTATGTAATTTGCCTCTCTGTCAAGCAGCCTTCACTATGTTCTCTTTATCTTTGGGTCCCATCAGTTTGAGTAAGATGTGTCCAGGTGTGTTTGGGGGGAATATTAATTAATTAATATTAATATTAATTCTGCTTGGTGTTCTAGGAAATTTTTAGCTCTAGGGGATTGATATTTTTCATTATTTAAAAAAAAAAATTTCCACCAATATCTCTTCAAACATTACCGCACCATTTTCTCTCCTTCCTCCTTCTGAGATTGCAAGTAAACCAATGTTAGATTGCTTAATCACAAAGCTCCTTTATGTTATGTTCTGGTTTTCTACTCTTTTCTTCTTTAGTTTCATTTTGATTAATTTTTGTTGACTTATCTTTGAGTTTGTTAATTTTTCCTCAGCCATGTAGATTCTACTGATGAGCCCATTAGAGGCATTTTTCACCTCTATTACCATGTAATTTTAAAATTTTTTCTAATATTTCCCCTTGCCTCTTTCTCATGGTTTTAATCTCTCTGCTGAAATTACCCATTTATTTGAGCAATTATCTGTCTTTTCCACTAAAACCTTTAATATCATAATTATTGTTTAAATTCCCTGCCAAATAGTTTCAACGTCTGAGTCCTAAGTGACTAGTTCTGCTTATTTCTGTGCCTCTTACTTTTATTGTGTGACTCATAATTTTTGGTCGAAAGCCCAACACATGTGCAAGACCAGAGAAACCAGAGTAAAGAGTGTTTATGCTCAGAACTGGGGAGGGAAGAGGTGAGCAAATCTAGTCAAGGGTTGAGCTGTTGTGTTTTGTTGTGTTGTTGTATCACTACTCTGGAATGTTCTCTTGTGGTTAGGGTATAACAGGACTGCAGGAGAATTCTACTCAACAATGCTCTTCCACCCTCAGCTTTAGATTTTTTTTCTGCATCAGCCTGTGCCACAATGAGGGTCTTTTTATGGTTTTTTATGTTTTTTTCTCTTCTTCTAAGGTTAGAAGTTTGTTATTATTTGATGCTTGTTAGCCTGGGATAGATATGCAGGGTCATTCTCCATTGTCCTGGTTCATCCTGGGCCTTAGTCAGGCCTTGCATTGCTGACTCTCCAAGCCAGAACTTTAGCAGTGACTGAACCCCAATTAAAGGTAAGCATTTCTAATGAGCTAAAGTCAGGTTGATTCCCTGCCTTTCCCACAGAGCTAGGATTTTTTTTTTTTCTGTGCCTTCTCCCAGTTGAATAAGGCAGTCAGACTTGTTGCCTCTCTACCAGCAGATTAAGGATTTTGTGCCATTGAGTAGATATGAGGAGAAAGCTCTGAGTGGGGTGTGCCTTTTTGGCAGTCTCCCTTCCTCCAGGCATACACCAAGAAGGAGCCTTTTTCAGTTCTGCCTTGTTCCCAAACTCTAGCAAATACCCAGGAAGACCCATGGAGAAGAATATTTTATTGCATAAGATGTGACTTTAAGTCTGAGGCTCCCATGGATTCTATTCTCTCATGCAAACCTATATGCAGCAATATTCCCTCCCAAGATCCCTCTTGGGTTGGCTATGGCTTTGGGTAGGGGGAGGGTCTGCATCACAGTTTGCCTTGTATCTGTCCAATTCTTCTTCCTTCTGGTTTGTTGGTCTCTATAAATGTGTTGTACCCCAAACTCCATCTCAGCATATAAATCCAGAAGACCCAAATCAAATACTGTATGTTGGCTAATTGAACATAATATTTTTTTTTAAAAAAAGAAAGAAAGAAAAAAGAATTTAAAATTTTTAATTATATATTTTAAGTTGAAAATTTCCATTTTTCAATATGATTGAGTAAAAACATCTTTGCCTTCTCCATTCCCTAGCAAAACTGAACCTTTCCAGGGATTTTTTTCAATGGAAAATTTTCTGATTTTTCTGACACTAGGATCTACTTAAAATCACACCACTTACTATAGGAAAGGAATCTGAATAAGGGAGTGAAAATAAACAGGGGAGAGAGGAAGTACTTAAGGAAAGAAAATAAAATAATGAGTCTTTCTTGTATCACTAAAACCACTATTAAATGGCAGTTACAGGAAAATCCCTGGACCCTCACTGATAGATACAACAATGTGTCAGAGAGGCAAGGACTATAAGAAAACACAGCCTTGCAATCTTACCAAATGTTACAGAATTTAGGAGACAATGTTTCAATAAGCCACTAACTTAAGAAAGTATCGACTAACAAATAAATAAATAAGTGTTATTGAATGATACAGTATGGTTCTA
Organism: Enhydra lutris kenyoni; assembly: GCF_002288905.1. Lineage (NCBI taxonomy): Eukaryota > Metazoa > Chordata > Mammalia > Carnivora > Mustelidae > Enhydra > Enhydra lutris. The sequence goes on along the minus strand of NW_019154101.1, from coordinate 22,215,744 downwards.
ATTATGGTGAATTTGAGAGGAAAAGAAATGAATAATATATTACCCCTTACCTGGAATGGTTTACGATTTCATGAAGAAGGAAGATTAGATATAGTTTGTATTTTAATATATTTATGCATCAGAAATTTATTTCATTTAATACACACAAAAATTTGTTTATTCAAAAAATACTTATTTGTACCTGCTATATAAGAGTCACCTTCCTTGGCCATACTTACACAGTAACAAGAAAAATAGAAATCTTTGATCCCATGAAGGTTATAGTCTCAGTCATGAATTAGATAATAAGAAACTTCATAGTGTTAGTAAATATTAATGCAAAGAAAAAATAACAACTTAGGGAAAAGTTATAAGGAATGTTCAAATACATTAGGCATCTTAAATGTAAAAAGATTCATCTGTGAGGTCTTGGTAAGGAGGAGGTATTTCAACAAAGATGAAGCTGAAAGGGAATGAGCCTTGAGGGTATCTTGGGTAGGACTATTCCAGACAAAGAGGAAGAGCAAGCATTATGGCTGGAAATTGGGAGCAGGCCAGGACTTTTAGAGGAGCAGAAAAAGACTATTAAACAAGGTGAAAAGAAGTAGGAGGTATAATTAGAGCAATATTGAATTTGGGAGGCCAATGATTAGGACTCAGGTGTAAGGGCAAATTATGTAACTTCTTGTAGATCATTGTGAGGATTATTTAAAAAAAAAAAAAGCTTACAATGGAATAGAGAACAAATAGAAGGCTTTTGAGCAAATGAGTGACCAAAGTAGCTTCTCTGGTTGAAACTAGACTATAGAGATAATGGGAAAACAAGAAGGAGCCTATTGAGATCATCCAGAAGAAATGTGCTGTTATCTTGGACGATAACAGCATGGCAATAAGTAGTTCTATTCTGGCTTTTACTATTATGAATATAGTGCCAATGTAATTTGTTAATAGACTGGGTGTGAAATATAAAAGAAAAAAGATGTTATAAATGATTCCAGTCTCCTCCTTCCCTTCCTTTCCCTTTTTTTCCTCACAATTCAGTGCAAAACTGATTAGGGTAAGATGGGAAATGGGCATAGGAGAAGGGGAGACAACCTAGTGTGAAGATCAAGAACCCAAGTAAAGTGAAGAAACTGTACCCACAAAGAGGAGTCTCAATGTAAGAAGAGTCTAAACCTGGCTAGAAAGATATTCCCAGAGAGGAGAGGCCCAGTATGGACTGCCAGAGTTCAAGTAGTATGAGGAGAGAATTCAGTGATAGAGGCCACATAGCATGGGATATTGGAGACCAAATAGGGTGAAGAGGTCATCCATATGGAGGACAAAGTTGTGACATAGATGACAGATTAACTTATGTACAGAAAAATTAAATAATGGAAGTGAGTTTTTTCCATTATTGGAGAAGGATGTTACAAATATGAAAAGTATGATAATTAAAATAACCCCTATGCTGTTGAGTTAGAACTGGAGGTATTGGAGGGATCTCATGGTTTTCAATATAGATAGATTAGATGAGACACATGAATGGTCTGTGAGTAGAGACCCAAAATTCCCCAAAATGATAAACACACCTACCACTCAGACCGTGACTTCAAAATATCATTTTCTGATAAATGGAATAGAATGCCTTAGAGAAATGGCTGATTATGCTTGAGGGAGGTATGGAAAATGATAAGCTTGGAATGCCTTGTTAGTCCAGGAAACAATGAAGTGTTCTAAAATGGATGGATATATTGTCAAAGGGGCTTCCACTGGTCAATACTGAGACAATGGAAAATTAAAACCCATTGAATAAAATAACAGAACAAGAATACATAGAGATACACATAAATAAATGAATACATTTAAAAAGGATATTTACATAGGTTCAAAACACCTTCCAAATACATATCTATAAAATAGGGTGGGAGTCAAGATGGCAGAGAAGTAGCAGGCTGAGAATACATCAGGTAGCAGGAGATCAGCTAGATAGCTTATCTAAAGATTGCAAACACCTACAAATCCAATGGGAGATCGAAGAGAAGAAGAACAGCAATTCTAGAAACAGAAAATCAACCACTTTTTGAAGGGTAGGACTGGCGGAGAAGTGAATCCAAAGCTACGGGAAGATAGACCGCGGGGGGAGGGGCCGGCTCCCGGCAAGCGGTGGAGCAACGGAGCACAAAATCAGACTTTTAAAAGTCTGTTCCTCGGAGGGACATCGCTCCAGAGGCTAAACCGGGGTGAAGCCCACGCGTGGTCAGCATGGCCCCAGGTCCCTCAGGGTCACAGAAGGACTGGGGGTGTCTGAGTGTTGCAGAGCTTGCAGGTATTAGAACGGGGAAGCCGGCTACAGAGATGGAGCCGAGGAGTGAGCTCTCAGCTCGGGGTTACCTTGAAGAGGTCACAGGCTGGGTGAGCTTGGAGCGTAGCCAGAGGCCAGGGAGATGGTGATTGGGTGCTATTCTCTGAGGGCGCACTAAGGAGTGGGGCTCCAAGCTCTCGGCTCCTCTGGGCCGGAGATTGGAGGCTGCCATCCTCATTCCTGTACTCCGGAACTCTGTGGAACTCACCCAGGGAACAAAAGCTCCCCGAAAGCAAACCCGAGCAGATTACTCAACCCGGCTCCTGGTAAGGGCAGTGCAATTCTGCCTGGGGCAAAGACACTTGAGAATCACTACAACAGGCCCCTCCCCCAGAAGATCAACAAGAAATCCAGCCAGGACCAAGTTCACCTACCAAGGAGTGCAGATTCAATACCAAGGAGAGCAGCGGAATTCCAGAGGAGGAGAAAGCAAGCACGGAACTCAAGCCTTTCTCCCCATGATTCTTTAGTCTTGCAATTAATTTATTTTTTTTCAATGATTTTTTCTTCTTCTGCTAAATTTTTTTTAACTTTTACCCTCTTTTTTTTAACGTTTTTTAACTAGTTTATCTAATATATATATTTTTTCTTTTTTATATTTTTTGTTTATTCATTTTCTTTTTTTAATTTTTCTTTTTTCTTTTTTTTTTCTGAACCAATTTTTATCCCCTTTCTCCCTCCCATGATTTGGGATCTCTTCTGATTTGGTTAAAGCATATTTTCCTGGGGTCTTTGCCACCCTTTTACTATTTTACTTGTTCCTTCATATACTCTTATCTGGACAAAATGACAAGGCAGAAAAGTTCACCATAAAAAAAAGAACAAGAGACAGTACCGAAGGCTAGGGACCTAATCAATACAGACATTGGTAATATGTCAGATCTAGAGTTCAGAATGATGATTCTCAAGGTTCTAGCAGGGCTCGAAAAAGGCATGGAAGATATTAGAGAAACCCTCTCTGGAGAGATAAAAGCCCTTTCTGGAGAACTAAAAGAACTAAAATCTAACCAACTTGAAATAAAAAAAGCTATTAATGAGGTGCAATCAAAAATGGAGGCTCTCACTGCTAGGATAATGAGGCAGAAGAAAGAATTAATGATATAGAAGACCAAATGACAAAGAATAAAGAAGCTGAGCAAAAGAGGGACAAAAGCTACTGGACCACGACAGGAGAATTTGAGAGATAAGTGACACCATAAGACGAAACAACATTAGAATAATTAGGATTCCAGAAGAAGAAGAAAGAGAGAGGGGAGCAGAAGGTATATTGGAGAGAATTATTGGAGAGAATTTCCCTAATATGGCAAAGGGAACAAGCATCAAAATCCAGGAGGTACAGAGAACCCCCCTCAAAATCAACAAGAATAGGTCCACACCCCATCACCTAATAGTAAAATTTACAAGTCTTAGTGACAAGAGAAAATCCTGAAAGCAGCCCAGGAAAAGAAGTCTGTAACATACAATGGTAAAAATATTAGATTGGCAGCAGACTTATCCACAGAGACCTGGCAGGCTAGAAAGAACTGGCAGGATAAACTCTAAACTCTCGTTTAAGCACTAAACAAGAAAAACATGCAGCCAAGAATACTATATCCAGGTAGGCTATCATTGAAAATAGAAGGAGAGATAAAAAGCTTCCAGGACAGACAAAAACTGAAAGAATTTGCAAACACCAAACCAGCTCTACAGGAAATATTGAAAGGGGTCCTCTAAGCAAAGAGAGAGCCTAAAAGTAGTAGATCAGAAAGGAACAGAGACAATACATAGTAAGAGTCACAGGCAATACAATGGCACTAAATTCATATCTCTCAATAGTTACCCTGAATGTTAATGGGCTAAATGCCCCAATCAGGGTATCAGAATGGATAAAAAAACAAAACCCATTATATATGTTGCCTACAAGAAAGTCATTTTAGACCCGAAGACAACTCCAGATTTAAAGTGAGGGGTGGGAAAACAATTTACCATGCTAATGGACATCAGAAGAAAGCAGGGGTGGCAATCTTTATATCAGATCAATTAGATTTTAAGCCAAAGACTATAATAAAAGATGAGGAAGGACACTATATCATACTCAAAGGATCTGTCCAAAAGAAGATCTAACAATTTTAAATATCTATGCCCCTAACATGGGAGCAGCCAACTATATAAACCAATTAATAACAAAATCAAAGAAACACATCGACAATAATACAATAATAGTAGGGGACTTTAACACTCCCCTCACTGAAATGGACAGATCATCCAAGCAAAAGATCAACAAGGAAATAAAGGCCTTAAATGACACACTGGACCAGATGGACATCACAGATATATTCAGAACGTTTCATCCCAAAGCAACAGAATACACATTCTTCTCTAGTGCACATGGAACATTCTCCAGAATAGATCACATCCTAGGTCCTAAATCAGGTCTCAACTGGTATCAAAAGATTGGGATTGTTCCCTGCATATTTTCAGACCACAATGCTCTGAAGCTAAAACTCAATCACAGGAGGAAATTTGGAAAGAACTCAAATACATAGAGACTAAACAGCATCCTTCTAAAGAATGAAAGGATCAACCAGGAAATTAAAGAAGAATTGAAAAAACTCATGGAAACAAATGATAATGAAAACACAACGGTTCGAAATCTGTGGGACACAGCAAAGGCAGTCCTGAGAGGAAAATCTATAGTGGTACAAGCCTTTCTCAAGAAACAAGAAAGGTCTCAAGTACACAACCTAACCCTACACCTAAAGGAGCTGGATAAAGAACAAGAAAGAAACCCTAAACCCAGCAGGAGAAGAGAAATCATAAAGATCAGAGCAGAAATCAATGAAATAGAAACGAAAAAAACCAATAGAACAAATCAATGAAACTAGGAGCTGGTTCTTTGAAAGAATTAATAAGATTGATAAACCCCTGGCCAAACTTATCAAAAAGAAAAGAGAAAGGACCCAAATAAGTTAAATCATGAATGAAAGAGGAGAGATCACAACTAGCACCAAAGAAATACAGACAATTATAAGAACATACTATGAGCAACTCTATGCCAACAAATTTGACAATCTAGAAGAAATTGATGCATTCCTAGAGACATATAAACTACCACAACTGAACCAGGAAGAAATAGAAAACCTGAACAGACCCATAACCAGTAAGGACATTGAAACAGTCATCAAAAATCTCCAAATGAAAAAAAGCCCAGGGCCAGATGGCTTCCCAGGGGAATTCTACCAAACATTTAAAGAAGAACTAATTCCTATTCTCCTGAAACTGTTCCAAAATATAGAAATGGAAGGAAAATTTCCAAACTCATTTTATGAGGCCAGCATCACCTTGATCCCAAAACCAGACAAGGATCCCATCAAAAAAGAGAACTACAGACCAATATCCTTGATGAACACAGATGCAAAAATTCTCACCAAAATACTCACCAATAGGATCCAACAGTACATTAAAAGGATTATTCACCACGACCAAGTGGGATTTATTCCAGGGCTGCAAGGTTGGTTCAACATCCGCAAATCAATCAATGTGATACAACACATTAATAAAAGAAAGAACAAGAACCATATGATACTCTCCATAGATGTTGAAAAAGCATTTGACAAAGTACAGCATCCATTCCTGATCAAAACTCTTCAAAGTGTAGGGATTGAGGGCACGTTCCTCAATATTATCAAAGCCATCTATGAAAAACCCACCGCAAATATCATTCTCAATGGAGAAAAACTGAAAGCTTTTCCGCTAAGGTCAGGAACACGGCAGGGATGTCCATTATCAGCACTGCTATTCAACATAGTACTAGAAGTCCTAGCCTCAGCAATCAGATAACAAAAGGGAATTAAAGGCATCCAAATCGGCAAAGAAGAAGTCAAACTATCACTCTTCGCAGATGATATGATACTATATGTGGAAAACCCAAAAGACTCCACTCCAAACCTGCTAGAACTTGTACAGGAATTCAGTAAAGTGTCGGGATATAAAATCAATGCACAGAAATCAGTTGCATTTCTCTACACCAACAACAAGACAGAAGAAAGAGAAATTAAGGAGTCCATCCCATTTACAATTGCACCCAAAACCATAAGATACCTAGGAATAAACCTAACCAAAGAGGCTAAGAATCTATACTCAGAAAACTATAAAGTACTCATGAAAGAAATTGAGGAAGACACAAAGAAATGGAAAAATGTTCCATGCTCCTGGACTGGAAGAACAAATATTGTGAAAATGTCTATGCTACCTAAAGCAATCTACACATTTAATGCAATCCGTATCAAAATCCCATCCATTTTTTTCCAAAGAAATGGAAAAAATAATCCTAAAATTTATATGGAACCAGAAAAGACCTCGAGTAGCCAAAGGAATATTGAAAAAGAAAGCCAAAGTTGGTGGCATCACAATTCCGGACTTCAAACTCTATTACAAAGCTGTCATCATCAAGACAGCATGGTACTGGCACAAAAACAGACACATAGATCAATGGAACAGAATAGAGAGCCCAGAAATAGACCCTCAACTCTATGATCAACTAATCTTCAACAAAGCAGGAAAGAATGTCCAATGGAAAAAAGACAGCCTCTTCAATAAATGGTGTTGGGAAAATTGGACGGCCACATGCAGAAAAATGAAATTGGACCATTTCCTTACACCACACACGAAAATAGACTCCAAATGGATGAAGGACCTCAATGTGAGAAAGGAATCCATCAAAATCCTTGAGGAGAACACAGGCAGCAACCTCTTTGACCTCAGCCACAGCAACTTCTTCCTAGGAACATTGCCAAAGATCAGGGAAGCAAGGGACTGATAACAGATCAATTCATAGGAAACAATGATCTTCCATCATAACAAAATGGGAAATATTAAGAAATTGAGAAAATAGATGGGCTATTTTAACACCAACTGAGGTCTAAAAGTTCAGGGTTGCAATGGGAAGTATCTGGATCTCTGCTTCATTCTTATTATGAAAATCTACTTTGATCAGTACTTTTTTGGGGAAAACATGTAGTAACATCTGGGCTGTCATACCAGAGAGCTTAGAATAATAGCAAAACACTCTCCCATTTATGGTAAATGAGGTTGGATATAAAATCATGATTTAAGTATGTATATGGATAACAGTATACGGAGGTGGTACCTGTCACTGTAGTAGAAGAACCATAGGGAAGAAGGACAAAGAAAAGGAGAGAAGATACCCATCTTAACAACATATATAAATGCTAACATTCATGTTTCAAGACTTCTGGTTAACCTCTACCATCTTTTCTACCTACGCCGTTTCCTGTAAGTCACAGGATTAGAAGACTCACAACACTTTACTTTTGCTATTTCTTGGTATTACTTCGAGGACTGCTTTTAGATTGGACAATGGAAGAGTTCATTTTTCTTGTCATGCCTGTGAGCTGCATTTGGATTGAAGCCTTCATAAAAGTCTATAGCAGAGACTCAACTGTTCATCCTATCTGATGATTGCCAAGGATAGGTGAGATTATTTGACAAGGAGGTTGTCAACATCAAGATCTTGACTGACAGAAAATCATTACAGTTTACAGAAAAAAATTTATAAAATATTGTCTTCATTTATGGTCTTTCCCATCAATATCCAAAACCAAACCTCAAAATGAAATAACTTTGTCAACAGCAACTCTCAAATCTGGTGAGATCAGCATTCAGTTTTTGAATAAAAGGCAACAATGAATTCACTGCTTACTGCAGGAAGGGTGAGTCATTTTGTTCAGGAATAGTCTCTGTGAGCATTGTAGTCTGCTGACCCTACAGAAATTTTTGGAAGTGCAGAACTCAGAGATTGGTTGATTTTCACACTAGCAGACTGTCTTTAGTGTTCACCCACTTTGAAGTATGTGACAGAATTTCACTTCTTTTTAAGGCTGAAAGATATTGCATTGTATGTATGTACCACATTTTGCTTAATCCACTCACCCATTGATAAACACTTAAAATTCCTCCCCCCTTTTGGATATTGTGAATAATGCTGCTACGAATATGCATATACAAGTGTCTATTCAAATTCCTGCTTTCAATTCATTTGGGTGTATAACCAGAAGCAGAATTGTTGGATTCTATGGTAATTAGATAGCTTATTCGAGTTTGAATTTTAAGAAGATACTTGATTCAGTTATAGGAAAATTTTAAAATATTTTGGAACAACTTGGATATTTGCATCTATTTTTTTAAGCTATAGATTTTATGAGCTCCAAACACAAATCAAGTGCAAATGACAACAATTTAGCATCAGTGATTTTTGAAGATTTAACATGCAGAAAAAAGCCTGAAATATGATGAAATGATATTTTGGATATATAAGCTTAATTGAAAGAAAAAAAGTGTTTGTTTTGTTTTGGTTTGGTTTGGTTTGGTTTTCTGTGGAAGAGTTCTCTTTTATTGGCACTCATGTGACTTGTGGTCCTGGAGGCCCACAGCAATAGTGACAGCAAAGGAGGCAGGACTGCCTAGTGAAGGCACCACACTCTTTCTCAGTTGGTGCCTGCTTGATCTAGCCTACCTGCTTCTTTCTCTGATTGATTTTTGTCTTAGAGAGAAATTACAGATATTTATATTATATATAATTATACTCTGTATTATATATGATTCTTATTCCCTAAAGAAAAATTCAAAATTATATAAACATCAAATTCAAAATTAAGAGGTAAACCAACACAAAAATGAATGCATTTGTATGCTACATTAAAAAACATTATGTGTGTAATATTTTAGGTAACAGTTGTTGCATTAATAAATAATCTTCTAAATTTTAATGGCTTACTCAAAGGAATTCCAGTTCTAACTTAATGTTTCAAGGATGTTAATCCAAATGGCAGGAAGTTTTCTTCCACGGTAGATAATTCTGGTACCCAGGACACTTCAGCAGAATTAGCTTGAAATGAAAGAAAAGCATCGATCACCTTATTTTAAATGTGTAGAACCAGAATTGACCAGTTAGTTTATACAGACATAAGACATACACTTTATGGGAAAATCAAAGGAGGAGATGAATCATGAGAGAATATGGACTCTGAGAAACAAACTGAGGGTTTTAGAGGGGAGGGAGTGGGGGGGATGGATTGGCCTTGGGATGGGTATTAAGGAGGGCATGTATTGCATGGAGCACTGGGTGTTATATGCAAACAATGAATCATGGAACACTACATCAAAAACTAATGATGTACTGTACAATGATTAACATAACATAATAAAAAAACCACTTTTTTATATGTACACACCCAGATATACACTATATTATTTTCTTTAAAAATGCAAAGTCAGGGGCACCTGGGTGGCTCAGTGGGTTAAGCCTCTGCCTTTGGCTTGGGTCATGATCTCAGGGTCCTGGGATCAAGCCCCGCATTGGGCTCTCTGCTCTGTGGGGAGCCTGCTTCTGCCTCTCTCTCTGTCTGCCTCTCTGCCTACTTGTGATCTCTCTCTCTCTGTCAAATAAATAAATAAAATCTTTAAAAATAAATAAAAATGCAAAATCAAATTGAAAAATAGAAGATGAAACAAAGTAAAAATAAAAATACTGTATAGAACTACTCACACGACACCACCTAGTTTCTTGGGTGGGCAGCGTGTGCTGAGAAAGTTGGTTTTCGTCTGTTTATCACTGACAAGAGGGGCACAAAATTTGGTGATTTGATGATCATCTCTTGATTTTTGTAATCTTCAATTTTATTAAAAATTAGCATTGGAATTGGTAAGATATTTGAGTTGCAGAGTTGAGTAAGTTGGAATTAAGTAAGCTTCGACCAATTGTCATCCACCAACAGGTATCTTGCTCTACCTTCAGGAAGAGAAGGGTGAGGTAAAGGTTTAGGTGAGGGGTGAGGTAAAGGTTTAGGGATATTTGTAGAAATATTAACTTATGGGGAGGGGATGTCCAGTAGTAAATAAGTGTTACTTCTGCCAAAAAGGAAAAAGAGAAGTAGGCTTTGGTCTTGTATCCTGCAGAACTATTATTTCTTGCACATTAACTAACCTGACATGTCTCTTCTGCTCAAAATCACTCTATACACTAAATGCTTTTTATTTCTCAATAGTACCTAATTCACAAGGGTGATAATGCTTTATTATTTATTTTGTTGTATATTTAATGCTTTTTATTTTTAAAATTCAAAGTCTAGGGTGCCTGGGTGGCTCAGTGGGTTAAAGCCTCTGCCTTCGGCTCGGGTCATGATCTCAGGGGCCTGGGATCGAGCCCCGCATCCGGCTCTCTGCTCAGCGGGGAGCCTGCTTACCCCCCTCTCTCTGCCTGCCTCTCTGCCTACTTGTTATCTCTGTCTAATAAATAAATAAAATCTTTAAAAAATAAAATAAAATAAAATTCAAGGTCTAGAGGAAGTTATTAAATGAAATGAAATTTTCCCTTTCTAACACTACTCTTTCACTGCATGGCTTGGTTTCCCATAAAATATCTTTCGAACGAAATTTGGTGCTACCTTCTGCAAGTAAAATTAAACACACACAAGTGAGTATTCAATGAATGTAAACCAATAGAGCCTTTTTTGTTTGCAAAAAACAGGATTATGTTCTTCATATTGCTTTGTATTGATATGCATCATTCTCTTAAAAGAACATATAACTTCTCATCAAATGGATTTCCATTATTTCCAGCAAAATGCTCTTGCAGGCAATGCAAAAGTAACTTTCAGTGTAGGGACTATTAATAGAGTTAATTAGTGAAAAAAACTGGTGATTTGGGTTTTGATAAATAGAAATCAAATTAGTTTGTTGTAGTTTTTTTCTTTGCCTGCTACAAATGAAGTGTTTATTAAGATTATTGTTTTTCTATAACTACTGACAGTGAGTATCAATAAACTTCCAAATTTTTGCTAGTCTGTTATTTGAGAAATGATATTTCAATGTTTTATGGGTTGTTATTTATTTGTGATTGCAGATATAGAGCATTATTCATGTACATACTTTTGTTTCTTGTAAGTCTGAGCATCAAAATATAAAACTTGATTTTAAATATCAACATTTAGTTTTTATTTTCAAAAGTGTATGAACTTATATTAATTTTGCACTAATTAAATTAGTAAAATTGAATTTTGTTTTCAAACTTTCAACATTTGGGAGAAAAATATAACTTTTTAATATCTTTACTATCTTTCTAGGACCATTATCTTTGGTAATATAGAAACTTTAATGAGGTTCCAATTTGCAAGAAAATTTTTTGTAAAGATTTTGGAATTTGTGACCCATCCCTTTAATTAAATGCTTCTAATAATGTACAATAAAATAAAAATCCAAAGGGTAACTTTGAACAATAATACTTTTATAATTAGTCTTTGGTTTATAAAATTTCATTGTTGCATCTGAATATTTCAACTTGAAAAATGCTTAATGTCACTAATCACCAGGGAAATGGAAATTAAAACCATAATAAGAAATCTTACTCCTGTCAGGATGGCTATTATTAAAAAAAAGAGAGAGAAAAGATAACAAGCACTGGCGAGGATGTGGAGAAATTTGAACCCTCGTGCACATAGTGGGAATGCAAACTGGGAGGTCACTATGGAAAACAGTATGGATATTCCTCAAAATATAAAAAATAGAACTGCCACGTTACCCAGAAATCTCACTTCTATGTAATTATACAAAAGAATTGAAAGCAGGATCTCAAGAGATATTAGCACTTCCATGTCCATTACAGCACTATTCATAGTAGCCAAGATATGAAAATAAGCTAAGTGTCCATCAATAGATGAAAGGATAAATAAAATGTCTCATTCATATACAGTGAATACTATTTCACCTTTAAAAAGAAGGGAATTCTGTAATATGTAACAGCTTGGATGAGCCTTGTGGACATTATGCTAAGTGAAATAAGCTAGTCACAAAGACAAACACTGCATGATTTCACTTGTATAAGGTATCTAAAATGGTCAAATCATAGACTCAAAGAGTGGAATGATGGTTGTCAGTGGTTGAGGGGAAGGAAGAGTGGGAAGTCACTAGTTACAGCAGAGTTCTAGAACTAGAACTAGTTAATGCTACTGTATTGCATATTTGAAATTTGCTAAGGGTGTAAATTTTTAAAGTTCTCATATAAGAAAAAGTTTCTGTAACTATGAATGGTGATGGGTGTTAACTAGACTTATTGTGATTGTTTGACAGTATATACAAACATCAAATCATTATGTTGTACACAGGAAATTAATATAATGTTTTTGGAAATTTGGAAATCTCAGTTAAGAAAGAAAGAAAGAAAGAAAGAAAGAAAGAAAGAAAGAAATGAACTCCAACTCATCGGAAGGAAAGAAGTTCTTTCTATTTTCTTCCAGAACATAGATTTTTTTTTTTCCACTTCCTTTCGGACTTTCTAGCCAAATAGGTAAACCCCAGCCCTGTCATTCCCACATGAATGCATAGGGGAGGATCATCCTATAGTCCAACCATGACAGCCATTATCTGAACCAGCTGTTAGGAAACATGGCCTATATACACTGTACATTTCCCAAGGAATTTTATCATTTGGGTTTGAGGTAATAAAATCCCCTTATTCTCCATGTATGGGCTGCTATTTCAGTTTTTAATCACTGGGTGGAGATAAGTTACATCATCTAGAAAAGAAGAATAAAACACATAAATGGCTGGGATTTAATTTCCTAGCAATGTGGAAAATTATGAGTTGACAGTAACCTGGCAGCCTTATTCCCTTTCCTCAGATATCCTTCTGCTCCCCCCCTTCTTCTTCTTCTGGGACCCCAATAATTTTAATACGGTTTTCCTTTATGGTATTGCCAATTTCTTAAAACCTCCCCTCCTGGTCCATTAGGTGTTTTTCTCTTGTTTCCTCACCTTCTTTCTTTTCCATCATTTTGTCTTCTATGTCACTGACTCTCTTCTGCCTCATTTACCCTAGCTGTTAGAGCATCCATTTTAGACTGCATCTCTTTTAAAGCATTTTAAATTTTGGCCTGATTAGATTTTATTTCCACACTAAGAGGTTCTATAATGTCTTTTATGCTTTTTTTCCAAGCCCAGCTAGTAACTTTATAATCATTATTCTGAATTCAATTAGTGACTTTTTACTTATATCCATATCAATTAGATCTATGGCAGAGAATATTACTTCTGGTTTTCTTTTTTCTGTGAATTTCTCCTTCTAGTCATTTTGTTCAGAAAAGAATAGATGAATGAGAGAACAAAATAAAAAATATCAACCAAGACCCCAGAGAAATTCACACTAGACAAATTTGAAGAGGTTAGAAACCAAAACAAGAGGGGAAAAAAGGTGGGGGTGAAGGGGAGCATATAATCTCACAAGTGGACCAAATGGGTGGTCCACTTGGTCCTGGGTGTATTTGGTTTATTAGAAAATACTGAAAAAAAATTATAAAGAAAAGAAAGAATATATTATATATATATATATATAATTTAGAAATATAGAAAATATACTCTATATATATGTATATATGTAAGTGAAAGGAAGCCAAAAAAGAAGACAATATCTACAAATGTAAATATAAAAATGAAAATTTAAGAAAGACATAAAAACAAAGAGTTGATAAAATAAGAAACTAGTTGAAAAGGAAGAAAAAGGAAGAGGTAAGAGAGAAATTTAAACTGAAAGACTAAAGACTCATGAGAAAAAACCCTTCAATTCTTTATGCTATTTTCCCCTAACTTATGAGTTTTTCAGTTCTGAGTGACCCATAAACTTACTATTCAACTGATGTTTCTGTGGATCTCCTGGCGAGGGGCCTGCCGCACTGATTCTTAGCTGTCTTTGCTGGGGTGCAGTTGCACCACCCCTTGCCTGGGCGTCAGGCTCAGTGTAAGTTACTTCCAGTTGTTCTTTGTGGCTTTCTTTCCTGAAGGTTTTCTCATGACTTAAAAGGATGTAAAAAAAAATTAAAATGGCACCACCCGATTTCTAGTTTCCAGCCTGGGAGGTGAATGATAGCAGTCTCCACTCTTCAGTGCACCCTCAGGGAAAAGCAGTCAATCTCTTTTGTGGGCACCAAACTCCGCTGACTTCTGCAGGGCACAACCACACCACTCCTCCCAGGGGAGGGAGGATGATCTTACCTAGGCTCCATTGCTCACTAGCCCCCTGCCCAGGAGCAGTTTCCCAATCCCATATGCACCCATGTCACTCCTCCTGGGGAAAGGAGGAGGATTCCCCCATTTCTGCTGCTTTCAGGACCCCTACTTGGACAGTGGTCACCCGATCATTCCCTGGTTTCTGATTTATGGCAGCACCTAGCTGAGAGGCCTCTTCCAGGCTCAGTAATTATAGCCAGCTTTCCTGCTCTAAAGTTTATGAATTCTGCTACACAAGGAACCCCATTCTTTCTGTGACCCCAAGGATCCTGAGACCACACTGTCCCACCTAGGATTCTACCCTGCTTTGCCATCTGAGCACATTTCAGGCAGGGATGTCCCTCACAGGAGCAGACTTCTAAAAGTTCTGATTTTTCATTCCACGGCTATATCACTTTCTCGTAGCCAGCTTACAGAAACTCCCTCCCCCTGCAACTTATCTTCTGACATATCCTGTCATATCCACACCTCTTACCTTGCAAAAAGTGGTCACTTTTCTATTTGTAGAATTGCAGAAATTCTTTTCTTAGATCTCAGGTTGAATTCACAGGTATTCAGAATGAGATGATAGATAACTAGCCGAATTCAAGGGACCCGACGAAACACAGGTCCCCTATTCTTCCATCATCTTCTCTCCATACTATCATATTTTTAGCAAAGAGCCATAATAATGGGAGATTAAAGCATAAAGAAAAAGAAGACTATGGCTAGATTTAAAGGCAGTTTGACAGATCAGTCAGCTTTTACCTTGGAAATCAAGGACCTGGATCATAGAAATCCAAGAACTAGTTGAGTGAAATAAAGAAATATCAAGCAAGTATATTGTACACCCCAAACTAATTTAACATTGCATGTCAAATACACTTCAGTTAAAAAAAAAGAAAAAGAAAAACCAGGATATATTCTGAGGATAAAATTTGTGAAAAATTGACATAACTGAAGCCATCTTAAAACAGAGTTGGAGAGAACACCATGAAGAAACTATCCTACCCATTTTTGAACTGAGCCAAAACCTTTGGACTGGGCTAAACGGCAATTGTTTTAGGCAATTGTGTGAAAAGTCAACAGGACATTAACCATCTTGAATCCTAAATCTGTTGATTGTGGTCTTTCTGAAGACAGAGTAATTAAATAATGCAGACCAGGAATAGTTTCATTTGATAACACACACAGAATAGTCAATTTGTGTGTCACCAAAAGTGGCTCGGCCTCTTAGTACCAATAGACAACTTTTTTTCCCCTTTTATCCAAATCATGTAGTTGTCCCCTTTCTCTTTTTCATAAAACTCCTGTTTTCACCCCAGAGGAAGATAACTTTTCTGGTTACTGCGAAAATCCATACTTCCCAAATTGCAATTCTTTAATCCCAAATAAATGCTCTTTGCCTCTCATTTCAGCTCTTCATTTTCAGGTTGACAGCTTCATAGGTAAAACATAGGTAAAAAGAACTCTCTCTCTTCTCTCTCAGCCTCTGTTGATTCTTAAGGAATGTAACAGACCACCATCCCGCCCAAAATGTGATTCAAACAGTAATGACATTTCACTGTGAAAGACAATGAGACCTAGTGTAGCAAAACATTGATCAGAGTATGAGATCTTTTGAAAAATCAGGCACTGATATGTACAAACCTGCAGTGATCCTCTTGGGTAAATACTTGTTTTTCACAAAGAATATTAAGAGTTCTTTTTTTCTAATTAGTGTACAGTGTTGATCTAAAACCCAACATTGTTTGTTAGGAAGGTTCTTTGCCAACATAAGAAAAAAAGAAGAATTTGTAGAATAAATGGAATGAAGAGCACTCCTTCAACACAAGTGCTTAGTTTTCAGTTTTGGGTGGGAAGAGACGACCTATTCATATACGTATTTTCACCCTGGAAACAAACCTCTTAACTAGTGGTAATTAAGCCAAGCAGGATAACAATTATGAAGGAGCTATCATCACTGATGTGTGGTAGGAGCTGAGTTTTAATGCTTCATTTCCATCTGTCTGTATTATTTAAGGGAAGACTCATTTATGCTTCAATACCAGAGAATTGAATATATTTTATTTTTAAAAGAACCATTTTGGAAGGGGAGGTGAACCATGAGAGACTATGGACTCTGAAAAACAATCTGAGGGTTTTGAAGGGGCGGAGGGTGGGAGATTGGGGGAGCCAGGTAGTGGGTATTAGAGAGGGCACGAATTGCATGGAGCACTGGGTGCGGTGCAAAAACGATGAATACTGTTAGGCTGAAAAGAAATAAAAAATTAAAAAAAAAAGAAATAAGAACCATTTACTGGTCCAAGTGGTTGGTTGAACTGAATTTTTAACTAAATTCTCATTGAAATTCTAAAGGAAATGAAATTAGGGAAATCAGAGAAAGATGACTTCAAGCAATATCTGGAAGATATGATATTGATGAATCTAACTTGGTGAATGACAAGCCACCCAGCAGTTCAGCAGCCCACCTGGAGAGTCAATGGACAGTTTTCAGAGGGATCTGAAACACAGTTAACATGTAGGGAATGCAGACAAGCCTACCCTGAAGCTGGGTAGGTGATGAGTGAAGAAGAGAAAGGGAGTTCTCAACCTTGCCCTATACATACCATATGGAAGTGCATGGATGCTGACATAGGGCTCACAGGCTATCATCCCCATTTTGCATTTGGCACAGAAGACATACAAATAAATGAAACCAGTACCAAATATTTGTTTAAAGGATAAAGCAAAAGGAAAAACAAACTGAATTGTACACATTTAGGCTGTGAAGAATACAGTATAAACAAGATGAGATTACATAATTGCCTGCTCTTGTTCAATATTATTTAGGAAGTTTTAACCAAAGAAGAAAGGGAGGGAAGGATGCTGGGAGGGTGAGAGAGGAAGGAAATCAATAGGGTTTAAATATGGAAAAGAAAGAATCAAATTTATGATTATTTACCAGTGATAAGATCATGTACCTGGGAAGTCAAAGATAATAAAAGAAACATTAACACAGATGAAAGAGTTTAAACAGCCACTGCTTCCTAGAATCAAAATGGAAAAGTTAAGGCTTTCCTGGATTTGAGGGGAAAAACAGATAAACCCAAAGAAAGAAATCAGAAAACTAAACAAAATATGTAGCAATGGTGAAATAACAGATAAATGGAACAGAAAAAGATTTTAAAAATTGGCCCAAGTATGTGAAACAATTTGCTATAGGATAAAAGTGGTGCTTAAAATCAGTTTGATCTTTCAATAAACTTTAGACTATATAACTAAAAATCATGGTAGATCACTACTTCAAAAAATTAATCATGTATCAATGCAAAAAAACTGAATTTTTGATAATTCAGAGAGTTTGAAAAATATATAATCATAAAAATACTAGAATAAATCCTGATGAATAACCCTAAGTTAGAAGACCCTTTGAAGTTAATGTCACCAAAGGTAGAAAACAATTATGATCTGCTCAAGATTCTTTTTTTCATTAAAACAAAACAGGAAACATGGAAGTAAATTTGGAAAATGATGTGGAAACCTGTTGAAATCCAGGATTTAGTGGCTGTTCTTAGTATGTTGGGGCTCTTCTCATTGCAATTGAATTAAGATTTTGTTTTGTATTCTCCAGGAGATTCAAACAGAGGGAGCAATTCAGGAAAATTCAGGTATAGTCTTTCAGATATATAGTTCTCAGTTTTGGTCCAAATATGGTGCTGCTATAATATTCCCAGAATACTTGGTCCAGGAGCCATGCAAGGAAGCCTTGTAAAATGTGTTATTTAGATAAGCAGTGATTTCTGGTTGTTAGGAAAATCGAGCCAGCTCTAGTACGTCTGCTGTCAGAAGAAACCAGAGCACAAAAGGTATCTCTAGGAACTTGTGTTATTCACAAATTTCTAGAAGTATGTTTCTATTTATCTCTTGAATATTAATGTAATTGTGCATTCCCCAGAGGTCTGGCTGCATAAAGATCAAGGTGTCCAAGAGCTGGTTTAGAAGAGGATTGGTGAAACTTACCAGTAGTCCTTCATGACACAGCAGCAAGGGTGAGGAAAACCTGTTAGAAATGTAGTAATCCAGTTTTCTTCTTCCTGGCACACACTGGAAAAGCCCAAGAGGAAATAAATGGTACCTGACTAATAGAGTGTTGTGTTAAAGTATATAATATGGTTCCATGGACTAACTGTGGAAAAGAGGGAAGATAGACTCCCATATTTTTTTAAAAGATTTTATTCATTTATTTGAGAGAGAGCACCCATGCGTTGGGGAGGGTTACAAAGGGAGAAGGAGAAGCAGACTCCACTGAGCAGGGAGTCCAACAACACAGACGAAGGGATCCCAGGACCCCAGGATAATGACCTGAGCCAAAGGCAGATGCTAAAACCAACCCAGGTGTCCCTAGACTCCCATATTGAACAATGTCTTTCTTTATCACACACTTGGAGTCTAGAGGAATGTGTTAAACAATCCTTGGATTCAGGTTTGAATCACATCTTCAACTTCAATATACCTGAAGTACTTTTCTACTCTGTACAAACCATGTCCAGTCCCAAAGGACTTGGGACTTTGGGTTTTAAGGCTACTCAACATGGATGCTACCCTTGTAATTACTAGAGAATAAGGAAACTTCCTCTCTGGTTCCATTGACCATAATTCCGTATGTCCCTTGATTCCTCTGCTTCCTTCCAGGTTCATCCCTCTTCTCCTCAGCCTTCCCTGGTACAAGTTGTCAAGTGTTCCATTTCATCAATTTCCAAGGACCTAGAGTTATGGGTGGAGCAGTGGGAGAGCAAGTAAGGACAAAAAATGGCCTCTTTATAGTATAATTCCCGAGTTTTTATGCAAAAATTATCTCTGCCTCTTCCTCTGATTTACATTGCATTTCCTAAAGTTAACTTTCTATCCTAGGTTTGTCTTACACTTGTTTCCAGGAAAAAAGCTAGGTATGGGAAAAATGAATCATCACCTGTTGCAAAAGCCCTAATCTCAGTCTCTGGGAACTAGAACAATAGTTCAGTGGATAGACTGGTCTCTCCATTGTACAATACCTTGGTGAAGAATAATCTTCACATCTTGGTAGAAGACAGAGTACATGGGGTTCCAGGGACTTAATATGGAAGAAAAGATAGATATGGGATAGAAATATTTGTGCCTGCAGGAAGCATGGTAGATTTTACAAAAGTATGGTTTACAAGTTTTCCTGAAGGAGGTAGTCTTGTGGGTTTCCGGCAAGAAACATAGTATTGCGGAAAATATGGGAAATGGATATGGAGATCAAGACAATTTTGTGATGTCTCCCATACAAAGATCCACAGGGGAGTTTTTATCAGTATCAGGACCCTCATCTAAAGGCACCGATTGGCAGAGTCGATCTTACACAGAGGGACACCAAGGCCATATTGCATCAGAGATGTGGTTCCTAAAATGGATTAGAATACACCCTCACCCTGTTCCCATTCCCTGTTTCAAATTATCCTACAGAAGGTCTGGGGAAAGAAGCCATTGTGGTTTCCATCATAAACCCAACTCCGCTAAAGCCTGGGATCTTGTCAGTATTGTCAGTGGACCTGATAAATCTCTCCTTTCAAATATTGGCCCTCGGGGTGCCTGGGTGACTCAGTTGGTTGTGCATCTGCCTTTGACTCAGGTCATGATCCCAGGGACCTGCGATCAAGCCACGCGTCCAGCTCCCCGCTCAGCGAGGACCCTGCTTCTCCCTCTCCTTCTGCCTGCTGCTCCCCTGCTGGTGATTGATCTCTCTCTCTCTCTCCTTGTCAAATGGATAAAAAAATATAGATAGATAGATATAGATGATATAGATATAGATATAGATATAGATATAGATATAGATAGATATAGATATAGATATACACACATATATATATTGGCCCTCATGAGGAGGAGTCGGAGGCCCTTGTGTTTCTAAACCTTCAGCTTAGTTAGGAAGGGCGAGGCACAGCTAACCCAGACAAGGAAAACCCACCATACCAGAGCATGGAGAAGGACTCTGACAGTGTGATAAAGATGAGCAGATAATCCCAAGCTCTTCAGTACATCTGCTTAGATCTTATTCTAGCCATACCTGAGCTGACTTGTCTCTCGTGTCCCTGAATAATTTGCCTAACTGTTTCTGGTCACTGCCAAGAACAGGCTAATCTATGTCTTGCTATAAAATATTGGCAAATAATGGTGCTCACTTTATTTTAATTGTAAGTTATGGAAAATACCTAGAGGATGGTCAGGAATCTTACATCTTGCTTGGACACAGAAAGGCTCTCCAGTGTATTTTCCCCTATCAGGAGAATATGACTAAATGCCATTCTTTTGGGTTTCTCGAGGTGTTGAGCTCTGAGTATGTGTATGTGAATATTGATTTCTGATAAATCTCAGGTGATTTCTTGCTCACTTCCAAATTTCTCTTGGAGGGAATGGGGTAGAAATGAAGATATTGCAAGAGCTGCTGCTTTCTATATCCCAAGGAAACATTTTTAAAATTTTTATTAAGGTGATACATTTTTAAAGAACTGCAAGGATAACAGATGATTCTGTGATAAAACAGATTTATTTAATGAAATACATTATCATCCAAACATTTATATCAACTAAAAATATATTGATGATGCATGTACATATTTCCTATTTAAGGCATCTTTAAAAAACCTTCAACTTTCTTTTGACACTAATGAGATTTACATTCAAAATATATCAACTTCTAAATGTTGCAAACAAGGACATTCCTTAGCTCTTAGATTATCTATGCCACAAATAACTGTTCCCTTACTGACATTTAATACAGGTATTGGTAATTAAACTAATTGTAGCAAGCTAGAGTAACATCTTTTTTTCACCTGGGGCAGGATAAAAAATTATGTCCACACATCATAAAGTATCATTACCTCAAGGAAAGAGAACACTATGTACAAGTTACCTGCTTTCTCTTTTTTCTCCTTGCTATCTAATAATATCAAGATTTTAAAGACCTAATCAAATGACAAGATAAAAGAATATTAGACAGATACTAGGCTTCTAGTGCATGGTATGATGAATTCTCTGCATGTAAAAGCTCTCAGTACATGTCTAGTCCTCCAGGGAAAATTTATTGATCACATACACTATGAAATATTATTTCTTCAATATAAATATAAGTTGTTACTAAAAATCATCAGGTGATGTTGAGCTAGATATAATCTTTAAAATATTCAAATCAAACAATCAATTTTTTATATAAAGCTGTCAGGTATCACATTAAAATTGTGCTGCACTGTGGAGAAATGATAAATGTTAGAATCCTGCTCTTATAATTCCCACATTTATAAAAGGGAATAGCATTGCTGCATTGTATCAAAATTGTTGGCGGACAGGTGGATTCAGAACCAAGTTGGCTGGCCAGTTCTGCGCCTTGTGGCTCCCTCTCTCCTATCCTAGCTGTGAACTGCAAAGCAGCTCCAGTGCCATCTGTGGGATAAGTGAGCACATCCTCAGGAAGGGCCCCTAGCACTTACCTACTTTTAACTTCATCGTTAGCAATTATTTACTTCCCAGAAAGAAGGCTCACATATCAACCACAGTGTTGCAAACCTTGAAATCTGGCTCATTTTATTCTGCAGCAGCAAGCAAATGCCTATTTTCTGCAAGAGAATGTATGCCAATGTTTTTTAAATTTAAAAGTTACTATCAACATCAGCACTGGAAAGCTGGTTTCTAGAATGTTAATTGGAATGATCCTTTAAATGTGTTCTATTTTCTTTGTTGGGCTGATAAAATATGTAAACATGTAATTGTAAATATATTTCCAATTTATAATACCTATTTAAAGACTGCATTAAGCAAAATAAAATATCCTCAGTTATTACATAGGGTGATATATGTAAAAGGATGAGATTCTTCTGATTATTTCTAGATGGTACAACAAAAACCTAAATATAATATATTCTTTTTTTTCCCTGTTTTCTGTTTTACATTCTTTCCAAATTGTATCTTAATGATTGCCCTATGTCTAATCATAATTAATATTTATTTAAAGACGTGGCCCAATAGTGACCTAGACAAGTCATTTATCCTCCCTGTTTTCAGTTTCCTCATCTATAAAATGTAAATAGTAAGTGTACCTACCTAGCTGTGATGTTGAGTCAAGCGAACAAACGTAAGCCTTTAGAGAAATCCTTGACACTGGTATGTTTGGTACTATTATTATTTGCCAGATACTCTATCAGACACTTTGATATAAAATATGTATACATGTGTATGTTTTCCAAATTTTAACTTTCCCAAGATCAAAAAATGAGACTTGAGCTAATATCTGCATAACTCCAAACTACATGGACTTAATTCCCAGGCACATGGCCTCTCAGTGTGATGTGCTGGGGCTCCTTAAGCATTCAATCTCCAATAACCACTCTGCACTTCAACATTTATTAAGCGCCTACCATGAACCAAAAAGGACAGTAGTTTTAGGGAACATTCTCAGCTTCTACGGAGAGAGGCAGATTCTGCCAGCAAGGAAAACAGGTGGAATAAGATAACCCTTAGGCAAGGCATTCTGAGTGGCAGCACATTCCCCCAAAAATAGTTCTTTGGGTTTTTTTTCCTAAAACCTATGTTGGGGTGGGAGGGGCAGAGGGAGCTGGGAGAAAAAATCCTAAGCAGATTCTGAGGCTGAGCGCAGAGCCCAATGAGGAGCTCCATCCCACGACCCCGAGATCATAACAGGATTGGTAACCAAGAGCCGGGCACTCAACAGACTGCACCATCCAGGTGTCCTTACTAGTTTATTTAGTATGGATGCTTTCTTAAATCAAAGAAATACATGGATCACTAGTATGGAATTTCAAAAACCCAAGCACATAAGACACCAATTTTTGAGAAACAGTAAGACCTTCTCATTTTCCTTGAAATCTCTCCATATTCAGAATGTAGTCACAGGGCTCACTTGCCAGCAATTCTAGGTTAACATTCTCCTACATCATGGAGCTCTCTCCCCATCCCATAGGCCACATGGTTTGAATGGGAGCTGTTACGTTATTTCAAATCTGACCTCCAAGCCCCAACATCTCCTGTGATATTAACAAGTCCAGGATTCCGCCCCAGACTCAATCTGGGTCAGTCATGGCACTGTGGGCTTTTTGCCTTGACTGAATACACCAAGGGTAGTCCTATGACCTAAAAAGAGTAACTCAGTATCCTTTCCTGGGGCTTTATTCAAATTAGAATTGGGGAAAGCCAGCCAGTGCCTCCTAGTAGAAAGAGAAGCAACATATGGAACACAGGTGCTAGGGAGCAGGGCAAGAAGGCAGCCTCTAATAGGAAGAAAATGAAGCTTAAAAACAGAGAAGCAGAGGCAAGAGGCTGGGATAGAGAGTCCTGGAAGTGTTCATGGCTCAAAGATTGTTAAAAACTCTCTAATCACATTGGACAACAAGGTGTCCCTCCACTAGATCCCCCTTTTTGCCCTAGGTAGTTTGCACTATCGTCACTTTAACGAAAGGAACTCTTACTAACCCAGGTAATTGCTCACTCTATCAAAAGTGTACCTGAGTGTAAATTGTTATCCCATAATCTGTTTGGGTTTAATTCTCACAGTATGTGGGTGTAATACCAAAAAAGACTCACCCAAAAGGTAAAACAAGGAGTTAATATGTTCAAAGCTTATGGTTCATCAGGATGAATTAGAATGTTGAAGGGATGCATGCCCCCAACAACGCCAAGCACTTTGCAAATGAGTGCATGGCTTCAAGAAGCACTTCGATGGCACTGTAAGACTAAGCACTCCAAATGTTCTGCTCCTTGGAATTTTATTAGTTTAGAGATTAGGTGAGTCAGAGTGACTTGACTTCATTAATTTATAAAGGTCCCAATTTCAATCCCTGTACACCAATTATTAAACATATATTTCCCAGATATGTGAACTCAGAAATTCAAGACTAAAGGGATTTCAGTAGACTTAGTTCTTGTGTGAAATCAATCCTAAAGCAATAAACCAATTCAGATGATCTCTTCCTCTGGTTCTCTCTCTCTTCTTCTTTTGTTCCAATGGAAATAATGTAGGATCGTGAGATTCCATTATACCAATGTGCTGCCTGCAAAAGCAGAGTCCTAAAATAAGGATGTGGCTGAGACATAGGACCAGAGAGGAAATGGAGATTCATTTATTAGTTTTATGCCTCTTAAACACAGAAAGAACATACTCTAAACTAATTAAGAACAGTATGGAATCTTTCCTCTACTGGTGAATATACAGATCAAATTTCAGTTAGCTGATATGTGTAAGAATAACATTAAAAATAAAAGTATGGTTTAAAAAACACTGATTTTTAATTACTGAAAAAATTTCTATTCATTCACTTTTTCTGCATCATTGCAGTAAAGTGTACTATGGGTTCAAAATGATTTTTTAAAAATTATTGGTAGACCAGGACTGAGACTGACCCTCCCCACCCCATACACAAAAGGGTCACTTCTCACAAACAAGTGTGACTTCCTAAATTCTTCATTTGTGGGAATGGCCCCAGTACTTTACACTTCTCAAAAGATCACAGTATTAGGTGTGTCTATGAAATGCTACTTCCCTCTACCCACTATTAGTTAATGCAGTCAATTTACTTTCTTGTCCCATTTGATTTTTTTTTATTTATTTATTTGACAGAGAGAGAGAGATCACAAGTAGATAGAGAGGCAGACAGAGAGAAAGGGGGAAGCAGGATCCCTGCTGAGCAGAGAGCCTAATGTGTGGCTCGATCCCAGGACCCTGGGATCATGACCTGAGCCGAAGGCAGAGGCTTTAATCCACTGAGCCACCCAGGTGCCCCCCATTTGATTTTTTTTCTTTTTCTTTGCTTTTGTAACTATTTTCCTAAACAATATACTAGTGATTAGATTGGATATCATCAATTCCTTGCTTATTCTGGTTTCATCTTCTGAAAATTTATTATGCACTTTGATTATCAGGTAATTTCTGCTTTTTTCTTTCAGTACCAATAGCATATGTCTGTGGCTTTCATATTAAAACAAAACTCAGGTTAGTATTTGAAAGCTCCATCAATTCTTTTTTATTTATTCAAACATTCTTTTATTTTTCATGTATTCATCCAAACAAGACTATAATTGAGTGTTTACCAAAACTTCTGTCCTGGGTCCTAGGGATGCAGCTATTATAGAAAAAAAGCTCTACCATCATGGAGCTCCCACACTGGTGTAGGAAGGCAGACAAGAAACAAAGAAACTAATAGAGCATGTGATGGATGGAGATAAGTGATATGAAGAAAAAAACAAAGCAGGAAAAAAAGGATAGAGATTACTGTGTGGGTACACATTTACACAAAGAAGTCAAAGAATATCCTGACAGTCAAAGGTGACATTGGAAAAAAGAGCAGTAAGAGGTGGAGAGCTGAGGCAGGCAGTGGTTTGGGGGAAGAGCATTCTTTTTTTTTTTTTTTTTTTTTTAAAGATTTTATTTATTTATTTGACAGAGAGAGATCACAAGTAGACAGAGAGGCAGGCAGAGAGAGAGAGAGAGAGAGAGAGAGAGAAGCAGGCTCCCTGCTGAGCAGAAAGCCCGATGCGGGACTCGATCCCAGGACCCTGAGATCACGACCTGAGCCGAAGGCAGCGGCTTAACCCACTGAGCCACCCAGGCGCCCCGGGAAGAGCATTCTTGACAAAAGAAACAATGCTCCAAAAATCATGAGTCACGAGTGCATTTCAGTGTTTGAGGAAGAGCAAGGAGGCCATTGTGGAAGGGGTTAGTGGGAGGAGAGGAGGAAAGAGGGAGTGAGATCTAATACAACTAGATCCTGTCAGCTGTGTGAGCCACATGTATATATGCTGTGGGTTTTACTCTGAGAGAGATAGCAAGCCATTTTAAGTTTGAGCAGAGGAGAAACATGATCTGACTTTTAATTGAAAAGATGCTTCTGGTCATGATGTGGACATTACTTAAATCAGAAAGAGAGCAAGTGTAGAAGTATTTCCTTTTCCAAGAGTTAGAGGGTAGATTCAGTCTGTGGATGAGGCCCTGGGAAAACCTACATACAAAAGCTTCATTTCAGCACTGGAAGTCACCAACCCCCTGGCCAGAGTAGTCTCTCTCCTGAAAGAGAGCAACACTGACAAACTTGACACTGAAGCATTCATTATCAAGTGTGGACCCAAGGACAGGAAACACACACACACACACGTAGAAAGACAAATCAGGTATGTATTCTGTCATTTCTGTTTAATGAGTTTTAAAAATCTTAGTTGACTGTCCGTATTTATTTTTAAATGTTCTGGATTTTGGTTATAAATCAGCAAGACATATTGCTCTAAATTTCATGTAATTAGGTTATATAGGGTAATAACAAAGGAGCCATATAAATTTAATGTCTGTTTATTGATTTCATAATGATTTATGATGGCTTAATATAATTTTCTTTAGATCCTAAAATTTAAAAACTCAAGAATTATTAATCAAGCAAAATAATCATAGCATTGATTTGAATTTAAAGTTAGAATGCATGGATAAAATCCTAACAAATGAGCATAAATCAAAAATATCAGAAACAAGAAAACTATATGGTTATGATCATATTAAAATTTTGAAATTACTGTTGCTCAACAAATTAGAATTGTTCATCTTTAGTTCACTAATTAAACATTGGGAACTCTCAGAAATGTTGGATTAAAGATTTCAAGAATTATTTGAAAAAGCTCTAGAACTTGCTTCCTTGCATGATGTGTCCTCATTAAAATTTTCCATGCAGTCAATGAAAATAAACCTGGAAAAGATATAAAATTATTACATGTAAATTCAAGTTAATACTTAATTGTTAAAATGTTTATTTTAAATAAAACTATTTTCACATAAAAATTACATATTTGTTACTTGATAATTATACATATGAAGTTTTTAAATTTAAAATTTATTGACAAACTCATATAAAAATCAATAAGAAATACAAATAATCAGAAAACTAGGGAAAGTACACAAACGCATCAAAAGAATTGTAAATTCATCAACAAAACTAACAGGCAACCTACACAATGGGAGAAGATATTTGCAAATGATGTATCAGATAACCCAAAAACCAAATAATCTAGTCAAGAAATGGGCGGAAGACATGAACAGACATTTCTCCAAAGAAGGCATACAACTGGCTAACAGACACATGAAAAAATGTTCAACATCCCTAACCATCAGGAAAATACAGATCAAAACTACAATGAGATACCACTTCACACCAGTCAAAATGGCTAAAATGAACAAGTCAGGAAACAACAAATGTTGGCGAGGTTGTGGAGAGAGGGGAACACTCTTACACTGTTGGTGGGAATGCAAGCTGGTACAGCCATTCTGGAAAACACTATGGAGGTTCCTCAAGAAGTTAAAAATAGAGCTACCCTATGACCCAGAAATGGCACTACTGGGTATTTATCCCAAAGATACAGATATAGTGAAAAAAAGAGCCACATGCACCCCAATGTTCATAGCAGCAATGTCTGTGGTAGCCAAACTGAAAGGAGCTGAGATCTTCTTCAACTGATGAATGGGTAAAGACATAGTTCATGTATACAATGGAATATTACTCAGCCACCAAAAAGGATGAAATCCTACCATTTAAAATTTTTACAGTGACATGGAGGAACTGGAGGGTATTATGCTGAGTGAAATAAGTCAATCAGAGAACAATTATCATATGTTTTCACTCATATGTGGAATGTAATAAACAGTGCAGAGGATCATAGGGAAAGAGAGGGAAAACTGAATGAGAAGAAATCAGAGAAGGAGACAAACCATTATAGACTCTTAACTACAGGAAACAAACTGAGGGCTGCTGGAAGGATAAGCGGGTGGGGGGATGGGATAAATTAGGTGATGGGCATTAAGAAGGGCACATGTTGTGATGAGCACTGGGTGTTATATGCAACTGATGACTTATTGAACTCTATATCTGTAACTAATGATGTACCATATGTTGGCTAATGAATTTAAGTTAAAAAAACAAAGAACTATAAATTAATACAACAGTGCAGTAGCATTTTCTACATAAGAAACTAATGTAAGTTACAGAAATTGCTATATGATAGTGATTTAGAGAAAACAAAAACCTTAATTCAGTTTTATGACAAAAATGAAACTCCTGAAAACTATTTTAAGTGCCACTCAGCAATATATAACTCATTGACTTTAATTCATTTCCTCTCTACAAATTTATTGGTAAAATCATAAACTCTGCCAAGAAAAACATACATAAAATGCCATTGTTACATTATTACCATCAGTTTATAACAGAAAATAATGCCTACAGTTATAGTAAATTTATTAAATGAAACATTACATATCCGTTAAACAGAATGAGTTGGATCAATATATCCTGATATCCAAGAGTTTGAAGAAAGTTTTCTAGTAAAAAACTGGAGTGCAAAGCAGTGAGTATGATTTCATTTGTGCAAACAGCACAGGTCTTATTTATCCATTTATATATTTATGTTGAAACACAATTTGCACCACTTTTAAAAACTGGGTGAAGAGCCAAGAGGTATAAATGAAGACAGGTGGGGAAGAAGACTTTAATTTTCATTTAATGTATCAATGCACTTAGACTTTTTAAGTTTGACTATATTATAGTTTAAGATAAGTCAGTAAAAGTAACAGTAATTTAAATGCTTTTAAAATAGAGAAAAAATAAAAGTTTTTAAAATGATTTTTGAAGAGAAGAAATATTTCAGGTTAGATCTGTTAACATACGAGAGTTAATGGTTTGAAAGTGTCCAGAACGCTTGGTCCCATATCTACTTCTGTTTTCTTCCTACACTCTGGAGATGGGAAGATTAATTTCCATGAAGAGCTATTATCATTAACATCGTTTAATTCTTTCCATGGAGATGGAGCATGTTACCTGATTGGTGGGTGAGAGAATTTGGCTCATGTTTCTCAGTTGGCTAGAGCTAATCTGTTATAAAGTCCCAAGAACCAAAATAGCTCTTTTCTCTTCTTTCTGTTTAAACTAGTGAGGAAGTTAGGTTAATTTGATTAATATTGAGTCAGTCAACACATCCAAAAATTTTAATGAAGTATAGATTACTGGTTATTTAAAAATGCATGGGAAAAGACAAACATACAAAGGCATTATCATACAACTGATTTCTAAACTCAATACTTTTGAAATACAAAACAATGATCATTACCCCCCAAAACTCAGTTTATTGAAACAAATTGATTTTTAAGTTGGTCTAAAACTTGTTTCACTGTTTTGTCTACAAATGTTACTAGGTTTTTCAGTTTCATCTCATATCAGAACCTTGTTTTTTGACATATTTACTTCGCAAAGTAGTATATAGTTATATCTTGGAGTTAACGTCAGCAACTATGAGAAGCTTCTATAATAATAATTTCCTTTGCTTCCTTTTTGTTCAATATAGTCCCATTTGTATTTTGTTCTTGTTGTTGCCTTTGCATTTGATGTCTAATTCAAGCACTCATCACTAAGATCAATGTCAAAGAGTTTACCCTTTGTTTTCTCCTACCAGATTATGGCTCCAGATCTCACTGTTGAGTCTTTTGCATTTGCATTTGCATTTGAGGTAAGATAATGGCCCAATTCATTCTTTTGCTGGTGGCTGCCCAGTTCTCCCAGCACCATTTATTTAAGAGAATGTCCTTTCCCCATTGTTTATTCTTGGCTCCTTCCTTTGCTGTAAATTAACTGACCACATACGTGTGGGTTTATTTCTGGGCCCTCTATTCTGTTCCATTGATCTATGTGTCTCTTTTTATGCTAGTACCTTACTGTTTTGCTAACTATAGCTTTGTAGTATAGCTTGAAATTTGTAAGTGAGATGCCTCCAGATTTGGTCTTCTTTCTCAAGATAGCTTTGGCTACACAGGGTGTTTTTGTGGTTGAATCCACATTTTAGGATCGTTTTATTTCTGTGGAAAATGACACTGGAATTTTAATACATGATACATTAAATCTGTAGACTGTTTTGGGTAGTATGGACTTTTTAACAATATTAATGTTTCCAATTCATGAACATGGAATTTCTTTCCATTTACTTGTGTCTTTTTCAATTTCTTTCGTTACTGTCTTACAGTTTTCAGTGTACAGGTCTTTCACCTCCTTGATTAAATTTACTTCTAGATATTTTATTCTTTTTGATGTAATTGTAAATGGAATTATTTTTCTTCATTTATAAGTTTATAGGTTATGAACACACCATCATTACATTAGATTATCCTGAATTTAACTGTATTTTACCTTTATCAGAGGGATTTATGCTTTCATATGTTCTCTTGTTATAATTAGCAACTCTTTTGTTTCAGTTTAAAGAAGACCCTTTGACATTTCTTATAAAGCCAGTTTACTGGTGCTGAACACTTTCAGCTTTTGCTCGTCTGCAGAACTCTTTATTTTTCCTTCAATTATGAAGAAAAATTTTGCCAGGTAGAGTATTCATGGTTGGGAGTTTTTTCTTTCAGTGCTTTAATTCATGCCACCCTTCTGACTGGTAAAATTTCTCCTGAAAAATCTCCTGAGTCTTATGGGGGAAGGGGAGGTTCCCTTGTACAAAATGAGTTTTCTCTTATTGCTTTTAAGTTTCTCTTTTTGTCTTTAACTTTTGACAATTTAATTCTGTGTTTTGGTGTAGGTCTTTTGGGGTTCATCTTATTTGGAACTCTAGATTTCCTGAATCTGGATGTCTGT
Source organism: Enhydra lutris kenyoni (assembly GCF_002288905.1). NCBI lineage: Eukaryota > Metazoa > Chordata > Mammalia > Carnivora > Mustelidae > Enhydra > Enhydra lutris. Next base: position 22,184,721 of record NW_019154101.1, on the reverse strand, counting down.
GTCCTTCCCAAGTTACAGAAATTTTCAGTCATGATTTCTTTCAATACATTTTCTGCTCCTTTCTCTCTCTCTTCTATTTCTGGGACCCTTGCAACATACGTATTGGTCCACTTGATGTTGTTCTATACATGTCTTTAAACTATCTTCATACTTTTTCATTCTTCTCTCTTTTTGCTCCTCTCATTGGATGACATCTGCTGTCTTTTTCTCAACTTCTGGATCCTGTCTTCCACTGCAGTTGACTCTCTCTATTGAATTTTTTAGCTCTGTGATTATATTTTTTCAGGTCGGTGAATTCAGTTTGGTACTTTCTTATATTTTATATTTCCCTATTGAAATTTTTACTTTGTTCATGAATTCTTTTCCTGCCTCAGAGAGTATCTTTGTGACCATTGTTTTGAACTCTTTATCAGGTAAATCACTTATCTCCATTTTACTAAAGTCTTTTTCTGAGGTTTTATGCTGTTCTATTATTTGGAACATATTCCTCTGTGTCTTCACTTTCCTTGCATTTCTGTGCTGGTTTCTATGAATTAGACAAAACAGCCACCTCTCCCAGTTTTGAAGAAGAGGCCTCTGTATAAAAGATAAATTTTACCATTCAGCCATGCCCTTCCTCTTGGCTGTCTTCCAATTCTTTGTGAAACTGCGTAGTGTGTTCTTAATGGCCCCCAGTATTTGAAGGTGGGCCAAGACCTATCAGTGTCCCAAAGAGGCAGAGCTCAGTCAACACCTGGATGTCAGATGGTTTTAAGCTGGATCTTCAGGTAGCAGTTTTTGTTTGTTACAGTCCTATGGAACCCATCAATTTAATTAAGCCCTGTTGGCTATTGGAGCCATGCAATCAAGGGGTATCCTCTGAAAAAAACATGGCACATATGTGTGTACAAGTTCCCCAGGAGATACCTTTACTCTGAAACAAAATAAAGGGAGAGTGCCAAGATGACACCATCAAGTTCTTGGTTTCTGTAGTGTTGCAGTATTAAATTGGAAAGCTGCCCCTCAGTCCATAGCTATTAGAATGAACAGCCTTCTTTCATGAAAAGACTGGGTGTGTTTCAGTTTGCTGCCTCTGTTCTGGACCCTTGGGAATTTGCCACAGTGTGTCTGCACAAACCTTTCAAGAATTGTCTTCTAGTTTGCTATAGCCTTCTGAGTCTTGTGGATCCAAGCCCTGCTGGCTTTCAAAACTAGATGTTTGGGAGCGCATCTCTCACATGGAAGTCTTAGAAGTTGGGGTTCCAATGTATGGATGGATATGGAGTCCAAACTCATCACTCCTTAAGGAGAAGCTGGGAGTTGTGAGATCTCTCCCTATTCTGTGTTGCTTCACCATGGCTGGGGCTTACGGCAAGATTGTGTCTCAGCCTCTCCTTCCTGCATTGATGTGGATTTTTTTTTCTCATTTTCCCCAAAGAGTAAGAGTCAATCAGCTAGTTTCTGGATTTCTTTCAGAGTGAATTTTTCTGCCTGTAGTTGTCAGTTTGGTGTCCGTGAAAGGAGTAAGTTCAGGAGCTTCGTATGTCACCATCTTCACTGCAGCTTCTGAGATACCCAAGTTCATTTCCTCTCACCCAACCATACATCATACTTCAGCAAACAGTTGTCCTCATTCAAAGAAAGGAGGAGGTAGTGACCATTGCAGCAGAAGAGTAGGAGGTAACAAACCTCTTGGTCAGGTTAGGGGCAGCAAAAGGGGCAGCTGGCCTCAGTCTTGAATCATGAAATTCAACAAGTTTTTAAAAGCATTTTAAAATTATATTAACATGAATATCAGCTTTTGACAGTTTTAAATCTTCATGCAGTCTTCATTGTTCATTTTAAATCTCACCCATGTGGAAATAAAGTAATAAAATCTAGGCAAGCTTTGTTTTCTTACTAATTTATACCTAATGTTATCTTTCAACTTAAATATGAACTTCACTCTTAGAATATGTATAGTCAAGGATTAAAACTTGATGCCACTATAGATAAAGAGATGGTTCAGAATTTTACATAATTACAAACTAAAAACTCCATGCCAATTCTTACCATCAGCAAAAATGTTAAAAAGCTAATTTGAAGCCTGAAAGGTTAATTTTATTTTGTAGATTAAATTTAATGAACTTAGCTTAAGTTTCTTGTAGAAAATCCTTCTGGAGACTAAAAAGTAGCTACATGACACTTTTAAACTTTATTGTAAATGTATACATATGTTTCTATCAAAGATTAACTGAAAATGCTCATTTTTAAGTATCAGTATTTGTTTTTCACTCATGCTTTGTTTTCAGTATATCTGTTTTCTCTATTCTCTGCTTATTTGAAAACTCCAAGGCCTTTGACACAGACTGAATTCTGAGTGTTAGTGGAGAGTGGTTGCCATGAAAATGACAACTTGACAACAGTAAGTACCTTGTTATATAAGGTCTATACAATTACGCTATGAAGGCTCACCATTTTTTCACCAGTAACTTTCAACATTTACTCTCCCATTTTTTTTTTTTTTTGTGAAAGCAATTCAAACTTGTGACACAAAGCCAAATTTCAGTAAAAGTTAATCTGTAATGAAATCTTGTACAATGGTACTTTCAAGCTTTAAATGAAATAACTTTCACTCTCCACTCAGTTCTTCACCTTGTACATCTTAAGAGGAAATCCAGTTTATACAACCCAAGCCTATGCAATTTATGCCATCTGATAATTTGGCAGGCGATTAACAAAATTCATGCTTCTCCTTTCACAGTATAGTTTGTCACACAAAAGTAGTCCTTAGACAACAGTTTAATTCCCTACCCCACTGCTTCTCCAAACATGAGAGCATCTTTCTGCTGGTGGCATGTAGATTATATAGAAGTCAGGGGTTGGAACAAGCACAGATAGAAGGGGACTTACTCCTCTATTCATTGTGTAAAGGGAAACTGCCATTGACTGAGAATATTTCACTGGAACCATTACTACAGCAAGAAGAAACTGCCATTGCATGAAAGCCTTAAATGTTTGGGGTTATTTCTTACTTGAATTAATACAAATAAGATTTCAAAACATATATTTAATGTATTTATGTTTACTTTGCTTTTGTATCTTTCAGATTCTTTTGGAGGGGTTAAAAATCGTAATATTTTAATTATTTTAGTTTAATGTTTTCAGCTTAGTTCACTGCCTAAGACCATATCTAGAAAATTGAGATGATGTGGTAATTCGAAGGTACAATTATAGATTCCTTCTGTTTTTCATTCTGAAGAAAGCCCTACAGTTGAGGGGTTGCAGCAGAATATTTCATCCACAGCTAGTAAGACTAGATCAAGTGAGCTCATGTAAGTCAATCTGCTAGTTTTTCCCATTAATCATGGCATGTTTTCTTTTGAGATTTCTTTATTTATTTATTTTTTTTTTGCTAAATTTAAGAGCAATGTGTAAGGTTTTTAAAAAAGGAATAGTGTAACAGCAGCAAAGGACTGTATCTGGGTTTGTGGATGAAAAGGGGACTGGAGGCTGTCTGTTGGCTTCATGGATCAATAAAGATGCATAAGAAAGGACAGGCCACCCTTAGAAGGACCAAAAACTGTGGAATGGATACCCATGGAAAATCATGACTTTCTTTGACAGTATGTGTTATGATGAATTCTGTATCTAATAAAATCATTATTTCTTCCTTTATTCAATGAAATATTAATTTTCTTTGAGGTATTGCTTACAAGGCTCTTACCTGGAGAGTTATCCACTTGGCGAAGAAAACTTAGAACAAGAAGAACCATGTTTTGAAAGTCAGTAAAGTCATGGATGAAGGGGGCTCTATCCCCGTTAACAAGCATTCGTGGAGGCAGGCCCTTCTGGAATTCATATGTTCTGACCAAAGTTGTTGGAAAGAGGGCTGCAGCTAAATATTTCACAGCCACACTCCAATTTCTTCCAAAATTTGCTTCTGGTTTAGAATAATACTCCAACCTAAGAGACAAGTGGAAACAGGTACAATTTTAATTAGTCCATTCAGAATTTCAGCCTCATTGTTTTCTTGTTTTTGTTTTTGATTTTTTAGTTTCAAGTTTTTATTTAAATTCTAGTTAATTAACATATAGCGTAATATTGTTTCAAGAGTAGAATTTAGTGATTTGTCACTTACATATAACACCCAGTGCTCATCACAAGTGAGAAACAATGGTTTAAATAAACTGCAATGGCTTAGATAAACCGCACCCTAAGAACAATGGCTTAAATAAACACTAGGAAAGAGGTGAGGGCACCAGTTCAAGGCACAAAGGCATATAAGCAAAGTCAGATCAAATGGAATCCTTTCAAATGATTTAACTGAATCTGTTATTGGACAATTCATCTAATATTTCAGTTAAGATGTAGCCAAGTAAAAAAAATAAAAATACACCTTAAGAGGCTCATTTTGATATAAAATACAGATATACGTGCAGCAATCAATCTTAGGATCCAAGATCCAACAGTTTTAAGTATATGTAGACCATACAGAGCTCAGTATTGTCTCATGTACAGAAAAAACCCTAATATATTCTTTAAAAAGTAACATGAGATTTGAAGGAAATATCCCAGTATATAGTAGATTGCAAACATGTCTGCAGTTTTTAAAACTCTTTCTATCTCTGGTGTTTGTTTTTCCCAGTGCCCCTTCCCTGTTACATTGGAAGGAGGTAGGAAGGAGAGAGGCATAACTTTCTGATCCTGGTTCAGCCATAAGATTTCATTTGGCCAATAGGATATTAGCCAACTTGACACCCTGTAAGCCAGAAATATGTTTTCACAATTTGGTTTCTCTCTCTTGCCATTCTGCTGTCACTATGGTAAACACTCAAGCTTGCTTACTGAAGAATGAGAAGACAAGTGGAGCAGAGCTGAGCCTCACTCAACCCTGGGACACCAATCAAAATCAGCTAACATGATGTGAGCCTAAGAATGATCAGCAGACCTGCCCAGCTGAATCTTAAACATGTGAGGAATAAACACTGGTCTATGACACTGAGATTTAGTAGTTATCACCTGTCTACATTCTCGTGAAGAAAACAAAATGAAATACAGGACAACACACCTAATAAATTGCAGACTTCTCAACAATGAAACTGGAGCTAAAAAGTAATGGAGATATGCCTTCAAAAATCTTAAGTATTACCAGCCTAGGTTTCTGTAATCAAAGCCTTTCTGTAATTCAAAGCCTCAGTCAGAAATCGTGATAGAATAATGATACTGTAAGAATGCAAATTACCTACAATTTTTTCTTCTTATACAACTGTTCTGAATCGACCAGTATATAAGTCCTGACAAACAAAGTAATCCAAGAAATAAAAAGATGCAGGATACTGGAAATGGGCAATTCAACTCAAAGAAGAGACAAAGGAAATCTAGTATGAAGATACTAGAGACCTAAGAATCCTATTTGACCACCCAGGCAAAGCAGAGCAGGTCAACAGCTCTGAAAGAAACCTCTTCAAGAAGAAAAAATTGATATAATTCCAGATGCTTTTAAACATGTTGAGAAGAAACTTCCTTGGTTTGCCAACTTGAAGTAATTAGCGTTGTGTACAATAGAAAGTTAACAAAAATGTGCAAAAAATTATCAATGCTAAAGGGAATAAGATAACAAAGGAAAATAATTATAATCAGTTTAGTACATGTGATATGAAAAGCAATTAATAGTTAAAATAATGTAGCCACTGAACATTGTCCCAATCCAAATCACTAAACAATCATGCAGAGAAAGTGAGAAGTGGGAAGAATTTGTGTGGTGTCTGGGTGAGGGGAGCTAAGTGGTAATTCTCTATGGTCATGATAAAAAGGATTATACTTAAATCTACAAATCAGGAAATGTTATAGGATTTTTTATTTTTAGAAATATAGTACCAAATATCAAAGTAACCAGTGGTCCTATAGCTGTATTCATCCTGGATACAGCTGTTTCATTTACTTATGTATTTTTGGTGGAAGAGATGGAAAAACCTCATAGAACCATGTGACTCTTTGAATCATTGACATATACGAAGTAGATAATATACAAACTAAAAGTGGAAAGCACACTTGAATTCAATATATGAATTAAAGGAACAGGAAGAAGGAAGGAAGGAAGGGAGGGAGGGATGGAGAGAGGAAAGGATGGATGGATCTCTGAAGAATTCCTGAAATAGAGATAGTAGCAGCTGTGGGAAGATGCTAAGATCTTCCCACAGACCATTCCCGTAGATGGTCTAAGGGCCATCCATCCACTATTCTAACTCCTAGGACAGGGAGGCCCTGATCACACTCACTTGCCTGCTAACCTACCTAGAGGGAGGGAGAAGAGGTTAAGAATGATATTTTGGGGAGGAGTCAAGATGGCGGAGAAGTAGCAGGCTGAGACTACTTCAGGTAGCGGGAGATCAGCTAGATAGCTTATCTAAAGATTGCAAACACCTACAAATCCAACGGGAGATCGAAGAGAAGAAGAACAGCAACTCTAGAAACAGAAAATCAACCACTTTCTGAAAGGTAGGACGGTCGGAGAAGTGAATCCAAAGCGACGGGAAGATAGACCGCGGGGGGAGGGGCCGGCTCCCGGCAAGCGGCGGGGC